>NC_137031.1:20083768-20202514 GCF_032717465.1 Coenobita brevimanus
GGACATAACGTTTTATAGTTATGTTCGGGAACACATGTATGCATAGGCAAGGAGTGGTCACGTAACTTGTAACGTGTGGGGGTGGATTGGTTTCCATGATGCTGGTAAGGTCACAGAGATACAGACAAGGTTCAGGGGTGTGTAGTATGTGGAGATACTAGAGGAGGTGATGCTGCCTACTGTCCGCGCATACATCCTTCCGTATCCCGAGAACATCATTTTCATGCACGACAATTGTCCCGTGCACGCAGCGAGAGTTGTGCCAACATGGTTTGAGGATCAGCCCCACTTTCGCTTGACCTAAATTCCCATTGAGTACGTTTGGGCCAATATTGTTAATGTTTGGGAGCTCAACGAGGAAAGGACGCCGCAGCAACTGTTGCGTCACATGTTGAGGGAGTGGGAGGTCCTCAGGAGAAAGCCTCACATCATTCACAATCATGTGGCGTCACTACCTGACCGCCTTCACGATGTGATTACCAGCAATGGTCTCTGGACAAAATATTGAGTGTAATTAAGGTGGCAGATTTATTTTGAGTTGATAATTTCATCCAATGATGTTTTGGGCAGTTTCCGAATAAAACAGGAGTACTATGTAACATTATTTTATGTTGTGAGGAATGAATATTGTGTCAGGAAATTATCTATCTATCTATTGCCAGACGCCTTAATCCCCTAAGGGGTGGCCACAAACAAATCGCCTCCATGTCGCCCTGTCCCCCGCCATTTCATTGCCCTGCTCCCAGCTCACACCCCCTTCTCTCATATACCTCTGTACTCATCCCTCCATCTCATCCTTGGCCTCCCCCGCCCTCTCCCCCCCCTCCACCTTACTCACATACACTCTCCTCGTCAGTCTCTCGCTCTCCATCCTCTCCACATGTCCAAACCACCTCAGCGTGTGTCCCCTAACGGTTCCTATCACATCCGCAATCCACACAACAACGCTCCTTCACTTCCTCATTTGTCTGTCTGCCTGTCCATGTGACACCAAATGGTCCTCCCAAATAACTCATTTCCACTGCTCTCACTCTTGACTTCTGTCCTTCCAACAAGGTCCAGGCTTATTTGGAAGGCCCTCAGGCAGTACTTCTTAGATTTTCCCTGGAATGATTATTCCTTCCATGGCCGGGAGCCATCTTGGTGTGCCTTGCGCATTACGGAGGTTATTCTCTCGGGCATGGAAGCGTACATTCTGTTCTCATATCCTTTGACTAATACACAAAAAGCCTTGGTTTAATCACGCTTGTTCTAAGGCTGTCCGCAACTAGGAGAGGGCCTATAAAAGGTACCGGAGCCAACCCACCCCTGAATCACATCTTTTATACGTTTCTGCCCGGAATCGTGCTAAGTCTGTTCTTCGCTCTGCTGAAAATAATTTCATCCGTACTAAATGCTCTCAACTCTCTAACTCGAATTCTTCCCACTCCTTCTGGCACCTTGCCAAAAACCTTTCTAACAACTTTATCTCATCATCCTTCCCTTCTCTTTTTTACTCTGATAGCTTTGTAGCTATTTCATCTACTGATAAAGCAGATCTCTTCGCTCAGACTTTCTCCTCCAATTCCACCTTAGACGATTCCGGTGCTGTTCCTCCATCACTTCCCCCCTCTGACTTACTCATGGCTGACATTAAAATTTCTTCAGCTGATGTATTTTCTGCCATCACAATACTAATAAGGCATATGGACCTGATGGAGTCCCCCCTGTTGTTCTCAAGAACTGTGCTTCAGTGCTTACACCCTGCCTAGGCAAACTCTTTCGCCTTTGTCTATCAACTTGTATCTTTCCTTCTTGCTGGAAGTTTGCTCTCATTCAGCCAGTCCCAAAGTAAGGTGACCACTCCCAACCCTCTAACTATCGTCCAATTACCTTAACATCCTGTATCTCAAAAGTTTTCGAGTCTGCTCTTAATAAAAAAAAATTAAAGCATCTTTCCTATCACAACCTTCTTTCTGATCGTCAGTATGGGTTCCGTCAGGGAAGCTCCACAGGCGATCTTCTCACCTACCTTTCAGACTCCTGGTCATCCTCCTTTCGGGACTTTGGTGAAAGCTTTGCCACTGCACTAGACATCTCAAAGGCTTTCGACTGAGACTGGCATAAATCTTTAATTTCCAAACTGCCCTCTTACGGTTTCTATCTTTCTATCAGTGCCTTCATCTCTAGCTTCCTTTCTGGTCGTTCTATAGCCGCTGTTGTAGACGGCCATCGTTCTTCTCCTAGATCTATTAACAGTGGTGTTCTTTAGGGCTCTGTCCTATCACCAACTCTCTTCCTTTTATTCATCAATGACCTTCTAAGCTGTACATCTAACCCTATCCACTCATATGCTGATGACTCCACCCTTCACCTTTCCATTCAATTCCCGCAACGTCCACCTCAGCAGCTACTTCAACAAACAAGGGATGAGGCTATGGCACACCTAATGTCTGACTTGGCTCGTATCTCTAACTGGGGTAAAAATAATATGGTTGTTTTTAATGCATCAAAGACTCAGTTTTTGCACCTATCAACCCGACAAAATCTTCCACAGGTATACCCACTAATGGTTAATAATATTCAGCTTAATCCTGCATCATCCTTGTACACCCTATAAAAAAAGAATCGTGACCCCACGAGCTGATGCGTCTCGCAATGACCACTGATACGCACCAGAACTCAGTTGGGGCTTCAAATTCCTTCGTGCGGTGTGGCATATTTTATCGTGCAGTAAGGGTCCCGATCTTTTTTTATAGGGTGTACATGCTTGGGGTTCCATTTACTCGGTACTTATCTTGGAAAGATCATATTACATCTCTTGTAAAATCTGCATCCAAGAGATTGGGTGTGCTAGGCCGACTCCTTTCCTTCTTTACCCCTGCTCAATTGTTGACTCTATACAGGGGTTTTATCCGCCCCTACGTGGAGTACAACTCTCATGTGTGGGGAGGCTCCCCACATACAGCTCTTCTCAATAGGGTGGAGTCAAAGGCTTTTCGCCTCATTAACTCTCCTCCTCCTACTGACTCCCTTCAACCTCAGTCTCTTCTCCTCACTGTTGCATCTTTATCTCTTTTCTATCGCTACTTCAATGGTCACTGGTCCTCTGAACTGTCTGCATGCATTCCTCCACCTCTACGACGGGTGCGTAGCACCCGTCTAGCAGCAAACTCTCATCCCTTTTCTGTCCAACTCTCTAATGCAAGAGTTAACCGTTACTCCCTGTCCTTCATTTATGCAACAGTTCCTCTGTCTCCCTCTGCCTGTATTCCCTGCTTCCTATGATCTTCAGTCTTTCAAACGCAGTGTGTCCAGGCATCTCGAAATGATCGAATCTTGAATTTGGCTCTCTCTTGCATTTTGTTTTTCTCTTCGAAGGAACAGTTTTGCGGGCTCGTTGCCTTTGGTTCCTTCTTCCTCACATTAAAAAAAAAAAAAAAAACTTCCATACGTTAGAGTTGGTGTCACAATACCGTCATGTAGTAGCTTTTTCACTTCCATGCTCACTTCCCGATTTCTTATCACTAGTTTCATGGAACCAGCAACCTTCCTTCCCTGTTGCACCCTTTCAAGCACTTCACCCTCTAAACTTCCATCACTGCTCATCACACTACCCAAGTGCTTAAAGGCATTAACATTTTCCATTACCTCAGGAAATAAACTTACTGTAAATTATTATGATTTTCTTCTATACCTACCTATGATGAGAATGATGAGATATAGTAGAATAAACTTACTGTAAATTAATATGACTTTGTTCTATGCTTAACGATGATGAGATATAGGCTAGTGGAGCTGGAACATTATCAACATTAGTGACAAATATATGTAAGGCAAACACAAACCCTCATAATTGATTACCATGCCGTCCCTGTATTCATTTTCACCACCTGAGAAAACACGTCCTCTTTAATGACTGCGATGAGTTTTCTTCAAAAGATAAAAGGAGATGAAATCGGTGTGAGATATGTGTTGAAATCAGCGCCGTGCTCATCTCGCAGCTATATCGCACACGGTAAACATCCTGGCAATCGATAGTGATGCCGGTAAGCGATACACAAATAAAGTCAAAGCAATCATATGATCTCAAAGCCCGTATCGAACACTTTGTGGCAACTTTGATGGGCAAGCTAGCGGACAGCCAGTGCCCATAGTGGAGGGAAATCATCAGACATTTCCCGGTGGTCTGGCGCCGGCCATGAACCAAGGACCATGTCATCCTCGAAAGGTTGCCTCTTTAACCATATTGTTTTTTGCACTTTTCATTGTTTTCTCTTTTTACAATTGCAACAATTTATATGCTATACGGAGTTATTTCTTTATCTTTTCAACTGCGTTGCGCATGGTCATATCGCACTCAATCGCTTCCGACCACCTACTGACTACTGGTCGACTTTACTGCCTGACCAGCTACTCAGCAGTTTGGACATCACAGTCATGCCTGACAGACTGTGACCAATGAGGGCACAGTCCGCCAGTTACTGCCCGATAGGCGAGCGTGTGGACGGGGCCTAACAACTTAGCCCACATCCGGGGACTAACTAACGTCAAGCAACATAATTATGTATTAAAATGAAGGAACAACCCCACGGCTGCCAGTGTTAATTGACGCTAGTTACCCATTTGGTAGCCTCTTCATTCCACTGTCTTCATCGTTGTCTCTTTCCTACCATCTCCTCCAAACACTGTGGGAGAGGAATCGGTGTTGGTTAGGTGCTGCAAATTAAAACTGAATATTTGGTTACCTAGTCCCTGTTTGATGTTGCAAAACGATGTCTTATGCACCTCATGGACGTGAAAGTAATTAAGTGGAGCTGCTAGGAAGAATTTTAAGGTAACCATCTCATAATATATGAATGTTGCTGATTATCTTATTATATTTTTGCGTTTCTAATGCAATGCATTTATATTGAGAATGTGCCTCGAGAGGGGGTATTGTCTGCAGAGACGTGGGCGAAAGGGTTTTGGCATCCCTTTGGTCCCGAATCAATCCTTTTCAGCTCGTCAACTGTCCCTCGTTTCTTTCTTTTTTCCTCGAGCTTGTTTTCCCTCTCCATTTCCTCCTCCCTTGTGCTACAAGGTCTTACTGGCTTAGTACAGTCTTCTCTCTTCTTATTTCAATATATTTGGTGAAATATAAAAGGTAGTAAGACAACAAATAGTTTAGTATTAATTTACTGCCTATGCATATTAACAGATATCATGTGCATAATAACCCTTCAATCTCATGAAATGTAATACCAATATTACATTCGTTAAAGTAAGCATTGCCGGTTCTGTTCGTTAGAGGTCAACATCTATTAATCTGATTCACTAGACTTCGTTTCCACTGCTTCGAATATTATGAATAAACGAAACTACCAGCTGACATGCTGCTCTTCTGTGCTATGTTGCCAGTTACGTTTTACAGATTCTTGATGCTTATTACTCCATTATACTCCACGTTCGATCATGAAAGACTGAAGTATTCTCTATACATTATTTTGTACCACCTATTACTGATTAACCTTGATTTTCGTATAATATGATGAGAATATTTGCCTCACCACCACTCGAAAGTTCAGCCAATCACGGTCTACCTTACACAGGCTCTAGGTTCTGAGCAGTTCATTCATAAAAATACGTGGACTTACTACGGGGAACTGCCAGATGTCTCCATATACCTCAATATTTTTCGCACTGTCCACTTGCTTAACTGTACACTCCAAAACGCAAACACAGCTACACACATCCTCCAGCCTTACCTCAACACACTGCACTAATGGTTCACCACACAGGCTCAAAATAGCCCTAGCCACATCTACAGTGACCTTCTCACAAACTGGACAGCAGAACATAGTCACATTCCACACCTCACCATAATCAACACTCACCTGCCACACACACACACACACACACACACACACACACACACACAAAATCATTGTTGTAACATACAATACATCAATGTCATTTAAACAACACATCGCAAACATTAAAGATAAATTAACACCAAAACTCAGTGCCTTGAGGTCACTTGCCCATACAACATTTGGACACAAGAAAGAAACCACCACCACAGTATACAAACAATATATACGTTCAGTGATGAATTATGCTTCTAACCTCACTAAAACACACGACAACACTCTACAGACCATAAAGAACAAGGCCCTAAAAATAATCCTAGGCTGCACAGCTACGACACCCACAGACCACCAACACCAAGAAACCAAAGTCTTCAAAGTCAAGGATCACCTAGACATGAGGGGCACAAAAAATTCTCGCTGCAGCCTCTGTACCCATACTATATTAATGTAATTATATAACCATACTTTTAATACCTAAACCTATGTATGTAAACACTACAGTTTGTATTTGTCAGCAAATTCATTTAACTGCTGAGCTAAGCTAAGGTTCCCACGCCGGCTTCTTGCTCACAGTTCAGTCGAGGGTTAGCCAGCATTCAGAGCACAACTATAGTATTCCTCCCTCAAATAAACCTTCATTGTACATAGCCTCAGATCTCTGAATTAACCTGAGTGGGGTGCGAGGGGGCAGTGAAACAATTTGGTAGCAGCGGTGTGTCGGATCTCCCTCTCATCTCGCCTCCTCAGTGATTTAAGTGACACAACCGAACTCATTAGTGCAGGTGTTCCAGTCCCCACACCTGCCACAGACCTTGCCATTCACCTGCTTTGTGTTTGTGTCGCCTACGTCTTTCTTGGTGAGAACTTCCTACCGTACTTACCTGAAGTTTTTACCACTACCGACCTGCAGACCACATCGATTCTTCACGACAGGCACAACTAACATTCATTAAGGAACTGTCATGTGACAGTTCTCACGCTCCTCCTGTTTAAAACAATTGTAAAATTACCACCCCACCACACCCCAACCGCTCCTTCTCAACACCACCTTGCAAATTGCTGAGCAATAAAAAACGGCCGCCCAGCCCCCACCACCGCCCCTAGCAAGTACACCACCCTCCTCCTACTTGCCCTAGGTATATGTCCAGCCTATCAGTGATCTCCACGTCATCGCCGGCACTCTCCAATCAACGTCTTGATGGTGATCATCTGACGCTCCAGCTCGCATCTCATTCGTCAACTTTGAGTGCGACATCATTCTCCCCCACCTTCTTCCATCGTCAGGGAGGGACACCTCATTCAAGTAGCGTCTCAAAATCTTCTCCAGCAAATCGGACTTCGCTTCATTCTCGAAGTTTCGTATTCATTATATGTAAATATATAGTTTATTCTAATTAGCCCATTCCTTGCCTTTCTATGGAAATTATTATACGGATTTTCTCGACAGATTGTGCCTCATATTACCATTCATCTGTCTTTATTCACTAGCTTGCATCGCCTATATTTACCTTACTTCTCAGCCACCCCACCCACCACGCTCACCTCTCGTCTCATTTTCTTCACTCGAATCATTTTTCTTTCATATTCGCCTCCATTGTGCATATTCACCCTCATTACTATTGTAAATATTTCCTATTCCCTCATTCTCACACTGTATATAAACATTTTCATTCTCATTACTATTTATAATCTTTCCCACTTCACTACATGTCATATTTCGCAAAAACTAAGCTCTCTCCCCTTCGCCAGCGACAAGACACTGAAAGTGAGCAGGTAGATCCCAATAATGACGATTCAGTGACTTACCTTCGTAGTGGTCGATCGTATCAAAAATATTCATCTACTCAGACAACTCCTAAAGCTGAACTCCCTCATACCACTCTCACTACCACCACCACTACTACTACTACTACCGCTACCACTACTACTACTCCTTCTGCTCTAGAGAACCCAGATATTTTTCCTCCAGACAAAATAAATCCAGATACACCTTCATCTTTGAATGACTCTCCAGAACTTCCTTCTACCCCTTCTCCTCCCACTTCCCACACTATCTCTGCTACAACACTTCAGCTCCCAACTCACCCACATATAACTACCATTACCTTCACTACCTCCCAACCAACTATCTCAGTTACTTCCACACTTACCCAACCTCACACTCTTCCAACCATGGCTAATCAACCTCCCCCCCTCCACAGTCAATTTATTTGGACGATGCTAACCGCCCAAAATTTACGGGCGAGGATAATTCAGTGTCAATCTACGACTTCCTCAGAGAGGTCGAAACAGACGATCACAATAGACAAATCACAACTGAACCCCCTAAAGCCTCTTATCTTACGGATCGGTTACACCAGGGCAAGTCACCAATAGGAGCCGCGATTCGTGCGGGCCATTTTGAGGACTGTCGAACATTTAATGAATTAAGCCAACAGTTAATACAGCTCTGTTGTCAGCATTCAAATGTCACATCTCTCATTGGTTTCACTAATTTATTAAAACAAATGGAGGAGAATATGAATGTCCCACCTAAAGATGCAAAATTATATGAGGCAGCAGCTGTGATGAAGGCCACTAGTTCCGAGATGAGCCAGTTGTTGCGTGCCACTCAGTGGGTGAAAGACATTAATGGAACCCTTATGACTTCACTAAACGACTCTGGAGATTTGCTGGGTTACCTGCGATTTATGAATTGGCTAGACACAGAACAGAAAGAAGTAGCCCTACAGATAGGTTTCAGTCCAGGAGATAAAATTCTTAACATCTCAAAGGCCATTCAGGAAAGAACAGGATCGAATCTCACTCGTCAGGCCACTACTGGCCCCTCAGTCTCGCATGTTTTCCATACCTCTGTCGCCTCACCGGATTACTCGCGTTCGCGCGCCACCACGAGGGGACAACCTAACACTAACCTTTCCTTTTCACGAAACCGATCACCAACCCACAGTCGTGACCAGGCCAATGTGCGACGGGGCAAACAAACCTCGATTGTGTGCTGGCACTGTGGTAACACTCCAGTTACGACCGTAAACACATACGACATCACTCACAAGGACGACAACGTACACCTTCGCGATCGCGTCGCCCTAAATGCAGATATCACAAGAACAGTACGACTTACACTACTGAGGATTGTCGTTTCCTAAACAGCAGCCAGTCGAGGGAAGGGGAGGGCCCATATCGGCAAAATATAACTTAACATCGAAAGAGACGCCCGTACCAGACGAAAGTAACGTAACAACAGAAGATCAACTCCCCATACGCCAGGTAGGGCCTATAGCTTCTTCAGGCTTAGTCATTCTAGGACCTAGTGAAGACATACAAATCTTGTTTTTCATGGACACGGGATTTATGGTAAATTTGATCTCCGATAACTCTTTAAACAGCATGAGAGGAACAAGCAAAAAGGTCGGATTCCTCGAGCCACCTGACATTCGTCTCTGCGGTGTAGATTGCTCAGAGTTTAAGGTCAAGGGACGAGTCACTTTAAAGATACAACTAGATAGAGCCTTGACACCCTTTACAACTACATTATATGTCACGAACGACCTCCGATATCCAGCAGATGTCCTTCTTGGGGCAGCGTAGAAAATGCTCCCATGTTAAGCCATCTACTTCCAGATCACATACCAGTCTCTCTCTTATTTCCCCAAAGATCCATCCCTACTTATGGCATCTCCCTCCCTCCTTGCTTCTCTCTCTCTCTCTCTCTCTCTCTCTCTCTCTCTCTCTCTCTCTCTCTCTCTCTCTCTCTCTCTCTCTCTCTCTCTCTCTCTCGTTTTGTGATATTTGAAACTCGATTATTAAAATCACGACAGTAATAATAATAATAATAATAATGATGATAATGATAATAATAATAATAATAATAACAATAATAATAGGATACAAAAACCCACACTGGCAGACGAAAAAAGATGTATTCCAAACAGTTTCGGCGACAGCTGTCGCCCTCTTCAGTGGATCTACAGACCAAGAGTGGTACATACAAATGCCGAGAAGCTGCTTATACTCGTATGCAGGGTGAGGACACGTTTTCCCAACCACACCTGATGTGACCTCACCTGACTCTCCCTCTACTCTGTCCACGACCTGAGTGAGGGATTACAAGGGGCGGCAAGGACCTTGCCACTAATCCTCTCATCACTGGATCTAATTTATTCATTCCTTCACCATGGTTAAAATTATTATATCTCTCTATACATACAGCTTCCACAATCCTACGTTTCTTATAGTTACTACATTTGTACAATATTTGGCTAGAATTCCAGTCGATTCTATGGTCGTTTTCCGAAGAGTGAAAGCCAGAAAAGCCTTTTTTGTACCTAGATCAACGCCACAAAGTCGACAAAATAAGCCATACATCACGGTTCCGTATGTGTCAAATCTTAGCTTGGTGAAGTCTGTGAGTCATGATTTGGATGTAAACATTGCATTTAGATATACTTCCACCTTAAGATCAATGCTGGTAAAGAATAAACCAATTAGTAACAAAACTGCAGGGGTATACAAAATTCCATGTAGAGACTGTGATTTGGTTTATGTTGGTGAAACGGGAAGGGATTTGGACACTCGCATTAAGGAACACAAGTATGCTTGTAAGATAGGCAACATAAATAACGCAGTGTACGTTCACTCTTCGGAAAACGACCATAGAATCGACTGGAATTCTAGCCAAATATTGTACAAATGTAGTAACTATAAGAAACGTAGGATTGTGAAAGCTGTATGTATAGAGAGATATAATAATTTTAACCATGGTGAAGGAATGTATAAATTAGATCCAGTGATGAGAGGATTAGTGGCAAGGTCCTTGCCGCCCCTTGTAATCCCTCACTCAGGTCGTGGACAGAGTAGAGGGAGAGTCAGGTGAGGTCACATCAGGTGTGGTTGGGAAAACGTGTCCTCACCCTGCATATAAGCAGCTTCTCGGCATTTGTATGTACCACTCTTGGTCTGTAGATCCACTGAAGAGGGCGACAGCTGTCGCCGAAACTGTTTGGAATACATCTTTTTTCGTCTGCCAGTGTGGGTTTTTGTATCCTATTTCATTGTCACGATAGTGTGACTCTTCAGCCAACAATAATAATAATCTATCTATCTATCTATAGCCCGACGCCCTAATCCCGCAAAGGGTGGGCGCAGACAAAACGCCTCCAAGTCACTCTGTCACCCACCATTTGACTACCCTCCTCCCAACTCACCCCCCCTCCCTCATATACCTCTCAACTCCATCCCTCCACCTCATCCTCGGTCTACCCCTCCCTCTCCCTCCCTCCACCTCACCTACGTACACCCTCTTAGTCAGTCTTTCATTCTCCATTCTCTCCACATGTCCAAACCACCTCAGTGTATTTCTCCTAATCTTCTCAACCACATCCACATCTACCCCACAACGTTCCTTCACTTCTTCATTCGTCAACCTGTCCCTCCATGTCACTCCACATGCTCCTCTCAAGTAACTCATTTCCACTGCTCTCACTCTTGACTTGTTCCCCTCTTGCAAGGTCCACGCCTCGCTTCCATACGTCAGGGTAGGGATCACAATACCATCATGCAGTGACTTCTTAACTTCCATACTCACGTCCCTATTTCTCATCATTGCTTTCAGTGTACAAACAACCTTCCTTCCCTGCTTTACTCTTTCACGTACTTCATCCCCCAAAGTTCCATCCTTACTCATCACACTACCCAAGTACTTGAATGCACTCACATTCTCCATATCCTCACCATCCAACCTCACTGCACACTCTGTGACTTCATTCCTCTCAAACACCATAACTTTACTTTTGTTTACATTAACTTTCAGCTTCCTCCTCCTACACACTGTCCCAAATTCATTCACCAAACCTTGCAACTCCCATTCATCTTCACTCAACAATACTGTATCATCAGCAAACAGCAACACCGGAAGCTTCCAAATCTCACCCTCATTCATTAGGGCCAGCCCCACATCCACTGCCCTACCTTGCACCTCCTTTACAACCCCATCCATATATATATTAAACAGCCATGGAGACATCACAGACCCCTGTTTCAGTCCCACATTGAGATCAAAGAACTCACTCAGCTCACCATCCACTCGCACCGTAACCCTAGCTCCTTCGTACATACTCTTCACAGCACTCAACAATTTCCCCTCCACTCCATATATTCTTAATACCTTCCACATACCTTGCCTATCTATTCTGTCATAAACTTTCTCCAAGTCCATGAAGGCAGCATACACTTTCCTTCCCTTCTCTAGATACTTCTCCATTAATCTTAGAACAAATATCTGATCTACACACCCTTTTCCCTTCCTAAATCCTCCTTGTTCTTCTCCAACTAGCTCCTCTGTCATATGCCTAACCCTATCAATGAGTATTCTACCATATATTTTACCAGTCACACTAAGAAGGCAAATACCCCTATGGTTACCACATACTTCTCTCTCCACTTTTCCTTTGCACAGAGGAACAATTATACCTGATTTCCAGTCCTCTGGAACCCTTCCCTCTTCCCAAGCCAATCTACACAACTTCCATATCCACTCCACAACAATCTCACCCACATACCTAAGCATTTCACCACACACTCCATCAATTCCTGGGGCCTTTCCCAGCTTAATCTTCTTCATCGCTTCCACTACTTCCACCCTACTGATCTCTTCCTCCCTCCTCTCATCTCTTCTTCTCCCAGCCATTCCCCAACCACTTATACTCACACTGCTCTCACTCTCTACATTCAACAAATCCTCAAAGTGCTCCTTCCATCTCCTCAATTTCTCTCTCTTCTCCACCAACAATCTATTATTCCTATCATTCACTCCCCTACTATTTCCCCTTTCACACTGCCTTACTTTCTTTACCTCCTTCCAAAACAATTTCTTACTCTCCCTCCATTTCACACTCAGATTCCTCCCAAACTCTTCATCCACTTTCTTCTTACTCTCCTTCACCAGTCTCTTAACCTCCCTTCTCCTGCTCACATATACCTCTCTCTTCTCTCTCTCATCTTCTCCCCTACCTCTACTGGCCAACCATTCAACATATGCCTTCTTCTTTTGTTCCACAGCTCGTTTCACCTCATCATTCCACCATGCTGTCCCTTGCACACCCTTGCATCTTCTCCTCACTCCACAAACCGCCTCACACGCTGCGCCTATCTCTTTCGTGAATATCTTACATACGTTTTCCACCCCTTCCATCTCCTCTAGCCCATAATAATAATAATAATTATGATGATGATAATGATGATAATAAACCAGGTGAAGGACAACGGAAACAAATTGAAGAGGAAAACCTGATCAAACAAGCTTTGTTATTGTACTACCCCAGTCTGTCTGATCAGATGTATCAACCGCAAACAAGCAGCCAATACTGCAGGGAAATACCGTGTAGTGAATCCATGTTCCTAAATGGCTGACAGCTCCTCATTAGAGCTACGCGTGGGGAATAGTTTGGTTCCTGGGTGGACGCCGCATTTGCGTCTCCACCCATTTATCTGGGTCGCCATAGCAGGTTCCACGTCATCCCATTATTTGGCTTTATGATTACCACCCAGCGTTGTAAATGGTTTTCTGAGTTCCAGGAAACAGTTAGACCTGGCAATCAGTGTAGAGCCACCTGACATGGACAGGAAAATAATAAACAACGAGAGCGTGGATTGAAGATTAGGAAGAGAGGAGGAGAGGCACACACGAAAAATGACAGATATAAAGGAAGAAGTAGGCAGAACTACAGCAAGTGAGTGGATGATGAGCATCCCCACCTTGCCATTGTATAGTTGTTAGTACATTGTGTTGTGATCGAACAAGTAAATAGTACATACATACATACATACATACATATTATACGTATATAGATTACGCCATTTATGCATACGAACGTATCTGATTATACAGGTAAATAACACATATGTACGTGCATACATACATGCATAAATACACACATACATACATACATACACTTATTCATACACTGCATGCATAGAATAACTTCCCGATGATACAGGTAAATATTATACATACATCCATACACATATTTAAACATACACACATATCGGTACATATACAACCTTACGTAAATAAATAAACACATGGACATACAAACTGACAGATGTAATTTCAGTTTTGACAACATTTAATGCTGGCAGAATGATTCACTCATATAGAATATGGACACACACACACACACACACACACACACACACACACACACACACACACCGCTCGCTGGTGCAGTGGTAACGTTCTCGCTTGCCAACTGGTGGACGGGAGTTCGCGCCTCGCTCAGGTTGCGAAAAGTTTCACTGACGAAGTGGGTGGTTACTGTCCCCCTTGAGCAAGGGGACGGGTGTGTGCGTGTGTGAAGGTCACAGCCTTGCCCTTAGATCGGACTATATGAGCTCTCAGCTCCCTTCCGGGAGGGTAAAAGCTGACAATCACGACCATCAAGTGATCCTGATCGACCCGGTGAATTACACACACACACACACACACACACACACACACATACACACACACATACACACACACACTATTAACATACTTAGAGGAAGTATTTATATCTTGAACATTGTCATTGTTAACATTTCATTTCTTGCATCATTAGTATTGCTTCCAAAATATTGGGACTTATGAACAGAGTTCGTGAGTTTTTCACTACCGAACAGATGGCCACAATATACAAAAGTCATGTGCGTTCTCAGATCGAATACTGCTCACCACTGTGGAGTGGATGTGGAGGGGTTGCATTGAGGCAGTTGGACAAAATTCAAAATAAAGCCATTGGATTAATCAATAATCCTACCATCACGCAAGACCTTCCTCCATTATCAGTACGTGGAGATGTTGCTCCTTTAGCACTATTTTATCGATATTTTTACCGTAAGTGCTCTGACGAACTGGCTTCAATTGTGCCTCCCCTTCACATTTTCTCCCGAAATACTCGGGCAGCTGGGAGAGCCTATGAACTCACACTCTCTCCCCCGCAATGCAGAACCTCTGCTTATCAAAATTCATTTATCCCCAGAACTACTACTCTCTGGACCTCACTTCCTGGGAGTTGATTCCCACAAACATTTAATCCACTTCAATTCAAATCCAGTTATTATGAATATTTTATGAATGGAGGATGCCTTTAGGCACATGGACTTATTTTTCCTTTGTTTTTCCTTCCTCCATTCATTATCTATAATATATATATATATATATATATATATATATATATATATATATATATATATATATATATAATATATATATATATATATATATATATATATATATATATATATATATATATATCCCTCAGAACTTTATGTAGGTGGAATGGGTGAGGTGGAGTGGGAGACCGAGGACGAGATGGACGAGGTGGAGAGGTATATGAATGAGGGAGCAATGAATTAGAGGGAAGGCATCTTGATGGCGGAGGAGAGGGTGACGTGGAGGCGATATACAGTATTTTGACCACCTCATCCGGGAATAAGGCGTCTAGTTTAGATAGGAAGAACGATAGATAGACAGATGGACAACACTACAGAAGGATAAATAGGTACAGTAGATAGGTAGGCAGAAAAATTGATAGACAGATACTCAGATACGTCGATATATAGATGAACAGATAGACAGATAAGTGGATAAATAGATAAATAGATAGAAGTGTCTTTTCCAAACACTCCATGAAACCATCAGCTATATATTACGTCCAGCCCTTGAACATTTTTTTAATTGAGTTTTTTGAGCGATCGTCAAATTGTCAAACATTATTATACGTCACTGTTACTTTCGCTGCACATTTCACTGTTTTCAGTTTCCTCATTGTGGAGATGATGGAGAGCGAGAGACTGAAGAGGAAAGTGTATGTGAGTGAGGCAGAGGGGGAGGAGAGAGAGGGGAGGCCAAGGATGAGATGGAGGGATGGAGTGGAGAGCAATATGAGAGAGGGGTGTGTGAGCTTGGAGCAGGGCAGTGAAATGGCGGGAGACAGGGCGACATGGAGGCGATTTGTTTGTGGCCACCCCTTATGGGATTACAGCGTCCGGCAATAGACAGATAGATAGACAGATAGGAAAAAAAAAAACGTTTTGGCATATAGATGTACTCGTGTAATTGGTATCTAGGGAGACAGAAGAGGAACACATTAGACAAGGAAAAGTTGTATGGAGAAGAGACGGGATATGTGTGTGTGTGTGTGTGTGTGTGTGTGTGTGTGTGTGTGTGTGTGTGTGTGTGTGTATGTGTGTGTGTGTGTGTGAGAGAGAGAGAGAGACAGAGAGAGAGAGAGAGAGAGAGAGAGAGAGAGAGAGCCTGTGTGTAAAAGCACTGATTTCCTCAAATCTGTTTTTCGCCATTCACTCTTTCAGCTCTGTATCCTTTCCTTTTCTTTTCTCTCTCTCTCTCTCCCTCTCTCTCTCTCTCTCTCTCTCTCTCTCTCTCTCTCTCTCTCTCTCCAGCTAATTCCACTGCATGATCAGCATCACAATAATCATCCTCGTCCCACTCTCCTTATCGCCCGTGATTAATTTTCAGAAAGTTTCAGCAAATTTTTGGTATTTATAAGTCCAAAGAACGAGGTTGATTTTTATATTCTGGTTATTAATGTGAATCATATTTTATTTTGCATGTCTCTCTGTCATATATATATATATATATATATATATATATATATATATATATATATATATATATATATATATATATATATATATATATATATATATATATATATATATATATATATATATATATATATATATATATATATATATATATATATATATATATATATATATATATATATATATATATATATATATATATATCATGATCATCATCATCCGGACCTCCTTTCCCACCCAAGGGCAGGGTGAGGAGTAGCAATGTCCAGACAGCCCAAAATTGCCCAATCCAATGGGTCACGCTTCCATTCACTCATCATTCAAGCCCCCGGAATCCTGGCTCTATCGGATACGACAAAAACAATCACCACGTTCTGTAGCTTCACATATCGTATCCGACAGAGTCAATCTAGACGCTGCTACGTTAAAAAGGGGTGCCAAAAATCGCTGATCATGCATATCTCCTCACAAAATTCATCCAGCCAGCTCGATCTCCTGTCAGTTCCCTAGCCTCACCGACTTCCAAACCTCTCTTCCTCACACATTCGTCCACCATATCTCTCCACCTTCTCCTTGGCCTACCTCGCCTCCTCCCTCCTTCGAATTCGCTGAGATATACCTTCTTCACCACTCTATTGTTATCCATTCTCTCCACATGACCATACCATCTCAGTACACTCTCTTCAGTTCTGGTGTCCACCAACTTCCTTACTCCGCATCTTTCACGAATCACATTATTTCGTATCCTATCCACCCTCTGTACTCCACATACATTCCTCAGCAGTCCCATCTCCACTGCTCTTACTCTTGACTTTTCATTTTCATGCCACATCATAGTCTCACATCCATATGTTGAAGTTGGCACTAACACTCCTTCGTGTAAGCCTCGTGTAGCTGCGACACTCAAGCCTCTGTTTCTTATCAAGGTCTTCATTGCACCAGCTACTTTTCTTCCTTGTGTCACTCAACTTTCAACTTCTTTTGCACATTTTCCTCTCTTTTCTATCACTGTACCCAGGTATTTGAACTCTCTCACCAGTTCCAGTCTCTCTCCATTCACTGTTACATTGCACTGGGAGTCACCTTCTCTCTCAATAACCATCACTTTACTCTTTTCTACATTTACTCTCAAGGAACGACGCTTACAGACATCAGCAAAACTCTGCACTAGCCTACGAAGTTCTTTTCCGGTACTTGCAAGCAGTACTGCATCATCAGCATTCAACAAATTTGAGATATTCCATCCATCACCATTCATTACCAATGCCATCCCTCTCTCCATTACTCGTGTTTTCACTTCTCTCATCACCCCATCCATATATACATTGAACAACCATGGGGACATCACACAACCTTGTCGCACGCCCACACTGATTGTGAACCATTCACTTAGATGCCCATCAACCCTGACACATGCTTCACTACCATCATAAAAACTCTTGACGGCACCTAACAGCTTACCCTCTACACCGTACATGCGCAAAACTTTCCACAATCCTTCTCTGTCCACTTTGTCATATGCTTTTTCCATACACACATACACACACACACACACACACACACACACACACACACACACACACACACACTTACATACATACATACATACATAGAGAGATACCTACAAATATACGTACAGAGAGAGAGAGAGAGATACACAAACTCGTGCTCCCTTTCAGCCAGAGGAATTTTGTTTAGCTGATTGGGCTCTCTGGCTTTTTTTTTTTTTTTTTTTTTTTTCATGTTCTGGTAATTTTACTCAGCTCTGGATTTACTTTTCAAAGTATAGGCTTTAAACATAACCTTAATAAATCCCTTCAGCACGAGGCGGATGCTGTAGACGGGCGCCTTCATGTGGTGGCACTGATAAAATCAGAGGACTGACCTGCCTGGTTATACAAACGTCCCTCGCTTACTTCCTTATCCCCTGAAAGGAAGATAGTGTACTGTAGAAGGGCAACTTAAACTTGTCGCCTACTGGGTTTACGTTTCAGGTGAGCCTAAGGTCACAACAACAACAACAACAACAAAACAGTAACTACAGGCCCACACAAGGGAGAAATCACACCAGTCGATAGCCGATACATATCTAGCGTGGCTCGGAATATGACCTTGACCTTGACCTACTTTCACCAATTTTGAACTCGTAGGAGATTTTCATCCCTACGATACACCTTTTAAATATTGTGATGATATCTTGAGCTGTTGGGAAGTTATCGTGGTAACAGACACGCAGACCTTGACTTACTTTAACTTCGAACTCGTAGATTTTCATCCCTACTACACACCTGTAAAATTTTTTGAAGATATCTTAAGCGGTTGCGAAGTTATCGTGCTAACAGACACAAGGACAGATGCGATCTTCATCCTTACTACACCCCTTGTAAAAACGTGTGATGATATCTTGAGCGGTTGCGAAGTTATCGTGGTAACAGACACACAGTCCTTGACGTACTTTCACCAATTTCGAACTCGTGATCAATTTTTTTCCCTTACTACTCACCTGCAAAATTTTGTAATGATATCTTGAGCGGTTGCGTAGTTATCGTGCTAACACACACACACACACACACACACACACACACACACACACACACACACACACACACACACACGTTGAAAAAAATACCAGCCTCGCTATCGCGGCTGGTAATAATAAGAGTAATAACAGCACAAACAACGACATCATCTGCAACAACAATCTTTTGGTATGACACCACTGTAGTGGAGAGGATATATATATATATATATATATATATATATATATATATATATATATATATATATATATATATATATATATATATATATATATATATATATATATATATATATATATATATATATATATATATATATATATATATATATATATATAAATATATAAATGTCCACCATCTTTGCAATCCTTAATATTGACAAAATAAAAAGTAATTAACTGCGATAACGGTGATCGCAAAAAGCTTTAAACCCTTTGAGGTTCCTGTGACTCTTTCAGTTGTATAAAATCGATTGGTATAAACTGGGTTAGAAAATGTTAGTTTTGCCGACAGTGTGAGAGTTAATGGTTTAGACTTGGACAAAAATTAGGCTAATATTTTTACCTCTTCTGCTCAGTTTCCTCTGCGAGTTTATCATGTCTTTGTTGAGAGGCTTGGTATTTTCTCACCCTAATATTATACATCTGGGAAGGGCTTGGTATATTTCTCTGCCAAGTATTTCACATCCTATACTTGCCACTCTCCTCTTCTTGCAAATATTCCTAAGCATAGAGAGGTTTGGTATAGTTCTCTGCCAAAAAAATTTATCTCCTTCATCTCTCAGTTTCCTCTACCGGCTAAAATTCCTAAACAGAGAGAGGACTGGTATATTTCTCTGCCTAACAATTCACCTCTTCTTTTTGCCACTTTCCTCTGCTTGCTAATATTCAAGAGCTGGGAGAATTTTGGTGTTTCACTGGCCATAGCTGAGTCTCTTTAATACAATGCATCAGGGAGGAATGTGAAGGACATGCCTCAAATGAGAGGTGGACGCGGTGGAATGGAAGCCGAAACTCTGTCCCTGACTATACCAATATTAACATACAGACATTCAGTAATTGCATAGGCTTCTCGATTCCAGGAAAAATTTAATAAATTCTTTTATTACACCTACTAATAATGTAATCTAGTAGGGCTTGTTGTCTATAAATTGCCAGTAATCATGGACATATCGCAACTGAGAGTTTCACATAAAGTAATGGAATACTATGACCCACATTTTAAGCTATAATGTTGTAAATTAAATAACCTAGTATGGTAATGTCTATTATTGCCTTTTTTCCTTCTTTTTTGTACTAACATCTTGCTTACGATGATGAATCAAACATTTGTATTTAACTTATATTCATTATTCTTTTCTCAGGTATATTCAGTCCCCACCATTGCCGTTTGAATTTTTTTTTTTTTAATAGAACAGAGGAAGGAAAAACAAATGAATAAAAAAAAATAATCCATACACCAGATTACTGGTGTCCTCTGTTCATTAAATATCTGGAACAATTAGACATGAACAGCTGTGGGTTGAAGTTTGGAGGGAAACAACTCTGGGGAAGCGAGTTCCAAAGAGATGCAGTACGTGGAATGCAAGAATTCTGATAGGCAGAAGTTCTGCAATATGACTGAGTGACATTCCAGTCATGAGCGCTACTAGATGCCCGTGTAGCACGAGGGAAGGCATGGAGAGGTGGCACCATGGACGCAACGTCGTCTGAACATTTGCCATAAAAATGTCTGTAAATTAATGCAAGGGAGGCAACATTCCTTCTTACTTGTAGGGGAAGTAGTTTATTTGTAATGGCAGGGTTGTTGATAATTCTAACAGCCCTGTTCTGAATTTTGTCTAGTTGTTTTAATGCAACCTCTCCACATCCGTTCCACAAGGGTGAGCAATATTCAAGCTGAGAGCGCACATTACTCTCATAAATTACAGCTAACTGCTCATCAGTGAAGAAGTTACAGACTCTGTACATTAATCTAAGTTTCTTTGAGGCGGTTTTAGCAAGTGATCTAACATGAAAGGTCTAGTTGAGGGCATTGTTAAGTGAGACGCCAAGAATTTCAATACTTTTGGAGATGGGAATATTGGTAGCACTGAAGGTAATGTACGAATCTGGCAATATCTGTCTATTAGTAAATTGTATATATTTAGTTTTTCTAGCATTAAAAGAGACAAGGTTGTTTTGTCCCCATTCACTGATCGTAGATAGATCTTGATTTATAGAGATGGCTGTACTGAGTTAAAAGGTAGAGATATTAGACTTTGTAAATGGGTGTCTGAGTGTGAATGAACTATGTAGTGTTGAGTCATCTGCATATGAGTGAATTGGATTGTGGATGACAGTTAAGAGATCATTAATATGAACCAGGAACAGGGTTGGGACCAGACCTGATCCCTGCGGCAAGCCGGCGTTAATTGAGTGGAAATTGGAATATACATCATCTACTTTTACTCTTTTTTTCCTGTCACTGAGATATGAGGAAATCAGAGGAACAAGTCTAGGATGAATACACAGATATTTATACAATAATAAATGCATGATGAAATAAACAGTGAAATATGTTAAGTGTGCGAAAGAGACATATGTATCATCGTAATGGAAACTTTATACAATTTGATAAATGTACTGTATGTTGATGTATACAGAGATTACGTTGAGATAGAGAGAGAGAGAGAGAGAGAGAGAAGCTGGAGGAATGCGGAAGACAGTGGGGAGATTAATCCCCAGGGTGCTCAAGAAATGCACCCCAATCTCAGACCCAGTCTCTCTCTCTCTCTCTCTCTCTCTCTCTCTCTCTCTCTCTCTCTCTCTCTCTCTCTCTCTCTCTCTCTCTCTCTCTCTCTCTCTCTCTCTCTCTCTCTCTCTCTCTCTCTCTCTCTCTCCAATATCTATTGGGTTTCTTGCATTCTGTGTCTTTCTTCTTTCTTACAAATCCTTTTCAATCTGTAGCCATTCATTTATTTCTTCTCCAGTTCACTTCAAACTTGGCCAGTTGTTCCTTAAGCAAGCACACTCAGTCATATTTTATTTATATTTCTTATTTACTTTTCGTGTAAAGCAACAACATGGAATCGAAGAGTGTGCCAGCTTTCTTGAGAGATGAGACCAACATCTTTGAATGCTGGAGATTTCCTCTGTGTAGACCATCTTGCATTCCCTTGATAATGGTGCCAATTTTATTACAGATATTTGTTTCGTCTCTTCTTATAGTGGCGATATTTTTCCCTTACCAGAGAAAAAATAAATGCTTCAATTTAACGCCGGATTACCAAGAAAGTATCGTAAACCCAATGCTCTCTCTCTCTCTCTCTCTCTCTCTCTCTCTCTCTCTCTCTCTCTCTCTCTCTCTCTCTCTCTCTCTCTCTCCCTCTCTCTCTCTCTCTCTCTCTGTGGCACATCCACCCAATATTCTTAATAAAACCCCGTCTCATTATTTCAGCCATATCTCAGTGTAATCTCTTCCCTTTTCCTTTCCTCACCTTTATTTCTCCTTCATTCTGAACTTTTCTTCTTCTTTTCCTATCTTCCCCCTTTCCCTCTCTTTTCTTCCATTGCATTTATCTGTTTCCTCTCCTTCCTCCCTTCCATCTTATATTCCTTTCTTTGCGTTTATCTGCTTTCCTTCCTGCCTCCTGCCTACTTTTTATATTTCATCTTTCCTCCCTCAAACTCACACCACCACCCATTCTTCCTTCCTTCCTTCTTTCCTACTTGCCTGGTTTTGTCTTCATTCCTTCACCATTTTCCCTCCATCTTTCCTTATTTTTTCTAAATTTCTTCTCCTAAAATTACTATTGCTTTATTTCATACCTGTCCACCTTCTTTCCTCCTCTCCATCCTTCCTTCATTCTTTCCTTTGAAATTCATTAGTATATTCCTCCCTTCATATCTGTATACCTTTCATTTTTCCTTCTTTCTTTCCTTCCATCTTTCCTTCCTTCCTTCCTCTCAAATATTCCTTAGTGACTTCCTATCTGTTTCATTACTTCTTATTGTCTCTATTTTTGTTTACTTGTCTTTCTTCCCTTCCTCTCTTCATTCCGTCGTTCTTTGCTCTCAGATCCTTACTGCCTTCCTTCCTTCTTCCCTGTCCATCTTTCATCCTTTCTGCCTGCCTCCTTTCTTCCTCCTCTGCTCTCACCATACCCATTCTTGCTTTTCTCTTTTTTTTTCCTTTTTTCTCTTATGGTTCCTTCCTTCCTCCTTACCCTCCTCTTCCACATCTTGCTATTCTTCCTTCTCCTCCTCCTCTTTCCTTTCTCTTCTTTCAATAATTGTTATATCTAGAACATTTGCAATTCCTTCTATATTCATTTCTATAATTCACCGATATGCACACAGTTCTCCCCTCCTCCTCCCAGGCAGAAAATACTCCCCAATAACACGCATTAGGCCGTTACCAAAGCAGCCACTTTGATCTTAATTGCAGAGTTACCCCTCTCTTGAGTATCTCCAGTTTCTTTCCTGCGTTTCCTCCTTCATTAATCAATTTACAGCATTTATTTAGCTTGTTTTTATGTACATATCTTTGTCTTATTGCAAGATTTGTTGTTGTTCTTGTTCTTGTTGTTGTTGCACATTTTCGTTATTTCTCATGTCCTCTTTTAGGGTTTGCACTAATTCCATCGTCTTTTTTTCTCTGCTAATTATTATTAAGCTCTCCTCCCACCCACCTCTCTCTCTCTCTCTCTCTCTCTCTCTCTCTCACCCGCAGTGCGCATAGAATGACAATTAACGTATTATTATACTGGGTGTGTGTCCACTAAATGCGTGTGTGTGTGTGTGTGTGTGTGTGTGTGTGTGTGTGTGTGTGTGTGTGTGTGTGTGTGTGTGTGTGTGTGTGTGTGTGAGAGAGAGAGAGAGAGAGAGAGAGAGAGGGGGGGGGGGGCATATAAGAAACACTGTCCATTCTGAGTTACAGTTGGACAGAATGGGTTACAAGATAAACTGTGGAAGGAGAAAGAGGAGGAAGAGGAGAATGAGGACGAGTAGGATTACACAGGATTACACAGGAAAGCAAACAGCAACAGACCTTATGGTCCTTTCGAGGCTGCTTGTTGGAGAAAACTATGACTACAAGATCTAACTCTACATGTTGAAGGATAAGGATAGTAAAGCAAGAAGGCTCCCCCCACCACCAAACCCTCCAGGAAAAAGTGAGAAAAACCACCATGCAGCATGGAAAAACTGACATGGAAATTTTATAGGAAACACTGGAAAGGAAAAGTCACATTCTATAATACTTTATCTATGAGCTACTCGATAGAGTAACCTGAAAGAGAAAGTAAATAAATAAAATAATAGTTACGGCATGACATTATAAACCGGTTACATCGAGTTAATGGGAAGTTTGTGGACATAACGTGGAAGCTACACACTGCACAGTGTGGATGTTTAGGGGTGGTGCAGCAGCCTTGCCTGGCGCTTTTAAGGTAGGCAGCAGTCAATCAGGCCCTAGCTCCGTTTGCTCCACTGAGACAAGGAACTCTCCCATGTGGGACAAGTACAATAGTTTCATCCTGAAGCAGTGACCCCTGCTACATTTAAAAAAATCCCGATGGTGGTCACTTGACTGACAGGGACCCTCAGTGATCCACAGCCCATCACAGGTCGAAAGTAAGAGTAGTGACCGTTAACTCTGGGTTATCTGTGCAGATCCTAATCTGTGCTTATATTGCTTTTTTTGCACTGGGGAGATTGAAAAGTATATAGGACGGGTGTCTTAGATAAAAGGGGACTGCACAGTGCACAGTGTGGATGTGCAATGCACAGAGTGGATGTTTAGGGGTGGTGCGGCAACCTTCCCTGGCGCTTTTTAGGTAGGCAGCAGTCAATCAGGCAATAGCTCCGTTCACTCCACTGAGACAAGGAACTCTCCCATGTGGGACAGTACACAAGTTTCATCCTGAAGCAGTGACCCCTGGTACATTAAAAAAATCTCGATGGTGGTCACCTGACTAACAGGGACCCTCAGTGATCCACATCCCATCACAGGTCGAAAGTAAAAGTAGTGACCGTTAACTCAGGGTTATCTGTGCAGATCCTAATCTGTGCTTACTGTATATTACCTCATTTGCTTTGGGTAAATCGAAAAACGTATAATGACGTGACGTGACGCTATGTTAAGTTTACGGGGTGTCCTGTAGACACGAGGGGACTGCACAGTGTGGATGTTTAGGGGTGGTGCGGCAGCCTTGCCTGGCGCTTTTAAGGTAGGCAGCAGTCAATCAGGCCCTAGCTCCGTTCACTCCACTGAGACAGGGAACTCTCCCACATGGGACAAGTACACAAGTTTCATCCTGAAGCAGTGACCCCTGGTACATTAAAAAAATCCCGATGGTGGTCACTTGACTAACATGGACCCTCAGTGATCCACAGCCCATCACAGGTCGAAAGTAAGAGTAGTGACCGTTAACTCAGGGTTATCTGTGCATATCCTAATCTGTGCTTATATTGCTTTGTTTGCACCGAATAAATTGAAAATGTATAATATCGTGACGCAACACTATGTACGGGTACACTGTTTACGGGGTGTCTTGTAGACTAAAGGGGCATGAACTTACATGTACCGTAGCTATAAATGCAAGTTATTCGGATAGAAAAAGAGTCAGCTGAGGATTTTTGTGCAAATACTTGTCTAATTTGTTTTTGAATGTCTCAACTGAGATACTGTTCAACGTATCTGAGGGTAATCTGTTCCAGATATTTACAACTCTGTTAAAGAAGAAGTATTTTGCTTCGTGGGATTGGAATCGCTTTCCCATGATTTTGCAGCCATTACTTCTGGTTTGACTCGACCGGTCTATATCAAAATATTTATTCATGTCTAAGTTGTCATATCCCTTCATGATTTTGAAAACTTCAATAAGGTCCCCTCTTAACCTGCGCTTCGTTAGGCTAAATAATTTAAGTTCTTCAAGGCGTTCCTCATATGGTTTGTTTCTAAGTCGTGGTATCATTTTTGTGATTCTTCGCTGAATTTTCTCTAATTTTTCAATGTCCTTTCTGTAGTACGGAGACCAGAATTGCACACAATACTCAAGATGGGGGCGCACTAGCGAGTTGTACAAGGCAAGTATGACTTTTTCCGATTTAAACTCGAAAGTTCTTCCAATAAAACCCACTAGCTTGTTTGCAATTTTAACCGCATCGGTACACTGCTTGCTTGGTTTTAGGTCATTTGATATTATCACACCAAGATCCTTTTCACTGTCTGTACTTGATAACTGAATATTGTTCATTTTGTAATTTGCATGGACATTGTTACTTCCAATATGAAGTACTTTACATTTTTCTGTGTTGAATTTCATTTGCCATTTTTCTGCCCAGCTTGCTAAAGTATTAAGGTCATTTTGTAACTGCTGCCACTGTAATTTTGAAGTGACTTTACTGGTTATTTTAGTATCATCTGCAAATTTGGATACTTTACAATTTAGACCCTCATCAATGTCATTTATATAGATAATAAAAAGTATTGGTCCAAGTACTGAGGAAGAGGGGAAGGAGGCGCGGGCTATATATTATTCTTGTAGTTATCAAAGCCTCGTTAAAAGTAAATTGTGTGATCTGGATTGAGCAAAAAAAAAATATTAAAATGCCATCGTAATGAAGGGGTTACCTATGTGTCTATCTTTTGATTTACCTGTTCATGTATCGGTCTGTCTGTCTGTCTGTCTCTGTCTCTGTCTGTCTGTCTGTCTGTCTGTCTGTCTGTCGGTCGGTCTCTCTCTCTCTCTCTCTCTCTCTCTCTCTGGTCGTAATTGCCATATAACTAGCGCTTTAGTTCCAGAATTAGTGGCATAAATAAATCGCCTCCATACCACCCTGCCCTCTGTCATCAGGTTGCCCTCCCTCTAACTCACACCATCCAAGTACTGAGGAAGAGGGGAAGGAGGCGCGGGCTATATATTATTCTTGTAGTTATCAAAGTCTCGTTAAAAGTAAATTGTGTGATCTGGATTGAGCCCCTCCCGGAATAGTTAATATAACGGTGTCAGTTTCGTTAAAATTGAATAACATCCATTTTTTTTTTCTCTTAATATTCCCGAGTTTTTGTCTTTATATCATTAAGTATTCATTATGAAACTGATTATTATTAAAAATCAACGGTATTTGTTTTAGTGGATAATTCAAGAAGTAGAGAGAGAAAGAGAGAGAGAGAGAGAGAGAGAGACAGTGTGTGTGTGTGTGTGTGTGTGTGTGTGTGTGTGTGTGTGTGTGTGTGTGTGTGTGTGTGTGTGTGTGTGTGCGCGCGTAAGAATCAGACTATAAGAATCAGACTATACAACTATACTAACATATTAGGCGACGAAATATCTTCAACATACATGACTGCCTTTATGTATGCGTGTGTGTAAGGGAGGAGGGGGAGGTGAATGGAAGGGGAGTAGCGGGAAAAAGGGAAAGAGTAATGAATGGACATGTTTATAGAAGAAAGAAGGAGAGAGAGAATGGAAGAAAGAATTTTAAGGAGAAAGAAAAAAAGTAGAGGGCAGAAGAAGAATTAGTATTATCACACATTGTTACACGTCACCACTTCGGCGCTAATACCCACCATGCGTTTTCAGTACATAATGGGACGTTCTCATTTAGGTCCCTTTGATGGCATTAGCGGGAATGTTTATATATGTCGGTGCGTCTTGTGGAATATCAAATGACGAAACTGTTTCCTATCCCATTCTTGGATTGAGCTCCCGTCCTTTCAGACAGCAGGCCACTTTTCTAACCACCACCAAAGCTTAAAAACACTTCAGTACAAAACCTCCTTTAAGGATTATTGCAAGTTTCACAGACGGCTTTGTAGCGTTGTGTCTTTGCGGTTTATTTAGCATAATACTCTTTATCATTCACTTCTAAGTTATTCATACCCCCTTAATATCAACATAATTTGCATCAGTGGCATAACAATTTGTATTAAGGAGTGATGTGCGAAATGAAATGATATTAAACAGGCACTGAGAAATCTCCAAAGGCACTCAGACTGTGAGCCTAATATTCACAGTGACTCTCAGTTACTGTACAATAAACAGGTACGTGGAGGTGAAGACACTAAACAGCCACTACTATTGGTGTCAGAGCTGGCTGGCATAACTATATTCAGATCAGACACACGCAGTTAGGCTCGTGAATGGATCCTGCTATTCACTTTACCGTAAGTCAAACACATCGTGCTGTGATGCGGAGAAGATAAGTGATATATTTTGTAATAATGATCGTGCATAACGCAAACTATTTATAGTAAGAATGGTGAGTTGAGTAGTGGAAAGGTACTGCACGTAGGTAAGGGCAGTGTGAGTTGGAGATAGAGCAGCCTGATGATGGATGGCAGGATTACATGAAGGCCACCGTTAGTGGCTGCCTCTTCCAGGATTCAGGGGTTTGGTTATGGATAAATAGATACAAGCGGTTCCTAAGCCGAGTTAAATCGTCCAGCAGTATAAAGAGGAACACAAAACAGAAGTCTATGTACTGGAAGAATTAATGGAGAGTTTCTGAACCCTGGCATCTGGGAAGGTTTCATGTGGGTGAGTCAATTGGCTTAGCGTTATCCAGAGTAAATAGAGAAGCCACCAGCTGAATAAAAACGTCTGGTGTTATAACTAATAACGAGGTAATCTAGTATGGCTTAGGGTTATCTATAAAGTGTCTATCATCACATGCATAGCTGTCTCCATTGGCAGTCTTGTGTAAAGTAATGGAATCCTAATGTTCATATTTTGTTATTTGCAATGTAAATGAAATAACACAATATTATAAAATACTTCATTAACGAAATATATTTCTCTCGTTATACTGCTTGCTTTTGTTGTTGTTGATGATGATGATAAAATAATAACAATAATTGTGCTACTACTACTACTGCTATTACTACTAATAATAATAATGATAATAATAATAATAATAATAATAATAATAATAACTAGAATGGCACTCAGTAGAGCTCATACCTCCGCCAAGGCCCAACATGCAGTTCCTTTTAATTCAGTCAAGTCTAATCCAATATGGAAAAAGACTACCCCCCTATAAGAGCATATTTATATCCGCTAGATCTGGAATTTTATATGGATTCGCGCCAAGCTGTACACATTCGTAGATACCAACATCCTAAATATGCCTGATTTTTTTTTCCATCAAGATCCATGCAATATTCACTGAAAAAAATTACCAAAATGTCGAAAAACTCCCAATCTCGCAATGTTAAAGTGAAAAAAAAAAAAAATCCTGGATCCGCACCTTTATACGGATCTGCACCAAAATTTAATGGAGTCTATTCTGGGCCAAGACCCATTGTTCTACCAAGTTTCGTGGAAATCCGTCCAGTAGTTTTTGTGTAATCTTGCTCACAAACCAACCAACCAACAAACAAACGGACAAGGGTGAGAGCATAACCTCCTTGGTGAAGGTAATCATCATCATCATCATCATCATCATCATCATCATCATCATCCTGACCTCCTTTCCCACCGTAGGGCAGGGTGAGGAGTAGCAACGTCGAGACAACTCAAATTTGCCCAATTCAATGTCATCATTCAAGCCCCCGGAATCTTGGCTCTATAGGATACGCCAAAAACATTCGCCACATTTTGTAGCTTCACTTAAACGTATCCGATTGAGTCATTAATAACAATAATATTAATAATAATAATAATAATAATAATAATAATAATAATAATAAAATTTTACTAATAATACAGTTTGATAATGAAAAATTAATAATAATATATAGCAGTAGCAGCAGCAGCAACAACAACAACAGTAGTAGTAGTAGTACTAGAAGTAGAAGTAATAGTAGTAGTAGTAGTAGTACTAATGTTCCACATATTCCTATTTAAATTATATTACAGTATAACTTTTCAGGTATGTGAACTGTGCAGTCTGCAGCACTGCCGTGTGATCTGCGGTGAGTACACAGCTATTTATACAGTAATAAATGTATGGGGATATAAACAGTGACATATGTAAAGCACGAGAGAGAGAGAGAGAGAGAGAGAGAGAGAGAGAGAGAGAGAGCGAGAGAGAGAGGGAGAGGGGGGGGGGAGGAGATGTTGGAGGAAGGGGGGGGACAAGGGGAAATTTGTTCCAAGGGTGTTGGAGAAATGCATACCAATCTCAGACCCCATCTCTCTGTCTGTCTGTCTGTCTGTCTGTCTGTCTCTCTCTCTCTCTCTCTCTCTCTCTCTCTCTCTCTCTCTCTCTCTCTCTCTCATGGTGTCCATAATGTATCTGTACGGTATCTTTCACTTTTCCTTTCATCCAAACACTTTTCAGTTTGGAGCCAGTGCTTTATTTCTTCTCCAGCTCACGTCAGACTTGGTCAGCTGTTTATTTACCAGACACATCCAATCATATACCATTTATTTATATACATATTTTCAATAAGTTTTTAAAGTGGTTTTATGGAGTCACATACTAAATAATACTAAAAAAAAAAAAAATCATACCCTGTATTTAGTGTGATATGGCAACATGGATTCGAAGAGCTTCCTAACTTTTTCGAGTAGAGGTGGAAACATGCACCCCTGAGTGTTGGAGATTTATTTATTTATCTTTTTTTTTTACCAACTTGCATTCTCTTGGTGGTGTTGCCAATTTTATTTAATAATGTCTATTTTATTCCTATTAACAGCATCGAATTTTTCCCCCTCACGAGAGAAAATATTCCTAAGTATTAACGCTGGATAACTTAGAATGCATCGTAAAGCCAGATTCCCTCTCTCTCTCTCTCTCTCTCTCTCTCTCTCTCTCTGCCATTTCCATCCAGCCATTTAAATAAGATGCAGCGGCTCTTTATTTCTGGCATATTTATATATAATCTCCTCCATTTTTCTTCTGTTTGTTCTATTTTCCCTAAAACGAAAATTTTCTCCTTGTCTCTCTTATCTCTTCCTCTTTCCTTTCTTTGCATTTATCTGTTAGCTTTCTTTCCTTCCTCCGTCCTTATATTCCTTCCTTCCTTCCTCCATTCCCAGCACTCCCATCCACACCCATTACTTCCTGCCTTCCTTCCTTCCTTTCTTCGTATTTACCTCCTCTTGTCATCTTTCCTTCACCATTGTTCCCTCTCTTTCCTTCTTTTCTTCTACCAGTCCTTTATTAAATTCCTTATTTCCTTCTTTCTGAATTACTTGCCCACATTCCTTCCCTCCTTCCCTCCCTGCTTCCTTCGTCCTCCCCTTGAAGCTCATTAGCACCTTCATTCCTTCTTATCTGTATAAATTCCATCCTTCCGTCCTTCCTTCTTCGCGTATATTCCTTGATGCCTTCCTCTCTGCCTCATTAAGTCGTCTTTTCTCTCTCTTTTTTTTTTTTTTTTTGCTTATTTTTCCGTCTTCCCATCCTTTCTTCATTTCTTCGTTGGTTCCTCTCAGATCTATCGAACCTTCCTTCCTTCTTCCTTGTCCACCTACCATCCTCTCTTCCATTCTGCCATCTTGCTTCCTTCCTCCTCTGCTTTCAGCTTACTCCTTCTTGCATTTCTCTCTTTTTTTTCTAATTTTTCTCTTACGGTTCTTCCTTCCTTCCTTCCTTCTTCCTCTTCCTCCTTTTCTTATTCTTCCCCCTACTCCTTCTACCTTCTTCTACTTTTATTAAATGTTCCCTCAAAAATATTTCCACTTCTTTCTATTTTCATTCCTAAAATTCTCAAACACGGGTGTAATTTTCTCCCACCTCCTCCTCCTCCCACACAGAAAATACTCCCCAATAACACGCATTAGGACGGTACCAAAGCACCCATTTTGATCTTAATTGCAGAGTCACCCCTCTCTTGAATTTCTCCATTTTCTCTCCTGCATTTCTTCCTCTTCTAGTCAATTTACGGCCTTCCTTTGTATTTCTCCAGCCTGCCTTTGTGTGCATATCTTGCCTATTTGGATGATTTTTTTTTCTGCTTATTTGTCGTTTCTTGTTTCCGAATGTCTTCCTTTCAGAACATGCACTCATTCCGTTTTTTTTTTTTTTTTTTTTTTTTTTTTATCACTCGCTTTTACCAAGGGAGAGCGATAATGTTTTTGCCCGCCTCTGTGTGTCTGTCGGTGAGCGAGTGTGTGTGTGTGTGTGTGTGTGTGTGTGTGTGTGTGTGTGTGTGTGTGTGTGTGTGTGTGTGTGTGTGTCTATTACTATTATTTCTCATGAACGGCTTGAGCTATCAACACCAAAATTTTGGACGAGTTCGAAAAAGGGCACTCGGGGTTGAGGTCAAGGTCACCAAAATGGCAGCCAAAAGTCAATTGTTTTTCATATACAGTATAGTATATGGATTAGCTTTTTGTGGAACGCGGTGACTGAATTCCATAGAGTTTTTCGAATTTTCTTCACATTTGGTTTGTAAGTGACTTGTAACTTGGCCAACACCACATTCTGGCGGGCAGTTAACATTCGCCTCCCGAATACTTTTCATTCATTTATCCTGTAATTACTCTGAACTGTATCTCCCCTTTGCTCTGCCATTCTCTCTTTCTCCATCTCTTCCCCACCTGCAATGTGCCTAAAAGGGCCATTAACGCACTGCGTCCGGTCGGGGTGGGAGGTGTCCAGGAGATGAGAGAGAGAGAGAGAGAGACAGACAGACAGACAGACAGACAGACTCTGATGAAGCAACGGTGAGCCAATGAATTCTGAAAGAGCTTTGGCAATGAAAAATGGAGATATAAGACAGAGGAAAGTTTTATGGCCGTCAGTAAGGACAAGCGTAACTGACAAGGATAGCACCAAAGGAAGGAAGGAAGGAAGGAAGGAAGGAGGATGACAGTGTAAAAATTAGACGGTGAGGAAGTGAAGTTCAGATGAAAGGATATTACTGCCGTCTGCCCACGAGTATTACGGTCTATGATTTTTTTTTCTTCATAATTCAGCCCATACTTTCACTATGAAGCCTACTTTACGTAAGGTAATGACAGAAAGAGACAGTACCACGGCTTTACATATTTACCACAGCACCTCATCTTGACTAGCAGCTTGTGCTAATGTTAATCTGTTGCTTCATCTCAGCATTCAAGATGGAGAGATGGCAATTTAGGACAAGAGAAAGACAAATAGTATTTTATTAAAATTTCTGTCGGGGTGTTAAAAATAAATATTAAATCATATATATACTCTGTGCACTCTTTGATTAAGAATGCTGAAGTCTTCGTTGCTATGGTGATTGCTATGTTGTGTTTTTTACAATATCAGTAACGGTAGTCAGCTCAGGACAGATTATTTTCATTGGCTGGGATATACATGGCCTTCAATAACACATGCAGTAGAGGAGGCGTTCTTAGGTTGAATAAAATCCACTTGACGTCTACATCTTCACTGTATCAGTCCATAGACCTCGTATGCATTATTCTACTTTCTATTGAAGAGAGAATGATAGCTAGAATTAACCCTTCCCAATGCTGGCTAAGTGCAAGTAGGAATGGGGTGTCTGTAGGTAGAGTGACGCCATGTGGCGGTGGAAGTGTTGTAATGACTGGGTTTGTGTGTGTTAGAATCTATACTCTAATGCCATCCGTAAAACAAACAGCATACAAGCATATAAACATATGAAATCGCATACTACATGCATCCGCTTTCCATATCCGCCACGGACTCTTGCCACACCAACACCGACACGAATACGCTGCCAATCAAGCCACTGCAGCTGCTAAGGAAACAAATAAGGCCGACTCTGAGAATGACACTGTCATACATAACCTTCCTTTTGTCCTCCCACACACTGACTCTGGCTGATGATCTCAATACAACGTGTTTTTAGTACTGTTGCTGTACTTTATACTATGAAACACGGTAAGATAGGCTGGGAATTCTCTCTCTCTCTCTCTCTCTCTCACACACACACACACACACACACACACACACACACACACACACACACACACACAGACGTGGATGGCGAGGCGGCAGAATGAATGAGTGTGACAAATTTACTGAGAGAAGAAAAAATCTAAATCCTTTTACAGTTTGCCTCAGGAATTCTGATGATATATTGAGAGAGAAAGAGAGAGAGAGAGAGAGAGAGAGAGAGAGAGAGAGATTAGCTTACTGTTGTCTTTAGGTGTCTGATTGTCAGGACTCCATATTATAATAGTACAACTCATAGCATGATAGATAAATAGATAGATAGATAGACAGTGTAATAGATAGCATAGTAACAGCAGCTAAGGCAAGGTGTGGGTACAGGAAATATGTCAGCAGGAGTTCAGCAAGACTTAACCAAAAGAATGTCAGTGGGCACCGGAAGCGCCACATACACACAGACACACACAAGCTTCTAGAACCCACACCTATGTTTTACACACGTGACACTAGCCTTCCTAGGGCAGGATGAGAGGGTTAGAGAGCAGAAAGGGGCTAGCCATAGAACCGACAGGTTGTACAGAGAGGGAGAGAGAGAGAAGGGGTCTAGCCAGACAAGTCCAGGAGGTAATAGCGGGACTCTATACTTCACTCGTGTGTGAGAGACTTTAGTTAATCTTTTCAAGACAAATAAAATTGTACTTAGTCCCATACTCATCTTTACCTCTCCTGTCATTGCATGACAATTGGGAACTAAGATTATCTACTTACAAACCTTCTCACGTATAACTACCGCTCGTCCAAGAGTATAATATATACATAACTGATCTACATAACCTCAATACAAGAGGCTACGAAGTTTTTATAAGATGATCATTCACCTTCTCCATTATTGTTTTAAACAGTATAATCATTTACTTGACAGTAAAGGCAACTTTTATCACTGACTTTACCTTTCTTCACCAGTGATGGAATTTTATCTATCATTAAATACGTGCAGGAGCTCTCACTGAGTGGAACATCCGCGCTCACAAGCTGGTCTAAAGTCTGATATTTTTACTTAGCCCTGCGACCTTTAACGTCGAAAGATTACACAAGCTCGGCTTTCTTCATTCTTGCCTAACCCTTAACCCTTTCACCAATTTTGGTTCGGATGTCATCAAAATTGTGTGAGATGATTTTGCCTAATGAGCTACACATACGATTATTCCCTCTGACACTAACTTTTGACTATTTTTTTTTTAATCGAATCTCTTCATCCTTTTTATAACCTGAACTTTTCCTTAAAGTGTATCCTGCATCAGATACAGATCTACTTACTTTGCCCTTGCCATGTGGCCTCGACGCCTGCCATATTGTTCTCAAAAACAATAAGACAAAGGCGACCCTCAGTTCACCAGACAAGCTTAATCCAAATCAGATCTAAACTTATTGGGTTATTTTGTTCATGCAGACACATCGACTGATCTCTGACCTTCTCCTGAGACTTTGAACTTTGTTCTCCAAATTGCATCCCATCGTTCTTGATGGCCCAAAGCCATTCGCATACGTTGGTTCACATCCAATCGTTAGTGTCTGCGCTGACCTTGCCCTTTGACCTTTGCCTTTGACGACTCTCTGTAACCGTAGTCATTGATTCATTTTTTCCAAACTCGAATCCCTATACTCTCTTGCCTTGTCATCAACCGTTCCACAGAGTTTGGTCTGACTAGGGTAGAATCAGTTTATGTTGACCGTCCCCTGTGACCTTGACCATTAACGTAATATTCTTGCGGAAAAAGAAAAAAAAGATTTAATACAAAGCGAATCCTTAACACATCCACCAAGTTTGGGTAAAGTAAGAATAAACCGTTTAGGTTACTAAATGCTCATAGTGTGTGACTTGACCTATGGCTGTTGTCAGTACTGAATCACTACTTTAGTTGTGCCTTCAACCATTCTCCAGAGTGTGGTCATAAATATATATCGACTGTTTTAGTTGCTTTGCTAGATGAAACTTTGACCTAATGAAGTGACCTTGGCCTTCGACCCAACATTATAAAAACAATGGGTTCACTCATTGGTTGAAATAAGCCTTGCACAATGTTTGACTGAAACTGGATAAAAACTGTTCATAAGTACACACACACACACACACACACACACACACACACACACACACACACACACACACACACACACACACACACACACACACACACCTGTTTTTGCTCTGTCTCTGTCTGTCTGTCTGTCTCTCTCTCTCTCTCTCTCTCTCTCTCTCTCTCTCTCTCTCTCTCTCTCTCTCTCTCTCTCTCTCTCTCTCTCTCTCTCTCCTGTGGATGGCGAACTGATTGAGTAGGATAAATTTACCGATAAACAAGAAATTAAAGCCTTTTACACTAAAAATCTCCTGTGAAATATTGAGAGAGAGAGAGAGAGAGAGAGAGAGAGCAAAGGACGACCTTGATAAAAAAGTTATGAGAGAGTGAAAATTGAGAGTCCTGACAAAGAACGATGGAGAAAATTTGAGAAGCAATGTTTTAATTAGGTGGCCGTCAATGCAGACACGATTAACTAACAAGACAGCACCAAAGGAATGAAGGAAAAAGGGCGGCAATCTGACTGTAAGAAGGTGAATCTAGTTCAAAGAAAATTACTGCTGTCTGCCTATAATGGTCTTATACCTAGTCCAGACTTTCGTCTTTATGTATCTTTATTTGCGTAACTTAATGGAAGATTAATGTAATGCAATAGCTCTACATTTGTTCCAGAGCAGAATAGAATTATTTTAGCCTCGCTCAGGAGGTAACCAGCAAATATTAAGCCATATATTGACTGGGATTACTCTTCGATAAGAGGTATTTAACTCTTCATTCCTGGGCTTTTTTGTGTGTGTTCACTTGCCGTAAAAAAAAAAAAATGCATTACACAACTTTGGACAGATTTCCGAACTGGATGGCATATTCAGTGGGAGAGGCCTTTGTTTTCCTAAGAATCACCTTAATATCTGTATTATTATCGATATCACTGTATGTTGCTTCTACTTCATGACTGGATTTTCTCTTTGGACGGAAAATGACAGAGAAAACTTCCTCCCATGCTGGCAAAGTCTAATGTTGAAGGTATTTCTGTAGGAGAAATGATGCTTGTGAAAATTTGAGTGTTCTGTGTTTGTGTCTGTTAGAGTCTGTATATGGCATCAGCAAAACAAAACAGGTTCAAACATATGGTAACATACGAAAATACATCCAACTAGAACCCACTCTAAATGACCGCCACGGCTTGGGTTCGAACTACACACACACACACACACACACACACACACACACACACACACACACACACACACACACACACACACACTACCGATGGAGTCACTGCAGGTGCACAGGAATAAATTAAGGCCGACTCTGAGAATAACACTGACATAATAACCTTCCTTTTGTCCTCCCACACACTTACTGACACAGGCTGATGCTCTCTCTACAAAGTATCTTTATTACTGTTGCTGTACTTTATACCATGAAGCGCGGGAGGAAAGGCTGGGAAATTCTCTCTCTCTCTCTCTCTCTCTCTCTCATCCCTGCTGGTAATGGCCCGGACAGCCTTCCAGTCACGTCCTGTCTAAAATGTGTTTACTCAATACTTTCCAGATGTCACACTTCACTGTTGCTGTTAGCTTAACCTGTCTTGCTGTCACCTGCTGATGGACATATAACAGCTGGCAGTACCGGTAATTCACATGTTTGTCTCGATTCATTGTTTTTTTTTTTCCGTGGTCCTCTATTATATGAGATCTGTGTTGTCTTCCCTCTCTTTCATCACTTCATTGTTCGTGCCATGATACATTCTCAAACTCATAAATCTGTGTCAGTCTTTCTTTCTATCTTCCTGTCTGTCTGTCTCTCTGTCTGTCTCACACACACACACACACACACACACACACACACGTGTGGCAAGATGACAGATTGAATGAATTGGATAACTTTACCCGAGGGAAGTTTATTCGAAAGATTTTAAAAGTTTGTCTAAAATATGCCGGTGATGGATTGAGAGAGAGAGAGCGAGAGAGAGAGAGAGAGAGAGAGAGAGAGAGAGAGAGAGAGAGAGAGAGAGAGAGAGCAAAGACCAAGGTTTACAAAAAAAAAAACATTGAAACAGGAATGATTTTTGACGTAAAAAAAAGAACAAAAACAAGTGCGAGGGAAGATTATATTAATGGCGAAAATTATTTCAAGTTATGCCCTCTGAAAATCCTTGATCTTGCGTTTGACCTTTCAATGTCACTTAAGGTCAAAGGTCTTAGTGCCAAATGAAAGCCCATTGACGAGTTCCTGGACGTTGTAAACAGTAAATATCTCTAACTTCAACCGCTTTCAAGTCATACCCCTTTGAAAACCTGTGACCTTGATTTTGACCTTTCAGAGTCGCTCGATTACCTCCAATATTTAATCATTTTCTTTTGGGACAAGTGACCACATATCCTAAAAGTTTCATGTAATTTCATTCTGCAGTTTTTCCGTAATGTTGCCAGCAGCAACAACAACAACAACAACAAACTCGAACAAAAACAATACTGAACTCTATCCAGGCTAAGTAAAAATCCCCATGAAGTGTGTACAGTATATTTATCTGTTTCAACCCACATTAGCTTCACAGCATAACTGGACTTTCTCCTCGGAGAGAGAATGATAGCCAGAATTGCCCATTCGCCATGCTGGAGAAGTACGAATGAGGAAATGGAGTCTGTAGGTGGAATGAAGCATGTGGCAGTGGATGTGTAAAGTCTGTGTTTGTGTGTTAGAGTCTATATATGTCATCGATAAAATAGGGTGTAAATATATGCAAGAATATGAAAACATAACCAGTCACAACCCACCTTGAATCTCCGACACGACCTGAGTTCGAACACCAATCCCGTCACACACACACACACACACACACACACACACACACACACACACACACACACACACACTACCGATGAAGTCACTGCAGGTGCACAGGAATAAATTAAGGCCGACTCTGAGAATAACACTGTCATAATAACCTTCCTTTTGTCCTTCCACACACTTACTGACACAGGCTGATGTTCTCTCTACAAAGTATCTTTATTACTGTTGCTGTACTTTATACCACGATGCACGGGAGGAAAGACTGGGAAATTCTCTCTCTCTCTCTCTCTCTCTCTCTCTCTCTCTCTCTCTCTCTCTCTCTCTCTCTCTCTCTCTCTCTCAGTTTGGCTTAAAAATTTCGTTGATGTTTTGAGAGACAAGAAGAAGAAGAAGAAGAAGATGGAGGAGGAGGAGGAGGAGGAGGAGGAGTAATTAAGGGATCAGAGTTAGTGAAAGCGAGTTCTTGCCTTTCCCATTTCCCATTATTTTGAGGAAAGGAAGTTTACGAATGATTTCCACTTTGGTGCGGGTAGAAAGAGTTACAGAGAGAGGGAGGGGAGTGGCTGACAGAATGACGGACCGATAGATAGATAGAAAGATAGACAGATAGACAAATAGATTGATAGGTAATAGATAGAAGGCTAGGTACGTAGTTAGGCAGACGTGTATGTAGGTGCAGGGGCAAGGAAGCAGGTAAGTAGACAGACAAATAGATAAAAGGGAGATAGATAGATAGATAGAGAGAGAGAGAGAGAGAGAGAGAGAGAGAGAGAGAGAGAGACTTAAGGAGCAACGTCTATGCAAACGTGAAGAGAAAATGACATCTGACAGAGTTTTAACATGTATTAGGTGGCCGTCAATGACGAGACACGTCAATGACAAGGATAACACCAAAGGAAGGAAAGGAGGCGACAGAGGAAGTATTAGCTGATGAGGAAGTGCTTTTCAGCAGAAAGAATAATATGCGCTGGGAAGTGTGAGATGGTTTGATCATAGGGAGAGAATGGGGAATGAGAGACTGACTAGGAGAGTATGTGAAATGGAGGGGGACGGGGGAGAGCGAGCATGAGACGGAGCGATATAGAGGAGATTTATTAGGGATGGCAGCCTAATGACGGATGATTGTATGACATGAGATTCGTTCTTGGCCACCCTCTCCGGGATAAAGGTGTGTTACGTGCATAGATAGAAAGGTAAACTGATACAGAAATACACTGATTGAAGAAGTGACTGACTGACTAACAGACGGTGAGATAGATAGGTAGCATTATGTGGGTAGGGGACAGTCACAAATACATACGAGACTGGCTGGCAAGGAAGGCAACCAGGGAAGCATGAGGACAGAGGGATAATGAGATGGTGGGGAAGTGGATTACATTTTGAAGATATGTATGCCCCGGCTGCCTGCCTTTTATAATGTTATTCAATCTTCACCTTAACTTGGCCTACCATTTCCTCCTTATGGATATTATTTCTCATAATTCAGTGGAAGACAAAGACAGTGCAACGCTTCTACATTCTATCCACAGGACTTCCCCGTAGCCAGCATCTGTTGTTACATCTCAGCACGGAAGATGAAGATGAAAATTTAGGCCAAGAGAATGTAAAAGCAATACAGTAATATATTAACTTTCAGTGTGGATGTAACTAATAAATATTAAGCCGTATATAGGCTCAGGGTACTCTATGATAAGGAGTATTTTAATTTTCAGTTTTATGATGATTCCTATGTTACATTCTTTGCACTGCCATGTAATGATATACTCAAACCAGAAGAGGTTTTTCGAATTGGACGGAACAGATATGGTCATCATTGATACATTCAGTAGGGGAGGCCGTTCTTCAACTGAACAAAATCCCTCTGAGGTCTGTATCTTTATATGTATCAGTCCATATTAGCTCCACTGCATGACTGGTCATTCTACTTGAAGGAACAATAATTTCCAGCATTTAACCTTCTCCATGCTGGCGAAGAAAGAAAGAAGATTGGTTGTCAGTATGACGAGTGGTGCATTTGAAAGTGTAAGTGCTGTAATGGTTATGTTTGTGTGTGTTAGCGTGTGTATATGTCCTCGGTAAAACAAACAGGGTACAAACAGGCAAATATTTGAAACGTTTCCAACCACAACCCAGATGAAATGTCCGACACGAGTTGGGTTCGAACAACAAACCCAGAGCACACACACACACACACACACACACACACACACACACACACACACACACACACACACACACACACACACACATTTCCGATCAAGCGAACTCAGCTCCACGGGAGTAATTAAGGCCGACTCTGAGACTGACATTGACAATTATAACATTCCTTTTATCTTGTCACACACTGACACAGGCTCATGTTCTGTGTGTGTGTGTGTGTGTGTGTGTGTGTGTGTGTGTGTGTGTGTGTGTGTGTGTGTGTGTGTGTGTGTGTGTGTGTGTGTGTGTGTGTGTGAGTGTGAGTGTTATAAAGCCACACCTTCATACTGACATACAATTACCGGTAGCCTAGCGAAGCCACAATGTAATCACCTGCATCTGTGTGTGTGTGTCTGATTGTTCGTAAAATATCTCAAGTTCAAGTGGGCAAATTTCATTTAAACTTTGTCGGTAGTGTCTCGGGATATATTGCTTGTTTGTTAAAAGTTTTGGCGAAGCTGCGATGACATTCTTCCGATTGTCAGGGGATTTGTAAGAAAAAATTGTATGCAACTTTTTCCTTTAGTTTGCAGTTATTCACCACTCGCTATGTACCCTCAACGAAGAGAACGGCTATTTAAAGGGTAACAATTAGAACTTCTTCAAAGGCCTGTCATACTGAATGAGCCTCACCAATATAATATCCCTGACTTAAGATTTCTGAATGCTAGCGTAAAATTTAGCTTAGTGGGAGCAAACAACGAGAACCTAAGACCTTCTTTTTCTATCGAGACAGGCTTGTTCTGAGGGAACCGCAACTTATACAGGAAAAGCAATACCAGTGTTGCAACGAACAGCATATTTATTATGTTCAGACGTTTCGACATATTCATCTATGTCATCTTCAAGTTTCACTTAGTCAGTCATGTAAATCCTTAAGCTCCATGGAGTCACGTTTAGCTTCCACTGTTTAAAGTATTTTAAGAGAAAAGTAAATAGAGTACATACAAATATTGCCAAGGTTCATGGAAAGAAATTTATTTCGGCTTGGAGCTAAATCTGAGCTAAAATCATGTGATCCTCAAAAAGTTATATTCAGTAACTCCAATGTAGAATTATCCAGTCGTGAGTCTTTTTTGTTATCTTTCGGTTTAGAATTTAACCTACCTGTGTTTCGGCCTAACTTTTATAAGTACGTCACTGCTTTTGAGAGTATGATACAAACACTTAGAGGATGTAAGCTCACTGAAGGGCATAGCTTCAATTCAGTTATTCAATGTGTTCGCAATATAGCATGTAAAGAATACTATGGATTTAAAAGTTCTAAAGTACATTCACCTATTTTCACAAAGAAAGATTTTAGGATTTTGAAAGACTTGGGTAAGAATGAGGAGTTGGTTGTCTGTCGTCCAGATAAAGGAAGAGGGGTTGTGCTACTCAGTAAAGTTGATTACATAGCGAAAATGCACGATATTTTGAAGGACTCCACTAAATTCATTAAAGTCATTCATGCCGATTTAATAAAACTGAACATGAAAATAGAGGATAAAGTAAACAGGTTATTAAAATCTATGGTTATAAAAGGAACCGTTTCAAAGGAATATTCACAGTCTTTAAAACCTAGTGGCTCATCACCAGCTATACTGTATGGATTACCTAAAGTTCACAAACAATCCATACCTCTTAGACCAATCATGGCTGCATTTAAAACTGCCTCCATTAAATTAGCCAGATTTTTAGTTCCCATCCTTTCGGGTTTAACAACCAATGAATATACGGTTAAAAATTCATATGAGCTCTTTAACTTTCTCTCTGGATTCGGACTACCAACCTCCTGCTACATGTGTAGTTTTGATGTCACCTCATTGTTTACAAATGTTCCCTTGGATGAAACTATTGAGTTATGTGTAAATTCAGTATTTAATGATATGGATAAAGTCATGGGTATGAGTAAAAAAAAAAAAATCTTTAAAAACCTGATTTCTGTTTGTGTTAAGGACTGCCATTTTATGTTTAATAACGAGATATATAAACAGGTAGACGGTGTGGCCATGGGCTCGCCTCTGGGTCCGACTATGGCTAATGTTTTTCTCTGCTTTTGGGAGAAAAAATGGCTGGATAATTGTCCTGCATACTTTAAACACATCCTTTATCGTAGATATGTGGATGACACTCTACTTATATTTCAAGATGAAAGCCATGCTCCACTTTTTTAAAACTACCTAAATAAACAACATAAGAACATTAAATTTACCATGGAATGTGAAGTTAACCGTAACCTCCCTTTTCTTGATTTATTAATTCAGAAGTTAAATGGCACTCTGGTTATGTCTGTATATCGTAAGCCTACTTTCTCGGGTTTGGGTACTAGCTTTTTTAGTTACTGCCCATTTATTTTTAAGTTGAGTGCAATTAGAACACTTTTGTATAGAGCTTATAACCTAACTTCCACCTACAACCTATTCCATCAGGAGATTTCATTTTTGAGGATTTTTTTTGCTAATAATGGTTTCAGTACTGCTCTTTTTGATAACTGTGTTAGAAAATTCTTAGCCAAAATTTACAGTCCACAGCAACCTGTATGTACAGTGAGTAAGGAGGAAATGTATCTTTCTCTACCTTTTCTTGGTACTGTATCAGAAAAGATAGAGAGGGCACTGAAATATAACTTTTCTATTTACTATCCTCAAATAAAGTTCCGATTTGTTCATAAGAATGATTTTAAGATTCAATTATTTTTTCATTACAAAGACCGACTACCGACTGCCCTCTGCTCGTCATTCGTTTATGAATACAAGTGCCCTAGTTGCCATACAGGCTATATTGGAAGCACAATACGAGCTTTCAAGCTAAGGGTTGACGAGCATAGAGATCAGTCAATCAGGTCAGGTCTCCCTGTGAGCGACCCTCCTCACTCAGCGGTAAGGGAACATTCATATATTTGTAATACTTCTGTTGATCCCAAGAATTTCTGTATAATAGACACATGTACCAGTATGAATCTAAGAATACTAGAATCCATTCATATTTATAAACGAAAACCGGCCCTAAACGATTGTCTGTCTGCTGTCCCTCTGAATATATTGTGCAGTTAAGTACCCCTGGGGGTAGGGGGGTTTTTCAAGAATACTCCCCCAGTATCCCTGCTTGTCGTAAAAGGCGATTAAGAGGGTTGGCGGAGGGTTAGTGCCCCTCCCCGGAAAACAACTAACTAGAAAAACAAACAATAAGCCTCGGACAAGGACTGACCAAACGATGACGACCAAGGACCGGACAAAGGACATGGTTATCGGAACGTGGAATGTAAGGGGAGCGAATGATGAGGTGAAAGAGAGAGAGATTGTCTAGGTGCTTGAAGGTGCGAAAGTGGATGTATGTGGAATAACTGAAACAAAATGGAGAGGAGAAAGTGTGAGAGAATGGGAGTATGGATGGGGTATATGTGCAGTAGGTGAGAATGAGAGGGCAAAGCAAGGAGTATGTATAGTTGTGAGTAAAAGATGGAAGGAGAGCATAAGACAGTATGGATCAGTTGGGTCAAGGATTGTGTGGGTAAAGTTGAAAGTTGGAATACAAATGTGGGCGATTGTGTGTGTGTATGCACCAACGCAAGATCGTGCTAGAAGTGTGAGAGAAGAGTTCTAGACAAATGTAGAAGTGTGCATGGAAAAGTTTGGAAGGAATGAGAGTGTTTTTGATCGGTGATATGAATGGTAAAGTAGGGAATGTGAAGGTGGATGGAATACTTGGTGAGTGGGGTGTGCCTGCTGAGATAGATGAGAATGGGAGTGCGTTAGTGGACATTTGTGCTGGGAGGGGGTTGGTGATAGCCAATACCCTCTTCAGGCATAAAGTGATCCACAGTTATACATGGCGAGTGATGAGAAGGGTGGGTGGTGAACTGAATGAAAGGAAGGCAATGATTGATTATGTGTGTGTGGATGAAAGGATCCGAAGATGTGTAATGGATGCAAGAGTTTATAGAGGTTGGGGGAGTGGACTTTCTGACCACTACTTGGTGGTGGCCAGAATTAGAATGCAAGTAAGATGGAGGAATAGAAGAAGGGAAAGACGAGAGGAAGGAGTAGTTGCAAGGAGTGTGGAAAGGTTACAAGAGGATGAGAAAAAGGCAGAGTGTAAGAGAGAAGTGGAGGAACGATTGGGGAAATATGAATTGGAGCAGATGGGAGACGTGGAAGGTGTGTGTAGGATATTTACAGAAGAAATATGTGCAGCATGTGACGTGGTGTGTGGAAGGAAGAGAAGACGGAGGGGGGGTGCAAGGAACAGCGTGGTGGACTGAAGAGGTGAAACAGGCTGTGGCACAAAAGAAGAAAGCATACAATGAATGGATGAGAAATAGGGGCGTGGAAGAAGTTGAGAGGCGGAAGAGAGAGTTATATGTAGAAAGAAAGAGAGAGGTGAAAAGATTAGTAAGAAAGAGTAAGAAGAGAGTGGATGAGGAATTTGGAAGGAATTTGAGTGTAAAGTGGAGGGACTGTAAGAAAATGTTCTGGAGAGAGGTGAAAAGAGTAAGACAGGGTGGAAGTGAAGTTAGCAGGGGAGTGAAAGATAAAAATGGTAGATTACGAGTGGAGAAGGGAGAAAAAGTGAGCAGATGGAGAGAACATTTTAAGGAATTGTTGAACGTAGAGGATGGAAGTAATGCGAGTATAAGTGGCTGGGGAATGGCTGGAAGAAGGAGGGAGGTAAGAAAACAGGAAGAAATCAGTAGGATAGAAGTTGTGGAAGCAATGAAGAAAGTTAAATCGGGGAAAGCCCCAGGAATTGATGGAGTGTGTGGTGAAATGCTGAAGCATGGGGGAGAGATAGTAGTAGAATGGATGTGGAAGATGTGCAGATTGGCCTGGGAGGAAGGTAGAGTCCCGGAGGATTGGAAGTCAGGTATAATTATTCCCTTGTACAAAGGAAAAGGGGAAAAAGAAGTGTGTGGTAATCATAGGGGCATTTGTCTTCTTAGTATAATAGGAAAAGTGTATGGTAGGATACTTATTGACAGAGTTAGAGAAAGAACAGAGAAATTATTTGGAGAAGAACAGGGAGGCTTTAGGAAGGGAAGAGGTTGTGTAGATCAGATATTCATTCTTAGATCTTTAGTGGAAAAGTTTCTAGAGAAGGGAAAGAAGTTGTATGCGGCTTTCATGGATTTGGAGAAAGCATATGACAGGGTGGATAGACAAGGATTGTGGAAAGTGTTAACATTATATGGAGTAGATGGGAAGTTGTTGAATGCTGTGAAGAGTATGTACGATGGTGCGAAGGCTGGAGTGCGTTTGGATGGTGGACTAAGTGAATTTTTCTCTTTGAAAGTTGTGTTGAAACAGGGATGTGTCATGTCTCCATGGTTGTTCAATCTGTACATGGATGGGGTAATAAAAGAGGTACAAGGTAGGGTAGTGGATGTTGGAATGGCCCTGGTGAGAGAGGATAGTGTTTGGAAACTCCCTGTACTGTTGTTTGCAGATGATACTGTGCTGTTGAGTGAAGACGAAGGGGAGCTGCAAGGCTTGGTGGATGAGTTTGGGAGAGTGTGTAAGAAACGGAATCTAAAGGCGAATGTAGGGAAGAGTAAAGTGATGGTCTTTGAGAGAGGTGAAGTCAGTGAATGTACAGCGAGGTTGGATGGTGAGGAATTGGAAAATGTGAGTACGTTTAAGTACTTGGGTAGTGTGATGAGTAAGGATGGAGGTTTGGAGGGTGAAGTGCTTGAAAGGGTACAGCAGGGAAGAAAGGTTGCTGGTTCTTTGAAAGCAGTGATATGAAACAGGGAAGTGAGCATGCAAGTGAAAAAGTTACTACATGCCAGTATTGTGATACCAACTCTAACGTACGGAAGTGAAGGTTGGACGTTGTTGGAAGGACACAAGTCAAGAGTGAGAGCAGTGGAAATGAGTTATTTAAGAGGAGCCTGTGGAGTCACATGGAGAGACAGGCTGACGAATGAGGATATAAAGGAGCGTTGTGGTGTGGATGTGGATGTGATAGGAAGCGTTATGAGGAACACACTGAGGTGGTTTGGCCATGTGGAGAGGATGGAGAGTGAAAGACTGACGAAGAGAGTGTATGTGAGTGAGGTGGAGGGGGGAAGAGGGAGGGGGAGGCCGAGGATGAGATGGAGGGATGGGATGGAGAGGTATATGAGAGAGGGGTGTGTGAGTTGGGAACAGGGCAGTGAAAAGGCGGGGGACAGGGCGACTTGGAGGCGATTTGTTTGTGGCCACCCCAAACGGGTTTGAGGCGCTTGGCAATAGATAGATAGTTTTCTCTTTTATGTAGGTACGATGAGCTCAAGCTCATATAGTTCTTTTAGGATTTTAAATACCTTACAGGTCTTTTTTCATCTTTTTAGATCCACTGAAGATGATATAGATGAATATGTCGAAACGTCTGAACATAATAAATATGCTGTTCGTTGCAACACTGGTATCTCTTCTTTTTCTATTTTGGCGAAGCTGCGATGATATTCTTCCGACTGCCAGAGGATTACTGATCTAGTTTTTTAGTGATGGCCAACGATATGCATTCGTGGGAGAATCCTTTGGCTTTTATTTGCTTTGAATTCATTTGATGTGTACAAAAAAAAAAAAAGGATACATGACTGACTGTGTATGCTTATGCTTGATATGAGTCTATGAGAGAGAGAGAGAGAGAGAGAGAGAGAGAGAGAGAGAGAGAGAGAGAGAGAGAGACAGACAGACAGACAGAGAGAGAGAGAGACAGACAGACAGACAGACAGACAGACAGACGGACAGACTGACAGTCTGTCAGCCAGCCAGACAGACAAACACGGAATCTATTGTAAATAAACAGGAAGCATGTCACAGGAAATAATATAAACCCAATAATCTGGTATTGTGTGTTAATGTGAGGGACAAAAATGTATTGCTGCCACAATTACCACTGACCCGATCACAAGCTGCACCATTTCTACTGTAATTCCTGCCATTACTACCTCTGTTACTGACTACCATAGCCACTACCATTGCTGTCACCTTCACTATTCTCAGTTGATCTCGTGGATTGAAACAGATTGTTACTACTACCATTAAACACCATTAATACCACAACTATCTCTTTTCTTACCATTGTTCAATAAGACTACAGCTGGTGTTGGATAGGGGCACCTTCACTTAATGACACGGATATAACGAGACGGATCTGTTGCCCTGTTATACTGACGTCCTTTCGGTCCCTCCCTTTCCAACAAGAGGAAGATGGTGGATTGTGTAAGGGCAGCTTCAGCATACGGTCACTCGGTTCACCTCCATTATGACCCAGGATCAACAAGAACAACAATAAAGTAAGTTCGTGTCGCACTCACATACCTGGCGTCTTGCAGCGGAGACAGAGATCGTTCCTGACCATAGCAAAGGATTCATAAACTCAAGAGTGACCTATTTGGATGAAGGATTGCATCAGTTACCTCTGGCATATCATATTACGATCAAAGGTGTATCAATTAATTCCCTACCTCTCAACACTCTGGCTCATAAGACTTACTCACAGCTAGGTAAAACCCTCTTTTATTAGCTACAATAAAATACTAGAGTTATCTAGCCTAAAGCGGTCAGTCCTGCCAATATTAACACTGTCAGACACGAAGGACTAACTCTTGGCTGAATAAAATGAGAGCCTTTGACAGTACCTGGACTAGAATTTTAAAGTTGTCCCGACCATAAGATATTTAACATTACCAGAATTGTCTCAGCCCCGGATTGAATAAGACTCTGGCATTAGTTAGAATAGAATATAATACTTGTCTCAACCATCATACGGTTTATGAAGGGTTGTAGCTGTTATCACCGGCTTATAAGGGCAATCAAATGAGTATCATTTAATTAGTAGACTTATGTGAGAGAGAGAGAGAGAGAGAGAGAGAGAGAGAGAGAGAGAGTCTAGTTACCCTATTGTAGGAGCTTCCTAGTACAGTATGATGAGCGCGTTCTTAGAATGTTAGGAAAGACAAAAACAGAATATAAATTAGCCTATATAATAAATAATATGAGTCTTATGTGCCAGGACAACAGAAGCAGTGAGTTAATTATGCGGCACAGCTACTGTCAGAGGTGTGGAAGGGCACTTCAATATGTAGGCGAGAGAGGACTGTTGCAAAGCAAGAACTGGGATGCCACAGCACAGTTAATGTCTTTTGTTGATAATTGGTTTGATATAATGAATTCTCATATGTATGGTGATGAACAAGAACTCTTTGCATTTCGAATGTATTATGGTCTACAGGCAGACACACTGTTTAAAATGGTTAATTTGATTTCAACCGTGAGAGTAAATAACTCTGCACCGAAATCCCTCTATAATTTTCAGAAGAGAGTAGTTGTATCTTGCCAGTCTTCCTTAGGATGTGTGAAATGCTGAGGCACAGTCATGGGCTTGGCTTCATAATGACCAGGTGGCTGATTGAAGACTGCCTTGAACACTCCATAGATTGTACCAGGCAAATGAGAGTCTTCACGATTATCCACGTGCTGTTAGTTTTCCGTAGCGGCTAAGAAGACTTATATTTGGGAAAGAGGTTGCTATGATCAGTGATAATGATAACATAAGCAAATATGAACAAAACAGATCTTTTTTATAAAATGAATTGTCCAGTGTACCAAAGACCGAAGTCGTGTTCCAACGAACGTGAACTTGGTCTGCAAATGTGTTTAACGCTTTCTCTTTAAGGACATGGATTTGGATATGGAAGTGGATGATAAGTTGTCTATGGAGCTGAATGAAATGCACACAAATGTAGAAAATGTAAAGGTATCAGTGCCAACTAGCCAAGTCATAGAAGAACAGTCTCTACACAATATTGGTCGCTACATTATGAAAAATTTTGCTGTTATATATCCAAATCTAGTATATGTAGCAGGGAGCTATGGGTCATCCTGTGACGCATGAACTGATATCTTCAGTAGAGGTCATTTGCATATGTCTTGCGACAGTTTTTTTCTGTCAGTTATTAGTTATGAGGAAAGTGCTTAATTGAAGCTGTAAACGGTGAAGGCTTGAGTGGAGGAGAATAGTGTAAATGGTCTCTTGCCTCGAAAATCAAGCGTTCTTTTCACTGGCAGTGAAAAGGCGGGAGACAGGGCTACTTGGAGGCGATTTGTTTGTGGCCACCCCAAACGGGATTGAGGCGTCTGGCAATAGAAAGATAGATAGATAGATAGTATATATGTGTGTGTGTGTGTGTGTGTGTGTGTGAGAGTGAGACAGACAGACAGACAGACAGACAGACCAAAGAGCAACGTTGATGAAAAAACGAGAAAAACTAAAAATTGGAATTTTTCGCAAGGCAAGACGGAGAAATGAGACAGAGGGAATTTTTTTTTTGTAGGCGGCCGTCAGTGAAGAGACGAGTATCTGACAAGGATAGCACTAAAGGACGGAAGGAAGGAGACAGTGTAAGAATTAGATGGTGAGGATGTGAGTTTCAGGAGAAGAATAATACAGTATATGCTGGAAATTGTTAGATGAAGTACCCTAAGATGATTTGGTCATGAAGAGTGAATGGGGAATGAGAGACTGACTAGGAGAGCGTATGTGAGGTGGAGGGGAGGGCGAGACCGAGGATGAGATCGAGGGATAGTATGAAGTGGTATGTCAATGAGGGCCAGGTAAGTCGGAGGGAGGGCAACCTGACATTGGGGAATTGGTTGGCAATGAGGTGATTTATTCCTGGTCACCCTTCCACGAGTAAGGCATCTGGCAATAGACATTTAGATAGATGATCTGATAGATAGAAAGATAGATATTATTTTGTGAGTAGGGGAATAATTAAAAAGCATACAAGACTGGCTGAAAATGAGGACGTCCAGTGAAGGAAGGCTGGGGACAGAGGAATAATAAGCTGGTGAGGAAGTGGATAATAACACCACCACCTGCCTTTTACACTGTTATTCTTTGTTCACCTTAAGCTGACCCAGATTATAGTCCTCATCCAACTTTATTTCCCGTAAATCAGTGGAAGAAAAAGACAATGTTAGGGTTATGCATCTTATCCACAATATTTCCACGTGACAAGCATGCATTGTTACATCTCGCAGTTCATGATAAACAAATGGCTATTTTAGGCCAAAAGAATGTAAAAAAAAAAAAAAAAGTTTTATTTTAATTTGGGGGGGGGATGTAACCAATTAATATTAAGTCATACATAAACTCACAGTATTTTTTAGAAGGGATACTTAACTTTTCGTTGCAGTGATTGTTATTATACTTTATTCTTCCAACTATCAAATGATATTATATTGAATTCAGATTCTTTTTAATTAGCTACGACAGATATGATCTTCATCAACACATTCAGTAGGAAGGTTCATTCTTAAACTCATTCAAATCTCATTGAGGTCTGTATCTTTACTTATTATCAGTCCATACTAACTCCACTGCATGATTGAACTATCTCTACGAAGGGAGAATTATAGCCAGAAAGAACTTTCCTCCATGCTGGCGAAGTATGAATGGGAAAAGTTATGTCTGTAGGGAGACGATCCATATGATGGTGGAAGTGAGGTAATGGCTGTGTTTATGTTTGTAAGTCTGTATATACCATTGATAAAATAAACAGGGTGCAAAGTTATGCAAGCAAATGAAAACGCATCTGTGTGTGTGTGTGTGTGTGTGTGTGTGTGTGTGTGTGTGTCCCGGCGTCATGATCAGAATAACAATTATTCTTTCCTACTAACGTCACACTGTTTTGTTGAGCTGCGCGTGGGTCATAGGAGCCTGGGAATGCTGACTGGCCTTCGACTTCTCAGTAATTAATAGCAAGAGGAATGTGTGGGATGGAATGAAGGACTCCAGGTGTAAGAGAGAGAGAGAGAGAGAGAGAGAGAGAGAGAGTAAAGGTTGAGGTGAGGGAATCTTTTTATGATGTTCACCATGAATTAGATACATAAATAGATAGATCATGTATAAATAGAAAGACAGGTAGATAGACAGACAGATAGATGTACACGCAGACACTGACAGAAAGATTGATAAAGTGTTGTTGTTCTTGTTTTTTTTTATTGTCATGCTGCCCTAGTTTGTTTGATTGAGCAGACCCATCAACCGCAGGCAAGCACCCTCTTCTGCATGGTCCTCCCGTGCAGTGAATCGATGTTCCCATGAGGCTAACAGCGACGCGAGGCGATTAGTATGGAGTTTTGACTCCCGAGTGGATGCTCCAGTTGTCTCTCTATCCAGTTAACAGGGGCACCAATGGTGCTATATGGTTACCAACCAACGTTGTGAATGGTTTCCTGAGTTACGGGAGACCATTTGGCTTTTCGTTCAGGATAGAGCCGCCTGAGGTGGAAAGAAAAGTAATAAATAGTGACAGGAAGGATGGGAGAACTAGAAAGAGAGGAGGACAGACACAGAAAAAGAATGACAGACATGAAGGAAGAAATAGGCTGCACTACATCAAGTGACTGGATGACTGGCGTCCTCACCTACCAGCAGACTGATACCTAGACAGATAAGTAGAAAGACAGAAAACTGGAGACCTATACGGTTATTAAGATTTAAAAAGAAAGAAAGAAAGAAAAGACTTGAGAAAAGTGACCAGGATGATGATGGTGATGTAGAGTAGGAGGAATAGGAGGAGGAGGAAGCCAATTTCGATAATGTAAAGGAGAGCACTAAAACTCAATATATTTACTTGAGATATCTCAGATTTCCAAATCTGAAAAAAATAGAAGTCGGAGATAGGAGAGGAAAAAATAAAACATAGAAATGGGAGAGGATATCAAAATGGGAAAAAGTATTAGTCCTTAGAAATTGTATCAATTAAACCATTTTAATATTGCCCTAAATACTAGTGTTCTTTTAATATTAATCCTCAGAGGAACTAGCCTGAATTCTCGACACGTATTTCTCCTCTCACCTCTCTCTCTCTCTCTCTCTCTCTCTCTCTCTCTCTCTCTCTCTCTCTCTCTCTCTCTCTCTCTCTCTCTCTCTCTCCATGCACTAACAATGTAGCACCAGTCGAACAGGGCAGTACTCCCAAGGTGGATGGAAAGCTGATGACGGAGAGCTGGAACTCCCGTTTCATCAGCCCTCGGGACTAGGTCCCGACCATCCCCGTTTGCTGAACTTTTTCAGTGTCTCAGTAACACAGAGAGTGGACCAGCATGCTCTCCAATACAAGTTTCTCTAACTATCAACATCAACCTACATGCACAGTACACACCACACTTCCTTTTCAAAATTTTCAAAAATGGCGTCAAATAGCATAGCCTCGGAGTCCCCAGGGGGGGGGACCATAAATGCCCCCACCTTCAGCCCCTCTCCCGGTGACGACTCAAGGTGCCTGGAACCACTGTCTGACTCTCTTCTTCATTTCTGCAACATTCGTGGCCTTTCCTCTAACTTTCGCTCTGTTGAGCACCACCTCTCCTTCTCTAAACCTCACCTTCTTTTCCTAACTGAGACTCAGCTGTCTGAGGCAACTGACAGCAAACCCTTTTCTGTATCCTCCTACTTTCTCTATACTCATTTCAAAGCCAAAGTTGGCTGTTGTGTATATATACGCAACAACTTATCTTGCGCTCGTGTTCCTGAACTCGATTCTTCTGAATTCTCAACACTCTGGCTTCGGCTTTCCTGTCATTCTCTGACTAAATATATCTGTGCTGTTTACTTATCTTCTAATTCTACTGACTATCAAAAATTCTTTGACTATCTTACTTCTACGATGGAACATATTCTAACCATTTCTCCTTTCTCTGAAATCTCCATTCTTGGAGATTTCAATGTTCACCACCACCTTTGGCTCTCCTCTCCTTTCACTGATCCACCTGGTGAACAAGCCTACACCTTTTCTATCCTTAATGACCTAGAGCAGCTTGTACAGCACCCTACCCGTATCCCTGACCGCCTTGGAGAGAGCTCAAACATACCTGATCTCTTCCTTACAACTAATCCTTCTGCTTACACTGTTAATCTTTTCTCTCCGTTGGGCTCCTCCGATCACAACCTTATCACCTTAACCTGTCCTATCGCTCTGGTGCGGCCTGCGGACCCTCCAAAAAAACGTCGTCTCTGGCACTTTGGAGCTGCGGATTGGGAGGCCCTCAGGCAGTACTTCTTTGATTTTCCCTGGAATGATTATTGCTTCCATGGCCGGGAGCCATCTGGGTGTGCCTTGTGCATTACGGAGGTTATTCTCTCGGGCATGGAAGCATACATTCCTTTCTCATATCCTTTGACTAATGCACGAAAGCCTTGGTTTAATCACGCTTGTTCTAATGCTGTCCGCAACAAGAAGAGGGCCTACAAAAGGTACCGGAGCCAACCCACCCCTGAATCACATCTTTTATACATTTCTGCCCGGAATCATGCTAAGTCTGTTCTTCACTCTGCTAAAAATAATTTCATCCGTACAAAATGCTCTCAACTCTCTAACTCGAACTCTTCTCGCTCCTTCTGGCACCTTGCCAAAAACCTTTCTAACAACTTTATCTCATCATCCTTCCCTCCTCTTTTCTACTCTGATGGCTCTGCAGCTATTTCTTCTACTGACAAAGGAGATCTCTTCGCTCAGACTTTCTCCTCCAATTCCACCTTAGACGATTCCGGTGCTGTTCCTCCATAACTTACTTCCCCCCTCTGACTTCCTCATGCCTAACATTAAAATTTCTTCAGCAGATGTATTTTCTGCGATTGCTGGCCTCGGTGCTAATAAGGCATATGGGCCTGATGGAGTCCCTCCTGTTGTTCTCAAGAACTGTACTTCTGTGCTTACACCCTGCCTAGGCAAACTCTTTCGCCTTTGTCTGTCAACTTGTACCTTTCTTTCTTGCTGGAAGTTTGCTCTCATTCAGCCGGTCCCAAAGAAGGGTGAACATTCCCAACCCTCTAACTATCGTCCAATTGCTTTAACATCCTGTATCTCAAAAGTTTTTGAGTCTATTCTTAATAGAAAAATTCTAAAGCATCTTTCCTATCACAACCTTCTTTCTGATCGTCAGTATGGGTTCCGTCAGAGACGCTCCACAGGTGATCTTCTCACCTACCTTTCTGACTCCTGGTCATCCTCCTTTCGGGACTTTGGCGAAAGCTTTGCCATTGCACTTGACATCTCAAAGGCTTTCGATCGAGTCTGGCATAAATCTTTAATTTCCAAACTCCCCTCTTACGGTTTCTATCCTTCTATCTGTGCCTTCATCTCTAGCTTCCTTTCTGGTCGTTCTATAGCAGCTGTTGTAGACGGCTATCGTTCTGCTCCTAGATCTATTAACAGTGGTGTTCCTCAGGGCTCTGTCCTATCACCAACTCTCTTTCTTTTATTCATCAATGACCTTCTAAGCTGTACTTCTAACCCCATCCACTCATACACTGATGACTCCACCCTTCACCTTTCCATTCGATTCCCGCAACGTCCATCTCAGCAGTTACTTCAACTGGCAAGGGATGAGGCTATGGCACACCTTATGTCTGACTTGGCTCGTATCTCTGACTGGGGTAAAAATAATCTGGTTGTTTTTAATGCATCAAAGACTCAGTTTTTGCACCTATCAACCCGACAAAATCTTCCACAGGTATACCCACTTATGGTTAATAATACTCAACTTTATCCTGCATCATCGTTGAACATGCATGGGGTTTCATTTGCTCGGGACTTGTCTTGGAAAGATCATATTACATCTCTTGTAAAATCTGCTTCCAAAAGATTGGGTGTGCTAAGCCGACTCCGTTCCTTCTTTGCCTCTGGACAATTGTTGACTCTATACAGGGGTTTTATCCGCCCCTGTGTGGAGTACAACTCTCATGTGTGGGGAGGCTCCCCACATACAGCTCTTCTCAATAGGGTGGAGTCAAAGGCCTTTCATCTCATCAACTCTCCCCCTCTTACTGACTCCCTTCAACCTCTGTCTCATCGCCGCAATGTTGCATCGTTATCTCTTTTAAATCTCTACTTCAATGGTCACTGTTCCTCTGAACTGTCTGCATGCATTCCTCCACTTCTACGACGGGCGCTAGCACCCGTCTAGCAGCAAACTCTCACCCCTTTTCTGTCCAACTCTCTAATGCAAGAATTAACCGTTACTCCCAGTCCTTCATCCGTCTAGCAGCAAACTCTCACCCCTTTTCTGTCCAACTCTCTAATGCAAGAATTAACCGTTACTCCCAGTCCTTCATTTATGCAACAGGTCAACTCTGGAACTGTCTCCCTCTGTCTGTATTTCCTGCTTCCTATGATCTCCAGTCTTTCAGATGCAGTGTGTCAAGGCATCTCGAAATGAATGGATCTTGAATTTGGCTCTCTCTTGTATTTTGTTTTTCTCTTGGAAGGAACAGTTTTGCGGGCTCATTGCCTTTGGTTCCTTCTTCCCCACATAAAAAAAAAAAAACTCATTTCCAACTTTGATAAGGAAAGGGCAAGTACACAAGTCCTTTCTCACAGGCACACTCATTCATCTTAATAATAATCGTAGCTCGTGTGATTAACAAACGTAACTTCAAATTAGCTTCATAGTTCCATATCACGTAACTCACTCTTCTTTAGGCCTTGAATTTCGGGTCATCTATAACACATTTGTTCTAACCTGGCAATGATCCCTACCCTCTTTCTGTTCAGCTGATAACCAAACGTAATATACTGAAGTGTTGATCTGACTAATAACCAAGGAGACTCTTACCTACCTCATAACTAATGTTAATATAATTTCATGCAGCCACGACCAGCTATCAAAGTGTCAGTAGCAAGTCCATGTAAGGATGGGTGGGACGCGCCCATTAGCCTTAACACACATAATCCTTCGTAACTCCCAAGCAAAGAAGTTGTAACTCTGTAGAATCATGTAACCTTCAGCCTCAAGTTTTTCTGTGCCCAACACAACCCAAAAGCATCTAAAACACAGAGGTAAAACAATAAAAAAAAAAAAAAACTGTAGGTCATAACTCAGATTTCTCCCTTTTTATCGTATTTCTTCAGTGGCTGTAGCTCCAAAATGACATAAATAATGCTTTTTCACAGACGGCTTTCATTCACCACTGGGTGTGATACGCGACAAACATTTACTGACAACAGTCACAGGCCATGAGTCAACAATAGATCAGCTTGTACAGTTTTCATCCGATTTAGACCAAACTAAGTGGAAGGGTTGAGGGTCAGCAAATCGTAACGTGATTCATTTTTTAGAACAATTGCCTAAAGATACTGCCCTAAGTAGACGGTCAAATTTTCAGTCTTTTAGCTCAAAACGACTTAATCAACTTGAGTCAAATGTGGAGGAAGGGTTCAATATCGGCAAAAAGTGAAATGACAAAATGTCAAGAAATATGAATCAAAGGTCATGATCACAGTGCAAGGGTAACTTAAACACTTTTGGTCCAATTTTGATTAAACTTAGTGAAGATCTTGAAGGTCATGCAAGGATGAAGTATTTCAGGTGTGACAACAATCAGGTAAAGGTTAGTTTCACAGGGCATCGCCAACGTTGGGTCGTCCACCGACTGAAAGACGTGGGTATTGGGATCTTTGACCGCTTCTTCGTGCTGTTATTTGGAGATATTTTTATTCAGCTCAGGAGAGACTTTTCGGACAGGAAATGGTTAGGCACAGTCTGTATTAACCCATTCACTACTACAACGCCCGTCTAAGTGAAACAACTAACATATTGTGCAACAAGTATAATATATATATATATATATATATATATATATATATATATATATATATATATATATATATATATATATATATATATATATATATATATATATAAAATGTTTGACAATGTAAAGATGGCACAGTCCCAAAAAATCATAAGAACATGATCGAGGCAGTAAATTATATGTAACCCCATCCCTACAGTTTTTCGTTTTTATTGTACTTCAGTAATTGACATTATGGTGTAAAACACTTTTATAACCGTAAATGTATGCAAAGGGAACAGTGCCGTGAGTATGGTATTATCATTATTATTATAAAAAGCATTCCATAATAGTGTTTCCTAAAACGATGCAGGTATTGGGTGACATGTGCCTTTACTGATTTAGCGTTGTTACCAGCCCCGATAGTGATGCTGGTATTGTTTTGTTTTGTTTTTTTGTTTTGTTTCTGTGTGTGTGTGTGTGTGTGTGTGTGTGTGTGTGTGTGTGTGTGTGTGTGTGTGTGTTACCACGATATCTTTGCAACCACTCAGGATATCGACACGAATTTTACAGATTTGTAATATGGATAAAAAGCGATTGCGATTTCGAAACTGGTGAAAGTAGGTCACGATATGTCTTTCTGTTACCACAATTACTTCGGAACTGCTCAAAATAACATCACAAAACTTTACAGGTGTGTAATACGGATGAAAATCTCTTATGATTTCGAAATAGGTGAAAGTAGGTCACGATATATCTGTCTGTTACCACAATTACTTTGGAACCGCTCAAGATAACATCACAAAATTTTACAGGTGTGTAATAGGGATGAAAATCTCCTATGATTTCGAAATTGGTGAACGTAGGTCAAGGTCAAGGTCGTATTCCTAGCCGCTCTATATATGTATCTGCTCGCGGCTAGTGTGATGCCCCCTTTTTTTTTGGAGGGGGGGGGGCTCTAGTTTCTATTATATTTGGTATTATTGCTTCTCTACAATTTTCATGTATTTTACTAAAATCATTTTTCATGTTTGTTTAAGTTATGGGCGACGCCCAGTTCCCTCAGGTGAAGACACACCTGTTGTAGTTCTAATGTTCTAATGTAAACCCTGTCTAGAAAAAAAAAGATGCAACTATACAGTGACTTAGCTAACGCAATGGTCAATGAATGAATTTTGTATTTAGGTTCAGCTAATGCCAGACGACTTCACGCAACCGAACGAAATCTATCTTCCACAGTAAAACTCTTACAGCCATAGACAGGGAAACTCTCTCTCTCTCTCTCTCTCTCTCTCTCATATTGGATACGGACATTGCAGATAAGAACATCATTTATATTTGGTCTTTGACGAGAGTGCTGGGATAAAGGCTATTGACAGGTACGAGGAGGAGACATTAGGTGCAGAAAGAGAGAGAGAGAGAGAGAGAGAGAGAGAGAGAGAGAGAGAGAGAGAGAGACTAGACTGAAACACCAGTCGAACAGGGTGGTACCACAGGTGGATGATGACAGGGAGAGCTGGAGCTCCCGTTTCATCAGCCCCTGGGACTAGCCTCTGACCATCCCCCTTTGCTGAACTTTTTCAGTGCTTCAGTAACACAGAGAATAGGCAATCATGCCCTCCAGTACAAACTCCTTCAACTGTCAGCACCAAACTACATGCACATTAAACATTGCACTTCCTAATAAAAAAAAAAAAAATGTATCTTATCACAAAGCCTTCTGGAGCTCCCTGAGGGGGGTGGGGGCCATCAAATCCCCCACCATCTGACCCTATCCAGGCGACGACCAAGTGAAATGCGTGGAACCACTGTCCGACTCACATCTTCATTTCTGCAAAACTTCCCGCTTTTCCTCTAACTTTCTCCTTTGAACACCACCTCTCCTCTTCTTAACCTCACCTTCTGCTCACAGAGACTCAGCTGAGGCGACTGATAGCAAACCCTTCTCTGTAACATCCTACTTTCTCTATACTCAGAGTCAAAAGTGGCTACTGTGTACATGTACACAACAACATTTCTTGCCCTCGTGAACCTGAACTTGAATCCTCTAAATTCTCTACTATCTGGCTTCAGCTTTCCTGTCATTCTCAGACTAAATATCTCTTTGTTGGCTACTTATCCCCTAATTCTACTGCCTATGAAAATTTCGTTGACTATCTTTCGTCCAAGATGGAACACATTCTGTCATTTTCTCCCTTCTATGATATATATCTCCATTTTAGGAGATTTCAATGGTCACTACCACGTTTGTCTCTCCTATTGTTTCACTGATCCACCTGGTGAACAAGCCTACATATTTTCCATCATTAATGACCTAGAGCAGCATGTACAGCACCCACCCCGAATCCCTGACTGCCTTGGAGAGAGTTCCAATATACTTGACCTCTTCCCTAAAACCAATCCTTATACTTACGCTGTTAATTTTTTCTTTCCATTGGGCTCCTCTGATCACAACCTAATCAGTTTAACCCGTCCTGTGGCTCCAGTAAGGCCTGTGGACCCTCCCAAGAAGCAGCGACTGTGGCACTTTGGAGCTGTTGACTCGGAGGCCCTCAGGCAGCACTTATTTGATTTCCCCTGGAATGATTATTGCTTCCATGGCCGAGAGCCATCTGACTGTGCCCTGCACATTTCTCTCAAGTATGAAAGCATACACTCCTTTCTCACATCCTGTGATTAATGCAAAAAAAAAGAACTTGGTTTAATCATACCTGTTCTAATGCTGTCCACAACAAGGAGAAGGCCTGGTTCCAAAGCAAACCCACTCCTGAATTTCAACTCTTTTATGTTTTTGCCCGGCATTGTGCTACCGGGTAAGTCTGTTCTTCGCTCTGCTAAAAATTATTTCATTCTTACTAAATGATCTAACCTCACCAACTCAAATCCTTCCCACTCATTCTGCCACCATGCCAAAAACCTTAAAGACAACTTTATCTCATTATTCTTCCCTCGTCTTTTCCAAGCTGATGGTTTTGTAGCTATTTCTTCTACCGATAAAGCAAAAAACCTTTGCTCAAACTTTCTCCTCCAATTCCACCTTCTAAAATTCCGGCCAACCGTCACTTCCCATCTCTGACTTCCTCGTGGTTGATATTTAAATTTCTTCGGCTGATGTATTTTCTGTCATCATTTGACTCAATACTAACAAGGCATATGGGCCTGATGGGGTCCCTCATGCTGTCCTCAAGAACTGTGCTTCTGTGCTTACACCCTGACTAGGTAAACTCTTTCACTTTTGTCTATAAACTTGTAGCTTTCCTTCTTGCTGGAAGTTCGCTCTCATTCAGCCTCTCCCAAAGAAGGGTGGCCATTCCCATCCATCTAACTATCGCGCAATTCCTTTAACATCCTGTATTTCAAAAGTTTTTGAGCATATTCGCAAAAAAAAAAATAATAATAATAATAAGCCCCTTTCCTATCACAACCTTCTTTCTGATCATCAGTATGGGATCCACAAGAGATGCTCCACTGGAGATCTTCGCACCTAACTTTGAGACTCCTGGTCATCCTCCATTCTGGACTTTGGCGAAAGATTTGCTATTGCATTTGACGTCTTAAAGGCTTTCAATCGAGTCTGGCATAAATATTTAGCTTTTAAACTGCCCTCCTACAGTTTCTATTCTTCTGTCTATGCCTTCATCTCTAGCTTCCTCTCTGGCCATTCCATAGTTGCTGTTGTAGACGGCCGCCTTTTTTCTCATAGAGCTAATAACAGTATTGTTCCTCAATGTTCTGTCCTATCACCTATTCTCTTCCTTCTATTCATCAATGACCTTCTAAGCTGTATATCTAGCCCTATCCACTCATACACTGACGACTCCACCCTTCACCTTTCCATTCGTTTTCATCAGCATCCATGTCAACAGTTACTTCAACACACAAGGGATGAGGGTATGACACACCTAATGTCCGACTTGGCTCATATCTTCCATTGGGGTAAAAACAATCCTCTTTTTTTTTTTTTTTTTTACTGCATCAAAAACCCAGTTCTTACATCTTTCAACTCGACAAAATCTTCTGCAGGGGTATCCTCTAATTTTTAATAACATCCAGCTCAGTCCTGCAACATCTATAACCTACTTAAGGTTTTATCTCTCGGGATTTATTTGAGAAAGATCATAATTATTATCTCTTACATAAAATTTGCTTCCAAGAGATTAGGTGTGCTAAGCCTACTTCGTGCCTTCTTTACCCTTACACAGTTGTTTACTTCAATCACAGGATTTATTTATCCCTGTGTATAGTACAACTTTCGTATGTGGAAAGGCTCCCCATATAGAGCTCATCTCAGCAAGGTGGAGTTAAAGGCTATTTGTCCAATTAACTCTCCTCGTCTTACTGGTTCCCTTCACTCTCTGTCTCTTCACTGTATTGTTGCATCTTTATCTCTTTTCTATCGCTACTTCAATGGTCACTACTTCTCTGAACTGTCTGTTTGTACCCCTCCACCTCTATGGAGGGTGAGTATACCCGTCTAGCAACAAACTCTTCTCCTTTTTCTATGTAACTCTCTAATGCAAGAGTTCACCGTTGTTTCCAGTCCTCCATGTATGCAACAGGTCAATTATGGAACTGTCTCCGTCTGTCTGTATTTTCTACTGCCTGTGGTCTTTCAAACGCTGTGTGTCCAGGCACCTCAAAAGGAAATGATTTTCTCGTGTATATATATATATATATATATATATATATGCGTGTGTGTGTGTGTATGGTATGCAGTTAACTCACATATTGCACCTGTGATTCATAGATATATTGATATCCACAAGTAAAAAAGAAAAACAAAATATCCCTCACACTTTTGTGTATTTACATGTTCAGGGCAGAACAAAGTGGTCACTCTGGGTACACAACCCGCCATGTTTATACAAAAGGACGTCGGCTGGAAAGTTTCCTGGGGCCTCAACAACGGCTGCTCTCATGTCAATGTATTTATGAGATGAATAATCTTACCACTTCCAAAAACACATAAAGTCTTGGTATGGTACCTCAGAAGACTGCACAGTCTTCTATGTACACTCTAACCCCAAAAAATTCCTTGTATTATTAAAACACAAAAATGAGTATTAATGTGCAATTAACATAGGCTGATCAGGTCTCCATCACCTTCACCCACCACCCACAATACCACCAACACCACACTATCACCATCACCACCACCATAATCACCATATCAAGGGACACCACCACATCACCACCACCAGCTATTACCCCCCAGTGACACGCATTACCGTATTATATCCCTGTCTATCACCCTTTGCTCCCATTACCGCCACCACCACCACCACCACCACCACCACAGCACCACCACCAGCTATTACCCCCCAGTGACACGCATTACCGTATTATATCCCTGTCTGTCATCCTCTACCCTAATGACCACCACCATCAACACCAATTCCTGCCAATAACACGCATGTACGTTATTATAACCCTGTCCGTCTCCCACTACTCACAGCACCACTACCACCACACCACCACCACACTACCCCCACCTCACCACCACACTACCACCACCACCTATTCCACCGTATAACACACACATACCTTATTACAACCCTGTCCATCACGCTCTACCCTCATCCACCACCACCTTCAGCTCTCTTACCACTCGTCACATTTGTTTCGTTTCTTATTAGTACAGCTCTTGCTGCTCGACTATAATTAGTTTGTTTTTACCTGAAAAAGGACCACTCCCCAAATTTAAATAAAAAGTCATGACTAGACGAAGTTCAATGACTCATAGTTACGAGGTATGGAAGAGCCTCCTTGGTTACTAGTCAAACCAACCCTGTATTGTAAGTACGCTTCGCAATCGACTGAACTGAAAAGAAAATAAGAACATAAGAAAAGATGATAACTGCAGAAGGCTTGTTGGTCCATGCTAGGCAGCTCCTAGAAGAATAACTGAACTACTAGAATGAGATTAGGATAGCAAGGAAGAAGGCTCTCCCCTCTCCCTCCAAACACTCCAGCCGAAGCCGGCAGGAAAACGTCAAAAGGAACACTATGCTGTATAGAAAAACTAGTGTGGATATTTAATAGGAAAGTGTGAAAGGAGGGTAATAAATCTTTGTCAGGTTAGAACAAATGTGTTATAATATCTTCATATATTTAATGCACTCAGGCTCCAATGACTCACTTAAAGCTTAATAAAATCGTCGGGCGATTGATGGAAAAAAATGTAGAGTTGTGCCGAACATAAAAGTGTTGTTACCAATCTCAATACTGCCACCATCACAATGACAGCAAAGCAGTTTACTTTACCAATATTGCAAAACCAACGCAGACACGAGAAGTGGAACAAGGCTGAAACGTGAGGGAGAGAGAGAGAGAGAGAGAGAGAGAGAGAGAGAGAGAGAGAGTGTATGTGTGTAAGACATATTTGAGAAAGTGAGATAAAGTGCATGGGAAACAAGACTGAAAAGTGAGTGAGAGAGAGAGAGAGAGAGAGAGAGAGAGAGAGTGTGTAAGACATATTTGAGAAAGTGAGATAAAGTGCGTCGGAAACAAGACTGAAAAGTGAGAGAGAGAGAGAGAGAGAGAGAGAGAGAGAGAGAGAGAGGGGAAGGGGGGAGTAAGAAAAGAAAGGCAAATGCTTGTTGGGGTATAAATGGCAGATGCTCATATGTTTATATTAGACAGTCGACAGACACACAGAGAAATAAGGACACACTAACCACAAACCAATTACTTAGCACTCACACCCACGATAATGGAAACATTCTTAGCTACTACCACAACCTTTAACCACAACTACCACGGGGAGCCTACACGTGGTGGCTCTGTGCACCCTGGGTGGAACAGCTTCGGCGTCCACCTGGGAGTCAAATCTATTTCCCTACACCTCGCCGTGGGAAAGAGCTTCGGTCGACCCCGGCAAAGTGCTGTTTAACTAATTGGGACACCGGATCCTTACACGTAACATGTAGTGAACGTTACCTGCAGGACAACACTATTGAAGCATTTTTTTTCTTATGCAAAGGAGGAGGAACCAAAGGCCAGACGCCCGCAAATTGCTCCCTCAAAGCAAAAACAAAAGATAACAGTGAGCCAAATTCAAGATCCGTACATTTCGAGATGCCTGGACACACTGCTTTTGAAGGACTGGAGATCATAGGCAGTAGGAAATACTGACAGAGGAAGACAGTTCCAGAGCTGACCTGTTGCTTATATGAAAGACTTGGAGTAATGGTTAACTCTTCCATTAGAGAGTTGGACAGAAAAAGGATGAGAGTTTGTTGCTAGACGGGTGTTGCGCGCCGGTCGTAGTGGTGGAGGGATGCAAGTAGACAGTTAAGAGAAGCAGAAATAGCAACCGGTGATCGACGGGGCAGCTCAGCCACACAGACCGAGGTTGAAAAATCAGTAACAACAAGAGCATCAACAAAAAGAACAACGCCAACAAATACGGCAACTCCTACCACATCTACAACACCACCACTGCCACACCTGCTACAAATTTTATCTCGCAACCACATCTCTTATAACCACCACGTTTCTCACCGCCACATCCACAACAATTGCACACCACTTCTGTTAAGATCCTTGAGGTTAATGGATTGGCAGTGTTCCATGACCATCGACTTTAAAAATGGAGTAGAAATCTGATTACCACGTGTTCCTGCTTAACTGGAATCCAGTTGCTCAGAACTAGATGATCCAAAAAACTTTAAGGGTCCATGTAGTGCCAGGAATAAAAGTTGGACTACTGTTCCACTGCGTCTACTTCACACTTAGGGCATGTCAGTCACTTACCTCCCTGAGGCATCACTCTGTTCCACTGAGTCTACCCCACAAAAATATGTCGGGTCCGTCAGTTTCCTCCTTGACGCATCATTCTCTTCAACTTCGCCCACTTCACACCTAGGTCATGTCAGTCACCTTCTTTCCTGACGCGTCATACAAAGAGTGTTATGTATAGGCAGAGAAACAATCCAAGCCTCGCTCATCTAAGAAAGATTACCAAGCAGAGGAGAGTGTGAAGGGGGAAACCTGTACTGTACACAGGAAAAATCATCTGGTAAATTACCAATATGCTGGGAATCGAACCATTTACTCTCAGATGAGAGCCAGGCAGCATACCACTACACCACGACCAGGTAAAAGTTAACTCACGTTGTCACAATCTTGTAACCAACGTCCCTCCGCCCCCACTGTGGGCATCAAGAGGATGAGTTAACCCCCTGGCACTCGGGCAAGTAGATGCTTTTAATCTATCCCAAACACTTACGGCAAGTCAGAATGAAGGGAGAAACCTGTACTGTACACAGGAAAAATCTCCCTTCATTCTGACTTGCCGTAAGTGTTTGGGATAGATTAAAAGCATCTACTTGCCCGAGTGCCAGGGGGTTAACTCATCCTCTTGATGCCCACAGTGGGGGAGGAGGGACGTTGGTTACAAGATTGTGACAACGTGAGTTAACTTTTACCTGGTCGTGGTGTAGTGGTATGCTGCCTGGCTCTCATCTGAGAGTCCCTGGTTCGATTCCCAGCATATTGGTAATTTACCAGAGGAGAGTGTGACGTAGCAGAGGCGAATTATTAGGCCAACTATTGTCCATTGACTGAACATCCATTTGCTTGTAGGTTTATACTGTGATTTCCTTGGGCATTACTGTTTTTGCTTTGTCATGGCACAGTAATTTCAAAATTATGTTCCTCAAAAAAAGATGGTATTAAAAAAAAAAAAACTTTTAACTTCCATGCATTTCCATTTCTCTTGTTAGTTTTGGTTTTGATCATTTTTTAACTTTTTTTTTTTTTTTGTCACAGGTGTAGACGGCCTCAAAAGTTCGACTGTTATCTCACCTCTTTTGCTTCTGACTCTCCCTTGCTGCCTTATACTTCAAAGCGCAGAGGGACATACTACGTTACTCACTGATAATTTATTTGAGGTGAGAATGCGATTGATAAACCACAAATACCACTAACATAACTAACAAACCTCTTCTGATTCCTCTACAACCACAACCACCACAGCTACGACCATTATCACAGCTACCACAACAACCAAATTCCTTGCTGCCTTTCACAACTCCAATTACTCAGAGTAAATAAAATGAATAAAGTAGTGACATTCTCTCTCTCTCTCTCTCTCTCTCTCTCTCTCTCTCTCTCTCTCTCTCTCTCTCTCTCTCTCTCTCTCTCTCTCTCTCTCATTCATGTACCACAATGAACCCATCAGGATTATTTTTACCTTTTTTCTTCTGGTCCTGACGAGAGAGAGAGAGAGAGAGAGAGAGAGAGCGAGAGAGTTTTACTGTGACATAACCGTATATTATTGCCAGTGATATTCTGATAAATTGTCACCTACATACACCTACACATTAGCTGGATTATTCTGTCTATCCCTCTACCTAAGGAATCTATCTATTCCTTATCTACCTTTCCCTGTTCTACTCATCTTATCTCTGTCTATCCATCTTCCTACCTACAAATCTGTAAATTATTCTTCCATCTGTCTATCTATCTATCTATCTATCTGTCTATATATCAACTTTTCTATCTATATCTGTCTATCTGCATATCTACCCATTTATCTACCTATTTATCTATCTATCTGTCGATCTGTCTATCTTCCTATCTACTTAGCCACAGCTACATTATTCATTTATCTCTATCTTTCATTCTACCTTTGTGTCCCACCCCAAACCGTTATCCATGGCCAGTTTTTTATCCCAGGAACACGATTTTTTGCACAATGGTGAAGCTTTACTCACGCCAGATTATAAGCACACCACGACCCCCGAGGATCGACCCCCACAGGGAGGGCGGACTGCGGTGGTCTTCGCCAAAATCGTGATGCACGGCCAAAGTTTTTACTCAAAGAGCATGATAATCTGCTTGATAACAGGTGTTTATGAAGACCACATAGGAACGTAGGAACACGAAATTTTGCATATTTGTAGGCGTTCACCCCGCCTCGTTTTAGGCAAAGTGGATCCGTCGGTGAACACGCTCACAGGCTGGGGAGGCCCTTCCTCAGTGGAGACAGTGCCATAGTTTTTACTTTTGAACACGAAAGTTTGCACAATTGTAGATCTTTACAGCGGCCACGTTTTAGGGTGAGACCCTTAGAAGTAACCTCCCCCAGATTGTGGGGAGGGGGACGGTCTGGGGGAACCTTGGCCAAAGCCTTTATTTGCGGTCATTTTTTAAAACCTAGATACATGAAATTTTGCATACTAACAGACGTTCACCCTGGCTACGTTTTAGGCAGGTTGGGAGCGCCGATGCCCTCCCCCCCCAATGAAGGGAGGGGGCAGTAAACTGACCCATGGGGAGGAAAGATATAATTTAAGAGACTGTGCACACGAAATTTTGCGTAGTGGTAGACCTTCACCCAGATCAGAGTTTATAGGAGGTGGATCCCCCAGGGTTTGCTCCTGTGGTTCCACAGTAATTATTACTTTCACTCACAAAATTGTAAGGGTGAGTTCGGCGATCAAAAATTTCCTTTATTTGCCTTCATGTTACACTGAATCTGTCTATAACTTTGCACTTTAGACATTATTCTGATGATGTTCAAGGACTTTCTTCTTTATCCTCAGCTACCAGTATTTAGGGATTTACGAACGTAATTCTAGCGACATGCAGATATATTTTGGAATATTAACACTGGCTGTCTGGAACTTATATAAAGGGACCTCCATCAGTAAAGGCAGATGATATGCAAGGCTATACACTTCCTTGTCATTTGTTACATTGATAGACTGACAGCTTGTGCTGACTTCTATTTCACGGGCGATGGAATCATTACATGTCTGTTACCTACCATCCTAATTACGCCCTACCTGCATATCTGCCCTCTTGCCTGCCAATATAGCTGCCTACGTATCTACCTACCTATATGTTTACTTGCCTGCCTGCCTCTCTACCTTCCTACCTGCCAACCAGCCTACCTACCTCACCGGTCTCTGTCTGCCTGAACAAATGGAGGAATGATCGTTTTATTAATTATTTGTTTCAGTTCTTGTGTACAGATGATTCTTTGTGGACGCAAGTTTATATAGCAGTACACACGTATATAATATGCCTACATACTGAATTACATATGAGTACACATTGCTCTCTTTCTTTCGCTCTCTCTCTCTCTCTCTCTCTCTCTCTCTCTCTCTCTCTCTCTCTCTCTCTCTGTCAAAGATCGCCAAGCACTTAAAAGCCATCAGTTTAAATAACACAAACGACCACAAAAAAATTTTGCCAAGTCAGTATTTTACCAAAGTTACAGTAAACCGCCTCTTCTTCCCCTTTTTCTCATCTTTTGTCCCCTCTGTTCTCTTTACACCCTCGTCGGAATGAATGGGGGTATTTCATTATTCTCTCTCTCTCTCTCTCTCTCTCTCTCGCAGTGCGAGTGTGTGTGCGTGTTTGAGTGTGTGTGTGTGTGTGTGTGTGTGTGTGTGTGTGTGTGTGTGTGTGTGTGTGTGTGTGTGTGTGTGTGTGTGTGTGTGTGTGTGTGTGTGTGTGAGTCTGTCTGCTAGAGTATGAACAGAATAAACCCAACCGTACTGCTTTGACCTGGGTTAAACTTTGTAGAAAAGTTATGGATCAGCCAAGAAGCAAGTGCTTCGATATATATATATATATATATATACCTAGGCTGCTTACCCCAAGGAAAGGGAGGTAGCCGAGACAGGACGACACACTCCCCATTTACTCATCCATTCAAACACATCCATTCGATCTTAGCCCCAAAGGGGAGAACGGACAGATCCTCTCCGCACCACACCGCACAAGGGTCAACTGTACAATGCAATCAGTGACATCCGCAGCAGGGCCCGACAGCAGAGCTGGTTTACCCCTGCCACATCATAACAGACTCATCCCCTTACCCGCACCTGACCTGAAATAGCTGATCAGACCAAATGCGGGAGAATATCCCCTCAGGGCTGCGTCATCACTTATTCATTCACAATTTCTCTCCATTTATTTCTGTCACGCACAGCCACTCTTCCTTGCTCAACAGACATCCCTCTCGCATCCAGCGCTCTCTTCACACTGTCCATCCATCCTATTCGTGGTCTTCCTCTCAGCCTTATACCTCTCACATCAGATCTAGTTATCTTTTTCACCAACGCTCATTATCCATTCTCTCCATATGCCCAAACCATCGCAACACCCTCTGCTCAACTCTACCAGCCATCTCCCGAACAACTCCAGTTCTCCTTCGCACTTCATCATTCCGCACCCGATCCATACGCGTCACTCCACACATACTCCTCAGACACCCCATCTCCATTACATTTAAACTTTTCCTCTCTGCTACACCCATATTCCATGTTTCAGCCCCATATAATGCAATCGGTACCACAAGACCCTCATACAGCCTTCTCTTTACATCCATTCTAAGCGAACGACATCTAAACACTTTTTTCATTCCTCCCAGCACCTTTCCTACTTCATTTATTCTAAACTTCACTTCTGCATCTATTCTTCCATCCACAGCAACATGTGACCCTAGATATTTAAAACACTCTACCTCCTCAAGCAACTCGCCATTCAAAACTATATTCATCCCCCTACCATCTACCAACCTCGTACACTTCATCACTTTACTCTTATTCTCATTTACTTTCAATTTCCTCCTTTCACACACCCTTCAAAAAACTCCTCTACCAACTGTCTCAATCTCTCCTCTGAATCAGCCACCAGTGCAGTATCATCTGCAAACAGCAGCTGCTTCAGATTCCACTCTCCACCATCAACATTCACCAGACTCAGACCTCCACCTAAAACTCTTGCATTCACCTCCCTTACAACACCATCCATGTAAATATTAAACAACCAAGGCGACATCACACATCCCTGTCGCAGCCCCACTCTCACAGGAAACCAATCACTCACAGCATTTCCCACTCTTACACACGCTCTACTATTTACATAAAAACTTTTCATCCCTTTTAGTAACCTACTATCAAGTCCATACAATCTCAAAACAGTCCACAAAGTCTCCCTATCAATTCTATCATATGCTATCTCTAAATCCATAAATGTCCAAAACACATCCTTGCCTTTCGCTAAATACTTTTCACATACTTGTCTCACCGCAAACACCTGATCCACGCATCCCCTCCCTCTCCTAAAGCCACACTGCTCATCACCAATCACTCCCTCTGTACCCTCTCTAACTCTCATAATTAACACTCTACCATACATCTTACCTACAACACTCAACATACTTATACCTCTAAAGCTAGTACATTCATACTTATCACCCTTGCCTTTATACAATGGGACCACACAAGCACTTGCCCAATCAACTGGCACCATACCTTTCACAAAGCACACATTCAACAATCTTACTAACCAGTCAACAATAGTCACTCCACCACCTTTCAGGCATTCTACAGCACACCCATCCATACCTGCAGCTTTCCCTGTTTTCATCTCCTTTACTGCCTTCTCCACTTCTTCGTGATCAAAGAATCATTCAACTCTCCCAACACATTTATTCCTTGCACCCTTCCATCCGCCACAATGTCAGCCACACTTTCCTCCTCTACATTTAACAATCTTTCAAAATACTCTGCCCATCTCTTCCTTACTGCATCCATCTCAATTAACATCCTTCCATCCTCTGCTTTTACTCGTTCTTCCTTCCCAGACTCTCCCTTTCGCACCCTTTTCACCTCCTTCCAAAACATTTTCTTATTCTGTTGAAAATTCTCTGTCAGCCGCCTACCCCACCTCTCATCTGCTGCCACTTTAGCATCACCCACAGCCCTTCTCGCCCTATTCCTCTTTTCCATATACCTCTCATATGACATCTCATCCTTCCTCTGCAGCCACACTTCATATGCACGTCTTTTCTCAGCCACAGCCATACTTACTTCCTCGCACCACCATTCACTTCCTTTTCTTACACCACCACCCACACGTCTCACACCACACACCTCTTCTGCATGCCCCACCACAGCACTCTTAAATAACTGCCATTCCTCCTCCACACTGCCATTTTCCCGATCTTTCACTGAGTTCCACTCATCTTTCAATTTCTCCTGATACTCTATCTTTTTCTCTCTTTTATCCAACTCACTCTCAAAACCTCCCTGCCACATCTAACCCTCCTAGCTCTCACCCATCTCTTACCTACTCTTAACTTTTCCTCCACCAGGTAGTGGTCAGACTTACCTCCACCCTCCCCTCCCAGAACTCTCACATCCAACAATCTTCCTATTACATTCCTAGACACAACCACATAGTCCATCAAAGCTCTATCAACAACCCTTCCACCCTCCTGTCTCACCCATGTATACTTATAAATATCTCAAACAGCGTATTTCCAATCACCATCTCTCGCTCAACACACATCGCTATCATTCGCTCCCCATTTTCATTTCTTCCAGGCACACCAGCATACCAACTACACCTTCAACTGCTACATTTCCCACTCTAGCATTCAGATCTCCCATCATTACCACATTCATATTCTCTCCAAAACTCTGCAGACACTCATCAACATCATTCCAGACTCCCTCTCTTCTTCATCCCTTTCACTACAAGGCCCATATGCACTCACAAACACCCACAACTCACGTTCAAATTTCGCTTTCATCCACATCAGTCTCGATGACACCTCCTTCCATTCAATCACACACTGCTGTACTTCCGGATTCACTAACAAGGCCACACCTTCTCTTGCCCTTCCTCTATCAACACCTGACAATCTTCCATTCACACTTCCAAACATAGACTCACCCTTCCCTTTCATCTTCGTTTCACTCAAAGCTAACACATCCAACTTTCTTCTCACAAACATTCTCCAAATCTCCTCCCTTTTAGCCTCAATCGTACTACATCCACGCACATTCATAGACCCAATCTTCAGGGTACGGGGATAACTCCATCCCCCATCCCTTTCTCTGGCCTGTCTCTTTTTAGGAACTGAAAAACAGAGGAGGGGGTCTCTAGTCCCCTCACCCCGCCCCTTTTAGTCGCCTTTTACGACACGCAGGGAATACGGTGGCAGTATTCTTCCTAACACAAACTGGCCGCAGAGTAGTAGTGCGGCCAGATTGTGTCCCCCCCGCCACAGATTGTGTGTATATATATATATATATATATATATATATATATATATATATATATATATATATATATATATATATATATATATATATATATATATATATATATATGCTGCACAGTATATTTGGAGGGGGTTCAGATTTATATCCAGCTTGATGTCCTCTTCATCCTACCCCATTCCCATTCCCCTCCTCTTTAGCCTCTCCCCTTTCCGTTTCTGTTCTCCCTCTCCCTTCCCTTCTCCTCTTCCCTATCCCTTCTCCTCCTCACGACTACTTCCCTACTCCATGTACTCTTTGCTTCTCCTCCCCTTCCTCCACCTCTTTCCTCTCCACTGACAGATTTGTATGCATGTAAGAATTCATCAATAGATACATTAAAAAATAACCATTTAGTGATAGATTGAAGTTAAGTAGGCAACTAAACATTCAGCAGTGCTTCTCCACGTATATCAAGGTGAAGTGATTTTTCTAACAGGTAATATTTCTCTCTCTTTGTGTGTGTGTGTGTGTGTGTGTGTGTGTGTGTGTGTGTGTGAAAATTTCCCTGAAGTAAGAACCATACAAAATTCATCAACTATATGGGTTTGCAGAGGAGTATATGTGTGTGTGGAAAGGTAGTGGATAGGTGAATCATACCTAAGAGAGAGAGAGAGAGAGAGAGAGAGAGAGAGAGAGAGAGAGAGAGAGAGGACAAGGAAGAGGGTGAGTGACAAAGATAAGCATGCTCTCTCTCTCTCTCTCTCTCTCTCTCTCTCTCTCTCTCTCTCTCTCTCTCTCTCTCTCTCTCTCTCTCTCTCTCTCTCTCTCTCCACCCACACATATTACTGCAGTCATTCCATGCTTCTCTGAGCAGGTAATTTTTCAGTTTTCAGTGCTGCAAGTTATTGACATGTAAATTACTCTCGTGTCTAGGATATTTAGTTCTTATCTTTTATATATTTTTTTCTTTTTTTATCTGCCAATCCATTTCCCCTTTATTCAATCTCGTTCCCTCTATAGCTCTTCGTATTTCTTGTCTTATTTGTTCTTTTCCATTCTTTCTTTCTTCTCCCTCTTCTGCTTGTTCTTCTTCATAATCATCATCATCATCATCATCATCATCATCATCATCATCATCATCATCATCATCATCGTCGTCGTCGTCGTATTATTAAGCACTCCATATTCTGTAAAGTTTTTATTGATATTGTAGCAATTATTTCTCTTTTTTTTTGGGGGGGGGGAGGATTTAGGAGGCTGGCATTCCAAGATCTTTCGAGATAGACTTAAAATTTTCAAGAGGGATGTATTTTGGTTGCAGGTTTCTTTTGGCTAATTTCTCTCCCCTTAGCACTAGCGCCCTCTATTCTCTCTCTCTCTCTCTCTCTCTCTCTCTCTCTCTCTCTCTCTCTCTCTCTCTCTCTCCTGCGTAGCAAAAACTACAGAATCGATTGCTTTGCAAATGTTCCAGTATGTAATCGTGAACATGTACTAGTGCACCTGGGTATTGACACTCATCCAACAAATACATTTTGAGATATTGAGGAAAGTCAAAATAGCCGCCTCATGCCTGAAAGTGCTACATATCTACACATATCAGTGGCGTATCAGTGCCGTGTCAGTTCAGTGTCGGTGAAATTAGTGACGTATCAGTGATGCCTAGTCACACATATCCGTACAGGTTGAAGTCAGTGATCTTCGAGATGACAAAGTTTACGGACATGGAACTGGCAATGATTGCCATAATTTTGGATGAAGAGGAGAAGAATGAGCATCAAGTGAAGAAAAGGGAGTGAGTTCATGAAGCCTGGAAGAAAAGAGAAAGTGAAGGAGAGTTTGCTACCCTATACAAGGAATTAACTGACGATGGAACTAAATTTTTCCAGTATTACAGAATGTCTGAAAATTGTTTGAACATATTGCTTAGTAAAACAGAAGCTCATTACAAAAAGCATGACACCCGCTGAAGAAAGGCTGTAACACCGAGGGAACGGTTAGCAGTTTGGGGTAAAATAATACAAATATTTTGTAGTATTTATATATGTTATCATATCCAAATAAGGTATTTTCCTTCATTACAAACAAAGAACAGAATGATTTCGAACCAACTCAGTTTTTCGTCCTCCATTTTTGTTCACAAACTCACACAAACATTAGGCAAGCCACAATACAAAACTCGTCCAACGTCCGTGAATAAACAAAAAACATCGTTGTCGATGACATTCCACCTCACTGCACGGACACGTAACTGGCACTGAGGGTCAAAATACGGTACTGCGCCGGACATGTGTGAAGGCGTCAGCCAAACTCAAAACAACGATATTTTTGTTCACTGACACTGATGGACTACGCGGACGCGGGACTGACACGTCACTGATATGTGTGTGAATAGACCTGTCCGAAAATATTTGGCCGATTTTGACTAAACTCCGTGGAAATGAGTGGACATAGTATGAATGACCTTCACCTTGATCTCAGATTCAAAGATCAAAATCCGTAAATAATTTTGAGTCATACCTTAAGTCCCTTATTATTAGGTCTACAGTGATAAAAGTATTTTCATCTGGAATGTGATGTTCTTTGATCGTTGCTTCAGAAATTTCGGAATTCTAGTTATAATTATGATTATTTTTAATACTGTTATTATTTCTATCATTCTTTGTAATGTTATTATTATTATTATTATTATTATTATTATTATTATCGTCTTCATCACAATCGTCATCATGGTCGCCATCAACATCATCATCATCACCACCAGCATCTTGTTTTTCTTCTTCCTCTTCATCTTCTTCTTCCTCTTCCAACTAAATACTCCATGTCCTCCCCCACCTACCTTTGTTCTGGTGTCAACATCTTTTTCCATAAAAAGTTGTAGTATCACACATTTTACATAATAATTTTTAAAGCTGTTTAGTCATAACTAACAGTGTGTAATGAAGTGTGAATGATGAACAACCAAATATCATTTCGCTGTTAGCTGTGGTATAGGAAGAAGGTGGATGGCAGACCACAAGTGCCACCCTGTTTCAATTATAAAATGAAGGTTAGGGGAAGTGAAAAGATATCTGAATAGTGCGTAAGTGTAAAGTCCTGGGGAACCATTTATTATGTTGGTATATGTGAATGTACTTAATACCATTCTATAGAGGTGTATAATGTGCTAGTAGAGTTGTCATTTATCTCTACTTTTTGCATAAGCCCAGAGTATATGTAAATGCTTGGCACCTCACTTTTAACTGACCTCAGCACCGCGCCCTAGTCAGCACGATGAGCGTACAGCGTCAGAAGACGTTATATAGTTATCAAGGGAGGTGGTATCGCTCTTACATATCTCTCGGGTCGCAGTTATATTATTCTGTACCCAATAAAGACAGATTTAATCTGCTCATTTCTGTCACCTTACGCAACCACTTGATATAACAGACCAGCTCCACCTTCTAGTGGCAGAGGACCTTTGGTGGGAAGTGTCGGGCAGTGACGGCGAGTAGCTGACGTGTACTACAGACAGTGTCGTCGATCTCCAACACGGTGGTCTAGTTATACTATAACAGCAGAACACATAATATGTAGTCAACTGCTACTCCATATAACGGCTACATTAAATTGGTGGCAGCGGTGGGATATGATACAAGTGCTAAAGGGATTTATGCTGTGAACCAGTAACCCTTGCAATCGCTCGTTCCTGAAGGTGAAACAGAAAATCTTACTCAACTGTTGTAAGGGGACTAATTACCAGTGAGTTAAGTGGACCACATAAACTGGAGTGATGAATATTAATTCCTCCCATTATTCTGCCAGTGCGAGATTCCTATCTTAAACACAAACTGGCAGTTATCTCGCCCTGTGGTGTGCGAGATATCTCCATCTTCAAACACAAATTGGCAAGAATCTCTCTCTCGTGTGTGAGAGGCGAGATAAGGAGAGTTCAAGCCAGTGCAGTGAGGAGTGGGTCAACTAGCGACTTCTAGCAACTCCAGAGGCGTGGACGGCCGAGGCGAGCCGAGGGAGACCAAGAGCGGCGGGCCTGGCATGATGCAGGGCGAACCAGTCGCTTGCTAACTCCCACAGCGAGCGGGCTGCCGTGTGTGGTTGGAGGAGTCTGGTGGAGTGTGGAATGTGGAATGTGGAACATCATCCTGGACTTTCATATCTAGGTAGTGTCCATGCATTATAGTCTCACCAATCTAAAACCAAGGTTTGGGTGGGGTCTGGCGCTGGGTGCAGCCATGCCATACTTCCTAAACGAGCGATGAGTAGATTCTGTTATATATGTAATAGGCATCACAGATAGGTACACACATACTAATACAATATAAACGTAAGTATTCTAGCATATCAAAGGAAGGTAAACGTGTAATGCATATGGCTCTTGTACATCAATAAAGAAACGTGGCATACATATTTTACAGTGGTGCTGAAAAAAATGTAGTTACTTTTACCGACTTTCACGGTAGTTCTAAGTTGGGTAAGTAATGTAACAATTACGTTTATAATATAATTTGAAGGAATCAGTAGAACATACGCTATTTTCTTAAAAGAAATAAATAAGTTAAAACACTCACGAGCGGCAACATCCAGGCCCATACTGGGAGTTAATCCATTGGAGGGAGATTTAAGCTTCTGTCACGTGCTTCCACTGTTCACTTTGTTATATACTGTATATAACTTAAATTATATTTATAACTTAAATTAGTTTGTCTTTACACACACACAAAAACACACACACACACACACACACACACACACACACACACACACACACAGAAGTGGGTGAAGTCATGTCAGGGCAGGTGGCGAGGTGTGAGCGGACGAACTCTAACGGTGTCAGGTCAGCCACTAGCCAATCAGAGTATAGGAAACAAGGCAACGCTGTACGCCGGGAAATCCCCGGCTGGACTCCACCCAAACCTTGGTTTTAGATTGGTGAGACTATAGTAATCCACACACACACACACACACACACACACACACACACACACTTGAATCAACACACGTTAGTTAGTTAATGTGTGGAAATAAAGGTTTCTCAGAATTTCCTTGAAATAAAAATACTTTGTGTATTTTATATGTGTCCTGTTCTCTGTCACTTACCATAACTATCCATTTTTTTTTTATGTCAGTTTATCTTCCTGTATGTGGGAGGGGAATATTACTGACAAGGTTGGATGGATACAGTGAAAAAGTGGGGACGTAGAATCAGGGGAAATAGAGATCAGCCAACCTCACTAGACTCAGAATTTTATGAGTGTGTTGAAACATCAAATAAAAGTGCTCAGACATATAAAATGAGTGAAGGACATATTGAGGATCAAGGTGATGAGGATATTTCTGAAGGACAGGATGAGGATTTGAACGTTTTGCATTTGCGTTCTGATCATACTTATTCAACAGTCCCAGAGCAATCAGTTAGATCCAAAATGGCCACTAGTCTTGCTAATGAGGGTAATCCTAGTGAGGAGACTGTGGAAGTTGAGACTATAACAGTACCTTTGGTCACTCAGGATATGCAAAATCCAGTCATTACTGATAGTACTACAACCACTCACATACCTGTGCATACTTCAGATGTTTTCAGTACACCACAAGGTTTTGGACAGAATTTATTTTCTGTTCCTTATTAAAATGCATGGGGCATGAATACTAATATTGGCATGCAAACCCAGGGCCCTTATCCAAATACCTGGGGCATGACTAACAATATGGACATGCAAGGTCAGACTAATCCTCCTCCTTTGTGGCAGATACCTTTACCTAATATGGCACCCACTAATCTGGCTACTGATATAGCACAGCAGCATCCTAACTGTACTGAAAGTCAGGCTTTGGCGAAGGCAGGCATATGCTATGCAGAAGCTAGCAAAGCCTTGCAAACTTCGGGCTGGAGAGATACAGCTACTAGTTCTCCACAGCAAAGGACCAAGGCTGTTAAGCCAAAGGTGAAAACATGGTGTATCATACATGGCCATTGTCCTCATGAAACAGACTGTTGCCCCTTTGTCATTGAAAAAAAAAAGAAACTAGGAAACCAAGCTAGTTTGGGGGAAGCTCAGGGCCACACGCAAAAGTAATTAAAATAGTACAATCCACCGATGCGTGTGTGGCAGCTATTACTAAGGTGGACTTATTATCTATTCCTTGGATCATAGGGAAAGGTCAAGTGTCCCTGATCGTAGATACAGGAGCATGTACAAACATTATTTCTAGTAAAGCGTTGGAAAGACTTAAAAGTGAAATGCCTCTAACAAACTGGACATTATCAGCACCTGATGTAATGTTGACAGGTTTGACAGGGAGTAGAATGAAGATTGTAAGCAAGGTGCCATTGACATTGAGGGCAGATAAATGATCTCCTGTGTTACGTGCTACGTTTTATGTGGTTGAGGATTTTCCTCTGCCAGCTGATGGGCTGTTAGGCTTTGAAACCATGGAGGAGTATGATATAGTAATACACCCTCAAAGACATTCCATTTCCTTTAATGGGAAAGAGTTTGTAGGCCTTAATCCCTCAGCAACACGAACTGGAACTGGCATCCAATCAGGATCCGTCCAACCAGTTGTGACCCCGACAAGTGAAGCGTCAAGGGAGTCCCCAGATGCACACGAAGCGGAGGGTATGTACTGAAAGAAAGTCATGGCTATAGTGAGTGGTAATCACCACTTACCCAGTCAAACTGTCTGTAAAATTCCTGTCCGAGTACCGGACGTGTCGGTGGGAACTGATGTAGCATGCTTAACTGAGACTGTAAAACATAAGGCATTGTCGCTGGAATCGACTCTGACTAGCGTTGGCCAAGACCAGAAGACGCCCCTTTTCATCGCAAATATGAGTGGTGGTGCAGTTAAGCTCAGAGATGGTTGTTATATAGGCGACTTGATGTGCTATGGTCCCCCCATAAAGGAAGTCGACAACGTGCTGGTGATCTCTCGTGTAGTTACATCTCAAGCAACGACTCAGTCGGAACCCATACGTCTGGCTAAGGAAAAACAGCTGGAGCAATATGTGAAGGTCACGGATAATGTAGACCATAAAACACGACTCCTAGCCCTCCTTAGAGAATTTTCCGACGTAGTAGCACTTCCAGGAGAAGTGCTGGGTAGGACGGATAGGGTGAAGCATCATACTGGTTTGTGCCATGGTACAAATCCAATTTATGTGCCCGCATACCGTCTACCACACAGCCAAAGAGAAGCAGTGGATGAGGAAGTTGAAAGGATGCTTCATGATGAAGTTATCCAGCCTTCCTCCTCGCCTTGGAATGCACCACTCTTTCTAGTGCCTAAGAAGGACGGTGGTGTGAGACCTGTTGTGGATTTTCGGCAAGTGAACAAGGTAACAGTACCGGATCGTTACCCGATTCCGCATGTGCGAGACTTACTTCAATCATTAGGTAAGGGAAATACTGTGTTTACTTGTCTGGATCTAGCGTCAGGGTATTGGCAGGTGGAGCTGACCGAAGAGTCGCGTCCCATTCCTGCTTTTAGCACTCACCGTGGGCACTTTGAATTTCTCCGGATGCCTTTTGGACTGAGTAATGCTCCTTTAACATTTCAGTGGATGATAAACCAATTGTTTGGCGAGATGTAAGGGCAAGACGTCTTAGCGTATCTAGATGACCTAATCATCGTGAGTAACAATGTTAACAGTCATTTTAACAAGTTAAAACGAGTGATGGAAACCTTGAGATCCGCAGGTCTGAAAATTAAGCTGTCAAAGTGTGAATTTCTGAAATCCAGTATTAGATTTTTAGGACACCTAGTTGATGGTAATGGCATCAAGACTGTGCCGGACAAGGTAAGGCCAATGTTAAATTTTCCTACACCACAGAACAAGGATCAGATAAGATCGTTCCTAGGCCTCACTGGCTTTTATAGGGGTTTTGTCCACAGGTATGCCATCATAGCATCACCTTTAACGACGCTACTTAAGAAGGATGCTGCATGGAAATGGGGACCCTCGGAAGAGAAAAGCTTCAATGAGCTCAAACAAGCCATGTCAGAAACACCCGTATTAACGTTTCCTGATTATACTCAGCCTTTCTCTCTGTGCACGGACGCCTCAGGTCTGGGTCTGGGAACGGCGTTACAGCAAAAGGATGAGCAAGGAAAGACACATACCATAGTGTATGCTAGTAGGGCACTAAGACCCCCAGAGAAGAACTATTCGACGACACATTTGGAGACATTAGCAGTCGTGTGGGCGTTAGGACATTTCCGGGATATTATCTTTGGCTAACGGATAATTGTTTTAACTGACCATGCACCCATACACGACTTGTTTAAAGGAAAAAACTTGCACGGTAAGGTTGCGCGTTGGTTTGGCAAGGTAATGGAGTTTGATCCAGAGGTCAGATATTTACCAGGCCGTCAAAATGTCATAGCCGACGCGTTGAGTAGAAACATTGCTGCTACCATAGCCGAGGATGTTGCTCTTGCTGAGTATTCCTCAGACACAGTAAAAGCGGAACAATGTAATGATGCGATGTGGTCTCAAGTCATCTATGCCTTGGAGTCTGGCGACGAGACTTGTCTCCCAGTACCAATGACTCACTTCCATCTTCAACAGGGTCTTTTGTATAAGCAACCCGCAGGGAAGGACACAGCATATCGGTTGGTTGTTCCTGCTACCTTACAGCAAGCCGTGCTACAGTTAGTTCATGACGTACCTTAAGCGGGTCATCCCGGTCGCGATAGATGCATACGTGAGGCGAGAAAGAAATATTATTGGCCAACCATGAGGAAGGACATAGAAGCCCACGTCAGTCAATGTGTCAAATGCGCGGAAATACGAGGAATGATGGGACTTCCAACTCCCATCTTAGAGTATCCTCTACTGGAAAAACCCTGGGATACAGTGTCCATTGATCTCTTAGCGTTGCCAAGAAGTCGTCAAGGTTCAAGTTATGTACTGGTGGCAGTGGACCATTTCTCACGATTCACTGTTTTAGCACCTTTACAGACGAAAACTTCAGAGGAGGTGGGGCATGCTTTTGTGACTTCAGCGATTTGTCCATACTCTACACCCAAGGTATTGCTCAGCGATAATGGTAGTGAATTTCGTAACCAGGTGTTACAAGAAATCTATCGTATGTATGGAGTAAAGCAAGTTTTTGTAACGCCTTACAGTCCTAAGAGCAATGGCCTGGTGGAGAGGACAAACAGGAAGATACTGTGTCATAAAAGACTTTGTGGTTCCTTTGTGGTTGAGTTATATATATATTAGACTTGTGGACGAGCAGTTATTATACTGGAGTAGCTTGTAGTAGATAATCTTCTTTCCCATTTGTCATGTAGTGACAGGAGAGGTAAAGAATAGTATGGGACTATTTTTATTTGTCTTGGAAATATTAACAAGTCTCTCACACAGAGCGAAGTATAGAGTCCAGTCCCGCTAGCTATCTCTCTGTCTCGCTCTCTCTGTCTCTCTCTCAAGTTGCCAAGCCCTTCTCCCTGCGACCTGTCTCTTGTATGGCTTGTCTCCTTCTGAGCTCTCTTTCCTAAATTCTGGTCAAACAGGAGACGTATCACGTGTGTTCCTTGTGGATGGAAAGTTTAAGAAGCCTGTGTGTGAGTATGTGTGTATGTGTGTGTATGGTCACTAGGGCTTTGTTCACGGGTGGATTGCTGACAACTAACTGCATCATCTCCTTACTGGCCACTGTCGTCAGCTTTCCTCAGTGTAATTTGCAAGCTCATTTCCTATTCCCAGGCTCGCACAGAGCTGTCTATCTATCTATTTATCTATCTATCTGTTATGATTTGTAATTATAATATGGAGTTCTGATATCTGCTCGGTCTCGCGAAAATGGCGTACCATCGACAGTCAATAGTCCTAACATATTAATACACATTATATACACATTATAATGAACTTGTAAGCTAATTAAGTGAAATACATAATATTGTAAAAGTAACATAATTGTGTGAATATTGTATACATATAATATTCATAGTAAATAGTGATTATTCAGTAATATTACATTTTAAACAAGTTGTATACATATTTGAATAAATGCATTAAAGTAAATTATTTAACTGTAATACAGTATGTACTTGGGTTATTGTAGTGAAATGCATACATGCAAGAAAAAAAAATAGTTTAAAATTAAGATTATGGCAAGAGTTATTAATATTTCATTTAAAGATAGTGGTACTGGTCTGCCATACATGGGTCATTCTTCTTTGTATTTTTTTTTTATATATATAATTAATACTATATACAAAATATATACACTTCATTCAGGGTGGTTAACTTTGATATTAACTCTCCCTCCATTAAATAATGACTCCAAATTAGCAATTCTTGCATGCATTCTGTGCATTGCGAACAGCAGTACTGCAACTACAATGCAGACGATTATAAAGGCAGTAGGTGCTGGGCTATACACATAATATGGGTTGAACATACTCAAACTCAAATCTTCCCAGGGCTTCATTGTTTCATTGATCAGCTGCATAGTTTCAAACTTAGGTGAAGTCAGCTTAATACTTGTGCTCATGTTTAAGGTCATATCAGGCAGTGGGTGGAAATGTTTGTGTGTATGATTGAGAATGGCGTAGTGATTGATGGTGGATAAAGTAGACATGGCTGGTGTAAATACCACACAGTAGTCTGGTGCTATGTATAATCCTGATGCTGATGTATGAGATGGTGGTATATCTGGACAGGCTATGTAAACTGATGTGTTTTGAGGGAAATAAAAAAACTGTGAATGTCCAATGCGTTGATGGTGTACAAGTTTATCTGGAGCAAAACTGAAGTTGCAATGATGATGAATATTGTCATTTCTGATGATAGCCATTTCACAAGGGACTGTATCAGTAGGCTGAAACGTGAAAATGTACGCAGGACAAAGATGAACAGCATGTAAGAATGTGCAGCACTTTCGTTCAATCGTTGACTCACTTGTGAAAGTGACAGTGTCCCGTCTCTTGCAGACCATGATGAGTTCGGTCTCTGTGTTGATGTTGATGATGACCAAAGTGTTGTTATTTTTATAGGGGAAGGGGTGTATTTGGTATACTGTGAACAGGTCTTCAGTAATGAATGGTACATGAACTACCACTGATGTTGGTGTTAGTGTTGCTTCTAAATACGGGTAATATTGCATAAATTCCCTACTGCGGAACAACGGCTTCAATTTATGTTTATGTATGCCTTGACCAACTATCTGACGTAGCTCATGAACTGGGAGTAAGTCAATTGTGATCTTGCCATCACCAGCATTCGAAATTCCTTGCACAAGTGCCCTGAAACGATCTCTAATGTTCTCTAATTGTAGTAGAATCGTGTCAATATGTTCTGTGATGATGGAGAAGTGTTGGAAAAGTGTAACGTTTCCCTCCAATTCATTTATTTTATCTACACTCTCGAGAGCTATGTTTTCTGCTTGTTTCAGATTTTTCACAATTGTCTTCATTGCTGAGTTCTGTCCTGTGATGAATTTATCTTGGTATGTTAGTACCTGAGCTATCTTATTAAATTTGTTGTTTATTTCTTTAAGGTCATCCTCTGTAGCCAATCCAAAGATGTTCCCAAGAACTGCGCCACCCAGATCGAACAAACCACGCTTTTGGCGAGTACGTGTGATGTTGTTCCTGTCGCTCAGTACCTCCGTTCCATAAGATGGGAGATCTTGGATCATGACGAGCATAGTTGACTTCGCCTGTTCTAGTTTCCATTTCGCTAACTTTACCATTTCATTCACTTCCTTGTTGTTATGTGCTTGTGAAACATAATTTCCTATCATGAAGTCCAGAGTTCGCATCGGCGTCGCAAGTCTGTCTAGATAAGTAGGTAAGTCATACAAGTAATCTAGACTTATTTCAGTACTCATGACGTCCTTAACGATTGAAGTCGTGGCCGTTGGAGCTATGAGGCATCCTTGTCGTACTATATGTTTGGGGTCTAAGTGTGCATATCCTCTTGCTATGTAGAGGAGAATCCATAGCATAAGTCCCTTCATCGTAACCAACCGAAAAAAAAAAAATCTATTAATTTCCTATAATGCTGTGGTCGATGATAGTGATGATGTGCGTTACGGTTGATTGTTATTTCATTTATAGAAGGAGTTTAAATCGATATTTAATTCTCGTAAATGATGTACTGTAGATTTGATTGGAACAGTTGCACCTATGTTCGATTGTTTGGTATATGACCTTAATTTCTTTTTGTAATCATTGTTGTGTTCTTGCTTGGTTTCTTGAGGTACGTTCGCCTGTTCGGTTGTATCCGAGGCTGAATAATTATGTGATAATTCCCTTGAAACTCGTTTTAAATGGTCAATATAAACTTGTTTCTCCTCGCCACTTGAAAGTGACTTAATTAAAACTTTGTTTGCTTTTATATTAATTACTCTGTATGGGCCCTCAAATTTTGGGGATAATTTATTGTCTCTCGTATGAATGACACCGTAAACAATGTCTCCTAAGCTGATAGGTGAATCTTTTGCCTTCTTGTTAAATGCCTCCGTCATTTCTTCCTTGGACATCGTTAATTGTTTTTTGACTCTTTTGTAAATGTCCTGGAATTCACGTAAACGGAGTTTAGAGTAATCATCGTAATTGTATATAGGCATGCTGTCACCTTCTAGGAGCTCATATGGTAATTTTTTATCTGTGCCATATATAATGAAATGTGGTGTGTCACCGATGGATTTATTTATAGACCCATTAATTGAGGCTTCTACTCTGGGAATCCAATCATCCCAGCTTGCATAATTTTCACTGAGAATGTGTCGTAGCACATCTAATACCTTTTTATTTTGTCTCTCTACCAACCCATTCGATGCTGGGTGATAGGCCAAAACGTTAACCTTTTTGATGTTGTATTGTTTACATATTTCTTGTAAGATCTCAGAATTAAATTCTCCTCCATTATCACTTATTAGTACCTTTGGGGTAGTAAAGCGACATATTACATTATCTATTATTGTCTTTGCTACTGTCTCTGCTGTCATATCTTTAATTGGAGCTAAAATGACATAACGGGAAAAATGATCCGTTGCTACGAATATGTATAGGTTATTATTGTATGATAATGGCATCTTGAGTAAATCAACAGCGACAACGTCCCATGGTTGATGTGGTACAGGGTAATTACCCATCGGTGCAGGTGTGATTGGGTATCCTTTGTGTTTCGCACATGATTCGCATCTGTCTATATGATTGTTTATATCTTTTCGTAATGAAGGCCAGTAATATAATAGCTGGGCTTGGTTGAATGTCTTATCCTTTCCAGGATGTCCTGCATGTGGGCTGTCGTGTATCAGTCGTAATACTTGGGGTATCATGTCATTAGGTACTACCAACTGGTTAGTATTTCTTTGGCGTTTTGGTTGTTTAGAGTTAATTTTGTGTAATGTATTATTGACCTTTGTGAATTGTTCAAGTGGGACATGCAGTTTGGGTAATTGTATGTCATCTCCACTTTCTAACTTGTATATTACTTTAGACCATATTGGGTCAAGTCTTTGTGCCTTTGCGATATCCTCGTGGTTTGGGATATTTCCTTTGCGATCTAACGCCGCGACCTGAATTGTGTTCGGGTTCCTAGATAAAGCGCCAGCTACTATGTTCATTTTACCTTGTATATAATATATTTGTACATTGTAGTTTTCAACTGTACATTTCCATCTTGCTCTCCTCCCAGAAAGGAGTTTTTCTTTAAACATACCCACCAGTGGTTTATGGTCGGTGAATAAGTGGATTTCGTAACCATATACCAAATCTCGAAACTTTTGTAATGCAAAAACCACTGCAAGTGCCTCTAAGTCTGTGGTGCAATAATTTTTCTCCGCACCTCTTGTTTGTCTGCTGGCAAATGCAATTGGTTGATTCTTTCCTCTTTTATCTTCCTGCATCAGTACAGCCCCTAATCCTTTAACTGATGCGTCTGTACAAATAAGAAATGATTTTGTGTAATCCGGATATGCTAAACAAGGTGCATTTGTTAGTTTAATTTTTAGATTGTTAAATGCCCTTTTTTGTTCTTCTTCCCATTGGAATACATCATCTTTTTTGAATAGTTGGAATAGAGGAAAGGCTATATGAGAGAACTGTGGTACGAATGACCCATAGTACCCAGCCAGACCTAAAAATTGTCTAATTTCGTCAGTCGTAGTGGGTTCAGGAAAATCTCTCACTTCCTGTATTTTGTCATCAGTGGTGTGAATACCATCAGAACTTAATTTGTGGCCTAAGAAATTTATTTCCTTAAAGCAAAATTTGCATTTAGAAAGTTTAATTTTTAATCCAGCATCACTAAGCTTTTGTAAGAGTAAGTCTAATTTCCTGAGATGATCCTTAATATTCTTCGTTGCGATTATAATATCGTCAAGATAAACAAATATTCCTTGTCCTAAAATTCCGGACAATACGTAATTCATAAGACGCTGGAATGTGCCTGGGGCTGTCCTCAGTCCCATTGGCATTCTTGTATATTGATAATGGCCACTGTTTGTTGAAAAGGCAGTGTATTTACGTGACTCCTTAGATACCGGAATCTGATAGTAGCCGTTTAGGAGATCGATGGTCGAGAATATATTATTCTCAGGACCAATATTCTGTAGAACATCGCTTAGTAATGGCATGGGAAATCTGTCTGGGATTGTGTGATTATTTAGTTTACGGTAATCTACTACCGCACGCATTTCTCCATTTTGTTTGGGCACGAAGAATAGGGGGGCATTCCACGGGGAGACTGAAGGCTCAATGATTCCAAGTTTTAACATTTCATCGACATACTGATTTGCAAGTGTACGTTGGGAGTGTGGTATGCGGTAAGCTGGTACGAAAATTGGTGGTGTTTCTGGGTGCACATTAATCATGTGATTAATCAAGTTAGTACACCCTAATTGTTCTCCGGGCAATGCTACGGTGTCCCTGTGTGTTTCCAGCAGGGTTAACAAATCATTTTCTTCATCAAATTCACCTGAGTGAATTAAATTCTCTTTTATTCTTTCTCTATCTGTAGATTTTATCTCACTTGTTACTCCAGCTATAACTATTTCCTTCACAGGGGCGGGACATTTTTCAATATTAACTATGCAAGTTCCCTTTTTCAACTGAACTTCCCCATTCATGTGATTAATTATGAATATCTGAGTTTGCCCTTCGTCGTTCGTATGACATAATGCGTTTTCTACTGACAATCCCTTTACTTTACATAATTCTTCTAAGACAAGAACGGTACTATTCCGTAATTTGCTCTTTATGGTAACCTTCATGTATGAATTAGGTGGTATAACTAAATCATTAGTGAGATGGGCTGGAAAAATTGATAAATCAGTACTGTTATCTGGGTCACTAATTCTGGAGGATGGGGTTGGTGGTGGGAGTGGATCTATACACTCATCTGTTTGTGTATGTATGTTTTAAGCCTTTAACCCGCCCCATCCCGACCACTTTTCCACCACTGACTCCCCCCAATCCCGACCATTTTAGGAAAAAAAATTTTTTTGGCTGAAACCTTCGCTTTTGGTGAGAAACATCGAAAATTCATAGAGAAATCGCTCACCTGAGGTTTTAAATACTCATTACAGGTAGGAGTGCCTCCTTACCTTACTGGGCTTTCCATCAGGCTGGCACCAAAGAAAACGAGTTCTATGGGAGGATAACTATTTCACACCACTCATAAACGGTATTTATTTATTTACTGTTACGAATTTATATGTAGTACAAGAGTATATTGGTTTTCAAGCAGTAATATAGGCATTATAAGCATTGTTTCACTCACTAATACATGACCTTTTTTTGCCACATTACCTGATCATCATTTCTAACTGTTTCTTCCTCTAATGCTATGTAAAGTTTGTCCTCCACATTGTCATTGCTTGGGGAATCACTCTGGCCCTGAATTTCGTACCGTGGCATGACATGGCTATACTGGCCAGATCACTGATAACAGGTGAATTGCTGAGACTATGGCATGCAGGGGGGGGAGGAGGTCATGCTGGGTAAGGCATTGTCCCTGCCTGGCATCTTGTTGAGGAAGGTATCACGTGTATATGTACCAAAAATGACTCGCGAAAATTGAAAATTGTACAAATTAGGGACCTTGCAATTTTTTCGCGTTTATGTACGTCGATGGGATTGGCAGTGACAAAACGTGTGGACGTAAAAGAACGTCGACGGGACACCGCGGGTTAATATTACCAATTCTTTTTGGCTATCTTCTACCAATCGGTGAGGGCTCTGAAGTCATTTCCTCTATGAATTCATTATCAAAGTCTATTCCATTCATTTGTGGGAGTATAGTTATGTTCTCAGCTCTCATGGATCTTAAGCCCAGCAACATATAAGCTTTAATTGCTAAGTTTTCAATGATATAGAAAAATGCAGAGAATGGTCTTGTAGTTTCTGTGAAAATGAGATTTAATCTTATCATACCTTTCACTGTAATCTCTTGTCCATCTACTGTGCATAAATCTAAATCAGCTTCATCCAGAAAAGTTACTTTCTTTTTATTTTTAAGAATTCTATTTAGTTCTTCATGTGTTATTAAGTTCACTGGAGAGCCTGTATCTAAAAATAAGGAAACGTTTTGATCCTCACATACAGCTGGTATCAAGATACACTTATTTCCCAACATGCCTCCTATGTGAAGTTTAGCCTTGTTCTTCTTTACGTTTGTTCGTTTTTTGTCATGATTTGGTCTTCCCCCAATTTGAACATAGACACATTTTTTTCTACTGTTTTGCAATCACTGGTCCAGTGCCCTTGGTATCTATGATGCCTACAGTAAGGACCAAATCCTTGTGTCTTTTGTTTGTCCACTTTTGCCTTGATAAAGCATTCATACCTTGTGTGTCCTGGTTTTGCACAATAATGACATAGAATGGACCTATCCCTTGACTGTGACCTAAAAGGTGATTTCCCATAAGAAGTGTTGTTTATGGCGCGAGACCTGCTCGGGCTGCGCGAAAACTTATGAAACTGCCTGTAGGAAGGCATCTGGGAACGAGGTCTTGTCATGTTTGCTTGTTTGGCCTCCTTGATTTCTGGTCGCGATCGATTTCGTTCTCTGTTTGGGGTCGGTGTAGATGTTTTCACAGCTGATACTGTCTCAGGTACCCTCATTCTACCAGAATGTGCATATGTGTCGACCATACCTGCTTTACTGCACTGCATCTCTACCTCGTTCATTAACTCTAGCAAGCACATTCCTGGGGTGTACGCGATCGTCTTGGCGATCTTAAGGGTCCTATCAGGTAATTTACACAAGGCAGCTACATAACCAATGATGTCCACGACGAGGTCTGGGGACATCTTTCCATCATCTGTTATCCAATTAGAATTTTCCAATGTAGCTAATAAAGTTCTCTTAATTGTGGAGACATCAGCAGTTATTTCACTGAGCACATGGTTTGTAGTGTGCTCCCTAACACGATCTACAATTTTATGTAATTCTGGAATTATACCTGGCAAGAAGTTCATACCTCCAGAAAATTTCTTCAAAAATTCAGTTTTAAATTCATCATATGTCCTAGCACGATGGAGCTTGTCGGAGCGAAGCAAGTTGCTCGCTGGACATCTTTCCTGGCTTATGCAAGATGAAAAAATAGCAATTTTCTCTTGTTCATCTAGTATGTGGGGCTTGATGAACATTTGTTCGCACTGACTAATGAAATGACATCAATGCGATCTTTGTCTGTGCCAGAGAATTTGGGGGCAATTTTATCTTCGTGATACACAAACACGTGAGGTGTGGTTGTTAGATCAGCAGTATTTGTTTCTTGATTCATTTTTACTATTTGCCCTGTTAATTCAACTTGGACGTGTTTATCGTTGTGTGAGGGAATGGTGGATCCTTTGTGGTTGAGTTATATATATATTAGACTTGTGGACGAGCGGTTATTATACTGGAGTTGCTTGTAGTAGATAATCTTCTTTCCCATTTGTCATGTAGTGACAGGAGAGGTAAAGAATAGTATGGGACTATTTTTATTTGTCTTGGAAATATTACCAAGTCTCTCACACAGAGCGAAGTATAGAGTCCAGTCCCGCTAGCTATCTCTCTGTCTCGCTCTCTCTGTCTCTCTCTCAAGTTGCCAAGCCCTTCTCCCTGCGGCCTGTCTCTTGTATGGCTTGTCTCCTTCTGAGCTCTCTTTCCTAAATTCTGGTGAAACAGGAGACGTATCACGTATGTTCCTTGTGGAAGGAAAGTTTAAGAAGCCTGTGTGTGAGTATGTGTGTATGTGTGTGTATGGTCACTAGGGCTTTGTTCATGGGTGGATTGCTGACAACTAACTGCATCATCTCCTTACTGGCCACTGCCATCAGCTTTCCTCAGTGTAATTTGCAAGCTCATTTCCTTTTCCCAGGCTCGCACAGAGCTGTCTATCTATCTATTTATCTATCTATCTATTATGATTTGTAATTATAATATGGAGTTCTGATAACTGGAAGTCTTGAGACCAGTAATAACCTCAAATCAAGAGGATAACTGGGAAGACTGGTTATCACATGTAGCGGCAACCATCAACTCAGAAAATTCATCAACTGGGAAGACTCCTCATTATATCCTTTACGGAGAAGAGAAAGTGTTACCCTACGATTTGTTGGCTGGACCTCCTACTCCAGTATACAACGAAGAAGACTACGCAAAGGTACAGTTGTTGAAATTCCAACGTATACACAGTGAAGTACGGAAAAGATTAAAAGCCTCAAGAGTGGAGATGATGGCGAAACAACACAAAGGTAGTCAAGAAAAGACGTTACAGGCAGGCCAGAAGGTCATGATCCACAACCCTGAGAAAATTTCCAAGCTCAGACCTAAGTTCCGCGGACCATATACCGTAGTGGAACGAGTACATGGAAATACTTATAGAATAAAGGATGAAGCTAATGGAACTCAGGAGGTAGTACATGCTGATAGGATCAAACTAGTAAGTCAAGAGCTAGGCCTAACTAACCCTGCGTCTGATGTGTTGTCCCCTCTGTTTTCGTTGCAGTCTATGTCGTCGTCCATACCTGTCCCTAACCAAGAGTATCGCAGCAAGCTACGATCCCACAACAAGAGTGATTAAGGGAGTATCTTCTCTAGCAGGAAAAAATGTGGCTGTGGCTCATACTTCTTGTGCGTTGCTTGGGGTGGACCTATGGAAAGACGTCGGACACGGACACGACTGCGTTAATGCCAGGAGCACTGAAGAGCCCACTTGGAGAAGTCGTGGTAGTGGAAGATGCAGTATGCGTCTACTATCCAATGGAAGGCTATCTCCAAACGCCAGATATTGTCAAGGAGGTCTCCAAGGGCTTGTCGAATCTCAGACAGTAACTGTTGGAAGTGGGAAAGACGTTTAATCGAAACCCACGATTGACGAACTCTGACACTGAAGCTTTGGAACGAACCTTGCATGGAATTGTTGAGCTTCAGACTAGGCATATAGACAGGCTCACCGACAGGCTCACTAACTTGCATGTTGCTTTACCTAACGTACACTCTGATCTTTCCAAGCATGTCCATGCACGTACTAAAAGAGGACTTGTGGATTTTCTAGGAATCCTGTCTCAACAACTCTTTGGCACGGCATTAGATAAGGATGTAGTGCAATTGGGTAGACAGATGCATGACTTGACACTGGCCGCTAAAGCCAATAATAGATTAATCATGCATGTTTATAAACAGTTAGATGAGTTCACTAACAAAGCTAACGAGATAATTAGGACTACCAACCATCTAGTAGAGCTTGTGAACAACATCCAAATTAACCTACCAACCCTAGCTAACTTGATGTTATTCGCTGAGTACTTACATGCTCTCGACGAGTCAACCACTGCTTTGGAGAAGCATGCAGCCAATATGGTGGACGGCTTAATCGATGCAAGTTTGAACAGGGTTAATGCTTTATTGCTGCCTACTAATATACTAACAAATGCACTTGATAGAGGTATGTGGAAGCATGGACTTATGCCACTCTTTGATCTGAGTCAACTGGAATATTATTACCCATTGTTAGAGGCCCAGTTGACCCATGAAGGCATCCTGATATTGATACCTATGAGGAATGCTGTAACATACCAGGCATGGCGGTTCATTTCCTTCCCTTTTGCTACTGCTAATAATACACTTGTTGTTATTCAAGAGGGTCCAGAGGTGCTAGTTGTCTCAGATGACAAGAAATATGTAGCAGAAACGACTGTGGATGAAATTGAGAAGTGTAAGGCCTCATTTCTTGATCTCCATGTATGTCCTGCTTTCCATTTTGTCTTCGTACCATTAAAGGTAGAGGAGTGCAAGAGGGACTTGTTGGACACAAATACTTCCTCTGCTCTGCAACGTTGCACCTTCCAACCCATTCAATTGAAGTCAGTTTTCCATGCTCATATTCATGCGAAACAGTACTTTTACTTTCCTGAGACAGAGGACGTAACTGTGACTTGTGCCTCGCAGAATCAATTCCTTACAGTAAAGGGGTATTATGTTGCACCTGATTTTTGTGAGTTACACAGTAAAGAGATAGCAGTTCTGCCTAGCAAGCATCATCTAGCTTTGTCAGTGAACTTCTCATCCCAGTTAAGACCCTTTTTACCTTCATTCAATGTTACTTCCTTGCATGTGAACAGGCTGTCTCATGTATTAAAGGAGCTTACCTTCCTCTCCCACCTGAACAGGACTGATTTAGAGCCTTATGTACTGTCCTATCTTCCTTCATACCTTTCTCCTTCCTATTTTGGTCCTGGAGTTGGTCTCCTACTTATTGTGGTCTTGTCCTGTGTTTGTGGTTTAGGCTACTATTTAAGGCGCCAATTAAGGAACCCACTAAGTGGATGTTCCTGAATAGTTAGCTACCCTACACTCTGGTTAGGCTACACGGTAGTTAGGACAACAATGTCGACGAGGACGTCAATGGTGTGGCCGAGCGATGTTCTGGTGTCAACATCTTTTTCCATAAAAAGGTGTAGTATCACACATTTTGCATAATAATTTTTAAAGCTGTTTAGTCATAATTAACAGTGTGTAATGAAGTGTGAATGATGAACAACCAAATATCATTTCGCTGTTAGCTGTGGTATAGGAAGAAGGTGGATGGCAGACCACAAGTGCCACCCTGTTTCAATTATAAAATGAAGGTTAGGGGAAGTGAAAAGATATCTGAATAGTGCGTAAGTGTAAAGTCCTGGGGAACCATTTATTATGTTGGTATATGTGAATGTACTTAATACCATTCTATAGAGGTGTATAATGTGCTAGTAGAGTTGTCATTTATCTCTACTTTTTGCATAAGCCCAGAGTATATGTAAATGCTTGGCACCTCACTTTTAGCTGACCTCAGCACCGCGCCCTAGTCGGCACGATGAGCATACAGCGTCAGAAGACGTTATATAGTTATCAAAAAGGAGGTGGTATCGCTCTTACATATCTCTCGGGTCGCAGTTATATTATTCTGTACCCAATAAAGACAGATTTAATCTGCTCATTTCTGTCACCTTACGCTACCAATTAATATAACAGACCAGCTCCATCTTCTAGTGGCAGAGGACCTTTGGTGGGAAGTGTCGGGCAGTGACGGCGAGTAGCTGACGTGTACTACAGACAGTGTCGTCGATCTCCAACGCGGTGGTCTAGTTATACTCGTACTATAGCAGCAGAACACATAATATGTAGTCAACCGCTACTCCATATAACGGCTACACCTTTGCTACATCTCGCAGATCGCTAATCCATGATACTTTATTAAATGCTCAGTTATTCTGAAACGTGGAGAGAGAGAGAGAGAGAGAGAGAGAGAGAGAGAGAGAGAGAGAGAGAGAGGAAAACTACGAAAGAAAAAAAAAGCACTGTCCGAATAAAAAGTGGAAACCTGAAAAGAACACACACACACACACACACACACACACACACACACACACACACACACACAGGAGGAAGAAAAGATCCTGTAAAGTAAGAGGACAAAAACGCGCTTGCACGAAAGGAACGCAAGAAAAAAGTGATGTCTTGAAGTATAATTAGTTTGTGAAGTAATCATAAGGCGGAGAGCACATAGAAGAAAGGAAAGAGAAAAGGAAACGAATGAGATCTACTGAAAGAGATGGCAAGAAGAAAGATAAAAGTGAGATAGTCAATGCAAATAGGGAGAAAAGATGAACGAGTGACTCAAAGAAATGAAAATTCCCAGAAGTGAACGCCAGAGACACCGTGTTTAATATTTACACAGAAGAAATGAGCATAACGAAATGTAAAATAAACATGCGATAAAATACAGTACAGGAAGAAATGCTCAGAGTCTATGGAAATAAAATACAAATAAAATACAATTAATAAGCGTAAGGAACGGTGCGAAAGGGACACATAAACAGCAGAGAAGCTATCAATAATTCAGGAGCAAAGACAGGTAAAGGTATTTATTATAACGATATATGCGTAAAGATAAAAATGAAAACGATAACCATGATAGAGGAAAGAGAAACAAAATGAAAATCGGAAAGAAGAATTAAGATGTATAATATCACTTGAAAATATCAGGAGTAATATAAAAATACTTTTGATGGATGTGTTGAAAAAAAAAAAAAAAAAAAAAGCATTTATCCTCCTCCTATATCGCGATGAGAAAGCGAAGGCAAGGGAAGGGAACACGCACTGGAAATCTTACATGACGTGGGCTCTTGCAATCTTCCTTCTTTCTCTGGCTTTTTCTTCCTTTTTTGTTATTCTTTCTCTCATTCATTCTCTCAAACAGTCATTCTCTTTCCTTTTTCTCTTGCCTGAACACACACACACACACACACACACACACACATGCTTTAAATTATAAAACTACTCAAAATAACTCTAGTTATATGCCATATATATATTTGAAGCTGACTATAGAAAACGAAAATAACAGGCACTAAAATGAATTATAGGAAGATAAAAATTGAGACATCAGAAAAATACTCTTCATCAGAAAATAACTGCAACCTAAAGCCCTTCTTTTTTTCCTTCTCCCCTCCCGCCTTCCCAGTTCTCCTCCTCGTCCCCTTTCCTGTCCCCTCCCCCTCCTTTCCCTCCTCTTCTTAACCCTTCTCTCCTCCCCTCATTATACATTATCCTCTTCACCATCTCTTTTATTCCTCACTCTCTCTCTCTCTCTCTCTCTCTCTCTCTCTCTCTCTCTCTCTCTCTCGTGGTTGAAATTTCAGTATGTTTTGGGGTAAAATCTGGGTCGAGGTAACAAGAGTATGGCAGGAGCCTCCAGCTTGAGCTGACACGCATTCTTGTCTTTATTTTTTCTCTTTTAGCTCTCTTTCTCTTCCTCTTTCTTTTTGCCTTGTTCTCACTGTCTTTGGGCAGAGTTAATGACGGTATGTAGGGGCCAGCCTTGTTTGGTTAGTGCTCATGCTCACCCTTATTTCTTTACACACACACACACACACACACACACACACACACACACATATATATATATATATATATATATATATATATATATATATATATATATATATATATATATATATATATATATATATACTATATATATATATATATATATATATATATATATATATATATATATATATATATATATATATATATATATATATATATATATAAAACCTTGTCTCTATCTTTATTTATCAGTCACTTCGTCCATCAGTTTTACTCTTCTATAGCCATATTATCTGTCTTTATCTGTATTTATTTCTCACTATCTTGTGGTCCCATTCTCTGACCGCTATTCATTCACTAGAAAATACATGACTATTCATCATTATTCGTTATAGTGTAAATAAATGTGTTTATTATCTGTTCATACATTATTTCCTCACATGGTGTGGCAACCAAATCTGCTGAATCCAGTTAGTTAAAGATTTGATAAAGCTTAACATTTCAGTTCAGCTATATCCCACGCTCTGTTCACCAGGGCAGCCTATCATAGACCTTCACATGGTCAGACTGTGCCACTACGCCGTCCTGGCTCAGTTCTGTATTCCTCAAGCTTTGTAAATAATTCCAAGAATACAGCTTACAAAACCTTGGTACAGCTTGGTTCTACCCTCAAGATGGACTGAATCAGCAACCCTTAATATTTAACAATAATCACCATTTACGTATTGCCGGAAAGTTGGCAGGATTCGTAACAAACACTAGCAACATTCTCCTGGAAATTACACATTTTGCAGCTGAATCATCCCCCGTTCCTGTTCACCTACAACTATATCGTGTTTAGAGTGATACCTATTTTGTTACTGTATTCCTGTGCTGTGCATGTGCGTGTATGGTCACTAGGGCTTTGTTCACGGGTGGATTGCTGACAACTAACTGCATCATCTCCTTACTGGCCACTGTCGTCAGCTTTCCTCAGTGTAATTTGCAAGCTCATTTCCTATTCCCAGGCTCGCACAGAGCTGTCTATCTATCTATTTATCTATCTATCTATTATGATTTGTAATTATAATATGGAGTTCTGATATCTGCTCGGTCACGCGAAAATGGCGTACCATCGACAGTCAATAGTCCTAACATATTAATACACATTATATACACATTATAATGAACTTATAAGCTAATTAAGTGAAATACATAATATTGTAAAAGTAACATAATTGTGTGAATATTGTATACATATAATATTCATAGTAAATAGTGATTATTCAGTAATATTACATTTTAAACAAGTTGTATACATATTTGAATAAATGCATTAAAGTAAATTATTTAACTGTAATACAGTATGTACTTGGGTTATTGTAGTGAAATGCATACATGCAAGAAAAAAAAATAGTTTAAAATTAAGATTATGGCAAGAGTTATTAACATTTCATTTAAAGATAATGGTACTGTCTGCCATACATGGGTCATTCTTCTTTGTATTTTTTTTTATATATATAATTAATACTTTATACAAAATATATACACTTCATTCAGGGTGGTTAAGTTTGATATTAACTCTCCCCCCACTAAATAATGACTCCAAATTAGCAATTCTTGCATGCATTCTGTGCATTGCGAACAGCAGTACTGCAACTACAATGCAGACGATTATAAAGGCAGTAGGTGCTGGGCTATACACATAATATGGGTTGAACATACTCAAACTCAAATCTTCCCAGGGCTTCATTGTTTCATTGATCAGCTGCATAGTTTCAAACTTAGGTGAAGTCAGCTTAATACTTGTGCTCATGTTTAAGTTCATATCAGGCAGTGGGTGGAAATGTTTGTGTGTATGATTGAGAATGGCGTAGTGATTGATGGTGGATAAAGTAGACATGGCTGGTGTAAATACCACACAGTAGTCTGGTGCTATGTATAATCCTGATGCTGATGTATGAGATGGTGGTATATCTGGACAGACTATGTAAACTGATGTGTTATGAGGGAAATAAAAAAACTGTGAGTGTCCAATGCGTTGATGGTGTACAAGTTTATCTGGGGCAAAAGTGAAGTTGCAATGATGATGAATATTGTCATTTCTGATGATAGCTATTTCACAAGGGACTGTATCAGTAGGCTGAAACGTGAAAATGTACGCAGGACAAAGATGAACAGCATGTAAGGATGTGCGGCACTTTCGTTCAATCGTTGACTCACTTGTGAAAGTGACAGTGTCCCGTCTCTTGGAGACCATGATGAGTTCGGTCTCTGTGTTGATGTTGATGATGACCAAAGTGTTGTTATTTTTAGAGGGGAAGGGGTGTATTTGGTATACTGTGAACAGGTCTTCAGTAATGAATGGTACATGAACTACCACTGATGTTGGTGTTAGTGTTGCTTCTAAATACGGGTAATATTGCATAAATTCCCTACTGCGGAACAACTGCTTCAATTTATGTTTATGTATGCCTTGACCAACTATCTGACGTAGCTCATGAACTGGGAGTAAGTCAATTGTGATCTTGCCATCACCAGCATTCGAAATTCCTTGCATAAGTGCCCTGAAACGATCTCTAGTGTTCTCTAATTGTAGTAGAATCGTGTCAATATGTTCTGTGATGATGGAGAAGTGTTGGAAAAGTGTAACGTTTCCCTCCAATTCATTTATTTTATCTACACTCTCGAGAGCTATGTTTTCTGCTTGTTTCAGATTTTTCACAATTGTCTTCATTGCTGAGTTCTGTCCTGTGATGAATTTATCTTGGTATGTTAGTACCTGAGCTATCTTATTAAATTTGTTGTTTATTTCTTTAAGGTCATCCTCTGTAGCCAATCCAAAGATGTTCCCAAGAACTGCGCCACCCAGGTCGAACAAACCGCGCTTTTGGCGAGTACGTGTGATGTTGTTCCTGTCGCTCAGTACCTCCGTTCCATAAGATGGGAGATCTTGGATCATGACGAGCATAGTTGACTTCGCCTGTTCTAGTTTCCATTTCGCTAACTTTACCATTTCATTCACTTCCTTGTTGTTATGTGCTTGTGAAACATAATTTCCTATCATGAAGTCCAGAGTTCGCATCGGCGTCGCAAGTCTGTCTAGATAAGTAGGTAAGTCATACAAGTAATCTAGACTTATTTCAGTACTCATGACGTCCTTAACGATTGAAGTCGTGGCCGTTGGAGCTATGAGGCATCCTTGTCGTACTATATGTTTGGGGTCTAAGTGCGCATATCCTCTTGCTATGTAGAGGAGAATCCATAGCATAAGTCCCTTCATCGTAACCAACCGAAAAAAAAAAAATCTATTAATTTCCTATAATGCTGTGGTCGATGATAGTGATGATGTGCGTTACGGTTGATTGTTATTTCATTTATAGAAGGAGTTTAAATCGATATTTAATTCTCGTAAATGATGTACTGTAGATTTGATTGGAACAGTTGCACCTATGTTCGATTGTTTGGTATATGACCTTAATTTCTTTTTGTAATCATTGTTGTGTTCTTGCTTGGTTTCTTGAGGTACGTTCGCCTGTTCGGTTGTATCCGAGGCTGAATAATTATGTGATAATTCCCTTGAAACTCGTTTTAAATGGTCAATATAAACTTGTTTCCCCTCGCCACTTGAAAGTGACAATTAAAACTTTGTTTGCTTTTATGTTAATTACTCTGTATGGGCCCTCAAATTTTGGGGATAATTTATTGTCTCTCGTATGAATGACACCGTAAACAATGTCTCCTAAGCTGATAGGTGAATCTTTTGCCTTCTTGTTAAATGCCTCCGTCATTTCTTCCTTGGACATCGTTAATTGTTTTTTGACTCTTTTGTGAATGTCCTGGAATTCACGTAAACGGAGTTTAGAGTAATCATCGTAATTGTATATAAGCATGCTGTCACCTTCTAGAAGCTCATATGATAATTTTTTATCTGTGCCATATATAATGAAATGTGGTGTGTCACCGATGGATTTATTTATAGACCCATTAATTGAGGCTTCTACTCTGGGAATCCAATCATCCCAGCTTGCATAATTTTCACTGAGAATGTGTCGTAGCACATCTAATACCTTTTTATTTTGTCTCTCTACCAACCCATTCGATGCTGGGTGATAGGCCAAAACGTTAACCTTTTTGATGTTGTATTGTTTACATATTTCTTGTAAGATCTCAGAATTAAATTCTCCTCCATTATCACTTATTAGTACCTTTGGGGTAGTAAAGCGACATATTACATTATCTATTATTGTCTTTGCTACTGTCTCTGCTGTCTTATCTTTAATTGGAGCTAAAATGACATAACGGGAAAAATGATCCGTTGCTACGAATAAGTATAGGTTATTATTGTATGATAATGGCATCTTGAGTCAATCAACAGCGACAACGTCCCATGGTTGATGTGGTACAGGGTAATTACCCATCGGTGCAGGTGTGATTGGGTATCCTTTGTGTTTCGCACATGATTCGCATCTGTCTATATGATTGTTTATATCTTTTCGTAATGAAGGCCAGTAATATAATAGCTGGGCTTGGTTGAATGTCTTATCCTTTCCAGGATGTCCTGCATGTGGGCTGTCGTGTATCAGTCGTAATACTTGGGGTATCATGTCATTAGGTACTACCAACTGGTTAGTATTTCTTTGGCGTTTTGGTTGTTTAGAGTTAATTTTGTATAATGTATTATTGACCTTTGTGAATTGTTCAAGTGGGACATGCAGTTTGGGTAATTGTATGTCATCTCCACTTTCTAACTTGTATATTACTTTAGACCATATTGGGTCAAGTCTTTGTGCCTTTGCGATATCCTCGTGGTTTGGGATATTTCCTTTGCGATCTAACGCCGCGACCTGAATTGTGTTCGGGTTCCTAGATAAAGCGCCAGCTACTATGTTCATTTTACCTTGTATATAATGAATTTGTACATTGTAGTTTTCAACTGTACATTTCCATCTTGCTCTCCTCCCAGAAAGGAGTTTTTCTTTAAACATACCCACCAGTGGTTTATGGTCGGTGAATAAGTGGATTTCGTAACCATATATCAAATCTAGAAACTTTTGTAATGCAAAAACCACTGCAAGTGCCTCTAAGTCTGTAGTGCAATAATTTTTCTCCGCACCTCTTGTTTGTCTGCTGGCAAATGCAATTGGTTGATTCTTTCCTCTTTTATCTTCCTGCATCAGTACAGCCCCTAATCCTTTAACTGATGCGTCTGTACAAATAAGAAATGATTTTGTGTAATCCGGATATGCTAAACAAGGTGCATTTGTTAGTTTAATTTTTAGATTGTTAAATGCCCTTTTTTGTTCTTCTTCCCATTGGAATACAGCATCTTTTTTGAGTAGTTGGAATAGAGGAAAGGCTATATGAGAGAACTGTGGTACGAATGACCTATAGTACCCAACCAGACCTAAAAATTGTCTAATTTCGTCAGTCGTAGTGGGTTCAGGAAAATCTCTCACTGCCTGTATTTTGTCATCAGTGGTGTGAATACCATCAGGACTTAATTTGTGGCCTAAGAAATTTATTTCCTTAAAGCAAAATTTGCACTTAGAAAGTTTAATTTTTAATCCAGCATCACTAAGCTTTTGTAAGAGTAAGTCTAATTTCCTGAGATGATCCTTAATATTCTTCGTTGCGATTATAATATCGTCAAGATAAACAAATATTCCTTGTCCTAAAATTCCGGACAATACGTAATTCATAAGACGCTGGAATGTGCCTGGGGCTGTCCTCAGTCCCATTGGCATTCTTGTATATTGATAATGGCCTCTGTTTGTTGAAAAGGCAGTGTATTTACGTGACTCCTTAGATACCGGAATCTGAGAGTAGCCGTTTAGGAGATCGATGGTCGAGAATATATTATTCTCAGGACCAATATTCTGTAGAACATCGCTTAGCAATGGCATGGGAAATCTGTCTGGGATTGTGTGATTATTTGGTTTACGGTAATCTACTACCGCACGCATTTCTAAATTTCGTTTGGGCACGAAGAATAGGGGGGCATTCCACGGGGAGACTGAAGGCTCAATGATTCCAAGTTTTAACATTTCATCGACATACTGATTTGCAAGTGTACGTTGGGAGTGTGGTATGCGGTAAGCTGGTACGAAAATTGGTGGTGTTTCTGGGTGCACATTAATCATGTGATTAATCAAGTTAGTACACCCTAATTGTTCTCCGGGCAATGCTACGGTGTCCCTGTGTGTTTCCAGCAGGGTTAACAAATCATTTTCTTCATCAAATTCACCTGAGTGAATTAAATTCTTTTATTCTTTCTCTATCTGTAGATTTTATCTCACTTGTTACTCCAGCTATAACTATTTCCTTCACAGGGGCGGGACATTTTTCAATATTAACTATGCAAGTTCCCTTTTTCAACTGAACTTCCCCATTCATGTGATTAATTATGAATATCTGAGTTTGCCCTTCGTCGTTCGTATGACATAATGCGTTTTCTACTGACAATCCCTTTACTTTACATAATTCTTCTAAGACAAGAACAGTACTATTCCGTAATTTGCTCTTTATGGTAACCTTCATGTATGAATTAGGTGGTATAACTAAATCATTAGTGAGATGGGCTGGAAAAAATTGACAAATCAGTACTGTTATCTGGGTCACTAATTCTGGAGGATGGGGTTGGTGGTGGGAGTGGATCTATACACTCATCTGTTTGTGTATGTATGTTTAAGCCTTTAACCCGCCCCATCCCGACCACTTTTCCACCACTGACTCCCCCCAATCCCGACCATTTTAGGAAAAAAAATTTTTTGGCTCAAACCTTCGCTTTTGGTGAGAAACATCGAAAATTCATAGAGAAATCGCTCACCTGAGGTTTTAAATACTCATTACAGGTAGGAGTGCCTCCTTACCTTACTGGGCTTTCCATCAGGCTGGCACCAAAGAAAACGAGTTCTATGGGAGGATAACTATTTCACACCACTCATAAACGGTATTTATTTATTTACTGTTACGAATTTATATGTAGTACAAGAGTATATTGGTTTTCAAGCAGTAATATAGGCATGATAAGCATTGTTTCACTCACTAATACATGACCTTTTTTTGCCATATTACCTGATCATCATTTCTAACTGTTTCTTCCTCTAATGCTATGTAAAGTTTGTCCTCCACATTGTCATTGATTGGGGAATCACTCTGGCCCTGAATTTCGTACCGTGGCATGACATGGCTATACTGGCCAGATCACTGATAACAGGTGAATTGCTGAGACAATGGTATGCAGGGGGGGGGAGGAGGTCGTGCTGGGTAAGGCATTGTCCCTGCCTGGCATCTTGTTGAGGAAGGTATCACGTGTATACGTACCAAAAATGACTCGCGAAAATTGAAAATTGTGCAAATTAGGGACCTTGCAATTTTTTCGCGTTTCTGTACGTCGATGGGATTGGCAGTGACAAAACGTGTGGACGTAAAAGAACGTCGACGGGACACCGCGGGTTAATATTACCAATTCTTTTTGGCTATCTTCTACCAATCGGTGAGGGCTCTGAAGTTATTTCCTCTATGAATTCATTGTCAAAGTCTCTTCCATTCATTTGTGGGAGTATAGTTATGTTCTCAGCTCTCATGGATCTTAAGCCCAGCAACATATGAGCTTTAATTGCTAAGTTTTCAACGATATAGAAAAATGCAGAGAATGGTCTTGTAGTTTCTGTGAAAATGAGATTTAATCTTATCATACCTTTCACTGTAATGTCTTGTCCATCTACTGTGTATAAATCTAAATCAGCTTCATCCAGAAAAGTTACTTTCTTTTTATTTTTAAGAATTCTATTTAGTTCTTCATGTGTTATTAAGTTCACTGGAGAGCCTGTATCTAAAAATAAGGAAACGTTTTGATCCTCACATACAGCTGGTATCAAGATACACTTATTTCCCAACATGCCTCCTATGTGAAGTTTAGCCTTGTTCTTCTTTACGTTTGTTCGTTTTTTGTCATGACTTGGTCTTCCCCCGATTTGAACATAGACACAATTTTTTCTACTGTTTTGCAATCACTGGTCCAGTGCCCTTGGTATCTATGATGCCTACAGTAAGGACCAAATCCTTGTGTCTTTTGTTTGTCCACTTTTGCCTTGATAAAGCATTCATACCTTGTGTGTCCTGGTTTTGCACAATAATGACATAGAATGGACCTATCCCTTGACTGTGACCTACGAGGTGATTTCCCATAAGAAGTGTTGTTTATGGCGCGAGACCTGCTCGGGCTGCGCGAAAACTTATGAAACTGCCTGTAGGAAGGCGTCTGGGAACGAGGTCTTGTCACGTTTGCTTGTTTGGCCTGCTTGATTTCTGGTCGCGATCGATTTTGTTCTCTGTTTGGGGTCGGTGTAGATGTTTTCACAGCTGATACTGTCTCAGGTACCCTCATTCTACCAGAATGTGCATGTGTGTCGACCATACCTGCTTTACTGCACTGCATCTCTACCTCGTTCATTAAGTCTAGCAAGCACATTCCTGGGGTGTACGCGATCTTCTTGGCGATCTTAAGGGTCCTATCAGGTAATTTACACAAGGCAGCTACATAACCAATGATGTCCACGACGAGGTCTGGGGACATCTTTCCATCATCTGTTATCCAATTAGAATTTTCCAATGTAGCTAATAAAGTTCTCTTAATTGTGGAGACATCAGCAGTTATTTCACTGAGCACATGGTTTGTAGTGTGCTCCCTAACAAGATCTACAATTTTATGTAATTCTGGAATTATACCTGGCAAGAAGTTCATACCTCCAGAAAATTTCTTCATAAATTCAGTTTTAAATTCATCATCTGTCCTAGCACAATGGAGCTTGTCGGAGCGAAGCAAGTTGCTCGCCGGACATCTTTCCTGGCTTATGCAAGATGAAAAAATAGCAATTTTCTCTTGTTCATCTAGTATGTGGCGCTTGATGAACATTTGTTCGCACTGACTGACTAATGAAATGACATCAATGCGATCTTTGTCTGTGCCAGAGAATTTTGGGGCAGTTTTATCCTCGTGATACACAAACACGCGAGGTGTGGTTGTTAGATCAGCGGTATTTGTTTCTTGATTCATTTTTACTATTTGCCCTGTTAATTCAACTTGGACGTGTTTATCGTTGTGTGAGGGAATGGTGGATCCTTTGTCGTTGAGTTATATATATATTAGACTTGTGGACGAGCGGTTATTATACTGGAGTAGCTTGTAGTAGATAATCTTCTTTCCCATTTGTCATGTAGTGACAGGAGAGGTAAAGAATAGTATGGGACTATTTTTATTTGTCTTGGAAATATTAACAAGTCTCTCACACAGAGCGAAGTATAGAGTCCAGTCCCGCTAGCTATCTCTCTGTCTCTCTCTCTGTCTCTCTCTCAAGTTGCCAAGCCCTTCTCCCTGCGACCTGTCTCTTGTATAGCTTGTCTCCTTCTGAGCTCTCTTTCCTAAATTCTGGTGAAACAGGAGACGTATCACGTGTGTTCCTTGTGGATGGAAAGTTTAAGAAGCCTGTGTGTGAGTAAGTGTGTATGTGTGTGTATGGTCACTAGGGCTTTGTTCACGGGTGGATTGCTGACAACTAACTGCATCATCTCCTTACTGGCCACTGTCGTCAGCTTTCCTCAGTGTAATTTGCAAGCTCATTTCCTATTCCCAGGCTCGCACAGAGCTGTCTATCTATCTATTTATCTATCTATCTATTATGATTTGTAATTATAATATGGAGTTCTGATAACTGGAAGTCTTGAGACCAGTAATAACCTCAAATCAAGAGGATAACTGGGAAGACTGGTTATCACATGTAGCGGCGACCATCAACTCCTCAGAAAATTCATCAACTGGGAAGACTCCTCATTATATCCTTTACGGAGAAGAGAAAGTGTTACCCTACGATTTGTTGGCTGGACCTCCTACTCCAGTATACAACGAAGAAGACTACGCAAAGGTACAGTTGTTGAAATTCCAACGTATACACAGTGAAGTACGGAAAAGATTAAAAGCCTCAAGAGCGGAGATGATGGCGAAACAACACAAAGGTAGTCAAGAAAAGACGTTACAGGCAGGCCAGAAGGTCATGATCCACAACCCTGAGAGAATTTCCAAGCTCAGACCTAAGTTCCGCGGACCATATACCGTAGTGGAACGAGTACATGGAAATACTTATAGAATAAAGGATGAAGCTAATGGAACTCAGGAGGTAGTACATGCTGATAGGATCAAACTAGTAAGTCAAGAGCTAGGCCTAACTAACCCTGCGTCTGATGTGTTGTCCCCTCTGTTTTCGTTGCAGTCTATGTCGTCGTCCATACCTGTCCCTAACCAAGAGTATCGCAGCAAGCTACGATCCCACAACAAGAGTGATTAAGGGAGTATCTTCTCTAGCAGGAAAAAATGTGGCTGTGGCTCATACTCCTTGTGCGTTGCTTGGGGTGGACCTATGGAAAGACGTCGGACACGGACACGACTGCGTTAATGCCAGGAGCACTGAAGAGCCCACTTGGAGAAGTCGTGGTAGTGGAAGATGCAGTATCCATCTACTATCCAATGGAAGGCTATCTCCAAACGCCAGATATTGTCAAGGAGGTCTCCAAGGGCTTGTCGAATCTCAGACAGTAACTGTTGGAAGTGGGAAAGACGTTTAATCGAAACCCACGATTGACGAACTCTGACACTGAAGCTTTGGAACGAACCTTGCATGGAATTGTTGAGCTTCAGACTAGGCATATAGACAGGCTCACCGACAGGCTCACTAACTTGCATGTTGCTTTACCTAACGTACACTCTGATCTTTCCAAGCATGTCCATGCACGTACTAAAAGAGGACTTGTGGATTTTCTAGGAATCCTGTCTCAACAACTCTTTGGCACGGCATTAGATAAGGATGTAGTGCAATTGGGTAGACAGATGCATGACTTGACACTGGCCGCTAAAGCCAATAATAGATTAATCATGCATGTTTATAAACAGTTAGATGAGTTCACTAACAAAGCTAACGAGATAATTAGGACTACCAACCATCTAGTAGAGCTTGTGAACAACATCTAAATTAACCTACCAACCCTAGCTAACTTGATGTTATTCGCTGAGTACTTACATGCTCTCGACGAGTCAACCACTGCTTTGGAGAAGCATGCAGCCAATATGGTGGACGGCTTAATCGATGCAAGTTTGAACAGGGTTAATGCTTTATTGCTGCCTACTAATATACTAACAAATGCACTTGATATAGGTATGTGGAAGCATGGACTTATGCCACTCTTTGATCTGAGTCAACTGGAATATTATTACCCATTGTTAGAGGCCCAGTTGACCCATGAAGGCATCCTGATATTGATACCTATGAGGAATGCTGTAACATACCAGGCATGGCGGTTCATTTCCTTCCCTTTTGCTACTGCTAATAATACACTTGTTGTTATTCAAGAGGTTCCAGAGGTGCTAGTTGTCTCAGATGACAAGAAATATGTAGCAGAAACGACTGTGGATGAATTTGAGAAGTGTAAGGCCTCATTTCTTGATCTCCATGTATGTCCTGCTTTCCATTTTGTCTTCGTACCATTAAAGGTAGAGGAGTGTAAGAGGGCCTTGTTGGACACAAATACTTCCTCTGCTCTGCAACGTTGCACCTTCCAACCCATTCAATTGAAGTCAGTTTTCCATGCTCATATTCATGCGAAACAGTACTTTTACTTTCCTGGAGACAGAGGATGTAACTGTAACTTGTGCCTCGCAGAATCAATTCCTTACAGTAAAGGGGTATTATGTTGCACCTGATTTTTGTGAGTTACACAGTAAAGAGATAGCAGTTTTGCCTAGCAAGCATCATCTAGCTTTGTCAGTGAACTTCTCATCCCAGTTACGACCCTTTTTACCTTGATTCAGTGTTACTTCCTTGCATGTGAACAGGCTGTCTCATGTATTAAAGGAGCTTACCTTCCTCTCCCACCTGAACAGGACTGATTTAGAGCCTTATGTACTGTCCTATCTTCCTTCATACCTTTCTCCTTCCTATTTTGGTCCTGGCGTTGGTCTTCTACTTATTGTGGTCTTGTCCTATGTTTGTGGTTTAGGCTACTATTTAAGGCGCCAATTAAGGAACCCACTAAGTGGATGTTCCTGAATAGTTAGCTACCCTACACTCTGGTTAGGCTACACGGTAGTCAGGACAACAATGTCGACGAGGACGTCAATGGTGTGGCCGAGCGATGTTCTGGTGTCAACATCTTTTTCCATAAAAAGGTGTAGTATCACACATTTTGCATGATAATTTTTAAAGCTGTTTAGTCATAATTAACAGTGTGTAATGAAGTGTGAATGATGAACAACCAAATATCATTTCGCTGTTAGCTGTGGTATAGGAAGAAGGTGGATGGCAGACCACAAGTGCCACCCTGTTTCAATTATAAAATCAAGGTTAGGGGAAGTGAAAAGATATCTGAATAGTGCGTAAGTGTAAAGTCCTGGGGAACCATTTATTATGTTGGTATATGTGAATGTACTTAATACCATTCTATAGAGGTGTATAATGTGCTAGTAGAGTTGTCATTTATCTCTACTTTTTGCAAAAGCCCAGAAAATATGTAAATGCTTGGCACCTCACTTTTAGCTGACCTCAGCACCGCGCCCTAGTCGGCACGATGAGCATACAGCGTCAGAAGACGTTATATAGTTATCAAGGGAGGTGGTATCGCTCTTACATATCTCTCGGGTCGCAGTTATATTATTCTGTACCCAATAAAGACAGATTTAATCTGCTCATTTCTGTCACCTTACGCTACCAATTAATATAACAGACAAGCTCCACCTTCTAGTGGCAGAGGACCTTTGGTCGGAAGTGTCAGGCAGTGACGGCGAGTAGCTCACGTGTACTACAGACAGTGTCGTCGATCTCCAACGCGGTGGTCTAGTCATACTCATACTATAGCAGCAGAACACATAATATGTAGTCAACCGCTACTCCATATAACGGCTACACCTTTGCTACATCTCACAGATCGCTAATCCATGATACTTTTATTAAATGCTCAGTTATTCTGAAACGTGGAGAGAGAGAGAGAGAGAGAGAGAGAGAGAGAGAGAGAGAGAGAGAGAGAGGAAAACTACGAAAGAAAAAAAAAGCACTGTCCGAATAAAAGTGGAAACCTGAAAAGAACACATACACACACACACACACACACACACACACACACACACACACACACACAGGAGGAAGAAAAGATCCTGTAAAGTAAGAGGACAAAAACGCGCTTGTACGAAAGGAACGCAAGAAAAACGTGATGCCATGAAGTATAATTAGTTTGTGAAGTAATCAAAAGGCGGAGAGCACATAGAAGAAAGGAAAGAGAAAAGGAAACGAATGAGATCTACTGAAAGAAATGGCAAGAAGAAAGATAAAAGTGAGATAGTCAATGCAAATAGGGAGAAAAGATGAACGAGTGACTCAAAGAAATGAAAATTCCCAGAAGTGAACGCCAGAGAGACACCGTGTTTAATATTTACACAGAAGAAATGAGCATAACGAAATGTAAAATAAACATGCGATAAAATACAGTACAGGAAGAAATGCTCAGAGTCTATGGAAATAAAATACAAATAAAATACAATTAATCAGCGTAAGGAACGGTGCGAAAAGGGACACATAAACAGCAGAGAAGCTATCAATAATTCAGGAGCAAAGACAGGTAAAGGTATTTATTATAACGATATATGCGTAAAGATAAAAATGAAAACGATAACCATGATAGAGGAAAGAGAAACAAAAATGAAAATCGGAAAGAAGAATTAAGATGTATAAATATCACTTGAAAATATCAGGAGTAATATAAAAATACTTTTGATGGATGTGTTGAAAAAAAAAAAAAAAAAAGCATTTATCACTCCTCCTATATCGCGATGAGAAAGCGAAGGCAAGGGAAGGGGAACACGCACTGGAAATCTTACATGACGTGGGCTCCTTGCAATCTTCCTTCTTTCTCTGGCTTTTTTCTTCCTTTTTTGTTATTCTTTCTCTCATTCATTCTCTCAAACAGTCATTCTCTTTCCTTTTTCTCTTCCCTGAACACACACACACACACACACACACACACACACACATGCTTTAAATTATAAAACTACTCAAAATAACTCTAGTTATATGCCATATATATATTTGAAACTGACTATAAAAAACGAAAATAACAGGCACTAAAATGAATTATAGGAAGATAAAAATTGAGACATCAGAAAATACTCTTCATCAGAAAATAACTGCAACCCAAAGCCCTTCTTTTTTTCCTTCTCCCCTCCCGCCTTCCCAGTTCTCCTCCTCGTCCCCTTTTCTGTCCCCTCCCCCCTCCCTCTTTTCCCTCCCCACTCTCTTTTCTTAACCCTTCTCTCCTCCCCTCATTATACATTATCCTCTTCACCATCTCTCTTATTCCTCCACTCTCTCTCTCTCTCTCTCTCTCTCTCTCTCTCTCTCTCTCTCTCTCTCTCTCTCTCTATTAGTTGAAATTTCAGTATGTTTTGGGGTAAAATCTGGGTCCGATTGGTAACAAGAGTATGGCAGGAGCCTGCTGCTTGAGCTGAAACGCATTCTTGTCGTTATTTCTCTTTTTTTCTCTTTTAGCTCTCTTTCTCTTCCTCTTTCTTTTTGCCTTGTTTCTCACTGTCTTTGGGCAGAGTTAATGACGGTATGTAGGGGCCAGTCTTGTTTGGTTAGTGCTCATGCTCACCCTTCTTTCTTTTACACACACACACACACACACACACACACACACACACACAGATATATATATATATATATATATATATATATATATATATATATATATATATATATATATATATATCTTTATCTGTATTTAATTCTCACTATCTTGCCATGGTCCCATTCTCTGACCGCTATTCATTCACTAGAAAATATATGAATATTCATCATCAATCGTTATAGTGTAAATAAATGTGTTTATTATCTGTTCATACATTATTTCCTCACATGGTGTGGCAACCAAATCTGCTGAATCTAGTTAGTTAAAGATTTGATAAAGCTTAACATTTCAGTTCAGCTATATCCCACGCTCTGTTCACCAGGGCAGCCTATCATAGACCTTCACAGGGTCAGACTGTGCCACTACGCCGTCACTGGCTTAGTTCTGTATTCCTCAAGCTTTGTAAATAATTCCAAGAATTACAGCTTACAAAACCTTGCTACAGCTTGGTTTCTACCCTCAAGATGGACTGAATCAGCAACCCTTAATATTTAACAATAATCACCATTTACGTATTGCCGGAAAGTTGGCAGGATTCGTAACAAACACTAGCAACATTCTCCTGGGAAATTACACATTTTGCAGCTGAATCATCCCCTGTTCCTGCTCACCTACAACTATATCACAGTGTTTAGAGTGATACCTATTTTGTTACTGTATTCCTGTGCTGTGTATGTGTGTGTATGGTCACTAGGGCTTTGTTCACGGGTTGGATTGCTGACAACTAACTGCATCATCTCCTTACTGGCCACTGTTGTTAAACAGCTTTCCTCAGTGTAATTCCTCGCATAGGTCATTTCCTATTCCCAGGCTCGCACAGAGCTGTCTTTATCTATCTTTTTTTTTATCTATCTATCTATTATGATTTGTGGCCAATTATAATATGGAGTTCTGATATCTGCTCGGTCACGCGAAAATGGCGTACCATCGACAGTCAATAGTCCTAACATATTAGCAATACACATTATATACACATTATAATGAACTTATAAGCTAATTAAGTGAAATACATAATATTGTAAAAAAGTAACATAATTGTTGTGAATATTGTATACATATAATATTCATAGTAAATAGTGATTATTCAGTAATATTACATTTTAAACAAGTTGTATACATATTTGAATAAATGCATTAAAGTAAATTATTTAACTGTAATACAGTATGTACTTGGGTTATTGTAGTGAAATGTATACATGCAAGAAAAAAAAATAGTTTAAAAATTAAGATTATGGCAAAGAGTTATTAATATATCATTTAAAGATAATGGTACTGTCTGCCATACATGTGTCCATTCTTCTTTGTATTTTTTTTATATATATAATTTAATGCACTATATACAAAATATATAACACTTCATTCAGGGTGGTTAACTTTGATGTTAACTCTCCCCCACTAAATAATGACTCCAAATTAGCCCAATTCTTGCATGTGTATTCTGTGACATTGTGAACAGCAGTACTGCAACTACAATGCAGACGATTATAAAGGCAGTAGGTGCTGGGCTATACACATAATATGGGTTGAACATACTCAAACTCAAATCTTCCCAGGGGTTCATTGTTTCATTGATCAGCTGCATAGTTTCAGCAACTTAGGTGAAGTCAGCTTAATACTTGTGCTCATGTTTTAAGTTCATATCAGGGCAGTGGGTGGAAATGTTTGTGTGTATGATTGAGAATGGCGTAGCTGATTGATGGTGGTGGATAAAGTAGACATGGCACATTGGTGTAAATACCACACAGTAGTCTGGTGCTATGTATAATCCTGATGCTGATGTATGAGATGGTGGTATATCTGGACCGACTATGTAGAAAAGCTGTGTTGTGAGGGAAATAAAAAAACTGTGAGTGTCCAATGCGTTGATGGTGTACAAGTTTATCTGGAGCAAAAAGTATGAAGTTGCAATGATGATGAATATTGTCATTTCTGATGATGTAGCCATTTCACAAGGGACTGTATCAGTAGGCTGAAACGTGAAAATGTACGCAGGACAAAGATGAACAGCATGTAAGGATGTGCGGCACTTTCGTTCAATCGTTGACTCACTTGTGAAAGTGACAGTGTCCCGTCTCTTGGAGACCATGATGAGTTCGGTCTCTGTGTTGATGTTGATGATGACCAAAGTGTTGTTATTTTTATAGGGGAAGGGAGGTGTATTTGGTATACTGTGAACAGGTCTTCACAGTAATGAATGGTACATGAACTACCACTGATGTTGGTGTTAGTGTTGCTTCTAAATACGGGTAATATTGCATAAATTCCCTACTGCGGGAACAACGGCTTCAATTTATGTTTATGTATGCCTTGACCAACTATCTGACGTAGCTCATGAACTGGGAGTAAGTCCAATTGTGATCTTGCCATCACCAGCATTCAGAAATTCCTTTTGCATAAGTGCCCTGAAACGATCTCTAGTGTTCTCTAATTGTAGTAGAGATCGTGTCAATATGTTCTGTGATGATGGAGAAGTGTTGGAAAAGTGTAACGTTTCCCTCCAATTCATTTATTTTATCTACACTCTCGAGAGCTATGTTTTCCTGCTTAAGTTTCAGATTTTTTCACAATTGTCTTCATTGCTGAGTTCTGTCCTGTGGGATGAATTTATCTTGGTATGTTTAGTACCCTGAGCTATCTTATTAAATTTGTTGTTTATTTCTTTAAGGTCATCCTCTGTAGCCAATCCAAAGATGTTCCCAAGAACTGCGCCACCCAGGTCGAACAAACGGCGCTTTTGGCGAGTCACGTGTGATGTTGTTCCTGTTAAGCTCAGTACCTCCGTTCCATAAGATGGGAGATCTTGGATCATGACGAGCATAGTTGACTTCGCCTGTTCTAGTTTCCATTTCGCTAACTTTACCATTTCATTCACTTCCTTGTTGTTATGTGCTTGTGAAACATAATTTCCTATCATGATCTCCAGAGTTCGCATCGGCGTCGCAGAGTCTGTCTAGATAAGTAGGTAAGTCATACAAGTAATCTAGACTTATTTCAGTACTCATGATGTCCTTAACGATTGAAGTCGTGGCCGTTGGAGCTATGAGGCATCCTTGTCGTACTATATGTTTGGGGTCTAAGTGTGCATATCCTCTTGCTATGTAGAGGAGGAATCCATAGCATAAGTCCCTTCATCGTAACCAACCGAAAAAAAAAAAAATCTTATTAATTTCCTATAATGCTGTGGTCGATGATAGTGATGATGTGCGTTACGGTTGATTGTTATTTCATTTATAGAAGGAGTTTTAAAATCGATATTTAATTCTCGTAAATGATGTACTGTAGATTTGATTGGAACAGTTGCACCTATGTTCGATTGTTTGGTATATGACCTTAATTTCTTTTTGTAATCATTGTTGTGTTCTTGCTTGGTTTCTTGAGGTACGTTTCGCCTGTTCGGTTGTATCCGAGGCTGAAATAATTATGTGATAATTCCCTTGAAACTCGTTTTAAATGGTCAATATAAACTTGTTTCTCCTCGCCACTTGAAAGTGACTTAATTAAAACTTTGTTTTTGCTTTTATGTTAATTACTCTGTATGGGCCCTGAAATTTTGGGGATAATTTATTGTCTCTCGTATGAATGACACCGTAAACAATGTCTCCCTAAGCTGATAGGTGAATCTTTTGCCTTCTTTATTAAATGCCTCCGTCATTTCTTCCCTTGGACATCGTTAATTGTTTTTTGACTCTTTTTGTGAATGTCACTGGAATTCACGTAAACGGAGTTTTAGAGTAATCATCGTAATTGTATATAGGCATGCTTTGTCACCTTCTAGGAGCTCATATGATAATTTTTTATCTGTGCCATATATAATGAAATGTGGTGTGTCACCGATGGATTTATTTATAGACCCATTAATTGAGGCTTCTACTACTGGGAATCCAATCATCCCAGCTTGCATAATTTTCACTGAGAATGTGTCGTAGCACATCTAATACCTTTTTATTTTGTTCTCTCTACCAACCCATTCGATGCTGGGTGATAGGCCAAAACGTTAACCTTTTTGATGTTGTATTGTTTACATATTTCTTGTAAGATCTCAGAATTAAATTCTCCCCCATTATCACTTATTAATACCTTTGGGGTAGTAAAGCGACATATTACATTATCTATTATTTAATGCTTTGCTACTGTCTCTTATACTGTCTTATCTTTAATTGGAGCTAAAATGACATAACAGGAGAAAAATGATCCATTGCTACGAATAAGTATAGGTTATTATTGTATGATAATGGCATCTTGAGTAAATCAACAGTGACAACGTCCCATGGTTGATGTGGTACAGGGTAATTACCCATCGGTGCAGGTGTGATTGGGTATCCTTTGTGATTCGCACATGATTCGCATCTGTCTATATGATTGTTTATATCTTTTTCGTAATGAAGGCCAGTAATATAATAGCTGGGCTTGGTTGAATGTCTTATCCTTTCCAGGATGTCCTGCATGTGGGCTGTCGTGTATCAGTCGTAATACTTGGGGTATCATGTCATTAGGTACTACCAACTGGTTAGTTTTTCTTTGGCGTTTTGGTTGTTTAGAGTTAATTTTGTATAATGTATTATTGACCTTTGTGAATTGTTCAAGTGGGACATGCAGTTTGGGTAATTGTATGTCATCTCCACTTTCTAACTTGTATATTACTTTAGACCATATTGGGTCAAGTCTTTGTGCCTTTGCGATATCCTCATGAGTTTGTGATATTTCCTTTGCGATATAACTTGCACGACCTGAATTGTGTTCGGGTTCCTAGATAAAGCGCCAGCTACTATGTTGCATTTTACCTTGTATATAATGAATTTGTACATTATAGTTTTCAACTGTACACTTCCATCTTGCTCTCCTCCCAGAAAGGAGCTTTTCTTTAAACATACCCACCAGTGGTTTATGGTCGGTGAATAAGTGGATTTCATGTAACCATATATCAAATCTCGAAACTTTTGTGTGTAATGCAAAAACCACTGCAAGTGCCTCTAAGTCTGTGGTGCAATAATGTTTCTCCGCACCTCTTGTTAGTCTGCTGGCAAATCCAAGGGGTTGATTCTTTCCTCTCTCTTTTTTTATCTTCCTGCATCAGTACAGCCCCTAATCCTTTAACTGATGCGTCTGTACAAATAAAGAAATGGTTTTGTGTAATCCGGATATGCTAAAAACAAGGTGCATTTGTTAGTTTAATTTTTTGATTGTTAAATGCCCTTTTTTGTTATTCTTCACATTGGAATACAGCATCTTTTTTGAGTATTTGGAATAGAGGAAAGGCTATATGAGAGAACTGTGGTACGAATGACCTATAGTACCCAGCCAGACCTAAAAATTGTCCTAATTTCGTCAGTCGTAGTGGGTTCAGGAAAATCTCTCACTGCCTGTATTTTGTCATCCAATGGTGTGAATACCATCAGAACTTAATTTGTGGCCTAAGAAATTTATTTTCTTAAAGCTTAAAATTTGCACTTAGAAAGTTTAATTTTTAATCCAGCATCACTAAGCTTTTGTAAGAGTAAGTCTAATTTCCTGAGATGATCCTTAATATTCTTCGTTAGCGATTATAATATCAAGTCAAGATAAACAAATATTCCTTGTCCTAAAATTCCGGACAATACGTAATTCATAAGACGCCTGAATGTGCCTGGGGCTGTCCTCAGTCCCATTGGCATTCTTGTATGTTAATAATGGCCCTCTTGTTTGTTGAAAAAAGGCAGTGTATTTACGTGACTCCTTAGATACCGGGAATCTGAGAGTAGCCGTTTAGGAGATCGATGGTCGAGAATATATTATTCTCAGGACCAATATTCTGTAGAACATCGGCTTAGCAATGGCATGGGAAATCTGTCTGGGTTTGTGTGATTATATGGTTTACGGTTAATCTACTACCGCACGCATTTCTCCATTTCGTTTTTATGGGCACAAAGAATAGAGAGGAGCATTCCACGGGGAGACTGAAGGCTCAATGATTCCAAGTTTTAAACATTTCATCCCGACATACTGATTTGCAAGTGTACGTTGGGAGTGTGGTATGCGGTAAGCTGGTACGAAAATTGAGTGGTGTTTCTGGGTGCACATTAATCATGTGATTAATCAAGTTAGTACACCCTAATTGTTCTCCGGAGCAATGCTACGGTGTCCCTGTGTGTTTCCCAAGCAGGGTTAACAAATCATTTTCTTCATCAAATTCACCTGAGTGAATTAAATTCTCTTTTATTCTTTCTCTATCTGTAGATTTTATCTCACTTGTTACTCCAGCTATAACTATTTCCTTCACAGGGGCGGGACATTTTTTCAATATTAACTGCTTAAGATTCCCTTTTTCAACTGAACTTCTCCATTCATGTGATTAATTATGAATATCTATGAGTTTGCCCTTCGTCGTTCGTATGGACATAATGCGTTTTCTACTGACAATCCCTTTACTTTTACATAATTGTTCTAAAACAAGAACAGTACTATTCCAGGAATTTGCTCTTTATGGTAACCTTCATGTATGGAATTAGGTGGTATAACTAAATCATTAGTGAGATGGGCTGGAAAAATTGATAAATCAGTACTGTTATCTGGGTCACTAATTCTGGGAGGATGGGGTTGGTGGTGGGAAGTGGATCTATACACTCATCTGTTTTGTTGTGTAATGTTATGTTTAAGCCTTTAACCCGCCCCATCCCGACCACTTTTCCACCACTGACTCCCCCCAATCCGACCATTTTAGGAAAAAAAATTTTTTTTTGGCTCAAATAACTTCGCTTTTGGTGAGGAAACATAGAAAATTCACTGAGAGAAAATCGCTCACCCTGAGGTTTTAAATACTCATTACAGGTAGGGAGTGCCTCTCCTTACCTTACTGGGCTTTCCATCAGGCTGGCACCAAAGAAAACGAGTTCTATGGGAGGATAACTATTTCACACCACTCATAAACGGTATTTATTTATTTACTGTTACGAATTTATATGTGTAGTACAAGAGTATATTGGTTTTCAAGCAGTAATATAGGCATTATAAGCATTGTTTCACTCACTAATACATGACCTTTTTTTGCCACATTACCTGATCATCATTTCTAACTGTTTCTTCCTCTAATGCTATGTAAAGTTTTGTCCTCCACATTGTCATTGCTTGCAGGGGAATCACTCTGGCCCTGAATTTCGTACCGTGGCATGACCTGGCTATACTGGCCAGATCACTGATAACAGGTGAATTGCTGAGACAATGGCATGCAGGGGGGGGGGGGGAGGTCATGATGGGGAAGTCATTGTCCCTGCATGGCATCTTGTTGAGGGAAGGTATCACGTGTATACGTACCAAAAATGACTCGCGAAAAACTGAAAATTGTGCAAATTAGGGACCTTGCAATTTTTCGCGTTTATGTACGTCCCGATGGGATTGGCAGTGACAAAAGCCGATGTGGACGTCAAAAGAACGTCGACGGGACACCGTGGGTTAATATTACCAATTCTTTTTGGCTATCTTCTACCAATCGTGTGAGGGCTCTGAAGTTATTTCCTCTATGAATTCATTATCAAGAGTTTATTCCATTCATTTGTGGGAGTTATAGTTATGTTCTCAGCTCTCATGGATCTTAAGCACAGCAACATATGAGCTTTAATTGATAAGTTTTCAACGATATAGAAAAATGCAGAGAATGGTCTTGTAGTTTCTGTGAAACTGAGATTTAATCTTATCATACCTTTCACTGTAATCTCTTGTCCATCTACTGTGTATAAATCTAAATCAGCCTTCCATCCAGAAAAAGTTACTTTCTTTTTTTATTTTTAAGAATTCTATTTAGTTCTTTATGTGTTCATTAAGTTCACTGGAGAGCCTGTATCTAAAAATAAGGAAACGTTTTGATCCTCACATACAGCTGGTATCAAAATACACTCATTTCCCAACATGCCTCCTATGCTGAAGTTTAGCACTTGTTCTTCTTTACACGTTTGTTCAAGTTTTTTGTCATGACTTGGTCTTCCCCCGATTTACGAACATATGACACAATTTTTTCTACTGTTTTTGCAATCACTGGTCCAGTGCCCTTGGTATCTATGATGCCTACAGTAAGGACCAAATCCTTGTGTCTTTTGTTTGTCCACTTTTTGCTTTGATAAAGCATTCATACCTTGTGTGTCCTGGTTTTGCACAATAATGACATAGAATGGACCTATCCCTTGACTGTGACCTACGAGGTGATTTCCCATAAGAAGTGTTGTTGTTTTCTTTTGGCCTTGCCGTGAGACCTGCTCTCGGAGTTGCGCGAAAACTTAGCAGAAACTGCCTGTAGGGAAGACGTCTCGGAACGAGGTCTTGTCACGTTTGCTTGTTTGCCCTGCTTGATTTCTGGTCGCGATCG
>NC_137031.1:20202614-20297614 GCF_032717465.1 Coenobita brevimanus
CTTCATCCAGAAAAGTTACATTTCTTTTTATTTTTAAGAATTCTATTTAGTTCTTCATGTGTTATTAAGTTCACTGGAGAGCCTGTATCTAAAAATAAGGAAACGTTTTGATCCTCACATACAGTTGGTATCAAGATACACTTATTTCCCAACATGCCTCCTATGTGAAGTTTTAGCCTTGTTCTTCTTTACGCTTGTTCGTTTTTTGTCATGATTTGGTCTTCCCCCAATTTGAACATAGACACATTTTTTTCTACTGTTTTGCAATCACTGGTCCAGTGCCCTTGGTATCTATGATGCCTACAGTAAGGACCAAATCCTTGTGTCTTTTGTTTGTCCACTTTTGCCTTGATAAAGCATTCATACCTTGTGTGTCCCTGGTTTTGCACAATAATGACATAGAATGGACCTATCCCTTGACTGTGACCTAAAAGGTGATTTCCCATAAGAAGTGTTGTTTATGGCTGCGAGACCTGCTCGGGCTGCTTGCGAAAACTTATGAAACTGCCTGTAGGAAGGCATCTGGGAACGAGGTCTTGTCATTCTTTTGCTTGTTTGGCCTCCTTGATTTCTGACGTCGCGATCGATTTCGTTCTCTGTTTGGGGTCGTGTGTAGATGTTTTCACAGCTGATACTGTCTCAGGTACCCTCATTTCTACCAGAAATAGTGCCTCATATGTGTCGACTTCCCATACCTGCTTTACTGCACTGCATCTCTACCTCGTTCATTAACTCTGTAGCAAGCACATTATCCTGGGGTGTATCTGCGATCGTCTTGGCGATCTTAAGGGTCCTATCAGGTAATTTAAGCACAAGGCAGCTACATAACCAATGATGTCCACGACGAGGTCTGGGGACATCTTTCCATCATCTGTTATCCAATTAGAATTTTCCAATGTAGCTAATAAAGTTCTCTTAATTGTGGGAGACATCCCAGCAGTTATTTCACTGAGCACATGGTTTGTAGTGTGCTCCCTAACACGATCTACAATTTTATGTAATTCTGGAATTATACCTGGCAAGAAGTTCATACCTCCAGAAAATTTCTTCAAAAATTCAGTTTTAAATTCATCATATGTCCCTAGCACGATGGAGCTTGTCGAGAGCGAAGCAAGTTGCTCGCTGGACATCTTTCCTGGCTTATGCAAGATGAAAAATAGCAATTTTCTCTTGTTCATCTAGTATGTGGGGCTTGATGAACATTTGTTCGCACTGACTAATGAAATGACATCAATGCGATCTTTGTCTGTGCCAGAGAATTTGGGGGCAATTTTATCTTCGTGATACACAAACACGTGAGGTGTGTGGTTGTTAGATCAACAGTATTTGTTTCTTGATTCATTTTTACTATTTGCCCTGTTAATTCAACTTGGACGTGTTTATCGTTGTGTGAGGGAATGGTGGATCCTTTGTGGTTGAGTTATATATATATTAGACTTGTGGACGAGCTTGAGTTATTATACTGGAGTTGCTTGTAGTAGATAAATCTTCTTTCCTCATTTGTCATGTAGTGACAGGAGAGGTAAAGAATAGTATGGGACTATTTTTATTTGTCTTGGAAGGAAATACTAACCAGTCTCTCACACAGAGCGAAGTGATACCGAGTCCAGTCCCGCTTAGCTATCTCTCTGTCTCGCTTCTCTCTGTCTCTCTCCTCAAGTTGCCAAGCCCTTCTCTCCTGCGGCCTGTCTCTTGTATGGCTTGTACCTCTCTTCCTGAGCTCTCTTTCCTAAATTCTGGTGAAACAGGAGACGTATTTCACGTATGTTCCTGTGTGGAAGGAAAGTTTAAGAAGCCTGTGTGTGAGTATGTGTGTATGTGTGCCTGCTATGGTCACTAGGGCTTTGTTCATGGGTGGATTTCGCTGACAACTAACTGCATCATCTCCTCCTTACTGGCCACTGCCATCAGCTTTCCTCAGTGTAATTTGCAAGCTCAACACTTTCACTTTTCCCAGGCTCGCACAGAGGCTGTCTATCTATCTATTTATCTATCTATCTATTATGATTTGTAAATTATAATATGGAGTTCTAAGGATAACTGGAAGTCTTGGAGACCAGTAATAACCTCTCAAATCAAGAGAGATAACTGGGGAAGACTGGTTATCTAAGCATGCTGGCAGCGGCAACCATCAACTCAGAAGAATTCATCAACTGGGAAGACTCACTCATTATATCCTTTACGGAGAGAGAGAGAAAGTGTTACCCTACGATTTGTTAGGCTGGACCTCTACTCCAGTATACAGCAACGAAGAAGACTACGCAAAGGTACAGTTGTTGAAATTCCAACAGTATACACAGTGAAGTACGGAAAAGATTAAAAGCCTCAAGAGTGGAGATGATGGCAGAAACAACACAAAAGGTAGTCAAGAAAAGACGTTACAGGCAGGCCAGAAGGTCATGATCCACAACCCTGAGAAAAATTTCCAAAGCTCAGACCTAAGTTCCCGCCGGACCATATACCGTAGTGGAACGAGTACATGGAAATACTTATAGAATAAAGGATGAAGCTAATGGAACTCAGGAGGTAGTACATGCTGATAGGATCAAACTAGTAAGTCAAGAGCTAGGCCTAACTAACCCTGCGTCTGATGTGTTGTCCCCTCTGTTTTCGTTGCAGCTCTATGTCGTCGTCACCATACCTGTCCCTAACCAAGAGTAATATCGCAGCTAAGCTACGATCCCACAACAAGCAGTGATTAAGGGGAGTATCTTCTCCTAGCAGGAAAAAATGTGGCTGTGGCTCATCACTGTGCTTGTGCGTTGCTTCTGGGGTGGACCTATGGAAGAGACGTCGGACACGGACACGACTGCGTTAATGCCAGGAGCACTGAAGAGCCCACTTGGAGAAGTCGTGGTAGGCGATGCGAAGATGCAGTATGTCGTCTACTATCCAATGGAAGGCTAACCTCTCCAAACGCCAGATATTGTCAAGGAAGTCTCCAAGGGCTTGTCGAATCTCAGACAGTAACTGTTGGAGAGTGGGAAAGACGTTTAATCCCGAAACCCACGATTGACGAACTCTGACACTGAAGCTTTGGAACAGATACCTTCCGCATGTGGAGATTGTTGAGCTTCAGACTGAGGCATATATAGACAGGCTCACCGACAGGCTCACTAACTTGCATGTTGCTTTACCTAACGTACACTCTGATCTTTCCAACATGCTAGTCCATGCACGTACTAAAAGAGGACTTGTGGATTTTCTAGGAATCCTGTCTCAACAACTCTTTGGCACTGGCATTAGATAAGGATGTAGTGCAATTGGGTAGACAGATGCATGACTTGACACTGGCCGCTAAAGCCAATAATAGATTAATCATGCATGTTTATAAACAGTTAGATGAGTTCACTAACAAAGCTAACGAGATAATTAGGACTACCAACCATCTAGTAGAGCTTGTGAACAACATCCAAATTAACCTACCAACCCTAGCTAACTTGATGTTATTAGCTGAGTACTTACATGCTCTCGACCGAGTCAACCACTGCTTTGGAGAAGCATGCAGCCAATATGGTGGACGGCTTAATCGATGCAAGTTTGAACAGGGTTAATGCTTTATTGCTGCCTACTAATATACTAACAAATGCACTTGATAGAGGTATGTGGAAGCATGGACTTATGCCACTCTTTGATCTGAGTCAACTGGAATATTATTACCCATTGTTAGAGGCCCAGTTGACCCATGAAGGCATCCTGATATTGATACCTATGAGGGAATGCTGTAACATACCAGGCATGGCGGTTCATTTCCTTCCCTTTTGCTACTGCTAATAATACACTTGTTGTTATTCAAGAGGGTCCAGAGGTGCTAGTTGTCTCAGATGACAAGAAATATGTAGCAGAAACGACTGTGGATGAAATTGAGAAGTGTAAGGCCTCATTTCTTGATCTCCATGTATGTCCTGCTTTCCATTTTTGTCTTCGTACCATTAAAGGTAGAGGAGTGCAAGAGGGACTTGTTGGACACAAATACTTCCTCTGCTCTGCAACGTTGCACCTTCCAACCCATTCAATTGAAGTCAGTTTTCCATGCTCATATTCATGCGAAACAGTACTTTTACTTTCCTGAGACAGAGGACGTAACTGTGACTTGTGCCTCGCAGAATCAATTCCTTACAGTAAAGGGGTATTATGTTGCACCTGATTTTTGTGAGTTACACAGTAAAGAGATAGCAGTTCTGCCTAGCAAGCATCATCTAGCTTTGTCAGTGAACTTCTCATCCCAGTTACGACCCTTTTTACCTTCATTCAATGTTACTTCCTTGTATGTGAAGAGTCTGTCTCATGTATTAAAGGAGCTTACCTTCCTCTCCCACCTGAACAGGACTGATTTAGAGCCTTATGTACTGTCCTATCTTCCTTCATACCTTTCTCCTTCCAATTTTGGTCCTGGCGTTGGTCTTCTACTTATTGTGGTCTTGTCCTGTGTTTGTGGTTTAGGCTACTATTTAAGGCGCCAATTAAGGAACCCACTAAGTGGATGTTCCTGAATAGTTAGCTACCCTACACTCTGGTTAGGCTACACGGTAGTTAAGACAACAATGTCGACGAGGACGTCAATGGTGTGGCCGAGCGATGTTCTGGTGTCAACATCTTTTTCCATAAAAAGGTGTAGTATCACACATTTTGCATAATAATTTTTAAAGCTGTTTAGTCATAATTAACAGTGTGTAATGAAGTGTGAATGATGAACAACCAAATATCATTTCGCTGTTAGCTGTGGTATAGGAAGAAGGTGGATGGCAGACCACAAGTGCCACCCTGTTTCAATTATAAAATGAAGGTTAGGGGAAGTGAAAAGATATCTGAATAGTGCGTAAGTGTAAAGTCCTGGGGAACCATTTATTATGTTGGTATATGTGAATGTACTTAATACCATTCTATAGAGGTGTATAATGTGCTAGTAGAGTTGTCATTTATCTCTACTTTTTGCATAAGCCCAGAGTATATGTAAATGCTTGGCACCTCACTTTTAGCTGACCTCAGCACCGCGCCCTAGTCGGCACGATGAGCATACAGCGTCAGAAGACGTTATATAGTTATCAAAAAGGAGGTGGTATCGCTCTTACATATCTCTCGGGTCGCAGTTATATTATTCTGTACCCAATAAAGACAGATTTAATCTGCTTATTTCTGTCACCTTACGCTACCAATTAATATAACAGACCAGCTCCATCTTCTAGTGGCAGAGGACCTTTGGTGGGAAGTGTCGGGCAGTGACGGCGAGTAGCTGACGTGTACTACAGACAGTGTCGTCGATCTCCAACGCGGTGGTCTAGTTATACTCGTACTATAGCAGCAGAACACATAATATGTAGTCAACCGCTACTCCATATAACGGCTACACCTTTGCTACATCTCGCAGATCGCTAATCCATGATACTTTATTAAATGCTCAGTTATTCTGAAACGTGGAGAGAGAGAGAGAGAGAGAGAGAGAGGAAAACTACGAAAGAAAAAAAAAAAGCACTGTCCGAATAAAAAGTGGAAACCTGAAAAACACACACACACACACACACACACACACACACACACACACACACAGGAGGAAGAAAAGATCCTGTAAAGTAAGAGGACAAAAACGCGCTTGCACGAAAGGAACACAAGAAAAAAGTGATGTCTTGAAGTATAATTAGTTTGTGAAGTAATCATAAGGCGGAGAGCACATAGAAGAAAGGAAAGAGAAAAGGAAACGAATGAGATCTACTGAAAGAGATGGCAAGAAGAAAGATAAAAGTGAGATAGTCAATGCAAATAGGGAGAAAAGATGAACGAGTGACTCAAAGAAATGAAAATTCCCAGAAGTGAACGCCAGAGACACCGTGTTTAATATTTACACAGAAGAAATGAGCATAACGAAATGTAAAATAAACATGCGATAAAATACAGTACAGGAAGAAATGCTCAGAGTCTATGGAAATAAAATACAAATAAAATACAATTAATAAGCGTAAGGAACGGTGCGAAAGGGACACATAAACAGCAGAGAAGCTATCAATAATTCAGGAGCAAAGACAGGTAAAGGTATTTATTATAACGATATATGCGTAAAGATAAAAATGAAAACGATAACCATGATAGAGGAAAGAGAAACAAAATGAAAATCGGAAAGAAGAATTAAGATGTATAATATCACTTGAAAATATCAGGAGTAATATAAAAATACTTTTGATGGATGTGTTGAAAAAAAAAAAAAAAAAAAAAAAGCATTTATCCTCCTCCTATATCGCGATGAGAAAGCGAAGGCAAGGGAAGGGAACACGCACTGGAAATCTTACATGACGTGGGGGCTTGCAATCTTCCCTTCTTTCTCTGGCTTTTTCTTCCTTTTTTGTTATTCTTTCTCTCATTCATTCTCTCAAACAGTCATTCTCTTTCCTTTTTCTTCCCTGAACACACACACACACACACACACACACACACACACATGCTTTAAATTATAAAACTACTCAAAATAACTCTAGTTATATGCCATATATATATTTGAAGCTGACTATAGAAAACGAAAATAACAGGCACTAAAATGAATTATAGGAAGATAAAAATTGAGACATCAGAAAAATACTCTTCATCAGAAAATAACTGCAACCCAAAGCCCTTCTTTTTTTCCCTTCTCCCTCCCGCCTTCCCAGTTCTCCTCCTCGTCCCCTTTCCTGTCCCCTCCCCTCCTTTCCCTCCTCTTCTTAACCCTTCTCTCCTCCCCTCATTATACATTATCCTCTTCACCATCTCTTTTATTCCTCACTCTCTCTCTCTCTCTCTCTCTCTCTCTCTCTCTCTCTCTCTCTCTCGTGGTTGAAATTTCAGTATGTTTTGGGGTAAAATCTGGGTCGAGGTAACAAGAGTATGGCAGGAGCCTCCAGCTTGAGCTGACACGCATTCTTGTCTTTATTTTTTCTCTTTTAGCTCTCTTTCTCTTCCTCTTTCTTTTTGCCTTGTTCTCACTGTCTTTGGGCAGAGTTAATGACGGTATGTAGGGGCCAGCCTTGTTTGGTTAGTGCTCATGCTCACCCTTCTTTCTTTACACACACACACACACACACACACACACACACAGATATATATATATATATATATATATATATATATATATATATATATATATATATATATATATATATATATATAAAACCTTGTCTCTATCTTTATTTATCAGTCACTTCGTCCATCAGTTTTACTCTTCTATAGCCATATTATCTGTCTTTATCTGTATTTCAATCTCACAATCTTGTGGTCCCATTCTCTGACCGCTATTCATTCACTAGAAAATATATGAATATTCATCATTAGTCGTTATAGTGTAAATAAATGTGTTTATTATCTGTTCATACATTATTTCCTCACATGGTGTGGCAACCAAATCTGCTGAATCCAGTTAGTTAAAGATTTGATAAAGCTTAACATTTCAGTTCAGCTATATCCCACGCTCTGTTCACCAGGGCAGCCTATCATAGACCTTCACATGGTCAGACTGTGCCACTACGCCGTCCTGGATCAGTTCTGTATTCCTCAAGCTTTGTAAATAATTCCAAGAATACAGTTTACAAAACCTTGCTACAGCTTGGTTCTACCCTCAAGATGGACTGAATCAGCAACCCTTAATATTTAACAATAATCACCGTTTACGTATTGCCGGAAAGTTGGCAGGATTCGTAACAAACACTAGCAACATTCTCCTGGAAATTACACATTTTGCAGCTGAATCATCCCCCGTTCCTGTTCACCTACAACTATATCGTGTTTAGAGTGGTACCTATTTTGTTACTGTATTCCTGTGCTGTGTATGTGTGTGTATGGTCACTAGGGCTTTGTTCACGGGTGGATTGCTGACAACTAACTGCATCATCTCCTTACTGGCCACTGTCGTCAGCTTTCCTCAGTGTAATTTGCAAGCTCATTTCCTATTCCCAGGCTCGCACAGAGCTGTCTATCTATCTATTTATCTATCTATCTATTATGATTTGTAATTATAATATGGAGTTCTGATATCTGCTCGGTCACGCGAAAATGGCGTACCATCGACAGTCAATAGTCCTAACATATTAATACACATTATATACACATTATAATGAACTTATAAGCTAATTAAGTGAAATACATAATATTGTAAAAGTAACATAATTGTGTGAATATTGTATACATATAATATTCATAGTAAATAGTGATTATTCAGTAATATTACATTTTAAACAAGTTGTATACATATTTGAATAAATGCATTAAAGTAAATTATTTAACTGTAATACAGTATGTACTTGGGTTATTGTAGTGAAATGCATACATGCAAGAAAAAAAAATAGTTTAAAATTAAGATTATGGCAAGAGTTATTAATATTTCATTTAAAGATAATGGTACTGTCTACCATACATGGGTCATTCTTCTTTTGTATTTTTTTTTTATATATATAATTAATACTATATACAAAATATATACACTTCATTCAGGGTGGTTAACTTTGGTGTTAACTCTCCCCCCACTAAATAATGACTCCAAATTAGCAATTCTTGCATGCATTCTGTGCATTGCGAACAGCAGTACTGCAACTACAACGCAGACGATTATAAAGGCAGTAGGTGCTGGGCTATACACATAATATGGGTTGAACATACTCAAACTCAAATCTTCCCAGGGCTTCATTGTTTCATTGATCAGCTGCATAGTTTCAAACTTAGGTGAAGTCAGCTTAATACTTGTGCTCATGTTTAAGTTCATATCAGGCAGTGGGTGGAAATGTTTGTGTGTATGATTGAGAATGGCGTAGTGATTGATGGTGGATAAAGTAGACATGGCTGGTGTAAATACCACACAGTAGTCTGGTGCTATGTATAATCCTGATGCTGATGTATGAGATGGTGGTATATCTGGACAGACTATGTAAACTGATGTGTTATGAGGGAAATAAAAAAACTGTGAGTGTCCAATGCGTTGATGGTGTACAAGTTTATCTGGGGCAAAAGTGAAGTTGCAATGATGATGAATATTGTCATTTCTGATGATAGCTATTTCACAAGGGACTGTATCAGTAGGCTGAAACGTGAAAATGTACGCAGGACAAAGATGAACAGCATGTAAGGATGTGCGGCACTTTCGTTCAATCGTTGACTCACTTGTGAAAGTGACAGTGTCCCGTCTCTTGGAGACCATGATGAGTTCGGTCTCTGTGTTGATGTTGATGATGACCAAAGTGTTGTTATTTTTATAGGGGAAGGGGTGTATTTGGTATACTGTGAACAGGTCTTCAGTAATGAATGGTACATGAACTACCACTGATGTTGGTGTTAGTGTTGCTTCTAAATACGGGTAATATTGCATAAATTCCCTACTGCGGAACAACTGCTTCAATTTATGTTTATGTATGCCTTGACCAACTATCTGACGTAGCTCATGAACTGGGAGTAAGTCAATTGTGATCTTGCCATCACCAGCATTCGAAATTCCTTGCATAAGTGCCCTGAAACGATCTCTAGTGTTCTCTAATTGTAGTAGAATCGTGTCAATATGTTCTGTGATGATGGAGAAGTGTTGGAAAAGTGTAACGTTTCCCTCCAATTCATTTATTTTATCTACACTCTCGAGAGCTATGTTTTCTGCTTGTTTCAGATTTTTCACAATTGTCTTCATTGCTGAGTTCTGTCCTGTGATGAATTTATCTTGGTATGTTAGTACCTGAGCTATCTTATTAAATTTGTTGTTTATTTCTTTAAGGTCATCCTCTGTAGCCAATCCAAAGATGTTCCCAAGAACTGCGCCACCCAGGTCGAACAAACCGCGCTTTTGGCGAGTACGTGTGATGTTGTTCCTGTCGCTCAGTACCTCCGTTCCATAAGATGGGAGATCTTGGATCATGACGAGCATAGTTGACTTCGCCTGTTCTAGTTTCCATTTCGCTAACTTTACCATTTCATTCACTTCCTTGTTGTTATGTGCTTGTGAAACATAATTTCCTATCATGAAGTCCAGAGTTCGCATCGGCGTCGCAAGTCTGTCTAGATAAGTAGGTAAGTCATACAAGTAATCTAGACTTATTTCAGTACTCATGACGTCCTTAACGATTGAAGTCGTGGCCGTTGGAGCTATGAGGCATCCTTGTCGTACTATATGTTTGGGGTCTAAGTGCGCATATCCTCTTGCTATGTAGAGGAGAATCCATAGCATAAGTCCCTTCATCGTAACCAACCGAAAAAAAAAAAAAATCTATTAATTTCCTATAATGCTGTGGTCGATGATAGTGATGATGTGCGTTACGGTTAATTGTTATTTCATTTATAGAAGGAGTTTAAATCGATATTTAATTCTCGTAAATGATGTACTGTAGATTTGATTGGAACAGTTGCACCTATGTTCGATTGTTTGGTATATGACCTTAATTTCTTTTTGTAATCATTGTTGTGTTCTTGCTTGGTTTCTTGAGGTACGTTCGCCTGTTCGGTTGTATCCGAGGCTGAATAATTATGTGATAATTCCCTTGAAACTCGTTTTAAATGGTCAATATAAACTTGTTTCTCCTCGCCACTTGAAAGTGACTTAATTAAAACTTTGTTTGCTTTTATGTTAATTACTCTGTATGGGCCCTCAAATTTTGGGGATAATTTATTGTCTCTCGTATGAATGACACCGTAAACAATGTCTCCTAAGCTGATAGGTGAATCTTTTGCCTTCTTGTTAAATGCCTCCGTCATTTCTTCCTTGGACATCGTTAATTGTTTTTTGACTCTTTTGTGAATGTCCTGGAATTCACGTAAACGGAGTTTAGAGTAATCATCGTAATTGTATATAGGCATGCTGTCACCTTCTAGGAGCTCATATGATAATTTTTTATCTGTGCCATATATAATGCAATGTGGTGTGTCACCGATGGATTTATTTATAGACCCATTAATTGAGGCTTCTACTCTGGGAATCCAATCATCCCAGCTTGCATAATTTTCACTGAGAATGTGTCGTAGCACATCTAATACCTTTTTATTTTGTCTCTCTACCAACCCATTCGATGCTGGGTGATAGGCCAAAACGTTAACCTTTTTGATGTTGTATTGTTTACATATTTCTTGTAAGATCTCAGAATTAAATTCTCCTCCATTATCACTTATTAGTACCTTTGGGGTAGTAAAGCGACATATTACATTATCTATTATTGTCTTTGCTACTGTCTCTGCTGTCTTATCTTTAATTGGAGCTAAAATGACATAACGGGAAAAATGATCCGTTGCTACGAATAAGTATAGGTTATTATTGTATGATAATGGCATCTTGAGTCAATCAACAGCGACAACGTCCCATGGTTGATGTGGTACAGGGTAATTACCCATCGGTGCAGGTGTGATTGGGTATCCTTTGTGTTTCGCACATGATTCGCATCTGTCTATATGATTGTTTATATCTTTTCGTAATGAAGGCCAGTAATATAATAGCTGGGCTTGGTTGAATGTCTTATCCTTTCCAGGATGTCCTGCATGTGGGCTGTCGTGTATCAGTCGTAATACTTGGGGTATCATGTCATTAGGTACTACCAACTGGTTAGTATTTCTTTGGCGTTTTGGTTGTTTAGAGTCAATTTTGTATAATGTATTATTGACCTTTGTGAATTGTTCAAGTGGGACATGCAGTTTGGGTAATTGTATGTCATCTCCACTTTCTAACTTGTATATTACTTTAGACCATATTGGGTCAAGTCTTTGTGCCTTTGCGATATCCTCGTGGTTTGGGATATTTCCTTTGCGATCTAACGCCGCGACCTGAATTGTGTTCGAGTTCCTAGATAAAGCGCCAGCTACTATGTTCATTTTACCTTGTATATAATGAATTTGTACATTGTAGTTTTCAACTGTACATTTCCATCTTGCTCTCCTCCCAGAAAGGAGTTTTTCTTTAAACATACCCACCAGTGGTTTATGGTCGGTGAATAAGTGGATTTCGTAACCATATATCAAATCTAGAAACTTTTGTAATGCAAAAACCACTGCAAGTGCCTCTAAGTCTGTAGTGCAATAATTTTTCTCCGCACCTCTTGTTTGTCTGCTGGCAAATGCAATTGGTTGATTCTTTCCTCTTTTATCTTCCTGCATCAGTACAGCCCCTAATCCTTTAACTGATGCGTCTGTACAAATAAGAAATGATTTTGTGTAATCCGGATATGCTAAACAAGGTGCATTTGTTAGTTTAATTTTTAGATTGTTAAATGCCCTTTTTTGTTCTTCTTCCCATTGGAATACAGCATCTTTTTTGAGTAGTTGGAATAGAGGAAAGGCTATATGAGAAAACTGTAGTACGAATGACCTATAGTACCCAGCCAGACCTAAAAATTGTCTAATTTCGTCAGTCGTAGTGGGTTCAGGAAAATCTCTCACTGCCTATATTTTGTCATCAGTGGTGTGAATACCATCAGAACTTAATTTGTGGCCTAAGAAATTTATTTCCTTAAAGCAAAATTTGCACTTAGAAAGTTTAATTTTTAATCCAGCATCACTAAGCTTTTGTAAGAGTAAGTCTAATTTCCTGAGATGATCCTTAATATTCTTCGTTGCGATTATAATATCGTCAAGATAAACAAATATTCCTTGTCCTAAAATTCCGGACAATACGTAATTCATAAGACGCTGGAATGTGCCTGGGGCTGTCCTCAGTCCCATTGGCATTCTTGTATATTGATAATGGCCTCTGTTTGTTGAAAAGGCAGTGTATTTACGTGACTCCTTAGATACCGGAATCTGAGAGTAGCCGTTTAGGAGATCGATGGTCGAGAATATATTATTCTCAGGACCAATATTCTGTAGAACATCGCTTAGCAATGGCATGGGAAATCTGTCTGGGATTGTGTGATTATTTGGTTTACGGTAATCTGCTACCGCACGCATTTCTCCATTTCGTTTGGGCACGAATAATAGGGGGGCATTCCACGGGGAGACTGAAGGCTCAATGATTCCAAGTTTTAACATTTCATCGACATACTGATTTGCAAGTGTACGTTGGGAGTGTGGTATGCGGTAAGCTGGTACGAAAATTGGTGGTGTTTCTGGGTGCACATTAATCAAGTGATTAATCAAGTTAGTACACCCTAATTGTTCTCCGGGCAATGCTACGGTGTCCCTGTGTGTTTCCAGCAGGGTTAACAAATCATTTTCTTCATCAAATTCACCTGAGTGAATTAAATTCTCTTTTATTCTTTCTCTATCTGTAGATTTTATCTCACTTGTTACTCCAGCTATAACTATTTCCTTCACAGGGGCGGGACATTTTTCAATATTAACTATGCAAGTTCCCTTTTTCAACTGAACTTCCCCATTCATGTGATTAATTATGAATATCTGAGTTTGCCCTTCGTCGTTCGTATGACATAATGCGTTTTCTACTGACAATCCCTTTACTTTACATAATTCTTCTAAGAGAAGAACAGTACTATTCCGTAATTTGCTCTTTATGGTAACCTTCATGTATGAATTAGGTGGTATAACTAAATCATTAGTGAGATGGGCTGGAAAAATTGATAAATCAGTACTGTTATCTGGGTCACTAATTCTGGAGGATGGGGTTGGTGGTGGGAGTGGATCTATACACTCATCTGTTTGTGTATGTATGTGTAAGCCTTTAACCCGCCCCATCCCGACCACTTTTCCACCACTGACTCCCCCCAATCCCGACCATTTTAGGAAAAAAAATTTTTTGGCTGAAACCTTCGCTTTTGGTGAGAAACATTGAAAATTCATAGAGAAATCGCTCACCTGAGGTTTTAAATACTCATTACAGGTAGAAGTGCCTCCTTCCCTTACTGGGCTTTCCATCAGGCTGGCACCAAAGAAAACGAGTTCTATGGGAGGATAACTATTTCACACCACTCATAAACGGTATTTATTTATTTACTGTTACGAATTTATATGTAGTACAAGAGAATATTGGTTTTCAAGCAGTAATATAGGCATTATAAGCATTGTTTCACTCACTAATACATGATCTTTTTTTGCCACATTACCTGATCATCATTTCTAACTGTTTCTTCCTTTAATGCTATGTAAAGTTTGTCCTCCACATTGTCATTGATTGGGGAATCACTCTGGCCCTGAATTTCGTACCGTGGCATGACATGGCTATACTGGCCAGATCACTGATAACAGGTGAATTGCTGAGACAATGGCATGCAGGGGGGGAGGAGGAGGTCATGCTGGGTAAGGCATTGTCCCTGCCTGGCATCTTGTTGAGGAAGGTATCACGTGTATACGTACCAAAAATGACTCGCGAAAATTGAAAATTGTGCAAATTAGGGACCTTGCAATTTTTTCTCGTTTATGTACGTCGATGGGATTGGCAGTGACAAAACGTGTGGACGTAAAAGAACGTCGACGGGACACCGCGGGTTAATATTACCAATTCCTTTTGGCTATCTTCTACCAATCGGTGAGGGCTCTGAAGTTATTTAATCTATGAATTCATTATCAAAGTCTATTCCATTCATTTGTGGGAGTAAAGTTATGTTCTCAGCTCTCATGGATCTTAAGCCCAGCAACATATGAGCTTTAATTGCTAAGTTTTCAACGATATAGAAAAATGCAGAGAATGGTCTTCTAGTTTCTGTGAAAATGAGATTTAATCTTATCATACCTTTCACTGTAATCTCTTGTCCATCTACTGTGTATAAATCTAAATCAGCTTCATCCAGAAAAGTTACTTTCTTTTTATTTTTAAGAATTCTATTTAGTTCTTCATGTGTTATTAAGTTCACTGGAGAGCCTGTATCTAAAAATAAGGAAACGTTTTGATCCTCACATACAGCTGGTATCAAGATACACTCATTTCCCAACATGCCTCCTATGTGAAGTTTAGCCTTGTTCTTCTTTACGTTTGTTCGTTTTTTGTCATGATTTGGTCTTCCCCCAATTTGAACATAGACACAATTTTTTCTACTGTTTTGCAATCACTGGTCCAGTGCCCTTGGTATCTATGATGCCTACAGTAAGGACCAAATCCTTGTGTCTTTTGTTTGTCCACTTTTGCCTTGATAAAGCATTCATACCTTGTGTGTCCTGGTTTTGCACCATAATGACATAGAATGGACCTATCCCTTGACTGTGACCTACGAGGTGATTTCCCATAAGAAGTGTTGTTTATGGCGCGAGACCTGCTTGGGCTGCGCGAAAACTTATGAAACTGCCTGTAGGAAGGCGTCTGGGAACGAGGTCTTGTCACGTTTGCTTGTTTGGCCTGCTTGATTTCTGGTCGCGATCGATTTTGTTCTCTGTTTGGGGTCGGTGTAGATGTTTTTACAGCTGATACTGTCTCAGGTACCCTCATTCTACCAGAATGTGCATGTGTGTCGACCATACCTGCTTTACTGCACTGCATCTCTACCTCGTTCATTAAGTCTAGCAAGCACATTCCTGGGGTGTACGCGATCGTCTTGGCGATCTTAAGGGTCCTATCAGGTAATTTACACAAGGCAGCTACATAACCAATGATGTCCACGACGAGGTCTGGGGACATCTTTCCATCATCTGTTATCCAATTAGAATTTTCCAATGTAGCTAATAAAGTTCTCTTAATTGTGGAGACATCAGCAGTTATTTCACTGAGCACATGGTTTGCAGTGTGCTCCCTGACAAGATCTACAATTTTATGTAATTCTGGATTATACCTGGCAAGAAGTTCATACCTCCAGAAAATTTCTTCAAAAATTCAGTTTTAAATTCATCATATGTCCTAGCACGATGGAGCTTGTCGGAGCGAAGCAAGTTGCTCGCTGGACATCTTTCCTGGCTTATGCAAGATGAAAAAATAGCAATTTTCTCTTGTTCATCTAGTATGTGGCGCTTGATGAAAATTTGTTCGCACTGACTGACTAATGAAATGACATCAATGCAATCTTTGTCTGTGCCAGAGAATTTTGGGGCAGTTTTATCCTCGTGATACACAAACACGTGAGGTGTGGTTGTTAGATCAGCGGTATTTGTTTCTTGATTCATTTTTACTGTTTGCTCTGTTAATTCAACTTGGACGTGTTTATCGTTGTGTGAGGGAATGGTGGATCCTTTGTGGTTGAGTTATAAATATATTAGACTTGTGGACGAGCGGTTATTATACTGGAGTAGCTTGTAGTAGATAATCTTCTTTCCCATTTGTCATGTAGTGACAGGAGAGGTAAAGAATAGTATGGGACTATTTTTATTTGTCTTGGAAATATTAACAAGTCTCTCACACAGAGCGAAGTATAGAGTCCTGTCCCACTAGCTATCTCTCTGTCTCTCCCTCTCTGTCTCTCTCTCAAGTTGCCAAACCCTTCTCCCTGCGACCTGTCTCTTGTATGGCTTGTCTCCTTCTGAGCTCTCTTTCCTAAATTCTGGTGAAACAGGAGACGTATCACGTATGTTCCTTGTGGATGGAAAGTTTAAGAAGCCTGTGTGTGAGTATGTGTGTGTATGGTCACTAGGGCTTTGTTCACGGGTGGATTGCTGACAACTAACTGCATCATCTCCTTACTGGCCACTGTCGTCAGCTTTCCTCAGTGTAATTTGCAAGCTCATTTCCTATTCCCAGGCTCGCACAGAGCTGTCTATCTATCTATTTATCTATCTATCTATTATGATTTGTAATTATAATATGGAGTTCTGATAACTGGAAGTCTTGAGACCAGTAATAACCTCAAATCAAGAGGATAACTGGGAAGACTGGTTATCACATGTAGCGGCGACCATCAACTCCTCAGAAAATTCATCAACTGGGAAGACTCCTCATTATATCCTTTACGGAGAAGAGAAAGTGTTACCCTACGATTTGTTGGCTGGACCTCCTACTCCAGTATACAACGAAGAAGACTACGCAAAGGTACAGTTGTTGAAATTCCAACGTATACACAGTGAAGTACGGAAAAGATTAAAAGCCTCAAGAGCGGAGATGATGGCGAAACAACACAAAGGTAGTCAAGAAAAGACGTTACAGGCAGGCCAGAAGGTCATGATCCACAACCCTGAGAGAATTTCCAAGCTCAGACCTAAGTTCCGCGGACCATATACCGTAGTGGAACGAGTACATGGAAATACTTATAGAATAAAGGATGAAGCTAATGGAACTCAGGAGGTAGTACATGCTGATAGGATCAAACTAGTAAGTCAAGAGCTAGGCCTAACTAACCCTGCGTCTGATGTGTTGTCCCCTCTGTTTTCGTTGCAGTCTATGTCGTCGTCCATACCTGTCCCTAACCAAGAGTATCGCAGCAAGCTACGATCCCACAACAAGAGTGATTAAGGGAGTATCTTCTCTAGCAGGAAAAAATGTGGCTGTGGCTCATACTCCTTGTGCGTTGCTTGGGGTGGACCTATGGAAAGACGTCGGACACGGACACGACTGCGTTAATGCCAGGAGCACTGAAGAGCCCACTTGGAGAAGTCGTGGTAGTGGAAGATGCAGTATGCGTCTACTATCCAATGGAAGGCTATCTCCAAACGCCAGATATTGTCAAGGTCAAGGAGGTCTCCAAGGGCTTGTCGAATCTCAGACAGTAACTGTTGGAAGTGGGAAAGACATTTAATCGAAACCCACGATTGACGAACTCTGACACTGAAGCTTTGGAACGAACCTTGCATGGAATTGTTGAGCTTCAGACTAGGCATATAGACAGGCTCACCGACAGGCTCACTAACTTGCATGTTGCTTTACCTAACGTACACTCTGATCTTTCCAAGCATGTCCATGCACGTACTAAAAGAGGACTTGTGGATTTTCTAGGAATCCTGTCTCAACAACTCTTTGGCACGGCATTAGATAAGGATGTAGTGCAATTGGGTAGACAGATGCATGACTTGACACTGGCCGCTAAAGCCAATAATAGATTAATCATGCATGTTTATAAACAGTTAGATGAGTTCACTAACAAAGCTAATGAGATAATTAGGACTACCAACCATCTAGTAGAGCTTGTGAACAACATCTAAATTAACCTACCAACCCTAGCTAACTTGATGTTATTCGCTGAGTACTTACATGCTCTCGACGAGTCAACCACTGCTTTGGAGAAGCATGCAGCCAATATGGTGGACGGCTTAATCGATGCAAGTTTGAACAGGGTTAATGCTTTATTGCTGCCTACTAATATACTAACAAATGCACTTGATATAGGTATGTGGAAGCATGGACTTACACCACTCTTTGATCTGAGTCAACTGGAATATTATTACCCATTGTTAGAGGCCCAGTTGACCCATGAAGGCATCCTGATATTGATACCTATGAGGAATGCTGTAACATACCAGGCATGGCGGTTCATTTCCTTCCCTTTTGCTACTCCTAATAATACACTTGTTGTTATTCAAGAGGGTCCAGAGGTGCTAGTTGTCTCAGATGACAAGAAATATGTAGCAGAAACGACTGTGGATGAAATTGAGAAGTGTAAGGCCTCATTTCTTGATCTCCATGTATGTCCTGCTTTCCATTTTGTCTTCGTACCATTAAAGGTAGAGGAGTGTAAGAGGGCCTTGTTGGACACAAATACTTCCTCTGCTCTGCAACGTTGCACCTTCCAACCCATTCAATTGAAGTCAGTTTTCCATGCTCATATTCATGCGAAACAGTACTTTTACTTTCCTGAGACAGAGGATGTAACTGTAACTTGTGCCTCGCAGAATCAATTCCTTACAGTAAAGGGGTATTATGTTGCACCTGATTTTTGTGAGTTACACAGTAAAGAGATAGCAGTTTTGCCTAGCAAGCATCATCTAGCTTTGTCAGTGAACTTCTCATCCCAGTTACGACCCTTTTTACCTTGATTCAGTGTTACTTCCTTGCATGTGAACAGGCTGTCTCATGTATTAAAGGAGCTTACCTTCCTCTCCCACCTGAACAGGACTGATTTAGAGCCTTATGTACTGTCCTATCTTCCTTCATACCTTTCTCCTTCCTATTTTGGTCCTGGCGTTGGTCTTCTACTTATTGTGGTCTTGTCCTATGTTTGTGGTTTAGGCTACTATTTAAGGCGCCAATTAAGGAACCCACTAAGTGGATGTTCCTGAATAGTTAGCTACCCTACACTCTGGTTAGGCTACACGGTAGTCAGGACAACAATGTCGACGAGGACGTCAATGGTGTGGCCGAGCGATGTTCTGGTGTCAACATCTTTTTCCATAAAAAGGTGTAGTATCACACATTTTGCATGATAATTTTTAAAGCTGTTTAGTCATAATTAACAGTGTGTAATGAAGTGTGAATGATGAACAACCAAATATCATTTCGCTGTTAGCTGTGGTATAGGAAGAAGGTGGATGGCAGACCACAAGTGCCACCCTGTTTCAATTATAAAATCAAGGTTAGGGGAAGTGAAAAGATATCTGAATAGTGCGTAAGTGTAAAGTCCTGGGGAACCATTTATTATGTTGGTATATGTGAATGTACTTAATACCATTCTATAGAGGTGTATAATGTGCTAGTAGAGTTGTCATTTATCTCTACTTTTTGCATAAGCCCAGAATATATGTAAATGCTTGGCACCTCACTTTTAGCTGACCTCAGCACCGCGCCCTAGTCGGCACGATGAGCATACAGCGTCAGAAGACGTTATATAGTTATCAAGGGAGGTGGTATCGCTCTTACATATCTCTCGGGTCGCAGTTATATTATTCTGTACCCAATAAAGACAGATTTAATCTGCTCATTTCTGTCACCTTACGCTACCAATTAATATAACAGACAAGCTCCACCTTCTAGTGGCAGAGGACCTTTGGTCGGAAGTGTCAGGCAGTGACGGCGAGTAGCTCACGTGTACTACAGACAGTGTCGTCGATCTCCAACGCGGTGGTCTAGTCATACTCATACTATAGCAGCAGAACACATAATATGTAGTCAACCGCTACTCCATATAACGGCTACACCTTTGCTACATCTCACAGATCGCTAATCCATGATACTTTATTAAATGCTCAGTTATTCTGAAACGTGGAGAGAGAGAGAGAGAGAGAGAGAGAGAGAGAGAGAGAGAGAGAGAGAGAGAGAGGAAAACTACGAAAGAAAAAAAAAAAGCACTGTCCGAATAAAAAGTGGAAACCTGAAAAGAACACATACACACACACACACACACACACACACACACACACACACACACACAGGAGGAAGAAAAGATCCTGTAAAGTAAGAGGACAAAAACGCGCTTGTACGAAAGGAACGCAAGAAAAACGTGATGCCATGAAGTATAATTAGTTTGTGAAGTAATCAAAAGGCGGAGAGCACATAGAAGAAAGGAAAGAGAAAAGGAAACGAATGAGATCTACTGAAAGAAATGGCAAGAAGAAAGATAAAAGTGAGATAGTCAATGCAAATAGGGAGAAAAGATGAACGAGTGACTCAAAGAAATGAAAATTCCCAGAAGTGAACGCCAGAGACACCGTGTTTAATATTTACACAGAAGAAATGAGCATAACGAAATGTAAAATAAACATGCGATAAAATACAGTACAGGAAGAAATGCTCAGAGTCTATGGAAATAAAATACAAATAAAATACAATTAATCAGCGTAAGGAACGGTGCGAAAGGGACACATAAACAGCAGAGAAGCTATCAATAATTCAGGAGCAAAGACAGGTAAAGGTATTTATTATAACGATATATGCGTAAAGATAAAAATGAAAACGATAACCATGATAGAGGAAAGAGAAACAAAATGAAAATCGGAAAGAAGAATTAAGATGTATAATATCACTTGAAAATATCAGGAGTAATATAAAAATACTTTTGATGGATGTGTTGAAAAAAAAAAAAAAAAAAAAGCATTTATCCTCCTCCTATATCGCGATGAGAAAGCGAAGGCAAGGGAAGGGAACACGCACTGGAAATCTTACATGACGTGGGCTCTTGCAATCTTCCTTCTTTCTCTGGCTTTTTCTTCCTTTTTTGTTATTCTTTCTCTCATTCATTCTCTCAAACAGTCATTCTCTTTCCTTTTTCTCTTCCCTGAACACACACACACACACACACACACACACACACACATGCTTTAAATTATAAAACTACTCAAAATAACTCTAGTTATATGCCATATATATATTTGAAACTGACTATAAAAAACGAAAATAACAGGCACTAAAATGAATTATAGGAAGATAAAAATTGAGACATCAGAAAATACTCTTCATCAGAAAATAACTGCAACCCAAAGCCCTTCTTTTTTTCCTTCTCCCCTCCCGCCTTCCCAGTTCTCCTCCTCGTCCCCTTTTCTGTCCCCTCCCCCTCCTTTCCCTCCTCTTCTTAACCCTTCTCTCCTCCCCTCATTATACATTATCCTCTTCACCATCTCTCTTATTCCTCACTCTCTCTCTCTCTCTCTCTCTCTCTCTCTCTCTCTCTCTCTCTCTCTCTCTCTCTCTCTCGTGGTTGAAATTTCAGTATGTTTTGGGGTAAAATCTGGGTCGAGGTAACAAGAGTATGGCAGGAGCCTGCTGCTTGAGCTGAAACGCATTCTTGTCTTTATTTTTTCTCTTTTAGCTCTCTTTCTCTTCCTCTTTCTTTTTGCCTTGTTCTCACTGTCTTTGGGCAGAGTTAATGACGGTATGTAGGGGCCAGTCTTGTTTGGTTAGTGCTCATGCTCACCCTTCTTTCTTTACACACACACACACACACACACACACACACACACACACACAGATATATATATATATATATATATATATATATATATATATATATATATATATATATATATATATATATATATCTTTATCTGTATTTAATTCTCACTATCTTGTGGTCCCATTCTCTGACCGCTATTCATTCACTAGAAAATATATGAATATTCATCATCAATCGTTATAGTGTAAATAAATGTGTTTATTATCTGTTCATACATTATTTCCTCACATGGTGTGGCAACCAAATCTGCTGAATCTAGTTAGTTAAAGATTTGATAAAGCTTAACATTTCAGTTCAGCTATATCCCACGCTCTGTTCACCAGGGCAGCCTATCATAGACCTTCACAGGGTCAGACTGTGCCACTACGCCGTCCTGGCTTAGTTCTGTATTCCTCAAGCTTTGTAAATAATTCCAAGAATACAGCTTACAAAACCTTGCTACAGCTTGGTTCTACCCTCAAGATGGACTGAATCAGCAACCCTTAATATTTAACAATAATCACCATTTACGTATTGCCGGAAAGTTGGCAGGATTCGTAACAAACACTAGCAACATTCTCCTGGAAATTACACATTTTGCAGCTGAATCATCCCCCGTTCCTGCTCACCTACAACTATATCGTGTTTAGAGTGATACCTATTTTGTTACTGTATTCCTGTGCTGTGTATGTGTGTGTATGGTCACTAGGGCTTTGTTCACGGGTGGATTGCTGACAACTAACTGCATCATCTCCTTACTGGCCACTGTCGTCAGCTTTCCTCAGTGTAATTCGCAAGGTCATTTCCTATTCCCAGGCTCGCACAGAGCTGTCTATCTATCTTTTTATCTATCTATCTATTATGATTTGTAATTATAATATGGAGTTCTGATATCTGCTCGGTCACGCGAAAATGGCGTACCATCGACAGTCAATAGTCCTAACATATTAATACACATTATATACACATTATAATGAACTTATAAGCTAATTAAGTGAAATACATAATATTGTAAAAGTAACATAATTGTGTGAATATTGTATACATATAATATTCATAGTAAATAGTGATTATTCAGTAATATTACATTTTAAACAAGTTGTATACATATTTGAATAAATGCATTAAAGTAAATTATTTAACTGTAATACAGTATGTACTTGGGTTATTGTAGTGAAATGTATACATGCAAGAAAAAAAAATAGTTTAAAATTAAGATTATGGCAAGAGTTATTAATATATCATTTAAAGATAATGGTACTGTCTGCCATACATGTGTCATTCTTCTTTGTATTTTTTTTATATATATAATTAATACTATATACAAAATATATACACTTCATTCAGGGTGGTTAACTTTGATGTTAACTCTCCCCCCACTAAATAATGACTCCAAATTAGCAATTCTTGCATGCATTCTGTGCATTGTGAACAGCAGTACTGCAACTACAATGCAGACGATTATAAAGGCAGTAGGTGCTGGGCTATACACATAATATGGGTTGAACATACTCAAACTCAAATCTTCCCAGGGGTTCATTGTTTCATTGATCAGCTGCATAGTTTCAAACTTAGGTGAAGTCAGCTTAATACTTGTGCTCATGTTTAAGTTCATATCAGGCAGTGGGTGGAAATGTTTGTGTGTATGATTGAGAATGGCGTAGTGATTGATGGTGGATAAAGTAGACATGGCTGGTGTAAATACCACACAGTAGTCTGGTGCTATGTATAATCCTGATGCTGATGTATGAGATGGTGGTATATCTGGACCGACTATGTAAACTGTGTTGTGAGGGAAATAAAAAAACTGTGAGTGTCCAATGCGTTGATGGTGTACAAGTTTATCTGGAGCAAAAGTGAAGTTGCAATGATGATGAATATTGTCATTTCTGATGATAGCCATTTCACAAGGGACTGTATCAGTAGGCTGAAACGTGAAAATGTACGCAGGACAAAGATGAACAGCATGTAAGGATGTGCGGCACTTTCGTTCAATCGTTGACTCACTTGTGAAAGTGACAGTGTCCCGTCTCTTGGAGACCATGATGAGTTCGGTCTCTGTGTTGATGTTGATGATGACCAAAGTGTTGTTATTTTTAGAGGGGAAGGGGTGTATTTGGTATACTGTGAACAGGTCTTCAGTAATGAATGGTACATGAACTACCACTGATGTTGGTGTTAGTGTTGCTTCTAAATACGGGTAATATTGCATAAATTCCCTACTGCGGAACAACGGCTTCAATTTATGTTTATGTATGCCTTGACCAACTATCTGACGTAGCTCATGAACTGGGAGTAAGTCAATTGTGATCTTGCCATCACCAGCATTCGAAATTCCTTGCATAAGTGCCCTGAAACGATCTCTAGTGTTCTCTAATTGTAGTAGAATCGTGTCAATATGTTCTGTGATGATGGAGAAGTGTTGGAAAAGTGTAACGTTTCCCTCCAATTCATTTATTTTATCTACACTCTCGAGAGCTATGTTTTCTGCTTGTTTCAGATTTTTCACAATTGTCTTCATTGCTGAGTTCTGTCCTGTGATGAATTTATCTTGGTATGTTAGTACCTGAGCTATCTTATTAAATTTGTTGTTTATTTCTTTAAGGTCATCCTCTGTAGCCAATCCAAAGATGTTCCCAAGAACTGCGCCACCCAGGTCGAACAAACGGCGCTTTTGGCGAGTACGTGTGATGTTGTTCCTGTCGCTCAGTACCTCCGTTCCATAAGATGGGAGATCTTGGATCATGACGAGCATAGTTGACTTCGCCTGTTCTAGTTTCCATTTCGCTAACTTTACCATTTCATTCACTTCCTTGTTGTTATGTGCTTGTGAAACATAATTTCCTATCATGATCTCCAGAGTTCGCATCGGCGTCGCAAGTCTGTCTAGATAAGTAGGTAAGTCATACAAGTAATCTAGACTTATTTCAGTACTCATGATGTCCTTAACGATTGAAGTCGTGGCCGTTGGAGCTATGAGGCATCCTTGTCGTACTATATGTTTGGGGTCTAAGTGTGCATATCCTCTTGCTATGTAGAGGAGAATCCATAGCATAAGTCCCTTCATCGTAACCAACCGAAAAAAAAAAAAATCTATTAATTTCCTATAATGCTGTGGTCGATGATAGTGATGATGTGCGTTACGGTTGATTGTTATTTCATTTATAGAAGGAGTTTAAATCGATATTTAATTCTCGTAAATGATGTACTGTAGATTTGATTGGAACAGTTGCACCTATGTTCGATTGTTTGGTATATGACCTTAATTTCTTTTTGTAATCATTGTTGTGTTCTTGCTTGGTTTCTTGAGGTACGTTCGCCTGTTCGGTTGTATCCGAGGCTGAATAATTATGTGATAATTCCCTTGAAACTCGTTTTAAATGGTCAATATAAACTTGTTTCTCCTCGCCACTTGAAAGTGACTTAATTAAAACTTTGTTTGCTTTTATGTTAATTACTCTGTATGGGCCCTGAAATTTTGGGGATAATTTATTGTCTCTCGTATGAATGACACCGTAAACAATGTCTCCTAAGCTGATAGGTGAATCTTTTGCCTTCTTATTAAATGCCTCCGTCATTTCTTCCTTGGACATCGTTAATTGTTTTTTGACTCTTTTGTGAATGTCCTGGAATTCACGTAAACGGAGTTTAGAGTAATCATCGTAATTGTATATAGGCATGCTGTCACCTTCTAGGAGCTCATATGATAATTTTTTATCTGTGCCATATATAATGAAATGTGGTGTGTCACCGATGGATTTATTTATAGACCCATTAATTGAGGCTTCTACTCTGGGAATCCAATCATCCCAGCTTGCATAATTTTCACTGAGAATGTGTCGTAGCACATCTAATACCTTTTTATTTTGTCTCTCTACCAACCCATTCGATGCTGGGTGATAGGCCAAAACGTTAACCTTTTTGATGTTGTATTGTTTACATATTTCTTGTAAGATCTCAGAATTAAATTCTCCCCCATTATCACTTATTAGTACCTTTGGGGTAGTAAAGCGACATATTACATTATCTATTATTGTCTTTGCTACTGTCTCTGCTGTCTTATCTTTAATTGGAGCTAAAATGACATAACGGGAAAAATGATCCGTTGCTACGAATAAGTATAGGTTATTATTGTATGATAATGGCATCTTGAGTAAATCAACAGCGACAACGTCCCATGGTTCATGTGGTACAGGGTAATTACCCATCGGTGCAGGTGTGATTGGGTATCCTTTGTGATTCGCACATGATTCGCATCTGTCTATATGATTGTTTATATCTTTTCGTAATGAAGGCCAGTAATATAATAGCTGGGCTTGGTTGAATGTCTTATCCTTTCCAGGATGTCCTGCATGTGGGCTGTCGTGTATCAGTCGTAATACTTGGGGTATCATGTCATTAGGTACTACCAACTGGTTAGTATTTCTTTGGCGTTTTGGTTGTTTAGAGTTAATTTTGTATAATGTATTATTGACCTTTGTGAATTGTTCAAGTGGGACATGCAGTTTGGGTAATTGTATGTCATCTCCACTTTCTAACTTGTATATTACTTTAGACCATATTGGGTCAAGTCTTTGTGCCTTTGCGATATCCTCATGGTTTGTGATATTTCCTTTGCGATATAACGCCGCGACCTGAATTGTGTTCGGGTTCCTAGATAAAGCGCCAGCTACTATGTTCATTTTACCTTGTATATAATGAATTTGTACATTATAGTTTTCAACTGTACACTTCCATCTTGCTCTCCTCCCAGAAAGGAGCTTTTCTTTAAACATACCCACCAGTGGTTTATGGTCGGTGAATAAGTGGATTTCGTAACCATATATCAAATCTCGAAACTTTTGTAATGCAAAAACCACTGCAAGTGCCTCTAAGTCTGTGGTGCAATAATTTTTCTCCGCACCTCTTGTTTGTCTGCTGGCAAATGCAATTGGTTGATTCTTTCCTCTTTTATCTTCCTGCATCAGTACAGCCCCTAATCCTTTAACTGATGCGTCTGTACAAATAAGAAATGGTTTTGTGTAATCCGGATATGCTAAACAAGGTGCATTTGTTAGTTTAATTTTTAGATTGTTAAATGCCCTTTTTTGTTCTTCTTCCCATTGGAATACAGCATCTTTTTTGAGTAGTTGGAATAGAGGAAAGGCTATATGAGAGAACTGTGGTACGAATGACCTATAGTACCCAGCCAGACCTAAAAATTGTCTAATTTCGTCAGTCGTAGTGGGTTCAGGAAAATCTCTCACTGCCTGTATTTTGTCATCAATGGTGTGAATACCATCAGAACTTAATTTGTGGCCTAAGAAATTTATTTTCTTAAAGCAAAATTTGCACTTAGAAAGTTTAATTTTTAATCCAGCATCACTAAGCTTTTGTAAGAGTAAGTCTAATTTCCTGAGATGATCCTTAATATTCTTCGTTGCGATTATAATATCGTCAAGATAAACAAATATTCCTTGTCCTAAAATTCCGGACAATACGTAATTCATAAGACGCCTGAATGTGCCTGGGGCTGTCCTCAGTCCCATTGGCATTCTTGTATGTTAATAATGGCCTCTGTTTGTTGAAAAGGCAGTGTATTTACGTGACTCCTTAGATACCGGAATCTGAGAGTAGCCGTTTAGGAGATCGATGGTCGAGAATATATTATTCTCAGGACCAATATTCTGTAGAACATCGCTTAGCAATGGCATGGGAAATCTGTCTGGGTTTGTGTGATTATATGGTTTACGGTAATCTACTACCGCACGCATTTCTCCATTTCGTTTGGGCACAAAGAATAGAGGGGCATTCCACGGGGAGACTGAAGGCTCAATGATTCCAAGTTTTAACATTTCATCGACATACTGATTTGCAAGTGTACGTTGGGAGTGTGGTATGCGGTAAGCTGGTACGAAAATTGGTGGTGTTTCTGGGTGCACATTAATCATGTGATTAATCAAGTTAGTACACCCTAATTGTTCTCCGGGCAATGCTACGGTGTCCCTGTGTGTTTCCAGCAGGGTTAACAAATCATTTTCTTCATCAAATTCACCTGAGTGAATTAAATTCTCTTTTATTCTTTCTCTATCTGTAGATTTTATCTCACTTGTTACTCCAGCTATAACTATTTCCTTCACAGGGGCGGGACATTTTTCAATATTAACTGCAAGTTCCCTTTTTCAACTGAACTTCTCCATTCATGTGATTAATTATGAATATCTGAGTTTGCCCTTCGTCGTTCGTATGACATAATGCGTTTTCTACTGACAATCCCTTTACTTTACATAATTGTTCTAAAACAAGAACAGTACTATTCCGGAATTTGCTCTTTATGGTAACCTTCATGTATGAATTAGGTGGTATAACTAAATCATTAGTGAGATGGGCTGGAAAAATTGATAAATCAGTACTGTTATCTGGGTCACTAATTCTGGAGGATGGGGTTGGTGGTGGGAGTGGATCTATACACTCATCTGTTTGTGTATGTATGTTTAAGCCTTTAACCCGCCCCATCCCGACCACTTTTCCACCACTGACTCCCCCCAATCCCGACCATTTTAGGAAAAAATTTTTTTTGGCTCAAACCTTCGCTTTTGGTGAGAAACATAGAAAATTCATAGAGAAATCGCTCACCTGAGGTTTTAAATACTCATTACAGGTAGGAGTGCCTCCTTACCTTACTGGGCTTTCCATCAGGCTGGCACCAAAGAAAACGAGTTCTATGGGAGGATAACTATTTCACACCACTCATAAACGGTATTTATTTATTTACTGTTACGAATTTATATGTAGTACAAGAGTATATTGGTTTTCAAGCAGTAATATAGGCATTATAAGCATTGTTTCACTCACTAATACATGACCTTTTTTTGCCACATTACCTGATCATCATTTCTAACTGTTTCTTCCTCTAATGCTATGTAAAGTTTGTCCTCCACATTGTCATTGCTTGGGGAATCACTCTGGCCCTGAATTTCGTACCGTGGCATGACATGGCTATACTGGCCAGATCACTGATAACAGGTGAATTGCTGAGACAATGGCATGCAGGGGGGGGAGGAGGTCATGCTGGGTAAGGCATTGTCCCTGCCTGGCATCTTGTTGAGGAAGGTATCACGTGTATACGTACCAAAAATGACTCGCGAAAACTGAAAATTGTGCAAATTAGGGACCTTGCAATTTTTTCGCGTTTATGTACGTCGATGGGATTGGCAGTGACAAAACGTGTGGACGTAAAAGAACGTCGACGGGACACCGTGGGTTAATATTACCAATTCTTTTTGGCTATCTTCTACCAATCGGTGAGGGCTCTGAAGTTATTTCCTCTATGAATTCATTATCAAAGTTTATTCCATTCATTTGTGGGAGTATAGTTATGTTCTCAGCTCTCATGGATCTTAAGCCCAGCAACATATGAGCTTTAATTGCTAAGTTTTCAACGATATAGAAAAATGCAGAGAATGGTCTTGTAGTTTCTGTGAAACTGAGATTTAATCTTATCATACCTTTCACTGTAATCTCTTGTCCATCTACTGTGTATAAATCTAAATCAGCTTCATCCAGAAAAGTTACTTTCTTTTTATTTTTAAGAATTCTATTTAGTTCTTTATGTGTTATTAAGTTCACTGGAGAGCCTGTATCTAAAAATAAGGAAACGTTTTGATCCTCACATACAGCTGGTATCAAAATACACTCATTTCCCAACATGCCTCCTATGTGAAGTTTAGCCTTGTTCTTCTTTACGTTTGTTCGTTTTTTGTCATGACTTGGTCTTCCCCCGATTTGAACATAGACACAATTTTTTCTACTGTTTTGCAATCACTGGTCCAGTGCCCTTGGTATCTATGATGCCTACAGTAAGGACCAAATCCTTGTGTCTTTTGTTTGTCCACTTTTGCTTTGATAAAGCATTCATACCTTGTGTGTCCTGGTTTTGCACAATAATGACATAGAATGGACCTATCCCTTGACTGTGACCTACGAGGTGATTTCCCATAAGAAGTGTTGTTTTTGGCGCGAGACCTGCTCGGGTTGCGCGAAAACTTATGAAACTGCCTGTAGGAAGACGTCTCGGAACGAGGTCTTGTCACGTTTGCTTGTTTGCCCTGCTTGATTTCTGGTCGCGATCGATTTTGTTCTCTGTTTGGGGTCGGTGTAGATGTTTTCACAGCTGATACTGTCTCAGGTACCCTCATTCTACCAGAATGTGCATGTGTGTCGACCATACCTGCTTTACTGCACTGCATCTCTACCTCGTTCATTAAGTCTAGCAAGCACATTCCTGGGGTGTATGCGATCGTCTTGGCGATCTTAAGGGTCCTATCAGGTAATTTACACAAGGCAGCTACATAACCAATGATGTCCACGACGAGGTCTGGGGACATCTTTCCATCATCTGTTATCCAATTAGAATTTTCCAATGTAGCTAATAAAGTTCTCTTAATTGTGGAGACATCAGCAGTTATTTCACTGAGCACATGGTTTGTAGTGTGCTCCCTAACAAGATCTACAATTTTATGTAATTCTGGAATTATACCTGGCAAGAAGTTCATACCTCCAGAAAATTTCCTCAAAAATTCAGTTTTAAATTCATCATATGTCCTAGCACGATGGAGCTTGTCGGAGCGAAGCAAGTTGCTCGCTGGACATCTTTCCTGGCATATGCAAGATGAAAAAATAGCAATTTTCTCTTGTTCATCTAGTATGTGGCGCTTGATGAACATTTGTTCGCACTGACTGACTAATGAAATGACATCAATGCGATCTTTGTCTGTGCCAGAGAATTTTGGGGCAGTTTTATCCTTGTGATACACAAACACGTGAGGTGTGGTTGTTAGATCAGCGGTATTTGTTTCTTGATTCATTTTTACTATTTGCCCTGTTAATTCAACTTGGACGTGTTTATCGTTGTGTGAGGGAATGGTGGATCCTTTGTGGTTGAGTTATATATATATTAGACTTGTGGACGAGCGGTTATTATACTGGAGTAGCTTGTAGTAGATAATCTTCTTTCCCATTTGTCATGTAGTGACAGGAGAGGTAAAGAATAGTATGGGACTATTTTTATTTGTCTTGGAAATATTAACAAGTCTCTCACACAGAGCGAAGTATAGAGTCCAGTCCCACTAGCTATCTCTCTGTCTCGCTCTCTCTGTCTCTCTCTCAAGTTGCCAAGCCCTTCTCCCTGCGACCTGTCTCTTGTATGGCTTTTCTCCTTCTGAGCTCTCTTTCCTAAATTCTGGTGAAACAGGAGACGTATCACGTGTGTTCCTTGTGGATGGAAAGTTTAAGAAGCCTGTGTGTGAGTATGTGTGTATGTGTGTGTATGGTCACTAGGGCTTTGTTCACGGGTGGATTGCTGACAACTAACTGCATCATCTCCTTACTGGCCACTGTCGTCAGCTTTCCTCAGTGTAATTTGCAAGCTCATTTCCTATTCCCAGGCTCGCACAGAGCTGTCTATCTATCTATTTATTTATCTATCTATTATGATTTGTAATTATAATATGGAGTTCTGATAACTGGAAGTCTTGAGACCAGTAATAACCTCAAATCAAGAGGATAACTGGGAAGACTGGTTATCACATGTAGCGGCGACCATCAACTCCTCAGAAAATTCATCAACTGGGAAGACTCCTCATTATATCCTTTACGGAGAAGAGAAAGTGTTACCCTACGATTTGTTGGCTGGACCTCCTACTCCAGTATACAACGAAGAAGACTACGCAAAGGTACAGTTGTTGAAATTCCAACGTATACACAGTGAAGTACGGAAAAGATTAAAAGCCTCAAGAGCGGAGATGATGGCGAAACAACACAAAGGTAGTCAAGAAAAGACGTTACAGGCAGGCCAGAAGGTCATGATCCACAACCCTGAGAAAATTTCCAAGCTCAGACCTAAGTTCCGCAGACCATATACCGTAGTGGAACGAGTACATGGAAATACTTATAGAATAAAGGATGAAGCTAATGGAACTCAGGAGGTAGTACATGCTGATAGGATCAAACTAGTAAGTCAAGAGCTAGGCCTAACTAACCCTGCGTCTGATGTGTTGTCCCCTCTGTTTTCGTTGCAGTCTATGTCGTCGTCCATACCTGTCCCTAACCAAGAGTATCGCAGCAAGCTACGATCCCACAACAAGAGTGATTAAGGGAGTATCTTCTCTAGCAGGAAAAAATGTGGCTGTGGCTCATACTTCTTGTGCGTTGCTTGGGGTGGACCTATGGAAAGACGTCGGACACGGACACGACTGCGTTAATGCCAGGAGCACTGAAGAGCCCACTTGGAGAAGTCGTGGTAGTGGAAGATGCAGTATGCATCTACTATCCAATGGAAGGCTATCTCCAAACGCCAGATATTGTCAAGGAGGTCTCCAAGGGCTTGTCGAATCTCAGACAGTAACTGTTGGAAGTGGGAAAGACGTTTAATCGAAACCCACGATTGACGAACTCTGACACTGAAGCTTTGGAACGAACCTTGCATGGAATTGTTGAGCTTCAGACTAGGCATATAGACAGGCTCACCGACAGGCTCACTAACTTGCATGTTGCTTTACCTAACGTACACTCTGATCTTTCCAAGCATGTCCATGCACGTACTAAAAGAGGACTTGTGGATTTTCTAGGAATCCTGTCTCAACAACTCTTTGGCACGGCATTAGATAAGGATGTAGTGCAATTGGGTAGACAGATGCATGACTTGACACTGGCCGCTAAAGCCAATAATAGATTAATCATGCATGTTTATAAACGGTTAGATGAGTTCACCAACAAAGCTAACGAGATAATTAGGACTACCAACCATCTAGTAGAGCTTGTGAACAACATCTAAATTAACCTACCAACCCTAGCTAACTTGATGTTATTCGCTGAGTACTTACATGCTCTCGACGAGTCAACCAATGCTTTGGAGAAGCATGCAGCCAATATGGTGCACGGCTTAATCGATGCAAGTTTGAACAGGGTTAATGCTTTATTACTGCCTACTAATATACTAACAAATGCACTTGATATAGGTATGTGGAAGCACGGACTTATGCCACTCTTTGATCTGAGTCAACTGGAATATTATTACCCATTGTTAGAGGCCCAGTTGACCCATGAAGGCATCCTGATATTGATACCTATGAGGAATGCTGTAACATACCATGCATGGCGGTTCATTTCCTTCCCTTTTGCTACTGCTAATAATACACTTGTTGTTATTCAAGAGGGTCCAGAGGTGCTAGTTGTCTCAGATGACAAGAAATATGTAGCAGAAACGACTGTGGATGAATTTGAGAAGTGTAAGGCCTCATTTCTTGATCTCCATGTATGTCCTGCTTTCCATTTTGTCTTCGTACCATTAAAGGTAGAGGAGTGTAAGAGGGCCTTGTTGGACACAAATACTTCCTCTGCTCTGCAACGTTGCACCTTCCAACCCATTCAATTGAAGTCAGTTTTCCATGCTCATATTCATGCGAAACAGTACTTTTACTTTCCTGAGACAGAGGACGTAACTGTGACTTGTGCCTCGCAGAATCAATTCCTTACTGTAAAGGGGTATTATGTTGCACCTGATTTTTGTGAGTTACACAGTAAAGAGATAGCAGTTCTGCCTAGCAAGCATCATCTACCTTTGTCAGTGAACTTCTCATCCCAGTTACGACCCTTTTTACCTTCATTCAATGTTACTTCCTTGCATGTGACCAGGCTGTCTCATGTATTAAAGGAGCTTACCTTCCTCTCCCACCTGAACAGGACTGATTTAGAGCCTTATGTACTGTCCTATCTTCCTTCATACCTTTCTCCTTCCTATTTTGGTCCTGGAGTTGGTCTTCTACTTATTGTGGTCTTGTCCTGTGTTTGTGGTTTAGGCTACTATTTAAGGCGCCAATTAAGGAACCCACTATGTGGATGTTCCTGAATAGTTAGCTACCCTACACTCTGGTTAGGCTACACGGTAGTTTGGACAACAATGTCGACGAGGACGTCAATGGCGTGGCCGAGCGATGTTCTGGTGTCAACATCTTTTTCCATAAAAAGGTGTAGTATCACACATTTTGCATGATAATTTTTAAAGCTGTTTAGTCATAATTAACAGTGTGTAATGAAGTGTGAATGATGAACAACCAAATATCATTTCGCTGTTAGCTGTGGTATAGGAAGAAGGTGGATGGCAGACCACAAGTGCCACCCTGTTTCAATTATAAAATGAAGGTTAGGGGAAGTGAAAAGATATCTGAATAGTGCGAAAGTGTAAAGTCCTGGGGAACCATTTATTATGTTGGTATATGTGAATGTACTTAATACCATTCTATAGAGGTGTATAATGTGCTAGTAGAGTTGTCATTTATCTCTACTTTTTGCATGAGCCCAGAGTATATGTAAATGCTTGGCACCTCACTTTTAGCTGACCTCAGCACCGCGCCCTAGTCGGCACGATGAGCATACAGCGTCAGAAGACGTTATATAGTTATCAAGGGAGGTGGTATCGCTCTTACATATCTCTCGGGTCGCAGTTATATTATTCTGTACCCAATAAAGACAGATTTAATCTGCTCATTTCTGTCACCTTATGCTACCAATTAATATAACAGACCAGCTCCATCTTCTAGTGGCAGAGGACCTTTGGTGGGAAGTGTCGGGCAGTGACGGCGAGTAGCTGACGTGTACTACAGACAGTGTCGTCGATCTCCAACGCGGTGGTCTAGTTATACTCGTACTATAGCAGCAGAACACATAATATGTAGTCAACCGCTACTCCATATAACGGCTACACCTTTGCTACATCTCGCAGATCGCTAATCCATGATACTTTATTAAATGCTCAGTTATTCTGAAACGTGGAGAGAGAGAGAGAGAGAGAGAGAGAGAGAGAGAGAGAGAGAGAGAGAGGAAAACTACGAAAGAAAAAAAAAAGCACTGTCCGAATAAAGTGGAAACCTGAAAAGAACACACACACACACACACACACACACACACACACACACACACACACACACACACACACACACACACACACACACACACACACACACACACACACACACACACACAGGAGGAAGAAAAGATCCTGTAAAGTAAGAGGACAAAAACGCGCTTGCACGAAAGGAACGCAAGAAAAAAGTGATGTCTTGAAGTATAATTAGTTTGTGAATTAATCATAAGGCGGAGAGCACATAGAAGAAAGGAAAGAGAAAAGGAAACGAATGAGATCTACTGAAAGAGATGGCAAGAAGAAAGATAAAAGTGAGATAGTCAATGCAAATAGGGAGAAAAGATGAACGAGTGACTCAAAGAAATGAAAATTCCCAGAAGTGAACGCCAGAGACACCGTGTTTAATATTTACACAGAAGAAATGAGCATAACGAAATGTAAAATAAACATGCGATAAAATACAGTACAGGAAGAAATGCTCAGAGTCTATGGAAATAAAATACAAATAAAATACAATTAATCAGCGTAAGGAACGGTGCGAAAGGTACACATAAACAGCAGAGAAGCTATCAATAATTCAGGAGCAAAGACAGGTAAAGGTATTTATTATAACGATATATGCGTAAAGATAAAAATGAAAACGATAACCATGATAGAGGAAAGAGAAACAAAATGAAAATCGGAAAGAAGAATTAAGATGTATAATATCACTTGAAAATATCAGGAGTAATATAAAAATACTTTTCATGGATGTGTTGAAAAAAAAAAAAAAAAAAAGCATTTATCCTCCTCGTATATCGCGATGAGAAAGCGAAGGCAAGGGAAGGGAACACGCACTGGAAATCTTACATGACGTGGGCTCTTGCAATCTTCCTTCTTTCTCTGGCTTTTTCTTCCTTTTTTGTTATTCTATCTCTCATTCATTCTCTCAAACAGTCATTCTCTTTCCTTTTTCTCTTGCCTGAACACACACACACACACACACACACACACACACACACACACACACACACACACACATGCTTTAAATTATAAAACTACTCAAAATAACTCTAGTTATATGCCATATATATATTTGAAGCTGACTATAAAAAACGAAAATAACAGGCACTAAAATGAATTATAGGAAGATAAAAATTGAGACATCAGAAAAATACTCTTCATCAGAAAATACCTGCAACCCAAAGCCCTTCTTTTTTTCCTTCTCCCCTCCCGCCTTCCCAGTTCTCCTCCTCGTCCCCTTTCCTGTCCCCTCCCCCTCCTTTCCCTCCTCTTCTTAACCCTTCTTTCCTCCCCTCATTATACATTATCCTCTTCACTATCTCTCTTATTCCTCACTCTCTCTCTCTCTCTCTCTCTCTCTCTCTCTCTCTCTCTCTCTCTCTCTCGTGGTTGAAATTTCAGTATGTTTTGGGATAAAATCTGGGTCGAGGTAACAAGAGTATGGCAGGAGCCTGCTGCTTGAGTTGAAACGCATTCTTGTCTTTATTTTTTCTCTTTTAGCTCTCTTTCTCTTCCTCTTTCTTTTTGCCTTGTTCTCACTGTCTTTGGGCAGAGTTAATGACGGTATGTAGGGGCCAGCCTTGTTTGGTTAGTACTCATGCTCACCCTTCTTTCTTTACACACACACACACACACACACACACACACACACACAGATATATATATATATATATATATATATATATATATATATATATATATATATATATATATATATATATATATATATATATATATATATATATATATATATATATATATATATATATATATATATATATATATATATATATATATATATATATATATATATATATATGTATATATATATATATATATATATATATATATATATATATATATATATATATATATATATATATATATATATATATATATATATATATATATATATATATATATATATATATAAAACCTTGTCTCTATCTTTATTTATCAGTCACTTCGTCCATCAGTTTTACTCTTCTATAGCCATATTATCTGTCTTTATCTGTATTTAAATCTCACTATCTTGTGGTCCCATTCTCTGACCGCTATTCATTCACTAGAAAATATATGAATATTCATCATTAGTCGTTATAGTGTAAATAAATGTGTTTATTATCTGTTCATACATTATTTCCTCACATGGTGTGGCAACCAAATCTGCTGAATCCAGTTAGTTAAAGATTTGTTAAAGCTTAACATTTCAGTTCAGCTATATCCCACGCTCTGTTCACCAGGGCAGCCTATCATAGACCTTCACAGGGTCAGACTGTGCCACTACGCCGTCCTGGCTTAGTTCTGTATTCCTCAAGCTTTGTAAATAATTTCAAGAATACAGCTTACAAAACCTTGCTACAGCTTGGTTCTACCCTCAAGATGGACTGAATCAGCAACCCTTAATATTTAACAATAATCACCATTTACGTATTGCCGGAAAGTTGGCAGGATTCGTAACAAACACTAGCAACATTCTCCTGGAAATTACACATTTTGCAGCTGAATCATCCCCCGTTCCTGTTCACCTACAACTATATCGTGTTTAGAGTGATACCTATTTTGTTACTGTATTCCTGTGCTGTGTATGTGTGTGTATGGTCACTATAGTAGCCGCAGCGAGAAATGAACGCTGTGGTGGGGCAGCCGGGATGACCTGGGATTCCCCCACTGTAGCCATATTTACATGTCACCGACCATCGGCCACCGCTGCAGCCCCGCTCCATGATCCTTACCCTGTGTCTCTGGCTTTCTCTTTCTCTCTCGGTTTCTATATAAACTGCTGTATTTCTGAAACTAATTATGAAATTATTATGACTTTTGTTCCACACCACCACTGAGGTAAAAATCAAGGAGAGTTTTCTGTATAAAGGTTTCCCCCCTCTCCTAAATGTGGCATATGAGCGGGGGAGTGCGGCCTTGCCGATACCTCCGCCTGACCTATAATTATACACTCGCCAGAACTGACCTGCCCTCAGACAAGGGGGGGGAAACCTTTATACAGAAAACTCTCCTTGATTTTTACCTCAAAGGTGGTGTGGAACAAAAGACATAATAATTTCATAATTAGTTTCGGAAATACAGCAGTTTATATAGAAACCGAGAGAGAAAGAGAAAGCCAGAGACACAGGGTAAGGATCATGGAGCTGGGCTGCAGCGGTGGCCGATGGTCGGTGACATCCTACCTCTATGGTCGGTGACATGAGGATATGGCTACAGTGGGGGAATCCCCGGATGACCGGCTGCCCCACCACAGCGTTCATTTCTCGCTGCGGCTACTATAGGGCTTTGTTCACGGGTGGATTGCTGACAACTAACTGCATCATCTCCTTACTGGCCACTGTCGTCAGCTTTCCTCAGTGTAATTTGCAAGCTCATTTCCTATTCCCAGGCTCGCACAGAGCTGTCTATCTATCTTTTTATCTATCTATCTATTATGATTTGTAATTATAATATGGAGTTCTGATATCTGCTCGGTCACGCGAAAATGGCGTACCATCGACAGTCAATAGTCCTAACATATTAATACACATTATATACACATTATAATGAACTTATAAGCTAATTAAGTGAAATACATAATATTGTAAAAGTAACATAATTGTGTGAATATTGTATACATATAATATTCATAGTAAATAGTGATTATTCAGTAATATTACATTTTAAACAAGTTGTATACATATTTGAATAAATGCATTAAAGTAAATTATTTAACTGTAATACAGTATGTACTTGGGTTATTGTAGTGAAATGCATACATGCAAGAAAAAAAAATTGTTTAAAATTAAGATTATGGCAAGAGTTATTAATATTTCATTTAAAGATAATGGTACTGTCCGCCATACATGGGTCATTCTTCTTTGTATTTTTTTTATATATGTAATTAATACTATATACAAAATATATACACTTCATTCAGGGTGGTTAACTTTGATGTTAACTCTCCCCCCACTAAATAATGACTCCAAATTAGCAATTCTTGCATGCATTCTGTGCATTGTGAACAGCAGTACTGCAACTACAATGCAGACGATTATAAAGGCAGTAGGTGCTGGGCTATACACATAATATGGGTTGAACATACTCAAACTCAAATCTTCCCAGGGGTTCATTGTTTCATTGATCAGCTGCATAGTTTCAAACTTAGGTGAAGTCAGCTTAATACTTGTGCTCATGTTTAAGTTCATATCAGGCAGTGGGTGGAAATGTTTGTGTGTATGATTGAGAATGGCGTAGTGATTGATGGTGGATAAAGTAGACATGGCTGGTGTAAATATCACACAGTAGTCTGGTGCTATGTATAATCCTGATGCTGACGTATGAGATGGTGGTATATCTGGACAGACTATGTAAACTGATGTGTTATGAGGGAAATAAAAAAACTGTGAGTGTCCAATGTGTTGATGGTGTACAAGTTTATCTGGAGCAAAAGTGAAGTTGCAATGATGATGAATATTGTCATTTCTGATGATAGCCATTTCACAAGGGACTGTATCAGTAGGCTGAAACGTGAAAATGTACGCAGGACAAAGATGAACAGCATGTAAGGATGTGCGGCACTTTCGTTCAATCATTGACTCACTTGTGAAAGTGACAGTGTCCCGTCTCTTGGAGACCATGATGAGTTCGGTCTCTGTGTTGATGTTGATTATGACCAAAGTGTTGTTATTTTTATAGGGGAAGGGGTGTATTTGGTATACTGTGAACAGGTCTTCAGTAATGAATGGTACATGAACTACCACTGATGGTGTTAGTGTTGCTTCTAAATACGGGTAATATTGCATAAATTCCCCACTGCGGAACAACTGCTTCAATTTATGTTTATGTATGCCTTGACCAACTATCTGACGTAGCCCATGAACTGGGAGTAAGTCAATTGTGATCTTGCCATCACCAGCATTCGAAATTCCTTGCATAAGTGCCCTGAAACGATCTCTAGTGTTCTCTAATTGTAGTAGAATCGTGTCAATATGTTCTGTGATGATGGAGAAGTGTTGGAAAAGTGTAACGTTTCCCTCCAATTCATTTATTTTATCTACACTCTCGAGAGCTATGTTTTCTGCTTGTTTCAGATTTTTCACAATTGTCTTCATTGCTGAGTTCTGTCCTGTGATGAATTTATCTTGGTATGTTAGTACCTGAGCTATCTTATTAAATTTGTTGTTTATTTCTTTAAGGTCATCCTCTGTAGCCAATCCAAAGATGTTCCCAAGAACTGCGCCACCCAGGTCGAACAAACCGCGCTTTTGGCGAGTACGTGTGATGTTGTTCCTGTCGCTCAGTACCTCCGTTCCATAAGATGGGAGATCTTGGATCATGACGAGCATAGTTGACTTCGCCTGTTCTAGTTTCCATTTCGCTAACTTTACCATTTCATTCACTTCCTTGTTGTTATGTGCTTATGAAACATAATATCCTATCATGAAGTCCAGAGTTCGCATCGGCGTCGCAAGTCTGTCTAGATAAGTAGGTAAGTCATACAAGTAATCTAGACTTATTTCAGTACTCATGACGTCCTTAACGATTGAAGTCGTGGCCGTTGGAGCTATGAGGCATCCTTGTCGTACTATATGTTTGGGGTCTAAGTGCGCATATCCTCTTGCTATGTAGAGGAGAATCCATAGCATAAGTCCCTTCATCGTAACCAACCGAAAAAAAAAAAAATCTATTAATTTCCTATAATGCTGTGGTCGATGATAGTGATGATGTGAGTTACGGTTGATTGTTATTTCATTTATAGAAGGAGTTTAAATCGATATTTAATTCTCGTAAATGATGTACTGTAGATTTGATTGGAACAGTTGCACCTATGTTCGATTGTTTGGTATATGACCTTAATTTCTTTTTGTAATCATTGTTGTGTTCTTGCTTGGTTTCTTGAGGTACGTTCGCCTGTTCGGTTGTACCCGAGGCTGAATAATTATGTGATAATTCCCTTGAAACTCGTTTTAAATGGTCAATATAAACTTGTTTCTCCTCGCCACTTGAAAGTGACTTAATTAAAACTTTGTTTGCTTTTATGTTAATTACTCTGTATAGGCCCTCAAATTTTGGGGATAATTTATTGTCTCTCGTATGAATGACACCGTAAACAATGTCTCCTAAGCTGATAGGTGAATCTTTTGCCTACTTGTTAAATGCCTCCGTCATTTCTTCCTTGATGCAAGTAAGATGGAGGAATAGAAGAAGGGAAAGACAAGAGGAAGGAGTAGTTGCAAGGAGAGTGGAAAGGTTACAAGAGGATGAGAAAAAGGCAGAGTATAAGAGAGAAGTGGAGGAACGATTGGGCAAATATGAATTGGAGCAGATGGGAGACGTGGAAGGTGTGTGTAAGATATTTACAGAAGAAATATGTGCAGCATGTGATGTGGTGTGTGGAAGGAAGAGAAGACGGAGGGGGGTGCAAGGAACAGCGTGGTGGACTGAAGAGGTGAAACAGGCTGTGGCACAAAAGAAGAAAGCATACAATGAATGGATGAGAAATAGGGGCGTGGAAGAAGTTGAGAGGCAGAAGAGAGAGTTATATGTGGAAAGGAAGAGAGAGGTGAAAAGATTAGTAAGAGAGAGTAAGAAGAGAGTGGATGAGGAATTTGGAAGGAATTTGAGTGTAAAGTGGAGGGACTGTAAGAAAATGTTCTGGAGAGAAGTGAAAAGAGTAAGACAGGGTGGAAGTGAAGTTAGCAGGGAGTGAAAGATAAACATGGTAGATTACTAGTGGAGAAGGGAGAAAAGTGAGCAGATGGAGAGAACACTTTAAGGAATTGTTGAACGTAGAGGATGGAAGTAATGCGAGTATAAGTGGCTGGGGAATGGCTGGGAGAAGGAGGGAGGTGAGAAGACAGGTAGAAATCAGTAGGATAGAGGTTGTGGAAGCAATGAAGAAAGTTAAATCGGGGAAAGCCCCAGGAATTGATGGAGTGTGTGGTGAGATGCTGAAGCATGGGGGAGAGATAGTAGTAGAATGGATGTGGAAGATGTGCAGATTGGCCTGGGAGGAAGGTAGAGTCCCGGAGGATTGGAAGTCAGGTATAATTATTCCCTTGTACAAAGGAAAAGGGGAAAAAGAAGTGTGTGGTAATCATAGGGGCATTTGTCTTCTTAGTATAATAGGAAAAGTGTATGGTAGGATACTTATAGACAGAGTTAGAGAAAGAACAGAGAAATTAGTTGGAGAAGAACAGGGAGGCTTTAGGAAGGGAAGAGGTTGTGTAGATCAGATATTCATTCTTAGATCTTTAGTGGAAAAGTTTCTAGAGAAGGGAAAGAAGTTGTATGCGGCTTTCATGGATTTGGAGAAAGCATATGACAGGGTGGATAGACAAGGATTGTGGAAAGTGTTAAGAATATATGGAGTAGATGGGAAGTTGTTGAATGCTGTGAAGAGTATGTATGATGGTGCTAAGGCTGCAGTGCGTGTGGATGGTGAACTAAGTGAATTTTTCTCTTTGAAAGTTGGTTTGAAACAGGGATGTGTCATGTCTCCATGGTTGTTCAATCTGTACATGGATGGGGTAATAAAAGAGGTACAAGGTAGGGTAGTGGATGTTGGAGTGGCCCTGGTGAGAGAGGATAGTGTTTGGAAACTCCTGTACTGTTGTTTGCAGATGATACTGTGTTGTTGAGTGAAGATGAAGGGGAGCTGCAAGGCTTGGTGGATGAGTTTGAGAGAGTGTGTAAGAAACGGAACCTAAAGGTGAATGTAGGGAAGAGTAAAGTGATGGTCTTTGAGAGAGTGGAAGTCAGTGAATGTATAGCGAGGTTGGATGGTGAGGAATTGGAAAATGTGAGTACGTTTAAGTATTTGGGTAGTGTGAGGAGTACGGATGGAGGTTGGGAGGGTGAAGTGCTTGAAAGGGTACAGCAGGGAAGAAAGGTTGCTGGTTCCTTGAAAGCAGTGATAAGAAACAGGGAAGTGAGCATGGAAGTAAAAAAGTTACTACATGACAGTATTGTGATACCAACTCTAACGTACGGAAGTGAAGCTTGGACGTTGTTGGAAGGACACAAGTCAAGAGTGAGAGCAGTGGAAATGAGTTATTTAAGAGGAGCTTGTGGAGTCACGTGGAGAGACAGGCTGACGAATGAGGATATAAAGGAGCGTTGTGGTGTTGATGTGGATGTGATAGGAAGCGTTGTGAGGAACACACTGAGGTGGTTTGGCCATGTGGAGAGGATGGAGGGTGAAAGACTGACGAAGAGAGTGTATGTGAGTGAGGTGGAGGGTGGAAGAGGGAGGGGGAGACCGAGGATGAGATGGAGGGATGGGGTGGAGAGGTATATGAGAGACGGGGGTGTGAGTTGGGAGCAGGGTAGTGAAATGGCGGGGGACAGGGCGACTTGGAGGCGATTTGTTTGTGGCCACCCCAAACGGGATTGAGGCGTCTGGCAATAGATAGATAGATAGATAGATAGATTTCTTCCTTGGACATCGTTAATTGTTTTTTGACTCTTTTGTGAATGTCCTGGAATTCACGTAAACGGAGTTTAGAGTAATCATCGTAATTGTATATAGGCATGCTGTCACCTTCTAGGAGCTCATATGGTAATTTTTTATCTGTGCCATATATAATGAAATGTGGTGTGTCACCGATGGATTTATTTATAGACCCATTAATTGAGGCTTCTACTCTGGGAATCCAATCATCCCAGCTTGCATAATTTTCACTGAGAATGTGTCGTAGCACATCTAATACCTTTTATTTTGTCTCTCTACCAACCCATTCGATGCTGGGTGATAGGCCAAAACGTTAACCTTTTTGATGTTGTATTGTTTACATATTTCTTGTAAGATCTCAGAATTAAATTCTCCTCCATTATCACTTATTAGTACCTTTGGGGTAGTAAAGCGACATACTACATTATCTATTATTGTCTTTGCTACTGTCTCTGCTGTCTTATCTTTAATTGGAGCTAAAATGACATAACGGGAAAAATGATCCGTTGCTACGAATAAGTATAGGTTATTATTGTATGATATTGGCATCTTGAGTAAATCAACAGCGACAACGTCCCATGGTTCATGTGGTACAGGGTAATTACCCATCGGTGCAGGTGTGATTGGGTATCCTTTGTGTTTCGCACATGATTCGCATCTGTCTATATGACTGTTTATATCTTTTCGTAATGAAGGCCAGTAATATAATAGCTGGGCTTGGTTGAATGTCTTATCCTTTCCAGGATGTCCTGCATGTGGGCTGTCGTGTATCAGTCGTAATACTTGGGGTATCATGTCATTAGGTACTACCAACTGGTTAGTATTTCTTTGGCGTTTTGGTTGCTTAGAGTTAATTTTGTATAATGTATTATTGACCTTTGTGAATTGTTCAAGTGGGACATGCAGTTTGGGTAATTGTATGTCATCTCCACTTTCTAACTTGTATATTACTTTAGACCATATTGGGTCAAGTCTTTGTGCCTTTGCGATATCCTCGTGGTTTGGGATATTTCCTTTGCGATCTAACGCCGCGACCTGAATTGTGTTCGGGTTCCTAGATAAAGCGCCAGCTACTATGTTCATTTTACCTTATATATAATGAATTTGTACATTATAGTTTTCAACTGTACACTTCCATCTTGCTCTCCTCCCAGAAAGGAGTTTTTCTTTAAACATACCCACCAGTGGTTTATGGTCGGTGAATAAGTGGATTTCGTAACCATATATCAAATCTCGAAACTTTTGTAATGCAAAAACCACTGCAAGTGCCTCTAAGTCTGTGGTGCAATAATTTTTCTCCGCACCTCTTGTTTGTCTGCTGGCAAATGCAATTGGTTGATTCTTTCCTCTTTTATCTTCCTGCATCAGTACAGCCCCTAATCCTTTAACTGATGCGTCTGTACAAATAAGAAATGATTTTGTGTAATCCGGATATGCTAAACAAGGTGCATTTGTTAGTTTAATTTTTAGATTGTTAAATGCCCTTTTTTGTTCTTCTTCCCATTGGAATACAGCATCTTTTTTGAGTAGTTGGAATAGAGGAAAGGCTATATGAGAGAACTGTGGTACGAATGACCTATAGTACCCAGCCAGACCTAAAAATTGTCTAATTTCGTCAGTCGTAGTGGGTTCAGGAAAATCTCTCACTGCCTGTATTTTGTCATCAGTGGTGTGAATACCATCAGAACTTAATTTGTGGCCTAAGAAATTTATTTTCTTAAAGCAAAATTTGCATTTAGAAAGTTTAATTTTTAATCCAGCATCACTAAGCTTTTGTAAGAGTAAGTCTAATTTCCTGAGATGATCCTTAATATTCTTCGTTGCGATTATAATATCGTCAAGATAAACAAATATTCCTTGTCCTAAAATTCCGGACAATACGTAATTCATAAGACGCTGGAATGTGCCTGGGGCTGTCCTCAGTCCCATTGGCATTCTTGTATATTGATAATGGCCTCTGTTTGTTGAAAAGGCAGTGTATTTACGTGACTCCTTAGATACCGGAATCTGAGAGTAGCCGTTTAGGAGATCGATGGTCGAGAAAATATTATTCTCAGGACCAATATTCTGTAGAACATCGCTTAGCAATGGCATGGGAAATCTGTCTGGGTTTGTGTGATTATATGGTTTACGGTAATCTACTACCGCACGCATTTCTCCATTTCGTTTGGGCACGAAGAATAGGGGGGCATTCCACGGGGAGACTGAAGGCTCAATGATTCCAAGTTTTAACATTTCATCGACATACTGATTTGCAAGTGTACGTTGGGAGTGTGGTATGCGGTAAGCTGGTACGAAAATTGGTGGTGTTTCTGGGTGCACATTAATCATGTGATTAATCAAGTTAGTACACCCTAATTGTTCTCCGGGCAATGCTACGGTGTCCCTGTGTGTTTCCAGCAGGGTTAACAAATCATTTTCTTCATCAAATTCACCTGAGTGAATTAAATTCTCTTTTATTCTTTCTCTATCTGTAGATTTTATCTCACTTGTTACTCCAGCTAGAACTATTTCCTTCACAGGGGCGGGACATTTTTCAATATTAACTATGCAAGTTCCCTTTTTCAACTGAACTTCCCCATTCATGTGATTAATTATGAATATCTGAGTTTGCCCTTCGTCGTTCGTATGACATAATGCGTTTTCTACTGACAATCCCTTTACTTTACATAATTCTTCTAAGACAAGAACAGTACTATTCCGTAATTTGCTCTTTATGGTAACCTTCATGTATGAATTAGGTGGTATAACTAAATCATTAGTGAGATGGGCTGGAAAAATTGATAAATCAGTACTGTTATCTGGGTCACTAATTCTGGAGGATGGGGTTGGTGGTGGGAGTGGATCTATACACTCATCTGTTTGTGTATGTATGTTTAAGCCTTTAACCCGCCCCATCCCGACCACTTTTCCACCACTGACTCCCCCCAATCCCGACCATTTTAGGAAAAAAATTTTTTTGGCTCAAACCTTCGCTTTTGGTGAGAAACATCGAAAATTCATAGAGAAATCGCTCACCTGAGGTTTTAAATACTCATTACAGGTAGGAGTGCCTCCTTACCTTACTGGGCTTTCCATCAGGCTGGTACCAAAGAAAACGAGTTCTATGGGAGGATAACTATTTCACACCACTCATAAACGGTATTTATTTATTTATTGTTACAAATTTATATGTAGTACAAGAGTATATTGGTTTTCAAGCAGTAATATAGGCATTATAAGCATTGTTTCACTCACTAATACATGACCTTTTTTTGCCACATTACCTGATCATCATTTCTAACTGTTTCTTCCTCTAATGCTATGTAAAGTTTGTCCTCCACATTGTCATTGATTGGGGAATCACTCTGGCCCTGAATTTCGTACCGTGGCATGACATGGCTATACTGGCCAGATCACTGATAACAGGTGAATTGCTGAGACAATGGCATGCAGGGGGGGGGAGGAGGTCATGCTGGGTAAGGCATTGTCCCTGCCTGGCATCTTGTTGAGGAAGGTATCACGTGTATACGTACCAAAAATGACTCGCGAAAATTGAAAATTGTGCAAATTAGGGGCCTTGCAATTTTTTCGCGTTTATGTACGTCGATCGGATTGGCAGTGACAAAACGTGTGGACGTAAAAGAACGTCGACGGGACACCGTGGGTTAATATTACCAATTCTTTTTGGCTATCTTCTACCAATCGGTGAGGGCTCTGAAGTTATTTCCTCTATGAATTCATTATCAAAGTCTATTCCATTCATTTGTGGGAGTATAGTTATGTTCTCAGCTCTCATGGATCTTAAGCCCAGCAACATATGAGCTTTAATTGCTAAGTTTTCAACGATATAGAAAAATGCAGAGAATGGTCTTGTAGTTTCTGTGAAACTGAGATTTAATCTTATCATACCTTTCACTGTAATCTCTTGTCCATCTACTGTGTATAAATCTAAATCAGCTTCATCCAGAAAAGTTACTTTCTTTTTTTTTTTTAAGAATTCTATTTAGTTCTTCATGTGTCATTAAGTTCACTGGAGAGCCTGTATCTAAAAATAAGGAAACGTTTTGATCCTCACATACAGCTGGTATCAAGATACACTTATTTCCCAACATGCCTCCTATGTGAAGTTTAGCCTTGTTCTTCTTTACGTTTGTTCGTTTTTTGTCATGACTTGGTCTTCCCCTGATTTGAACATAGACACAATTTTTTCTACTGTTTTGCAATCACTGGTCCAGTGCCCTTGGTATCTATGATGCCTACAGTAAGGACCAAATCCTTGTGTCTTTTGTTTGTCCACTTTTGCTTTGATAAAGCATTCATACCTTGTGTGTCCTGGTTTTGCACAATAATGACATAGAATGGACCTATCCCTTGACTGTGACGTACGAGGTGATTTCCCATAAGAAGTGTTGTTTATGGCGCGAGACCTGCTCGGGCTGCGCGAAAACTTATGAAACTGCCTGTAGGAAGGCGTCTGGGAACGAGGCCTTGTCACGTTTGCTTGTTTGGCCTGCTTGATTTCTGGTCGCGATCGATTTTGTTCTCTGTTTGCGGTCGGTGTAGATGTTTTCACAGCTGATACTGTCTCAGGTACCCTCATTCTACCAGAATGTGCATGTGTGTCGACCATACCTGCTTTACTGCACTGCATCTCTACCTCGTTCATTAAGTCTAGCAAGCACATTCCTGGGGTGTACGCGATCGTCTTGGCGATCTTAAGGGTCCTATCAGGTAATTCACACAAGGCAGCTACATAACCAATGATGTTCACGACGAGGTCTGGGGACATCTTTCCATCATCTGTTATCCAATTAGAATTTTCCAATGTAGCTAATAAAGTTCTCTTAATTGTGGAGACATCAGCAGTTATTTCACTGAGCACATGGTTTGTAGTGTGCTCCCTAACAAGATCTACAATTTTATGTAATTCTGGAATTATACCTGGCAAGAAGTTCATACCTCCAGAAAATTTCCTCAAAAATTCAGTTTTAAATTCATCATATGTCCTAGCACGATGGAGCTTGTCGGAGCGAAGCAAGTTGCTCGCTGGACATCTTTCCTGGCTTATGCAAGATGAAAAAATAGCAATTTTCTCTTGTTCATCTAGTATGTGGCGCTTGATGAACATTTGTTCGCACTGACTGACTAATGAAATGACATCAATGCGATCTTTGTCTGTGCCAGAGAATTTTGGGGCAGTTTTATCCTCGTGATACACAAACACGTGAGGTGTGGTTGTTAGATCAGCGGTATTTGTTTCTTGATTCATTTTTACTATTTGCCCTGTTAATTCAACTTGGACGTGTTTATCGTTGTGTGAGGGAATGGTGGATCCTTTGTGGTTAAGTTATATATATATTAGACTTGTGGACGAGCGGTTATTATACTGGAGTAGCTTGTAGTAGATAATCTTCTTTCCCATTTGTCATGTAGTGACAGGAGAGGTAAAGAATAGTATGGGACTATTTTTATTTGTCTTGGAAATATTAACAAGTCTCTCACACAGAGCGAAGTATAGAGTCCAGTCCCGCTAGCTATCTCTCTGTCTCGCTCTCTCTGTCTCTCTCTCAAGTTGCCAAGCCCTTCTCCCTGCGACCTGTCTCTTGTATGGCTTTTCTCCTTCTGAGCTCTCTTTCCTAAATTCTGGTGAAACAGGAGACGTATCACGTGTGTTCCTTGTGGATGGAAAGTTTAAGAAGCCTGTGTGTATGTGTGTATGTGTGTGTATGGTCACTAGGGCTTTGTTCATGGGTGGATTGCTGACAACTAACTGCATCATCTCCTTACTGGCCACTGTCGTCAGCTTTCCTCAGTGTAATTTGCAAGCTCATTTCCTATTCCCAGGCTCGCACAGAGCTGTCTATCTATCTATTTATCTATCTATCTATTATGATTTGTAATTATAATATGGAGTTCTGATAACTGGAAGTCTTGAGACCAGTAATAACCTCAAATCAAGAGGATAACTGGGAAGACTGGTTATCACATGTAGCGGCGACCATCAACTCCTCAGAAAATTCATCAACTGGGAAGACTCCTCATTATATCCTTTACGGAGAAGAGAAAGTGTTACCCTACGATTTGTTGGCTGGACCTCCTACTCCAGTATACAACGAAGAAGACTACGCAAAGGTACAGTTGTTGAAATTCCAACGTATACACAGTGAAGTACGGAAAAGATTAAAAGCCTCAAGAGCGGAGATCATGGCGAAACAACACAAAGGTAGTCAAGAAAAGACGTTACAGGCAGGCCAGAAGGTCATGATCCACAACCCTGAGAGAATTTCCAAGCTCAGACCTAAGTTCCGCGGACCATATACCGTAGTGGAACGAGTACATGGAAATACTTATAGAATAAAGGATGAAGCTAATGGAACTCAGGAGGTAGTACATGCTGATAGGATCAAACTAGTAAGTCAAGAGCTAGGCCTAACTAACCCTGCGTCTGATGTGTTGTCCCCTCTGTTTTCGTTGCAGTCTATGTCGTCGTCCATACCTGTCCCTAACCAAGAGTATCGCAGCAAGCTACGATCCCACAACAAGAGTGATTAAGGGAGTATCTTCTCTAGCAGGAAAAAATGTGGCTGTGGCTCATACTCCTTGTGCGTTGCTTGGGGTGGACCTATGGAAAGACGTCGGACACGGACACGACTGCGTTAATGCCAGGAGCACTGAAGAGCCCACTTGGAGAAGTCGTGGTAGTGGAAGATGCACTATGCGTCTACTATCCAATGGAAGGCTATCTCCAAAGGCCAGATATTGTCAAGGAGGTCTCCAAGGGCTTGTCGAATCTCAGACAGTAACTGTTGGAAGTGGGAAAGACGTTTAATCGAAACCCACGATTGACGAACTCTGACACTGAAGCTTTGGAACGAACCTTGCATGGAATTGTTGAGCTTCAGACTAGGCATATAGACAGGCTCACCGACAGGCTCACTAACTTGCATGTTGCTTTACCTAACGTACACTCTGATCTTTCCAAGCATGTCCATGCACGTACTAAAAGAGGACTTGCGGATTTTCTAGGAATCCTGTCTCAACAACTCTTTGGCACGGCATTAGATAAGGATGTAGTGCAATTGGGTAGACAGATGCATGACTTGACACTGGCCGCTAAAGCCAATAATAGATTAATCATGCATGTTTATAAACAGTTAGATGAGTTCACTAACAAAGCTAACGAGATAATTAGGACTACCAACCATCTAGTAGAGCTTGTGAACAACATCCAAATTAACCTACCAACCCAGGCTAACTTGATGTTATTCGCTGAGTACTTACATGCTCTCGACGAGTCAACCACTGCTTTGGAGAAGCATGCAGCCAATATGGTGGACGGCTTAATCGATGCAAGTTTGAACAGGGTTAATGCTTTATTGCTGCCTACTAATATACTAACAAATGCACTTGATATAGGTATGTGGAAGCATGGACTTATGCCACTCTTTGATCTGAGTCAACTGGAATATTATTACCCATTGTTAGAGGCCCAGTTGACCCATGAAGGCATCCTGATATTGATACCTATGAGGAATGCTGTAACATACCAGGCATGGCGGTTCATTTCCTTCCCTTTTGCTACTCCTAATAATACACTTGTTGTTATTCAAGAGGGTCCAGAGGTGCTAGTTGTCTCAGATGACAAGAAATATGTAGCAGAAACGACTGTGGATGAATTTGAGAAGTGTAAGGCCTCATTTCTTGATCTCCATGTATGTCCTGCTTTCCATTTTGTCTTCGTACCATTAAAGGTAGAGGAGTGTAAGAGGGCCTTGTTGGACACAAATACTTCCTCTGCTCTGCAACGTTGCACCTTCCAACCCATTCAATTGAAGTCAGTTTTCCATGCTCATATTCATGCAAAACAGTACTTTTACTTTCCTGAGACAGAGGACGTAACTGTGACTTGTGCCTCGCAGAATCAATTCCTTACAGTAAAGGGGTATTATGTTGCACCTGATTTTTGAGAGTTACACAGTAAAGAGATAGCAGTTCTGCCTAGCAAGCATCATCTAGCTTTGTCAGTGAACTTCTCATCCCAGTTACGACCCTTTTTACCTTCATTCAATGTTACTTCCTTGCATGTGAACAGGCTGTCTCATGTATTAAAGGAGCTTACCTTCCTCTCCCACCTGAACAGGACTGATTTAGAGCCTTATGTACTGTCCTATCTTCCTTCATACCTTTCTCCTTCCTATTTTGGTCCTGGCGTTGGTCTTCTACTTATTGTGGTCTTGTCCTGTGTTTGTGGTTTAGGCTACTATTTAAGGGGCCAATTAAGGAACCCACTATGTGGATATTCCTGAATAGTTAGCTACCCTACACTCTGGTTAGGCTACACGGTAGTTAGGACAACAATGTCGACGAGGACGTCAATGGCGTGGCCGAGCGATGTTCTGGTGTCAACATCTTTTTCCATAAAAAGGTGTAGTATCACACATTTTGCATAATAATTTTTAAAGCTGTTTAGTCATAATTAACAGTGTGTAATGAAGTGTGAATGATGAACAACCAAATATCATTTCGCTGTTAGCTGTGGTATAGGAAGAAGGTGGATGGCAGACCACAAGTGCCACCCTGTTTCAATTATAAAATGAAGGTTAGGGGAAGTGAAAAGATATCTGAATAGTGCATAAGTGTAAAGTCCTGGGGAACCATTTATTATGTTGGTATATGTGAATGTACTTAATACCATTCTATAGAGGTGTATAATGTGCTAGTAGAGTTGTCATTTATCTCTACTTTTTTGCATAAGCCCAGAGTATATGTAAATGCTTGCCACCTCACTTTTAGCTGATCTCAGCACCGCGCCCTAGTCGGGACGATGAGCGTACAGCGTCAGAAGACGTTATATAGTTATCAAGGGAGGTGGTATCGCTCTTACATATCTCTCGGGTCGCAGTTATATTATTCTGTACCCAATAAAGACAGATTTAATCTGCTCATTTCTGTCACCTTACGCTACCAATTAATATAACAGACCAGCTCCATCTTCTAGTGGCAGTGGACCTTTGGTGGGAAGTGTCGGGCAGTGACGGCGAGTAGCTGACGTGTACTACAGACAGTGTCGTCGATCTCTAACGCGGTGGTCTAGTTATACTCGTACTATAGCAGCAGAACACATAATATGTAGTCAACTGCTACTCCATATAACGGCTACACCTTTGCTACATCTCGCAGATCGCTAATCCATGATACTTTATTAAATGCTCAGTTATTCTGAAACGTGGAGAGAGAGAGAGAGAGAGAGAGAGAGAGAGAGAGAGAGAGAGAGAGAGGAAAACTACGAAAGAAAAAAAAAAGCACTGTCTGAATAAAAAGTGGAAACCTGAAAAGAACACACACACACACACACACACACACACACAGGAGGAAGAAAAGATCCTGTAAAGTAAGAGGACAAAAACGCGCTTGCACGAAAGGAACGCAAGAAAAAAGTGATGTCTTGAAGTATAATTAGTTTGTGAATTAATCATAAGACGGAGAGCACATAGAAGAAAGGAAAGAGAAAAGGAAACGAATGAGATCTACTGAAAGAGATGGCAAGAAGAAAGATAAAAGTGAGATAGTCAATGCAAATAGGGAGAAAAGATGAACGAGTGACTCAAAGAAATGAAAATTCCCAGAAGTGAACGCCAGAGACACCGTGTTTAATATTTACACAGAAGAAATGAGCATAACGAAATGTAAAATAAACATGCGATAAAATACGGTACAGGAAGAAATGCTCAGAGTCTATGGAAATAAAATACAAATAAAATACAATTAATCAGCGTAAGGAACGGTGCGAAAGGTACACATAAACAGCAGAGAAGCTATCAATAATTCAGGAGCAAAGACAGGTAAAGGTATTTATTATAACGATATATGCGTAAAGATAAAAATGAAAACGATAACCATGATAGAGGAAAGAGAAACAAAATGAAAATCGGAAAGAAGAATTAAGATGTATAATATCACTTGAAAATATCAGGAGTAATATAAAAATACTTTTGATGGATGTGTTGAAAAAAAAAAAAAAAAGCATTTATCCTCCTCCTATATCGCGATGAGAAAGCGAAGGCAAGGGAAGGGAACACGCACTGGAAATCTTACATGACGTGGGCTCTTGCAATCTTCCTTCTTTCTCTGGCTTTTTCTTTCTTTTTTGTTATTCTTTCTCTCATTCATTCTCTCAAACAGTCATTCTCTTTCCTTTTTCTCTTGCCTGAACACACACACACACACACACACACACACACACACACACACACACACACACACACATGCTTTAAATTATAAAACTACTCAAAATAACTCTAGTTATATGCCATATATATATTTGAAGCTGACTATAAAAAACGAAAATAACAGGCACTAAAATGAATTAGAGGAAGATAAAAATTGAGATATCAGAAAAATACTCTTCATCAGAAAATACCTGCAACCCAAAGCCCTTCTTTTTTTCCTTCTCCCCTCCCGCCTTCCCAGTTCTCCTCCTCGTCCCCTTTCCTGTCCCCTCCCCCTCCTTTCCCTCCTCTTCTTAACCCTTCTCTCCTCCCCTCATTATACATTATCCTCTTCACCATCTCTCTTATTCCTCTCTCTCTCTCTCTCTCTCTCTCTCTCTCTCTCTCTCTCTCTCTCTCTCTCTCTCTCTCTCTCTCTCTCTCTCTCTCTCTCTCTCTCTCGTGGTTGAAATTTCAGTATGTTTTAGGGTAAAATCTGGGTCGAGGTAACAAGAGTATGGCAGGAGCCTGCTGCTTGAGCTGACACGCATTCTTGTCTTTATTTTTTCTCTTTTAGCTCTCTTTCTCTTCCTCTTTCTTTTTGCCTTGTTCTCACTGTCTTTGGGCAGAGTTAATGACGGTATGTAGGGGCCAGTCTTGTTTGGTTAGTGCTCATGCTCACCCTTCTTTCTTTACACACACACACACACACACACACACACACACACACACAGATATATATATATATATATATATATATATATATATATATATATATATATATATATATATATATATATATATATATAAAACCTTGTCTCTATCTTTATTTATCAGTCACTTCGTCCATCAGTTTTACTCTTCTATAGCCATATTATCTGTCTTAATCTGTATTTAAATCTCACTATCTTGTGGTCCCATTCTCTGACCGCTATTCATTCACTAGAAAATATATGAATATTCATCATTAGTCGTTATAGTGTAAATAAATGTGTTTATTATCTATTCATACATTATTTCCTCACATGGTGTGGCAACCAAATCTGCTGAATCCAGTTAGTTAATGATTTGATAAAGCTTAACATTTCAGTTCAGCTATATCCCACGCTCTGTTCACCAGGGCAGCCTATCATAGACCTTCACAGGGTCAGACTGTGCCACTACGCCGTCCTGGCTTAGTTCTGTATTCCTCAAGCTTTTTAAATAATTCCAAGAATACAGCTTACAAAACCTTGCTACAGCTTGGTTCTACCCTCAAGACGGACTGAATCAGCAACCCTTAATATTTAACAATAATCACCATTTACGTATTGCCGGAAAGTTGGCAGGATTCGTAACAAACACTAGCAACATTCTCCTGGAAATTACACATTTTGCAGCTGAATCATCCCCCGTTCCTGTTCAGCTACAACTATATCGTGTTTAGAGTGATACCTATTTTGTTACTGTATTCATGTGCTGCTAGACTGAAGTGTTTTCCAGATCTTACCTACGTCACCATTGTTCCTGTATTCATCGTCAGTTTTGGTTAACATCGTCGTCAGTTTCCTGGTGTGACAAAGAGCAAGGACTTTAGTGAAAGAGAATTTTCCTGGCAGTTTTCATGCAGTGCAGCCTACCGTCCCTCAGTTCGAAATTTGCAGCAGGCTCTGACGTCACGTCCTGACTACGTCATAGAGTGGCGGGACTGGGAAGGTCTGTGCTCCAGTCAGGAAGGACAACGCCATACGAAGTGTGGATGCGTCACGAACAACCTCCAGTCAACTGTCTCGCTTTGCTATGCGACAGCAGTGCGGCTGCAAACCACGCCTTTCACATGCTCACTTCCAACTGAAAGTGAGTGACGAGTACTTGATAGATTTTAAGATTCAAGACGACATACTCTGATTAGTTATCGAAACATTCGTTAGTTTTAAACTACATTTGTACCGAGCACTCCACACGTTTACTGCTAGTTCAAATACGTGGTCTGAAAGCAAATTTAACTGCGAAATACAACGATGATTTTTTTATTTACTGCAGTTCCCCCTCCACATTGTAATTTCTATAACGACTCACTCCATTATCTGGCATTCTATGACAGTCTAGTTTATCATTGTTAGTCCGTTCATCCATCCATCCATCATCCAAGTCTATGTTTCTCCATGAGGAGCGAAGGAGCCCGGGGTTAGGCAAGTTGGTCCTGACAAACAAAAAGAGACTACAGTATCTTCACATTCCTGCAACGAAACTACTGCAGTTAGTTATTAAAAGTTTCTGTCTCTGAAAATTATAGAATATGCGAAATTGTTTTCTTACAGTGCCCCCTCGCCAAAGTAAAACACTGCTAAATAATCAGTTGATGCGTCGGCTGATGCAACAGATGACATGTCAGTTAAACTCAAAATTTCAAGATGATCAACTTTGTATTTCAAAAAAAAGCTACTAAAATACCTCAGCCGAAAATGAAAATAGCCCAGTAGTCAGCTGATGCGTCAGCTGACGCAACAGCTGACATGGTACATCATCTTAAAAATTCAAGCTGAGCGACTTATTATTTCTTAAGAAAATTGCTCAGAGGCCTCCAAGATCAGGTGTTCGAACTTTCCTTGAAGGAGAAAAAAATAAATGATCCTTCAGGTGTGCCACTTATAGACCTGTTGGCTTCAAGACTATCTTTATAGACCTACGGCGAAACTCTTTTAGCCAATTTTTTATACTTTCTGTCTTTGAAACTATAGAACATGTAGATTGTTTCATTAAAATGCTTCCTTATAGCCAAAGTTAAAAATTGATAAATAATCAGTTGATGCAACAACTGGCATGCCAAATCAACTAAACATTTCAAGTTAAGCAACTTTGTACTTTATTAGAAAATCACTAAAATGCCTCCTTATCGCTGAAATTAAAAATAGCCTAATAATCATCTCATGGATCAGCTGATGCAACAGCTGCTGACACAACAGCTGACATGTTAAAGCAACTCAAAATCTCAAGGTGAGCAACTATGTATTTCACAACAAAATAGCTCAGAGCTCCTGAAGAGCAGATATTCACTCTTTCCTTGAAAATGAAAAATAAAAGATCCCCAGGTGTACCACTTACAGACTTGTCGACTTGGATGGAAGCGAAAATGTATACAAGAGCCTTGCTTCTTGTAACTGGTGTAAATACTTGTGAATATTAGTAGTGTATATGTGATATTCATACTACCATCCCGTATCTGTATTCCCTTATTAATATAATTTATTTGTTGCTATCTACTGCGCATGTATGTAATTTTTCTCTTATTATTTTTCCCTAATAATCATTGTATCAGTGGCATCGATCTCCATGTATGGCGCGGTTTTTTTTTTTTTTCCAGTCATTTAAACACATAACCGAGAAATATTTTGACTTGAATCCTCTTCCTCACAATCATCTGAAAAGTCGTTTTTATCTGATTCTGATTTAAATCTGAGTTAAGACTGATAACAAAAAACACTCAGTCGAGTTACTACCAGGGTTGCCTAAAGATGAATTAAATCCAGAGTGTGGTGCTCTCCGTGTTAGGCCTCCTAGCTCTTCAATTTCACCCGTAAATAAAACAGAAGTCAATTCACAATCTAGTCCTGGTACTCTCGAAGCTTTAGAAACATATTGGGACACTTATACTGTTTGTTCTGACATTATAAACTTGCATTCCTGTATACATCGTTCTGGAAGAACTTTTCCAACATCTTCTGGTTCACTTGTTACTAATCATCCATCTAGTATGTCTTCAAAATAAGGTACAACAACTCACGTCTTTTCACAAAACCATCCCATTTATGAGTTTTTCCGAGAGGTTGATAATTATATTATTCAAACTTACTTCTCAGACTGTGAAGATGTTATGAACAATACCAGCATCACAGATATAGAGGATAAGATTCCTTTCATCCGATCACATGCCAAGCATGGCAGTCTCGCTGGCGGTGCTCTAAAGGCGTCTGCCTTCAGAGCTACATCTCAGGTCAAAGACTGTGATAAGTTCAAGCGTACTTTGATCAGTACCTTCAGAAAAGGTACCGCTGGTTCCCTGGGTTGATTTTATGTTCTTTATCAACGACAAGAGCAAGGAAAACATTGGATTTCGAGCTCCTCTCAGAGCTCGGACATAATTTTGGGATACAGGTGCCAATGCTTTAGACTGCCTAGAAAATTCTGGCTGGTATAATGATGACAACACAGCCATGACTAAGAAAGATGTCATAAGCCTAATTGAGTAAATGCAATTTAATTTGTGTCTTCATGACGAACACAGAGAGAAAGTCGGTAGGTCTGAGTATAAACCCACAGACGTTTTGGTTGATCTAGCATAGAGAATTAAGTTAGAAGGCTATTATTAATACCCATGTGCCACTGCACAAGAAACTACTTCCAGCGGAAATACTTCCTTTCTAGCTGCTGCAGGTATGAATCCTAAGAAAAAAACATTTCGTGCGGAATGCAAGAAGTAGGGTCATAAAAAATGTTTCTTTAGTAAAGACCCAGATAACGCTATCCCTACCTCTGTGTCGCTTATTGCTCATCTTCAGCGGGATTTATCTCGGTCCTTCTACCATTCGGCCTCTCAGCACAACCAAAACCATTCAGTTCAAGACAACTCGAGTCGCACTTCACTACATCGTGATGGTACTAAGTGGTGGAAGGCCCATCAGTCATCTCATAATGCAGATCTGTGCTCCCTTGTTCTCCAACAACAGACCGAGTATGTTAATTGCAGATCACATCAGTCGGGGGAAGGTCAGTGCCGTCAGTCAAATGATTAAGGTTAAAATCATTCATTCATTCATTGCCAGACGCCATGTACCCTCTAGTGTCAAGCTTCTCACTCAAGCACACCACACCTGTACCCTCAAACACAACTGACAACCGGACTAGGACCCTTGGAAGGTTGTGGCTATAGAGTCATTGGCCACCTGGCAGTACAACCAAAACCAAGATCTAGTCCGAGATTCTTGCATTTGAGATGTCACTGAGTCTACAAGGAGTGTCCCATGCGATGAGGGGCTCCTTATTTAATCCTGATAACTCCGCAGACAGTCCCCAAACCGTCCATCAGAATAGATGTCAGAGTGACGCCCAAATGAAGTAATGGTCTGGATGGAGACAAAGAGTTATGACACACTTGATTACTTGTAACAGAATTCTTATGAAGGTGAACATCATTATAATGTTGCTCCATAGTTTATAGACCAAGTAGGTCATCTGCTGGCAAAGGAAACGTCTTTGTAACGTTCGAAGTGTAAGAGTAACCATTCAAACCACATCAAGGAGATCCCCAGTATCTCTGGACACTGGGTGTCAGGTGAGTGAATGGACCAATGTGTGTGAGGCAAACGATTTCTTAGTCCATTTAATAAAGACTGGCAAATGAGACTAGTGCCCACACCAGTGTCCATTGTGAGTGTAACTTACATCTGCTCACCTGCGAAGGAGAGGACAAAAGGTGTATATTTTGTCCTCTCCTTCGCATGTGAGCAGATGTAAGTTACACTCACAATGGACACTGCTGTGGGCACTAGTCTCATTTGCCAGTCTTCATTAAATGGACTAATAAATCGTTTGCCTCACACACATTGGTTCATTCACTCACCTGACACCCAGTGTCCAGAGATACTGGGGATCTCCTTGATGCGGTTTGACTGGTTACTCTTACACTTCGAACGTTACAAAGACGTTTCCTTTGCCAGCAGATGACCTACTTGGTCTATAAACTATGGAGCAACATTATAATGATGTTCACCTTCATAAGAATTCTGTTACAAGTAATCAAGTGTGTCATATCTCCTTGTCTCCATCCAGACCATTACTTCATTCGGGCGTCACTCTGACAGCTATTCTGATGGACGGTTTGGGGACTGTCTGCGGAGTTATCAGGATTAAATAAGGAGCCCCTCATTGCATGGGACACTCCTTGTAGACTCAGTGACATCTCAAATGCAAGAATCTCGGACTAGATCTTGGTTTTGGTTGTACTGCCAGGTGGCCAATGACTCTATAGCCAAAACCTTCCAAGGGTCCTAGTCCGGTTGTCAGATGTGTTTGAGGGTACAGATATGGTGTGCTTGAGTGAGAAGCTTGACACTAGAGTCCAATTTATGCATGGTTATGATCGATGGTCTGACTGATGTTCTGTTCTTAATAGGACTGGTGGCCATATTACTCTGAACGATGGCTGATATTTAGTTTCTTAGCTTATCATACTAAAATCCAAGTGGTGCAGAGCAACATCCCCATTGCTCCTGTTCAGTATACCGCACAGCAGACCTTGACAAGAAAGGGTTAATAGTGTACGATATTAAAACTACTAATCATCACGAAAGAGAAATATTGTTGGATCTTCTAAACATGTTCTCAGGCGTTTTATCCTTCCAGTTGAGTCAGTGGGTATGACAGTTTTAATACAGGCTTTTCGTCTCATCGACTCTCCTTATCTTACTGGCTCCTTTCAGCCTTTGTCTCTTCGCCGCACTGTTGTCTCTTTATCTCTTTTCTATCGCTACTTCCATGGTCATTTGCTCCTCCGAACTGTCTGCTTGCATCCCTTCACCTCTACGACGGGCGCGTAGCACCCATCTAGCAATAAACTCTCATCCCTTTTCTGTTCAAGTCTCTAATGCAAGAGTTAACCTTTACTCCCAGTCCTTCATTTATGCAACAGGTCAACTCTGGAACTGTATCCCTCTGTCTGTATTTCCTACTACCTATGATCTCCAGTCTTTCAAACGCAGTGTGTCCACGCATCTCGAAATGAACGGATCTTGAATTTGGCACTCTTTTGTATTTTGTTTTTTTCTTTCAATGAACTGTTTTGCGGGCTCCTAGCCTTTGATTCCTTCTTCCTCTCATAAAAAAAAAAAAAAGCCAGGGACTCATCCAGTATATGTGCCTTATTATTGCCTCCCTCAAAGTTAAAAACAAGCCGTAGACGAGGTAGTATCAAATATTTTGGATCAAGGAGATATTATGCATGCACTCACCTCCCAATGGAATTCTCTTTTTCCATGTTCCAAAGAAAGATGGTGGATTTCGTCCTGCTACTGACTTCCACAGCGTTAATGAAGTGGCAGTCCCCGACCACTACCCTCTGCCCATCCTTCATAACATACTGCAGTCTTTTGGCAAAGGAAATTCTGTTTTCAGCAGTCTTGACTCACATGGTGGATACCGGCAAATTCCATTAAATGAAGAGTCAAGACAGATAACAACTTTCAGTATTAATGAAGGTCATTTTGAGTTCATCCATATGCTTTTCGGCCCTCATAATACACCTCTGACATCCCAGCACATTTTTAATACATATGATTTTGTTGGCATGCTTTGTAATATTGTTTTCGCTTACCTAGGTGGTCTTCTCATTGTTAGGATAGGCACTGAAAGCCATTTCTTCAAACTTCGTAAAGTCCTTCACTAGCTCCAAACCACTGGTCTTAAGCTTTCCAAATGTGATTTCATGGAGTAGAATATCAAATTCTTGCTTCATTTAGTGGATGGTGAGGGGATCTATAAGGTCCCAGATAAGATTCAGGCAGTCTGAGATTGTTGAGTACCTGCTAGTACCAACCACATTAAGAATTTCTCAGGTTTCAGCGGCCACAACCACTGCTTCATCAAGGGATATGCATTGTTGCTTCATATCTCACAGAGCTTCTAAAGAAAGATATTCCTTTTCACTGGGACCTGCACTGGACAAAAGTTTCAGTGATGTGAAAAGTGCACTCACAAATGCACCGATTCTAGCTTTTCCTGATCATGTCCTACCATTCATACTGTGTACGGATGCTTCTTCACTCGGTCTGGTGGTGTAGTCGTACAGAGAAATACTTCTGGCCACTGACACCTTTGCTTATGCCAGTCAAGTTCTTAATGTTGCATAAGTGCGTTACTCTGCAATTAATCATGAAACGCTCTTAAGCATTTCTGTGAAATAATTTTTGGCTGATATAACTGTCAACACTGATCATGCTGCAGTTACTGAACTTTTCAAGGGCAAGAATCTTTCGGGCAAACTTGTTCGGTGGTAGTTAACGGTTCAAAAGTTTCAGCCTACATTTTAGGATCATCCAGACAGTGCAAATGTAGCTGCTGATGCTTTGAGATATCGGCCTAACTCTTTTCGCATTAGGTCGGCGTACGTCAATAGAGTATCAGAAAAAATAATACCAAACAAATATTTGGCCACCGCGCGCGCCACGGCGGCGCAAAATTATTGGAAATTGCGACACGCAAAAATAAGCAAAAATATTTATGTTCGACTTATATGTCAGAACTGGTTATTGTGGCCTCAATAACAGTATAAAAACGAAGATAACAGTATTCGTAAACAATGATGGAAAGGCTATTAGTTAGTTTCGCAAGTTTTATCGGGTAAGCACTAGTTAAAAAATTATTCCGAGTATATATATATATATATATATATATATATATATATATATATATATATATATATATATATATATATATATATATATTTATATATATATAAGTAGATAATCCCCCCTTCCTCACATCAGATCGTTTCTTTCCCCTCGCCCTCCTAACTCTCTCTTCCTCCCTCTTCTTTCTTTTCTAAATCTATCTCCTCCTCTCCTTTTCTCTACACACCTCTTCCTTCCCCTTCTCTCTCATACCCTTCTCTTCTTCCCTCATCGTACCTTATCCTTTATCTTCTCTCTCTCTCTCTCTCTCTCTCTCTCTCTCTCTCTCTCTCTCTCTCTCTCTCTCTCCTGCTTGAAAAATGATATCGTGGTTGAAATTTCAGTCAGTGAGTTTCGGCGGAATATTTTCGGTCGAGCTAACGAGGGTACGGAAGGAGCCTGACTGCCTGAGTTATGTCGGTTTCCTGTCTAGCTTTTTCTCTCTTTTTTTTTTTTTTTAGCTTTTTATCTTTGTCTATTTTATTTTTTCTCTCATGGCTGAATTAAAGAGGGTATGTAGGGAGCCTTCCTTCTTTAACCCTCCTCAGGTAATGTGGGGTTTGTGGGACCCCACGCTGTTTTTCTTAGTGTTTTTCATATATTACTATAAGGTCTTGGGATCTGGTTTTCCCTCTACCTTCCTGACTAGTAGACTAGTTTAGGGAGGTGATGGGGTCAGTTCAGGATCTGGCTCTGTTTTCGCGATAAAGGGCCTTTGGGGTCCAGTGGACCCCACTATACCTAACCTGTGATTATTTTTCCATATATATAGCTTCCATACAATTTTTTTTTTTTTATGACGTGCTTCTCTTACTGCTTACAGAAACATTGGCCATTACTGTACAGCATGCAATGATAGAACACTGGTGGAACATATCAGTGTTGGTATGGCAGCCACTAATTTCAGATGGTATACAATTTGTCAATGTTTTTTCATTTAATTTTCCATAAAATATTTCGTCACTTATATTTCCATACATTTTGCACTAAATTGAAGGAAAAGGCCTACAGAAGCTGTGTAAAAGCAATTGTTTCAATAAAGTTGTAAGTATTTTTGACGATTTTTTAAAGATTGGGGTCTGACAGACCCCACATTACCTAAGTAAGGATAAAATTATAGGTTTACCTGAGAAGGGTTAATTAACCCTCATTCCATCTTTTTTTTTTTTTTCATTTTCTGCCACTCTCTGTCTATCTGTCTTTCTGTTTACTTCCCTTTCAGTATTTCTATCTATTTATATATCCATCTTAAAATCTCTCTCTCTCTCTCTCTCTCTCTCTCTCTCTCTCTGACAAAGGCCTCGAAGCACTTAAAAACAACTAAATAATGGAGGGGGAAAACACTAAAACTTAATTTTGTCCAGTCAATATCTTACCAAAGCATATCGCCTATTGTACCTCTCTTTCTCATCGCTTATCCCTTCTTTTTCTTTTTACACCCACGCCGGAGTGCTCAAGAGTATTGCATTGCTCAGTGTGTGTGTGTGTGTGTGTGTGTGTGTGTGTGTGTGTGTGTGTGTGTGTGTGTGTGTGTGTGTGTGTGTGTTGCAGCCATAAATGGAAAATAATTTTGATGAAACTTGGCAAGATGGTTGAAATCGGACATTTTTTATTTGATTTGATGTCAATTGAAAATTTCTGAGGTGTTTTGTACCCTAATATTTGTCTCCATTCATATTTCAATATGTACACGTGGAAGAAGTGGCTGGGCATTTCCGTACATTTTCATATGCCTTTGGACAGAGAGGGGGGGGGGAGGTGTTATGCACCAAGTCGATGTCTATTATTACACTGATGCTACGAACAACTGATTTTATTCAGCTGAAAATAATGATAGCTGGTGTGATGATGGTGGTGGTGGTAGCTGTGATAATGATGATGGTGGTGATAGCTGTGATGATGATGGTGGTGGTGGTGGTTGTGGTAGCTGTGGTGATGATGGTGGTGGTGGTACCTGTGATGATGATGGTGGTGGTGGTTGTGGTAGCTGTTACAGTTGTGGTGGTAGTTGTGATGATACTGATGGTGGTGGTGGTTGTTGTACCTGTAATGGTGATGATGATACTGATGGTGGTGGTGGTTGTTGTACCTGTAATGGTGATGATGATGGTGATGGTAATTGTGACCATCGTCACAGCTACCAGAACCATCATCACCATCACAGGTGATGTGGTGGTGGTGATAATGATAGTTGTGATGATGATGGTGGTAGCTGTGACGGTGCAAATGATCTGCAGCCTGAACGCCCTTGTTCCAATATAAAGTGTGGCGCAGAGACGAATCTAATCTGGACAAGTGCTGACTGGCCCGGTAGGGCTGTGAGGCTCTTACGAGCTCTGTTAATGTTCTTGGTTTTTGCTTATGTTGTCCAAAAGACGTCATTTAACTTTTGGGTCGTGTTTTTACAGTTCAACGGGTTAGGTATAGCCTTCATTAATTCTTTGATATTATGTGTCCGTCTCAATTGGAATAGATACATATATATTGGGAAACATATAGCTAGATAAAAAGATCGATCGATAGATAGTTATCTAGATAGATAGTTTTATATGTAGAGGGATGAGATTGGTAAAAACGTAGATAGAGATACTTGTAGATGGAAACAGATAAATAAAGAGAAGCAGATGGATAGAGAAGTAGAAACAAGCCAATAGAAAAAAGCTCCTATAATAATTAGATTTATTCCCCGTAAAAAAGTACCCAAAGAGACAAACTAATTCCATTAAATAAGAATTGAGATAAAATTGAATATATATAGAAAACTTAGTCCAGAAGTACAAAACGGAAATAGCAGAAACTCAGAAAATAATATTAATGGAAGACTAAAAGGAAGACATCAGAAAACTTGCCTTCATCTCAAAAGACCAGATTTCCCTCTCCCCCAACCCCTCCTTCCTCTTGACCTCACTCCTTCCCAGTCCGCCTCCTAATCGCTTTCCTCTCCACTCTCCCCTCCTTCTCCTCCTATCCCTTGGCCTTTTCTTCTTCTTCCTTCATTCCTCCTTCATTCTTCAGTATCCTCTTCTTCGTTTCTCATTTTCTTCTTTTCTTCCACCCCCCTCTCTCTCTCTCTCTCTCTCTCTCTCTCTCTCTCTCTCTCTCTCTCTCTCTACCAGTTGAAAAATGACACCGTGGTTTCAATTTCAGTCAATGTCTTTCGGTGGAAAATTTTGGGTCGAGATAACGAGGGTATACAAGGGGCCTGACCGCCTGAGTTAACATGGATCCCTGTCGCTCTTTCTCCTTTTTTTTCAGCTCTTTGCCTTTGTCTTTGTCTTTGTCTTCTTCTTTAACTCTCTTTGGACTGACTTAACGTAGGGATGCAAGGAGCTTTGTTTGGTCAATGCTCATTCCAACTCCCTTTCTCTCTTCTCCTGTATCTCTATCTATTTGGCTGTTTCTCTGGTTTTATATCATCCACTTTGTCTATCTGCCTACCTCTCTATCTTTAAACCCCCCCCTCTCTCTCTCTCTCTCTCTCTCTCTCTCACACACACACACACACACACACACACACACACACACACATTATCTCCCTGTATTATAGATAGATAGATAGATATAATTGTGTGTGTGTGTGCGTGTGTGTGTGTGTGTGTGTGTGTGTGTGTGTGTGTGAATTTTCCTGAACGTCCTTTCTTATTCATGAGTTAACATTCCTGTTTATCTATCTGTCTATCTATATACCTAGGCTGCTTCCCCCAAGGAAAGGGAGGTAGCCGAGACAGGACGACACACTCCCCATTTACTCATCCATTCAAACACATTCATTTGCATCTAAGCCCCAAAAGGGAGAAGGGACAGATCCTCACCGCACCACACCGCACAAGGGTAAACTGTACAATGCAATCAGTGACATCCGCAGCAGGGCCCGACAGCAGAGCTGGTTTACCCCTACAACATCATAACAGACTCATCCCCTTACCCGCACCTGACCAGACTAGCTGATCAGACCAAATGCGGGAGAATATCCCCTCAGGGCTGCGTCATCACTTATTCATTCACAATTTCTCCCCATTTATTTCTGTCACGCACAGCCACTCTTCCTTGCTCAACAGACATCCCTCTCGCATCCAGCGCTCTCTTCACACTGTCCATCCATCCTATTCGTGGTCTTCCTCTCAGCCAGATACCTCTCACATCAGATCTAGTTATCTTTTTCACCAATCACTCATTATCCATTCTCTCCATATGCCCAAACCATCGCAACACCCTCTGCTCAACTCTACCAGCCATCTCCCTAAAAACTCCAGTTCTCCTTCGCACTTCATCATTTCTCACTCGATCCATACACGTCACTCCACACATACTCCCCAGACACCTTATCTCCATTACATTCAAACTTTTCCTCTCTGTTACACCCATATTTCGTGTTTCAGCCCCATATAATGCAGTCGGTACCACAACACCCTCATACAGCCTTCTCTTTACATCCATTCTAAGTGAACGACATCTAAACACTTTTTTCATTCCTCCCAGCACCTTTCCTACGTCATTTATTCTAAACTTCACTTCTGCATCTGTTCTTCCATGCACAGCAACATGTGATCCTAAATATTCAAAACACTCTACCACCTCAAGCAACTCGCCATTCGAAACTATATTCATCCCCCTACCATCTACCAACCTCGTACACTTCATCACTTTACTCTTATTCTCATTTACTTTCAATTTCCTCCTTTCACACACCCTTCCAAACTCCTCTACCAACTGTCTCAATCTCTCCTCTGAATCAGCCACCAGTGCAGTATCATCTGTAAACAGCAGATGCTTCAGATTCCACTCTCCACCATCAACATTCACCAGACTCAGACCTCCACCTAAAACTCTTGCATTCACCTTCCTTACAACACCATCCATGTAAATATTAAACAACCAAGGCAACATCACAAATCCCTGTCGCAGCCCCACTCTCACAGGAAACCAATCACTCACTGGATTTCCCACTCTTACACACGCTCTATTATTTACATAAAACATTTTCACCCCTTTTAGTAACCTACCATCAAGTCCATACAATCTTAAAACAGTCCACAAAGCCTCCCTATCAATTCTATTATACGCTTTCTCTAAGTCCATAAATGCCCAAAACACATCCTTGCCTTTCGCTAAATACTTTTCACACACTTGTCTCACCGCAAACACCTGATCCACGCATCCCCTCCCTCTCCTAAAGCCACACTGCTCATCACCAATCACTCCCTCTGTACCCTCTCTAACACTCATAATTAACACTCTACCATACACCTTACCTACAACACTCAACAGACTTATACCTCTAAAGCTAGTACATTCACACTTATCACCCTTGCCTTTATACAACGGGACCACACAAGCACTCGCCCAGTCAATTGGCACCATACCTTTCACAAAGCACACATTCAACAATCTTTCTAACCAGTCAACAATAATCACTCCACCACCCTTCAGGCATTCCACAGCACACCCATCCATACCTGCAGCTTTCCCTGTTTTCATCTCCTTTACTGCCTTCTCCACTTCCTCCTTCGTGATCAAAGAATCATTCAGCTCTCCCAACACATTTATTCCTTGCACCCTTCGATCCGCCACAATCTCAGCCACACTTTCCTCCTCTACATTTAACAATCTTTCAAAATACTCTGCCCATCTCTTCCTTACTGCATCCATCTCAGTTAACATCCTTCCATCCTCTGCTTTAACTCGTTCTTCCTTCCCAGACTCTCCCTTTCGCACCCTTTACACCTCCTTCCAAAACATTTTCTTATTCTGTTGAAAATTCTCTGTCAGCCGCCTATCCCACCTTTCATCTGCTGCCACTTTAGCATCACGCACAGCCCTTCTCGCTCTATTCCTCTTTTCCATATACCTTTCATATGACATCTCATCCTTCCTCTGCAGCCACACTTCATATGCACGTCTCTTCTCAGCCACAGCCATACTTACTTCCTCGCACCACCATTCACTTCCCTTTCCTACACCACCACCCACTCGTCTCACACCACACATCTCTACCACATGCCTCCCCCCCCCCACAGCACTCTTAAACACCTGCCATTCCTCCTCCACACCGCCATTCTCCCGATCTTTCACTGTGTTCCACTCATCTTTCAATTCAATTCCTGTTTATAAAGACAAAATTATGCATGTGACCAAAGACTACCACAACACCTACCACAACACTTACCACAACACTTACCACAACATCTACCACAACATCTACCACAACACCCACCACAACACCCACCACAACACCCACCACAACACCCACCACAACACCCACCATAACACCTACCACACCATCCACCACAACACCTACCACAACACCTACCACAACACCCACCACAACACCCACCACAACACATACCACTACACCTACCACTACACCCACCACGACACCTACCACAACACCTACCACAACACCTACCACAACACCCACCACAACACCCACCACAACACCCACCACAACACCCACCACAACACCTACCACAACACCCACCACAACACCCACCACAACACCCACAACACCAACCACAACACCAACCACAACACCCACCACAACACCTACCACAACAACCACAACACCCACCACAACACCTACCACAACACCCACCACAACACCCACCACAACACCTACCACAACACCTACCACAACACCCACCACAACACCCACCCACAACACCAACCACAACACCCACCACAACACCTACCACAACACCTACCACAAAACATCCAACACAACACTCACCACACAACACCTATCACACCACCTACCACACCACCTACCACAACACCCACTACAACATCTACCATAACACTTACCGCAACACTTACCACAACACCCGACACAACACCTACCACAACACCCACCACAACACCCACCACAACACCTACCACAACACCCACCACAACACCCACCACAACACCTACCACACAACACCTACCACAACACCCACCACATCACCTACCACAACACCCACCACAAGACCCACCACAACACCCACCACAACACCCACCACAACACCCACCACAACACCCACCATACCTACCACAACAACCACCACAACACCTACCACAACACCCACCATAACACCCTACCACAACACCTACCACAACACCTACCACAACACCCACCATAACACCCTACCACAACACCTACCACAACACCTACCACAACACCTACCACAACACCCACCATAACACCCTACCACAACACCTACCACAACACCTTCCACATCACCTACCACAACATCCACCACAACGCCTACCACATACACAACACCCACCACAACACCTACCACATAACACAACATCCACCACAAGTCAGCAACCAGATGACTGCGGTAATGGTGATAACAGCTACCACAACCCAAACTGTATCTAACATTGCCAAAGTAGCTACCATAATAATTACCACAGCTACCACAACAACCATGATTGCCATAACTACCACAACACTTACCACTGCCTTAATTACGACAGCGACTTCCATAACTACCACCAATATCGGCCTTAGAACGTCAAAATGAACTACCTCCACACCTACCACAGCTACCACAACTACCACGTCTGCCAAAACTACCACAGGTACCACAAGAAGTTACCACAAATATCACAGCTACCACAAATACCAAAACTACCATGACTACCACAGCTACCACAAGTACCACAATTACCAAAACTACCACAACTACCACAATCACCGTTATCACAACTACCACAAGTAGAAACATCTCTGAACTAAAAGGCAAGAGGCAAAGGAGAGAGGGAGAGAGAGAGAGAGAGAGAACACTGAGAGAAATTGAGAAAAGCGTGCGAGGTAGAGTTAGAGATGCTGATGCAGGTACGGAGGTTACGAAGGAGGGAAGCAAGCAGGAGAGAGAGAGAGAGAGAGAGAGAGAGAGAGAGAGAGAGAGATGTAGATAAAGATAGATTAGGTATGTCTGTTAGTTGTTTTATTAGCCATGTGTTATACAGCGTTGATGTGCATGCCTCCCTTTCCTGCTTTACTCGTACTGACCCTCTGCTTCTTTCCTCACACCTTCACCCTCCCCCTTCCTTCCCCATCCCGTCCTCCTCACCCCTCTCTCTTTTACCTTTCCCCTCACTTATTCTTTCCACTTTTCTCCCTCTACTGTCCTCTCTCCACCCTCTCTTTATAATTTCTTGCCTCCCTCACGTCCTACACCTCTATACAGTTCTCCCTCCCAGACTCTCTTAATATCTGTTTCTTTAACCCATACACTCCCCTCCCCTTCCCTCCCTCCCTCCCTCCCTCTCTCTCTCTCTCTCTCTCTCCCATTATATATATATATATATATATATATATATATATATATATATATATATATATATATATATATATATATATATATATATATATATATATATATATATATATATATATATATATATATATATATATATATATATATATATATATATATATATATATATATATAAAACTTATGCACAAAATGCATAAAGATGTACAGATGGCAGTGGGCAAAAAAAAATCTGCACACGTTCCAGGCAGTAAAACGGCTTGTAATCCCGTCCCCACATTTTTTCTTTTTTGCATACATTTGTGTGCTGCATGGCTGGGTAATAGTTATACCATTAACATGATATGAATGGCTGCACTTATGCTGCACATTAATGGCATTCACTGAAGGAAAAAAATTGCAGGGATGGGAATACTTGCTTTACTGTTTAGACTGTGCAGGTGGTTTTCAGCGCACTGCCATCTCTACATCTTCAAACATTTTAATAAACATTTTATTACTACTACTGCTACTACTACTACTACTGCTACTAGTAGTAGTAGTGATAGTAGTAGCAATGGTAGCAGTAGTAGTATTATTATTAAAACCTCCCACATCCCAGTGGGAAGTTTTCTTGCTTCTGTCAGTATTATTTTTATTATTCTAGGGATCATCTAAATCGCTGCTGTTCGCCCATCATTTGAGCTACAGCCTTCGTTCTTGGCCATATTATAGTACTGGTTGGCCGCTTCAGCTGACCACATATCTTCCTGATCCGACTACCGGAACCCGGATAGGATCAGGAAAAAAAAACGACCCTAAAGTTCTAGAACCGCTTAAGTTAGAGGACTGAACTTAATGGCACATACGTGAGGCATGACCAGAATGCAGATCCCGATCAGATCATTATTCTCAAAAATTGCCTGTGGTCCAAAATTATGGGCTACTTTGGACAACAAAGAGGTCAACTGATTTTACAAGAAAGAGTAAAGCTAGAGACACCAAACTTAGTGGACTTATAATTTTGATGACCTAAGGCAGAGGCGTAGCGAAAGGGGGGAGGGGAGGAGGCGGCGGCCGCCCATCTTTTAGAGTATTGAAATCGTATGAGGCTAAAAAATATAATAATAAATCTTTAAACATAAATAAATCACGCGAGAGAGAGAGAGAGAGAGAGAGAGAGAGAGAGAGAGAGAGAGAGAGAACTGTGGTGAGTCAGCGTCATGCAGACATAATTTTGGATCGGTTCTCTAAGAGAAGAGTAAGAAAGCTGAAACTCCTTTTATGAATATACAGTACTGTCATGGCATGCAAAATTGCTGAGAGCATATATATGTAACTAGAACTGCTTTTTTTTTGTTTTTATTATAGTTGATATCGCGGTTATAGAGTACCAGTATGAATGAAACTACATTTAGTTGTATGAGTTCGACAATATTTTATGCTTTTGTTAATCAGTGTTTCCTTCTAGTTTTTGAGCAATATTCTGTTCAAAGTATGAAAACGATCAGCTCGAATGAGTGCTAGAGCTTTTATTGCCTGTGATCAAAGTAGAAATCAGATGTGTCTACATATATATATATATATATATATATATATATATATATATATATATATATATATACTGTAGTTATGTATTACGGTGTGTCTCAAGAATAAAAATTTGATATTTCTTTGTCTTATCCCCTGCCTTTGTTTCACTCTATACAAAAACAAAGCACAACGATTTTCATTCCATCTGGATGATGTTTTCTGGTCGCCCTGGAGCAGCAAAGTTTCAGCCCCTGGTCGCCCATTGTTGTTGCAATACACTCTGAACCATCAAAGGGCCAGCGTTCATGCATTCATGGAATATATATGTTTGTTTTGTTTCAATGTTCACTAAAGGTGTTGCATTATCAGTGTAAATTTTGTTATTGTTGTTTTACTACATTCCCAGGTGGAAACTCACAAGACAGTCTACTTGCATTTTTCAACAGTTACAGACATAATTGGAAACAAACTACCATCTTCTTCAACATCATCATCACTATCATCATCTTCCTCTGAGGGACTGGGTAAATCTTCTTTTGGGGGGAGGGGCTGGGGGGATCACCTTCTTTTGTTGGAATGGGCATATCTTCTTTTGTATCTCAAGCAGTGGTTTCTTTCTTGACTTTTATGTATTAAGCATAAAGACGAACATCCTGAAAGAGGTTTTCCGAGGGTGATGTTAACATCTCCTTAGTCCCGTCTTGCTGCACAACTTCGGCAGCTTTACGAGTCAGAGGCAGATATTGCTCGGTGAATTTGTTTCCTGCCCAGTCTTTTAGGACATGCTCCGTTCTTCACAGCGAACACCAATGTTCATAGTTCATTTTTCCTGGACTTCAGACCACCCATCAACCGTCCCAAGGCCTCAGGAAAATTTAGTCTGCATTCGTTGCGGATGTTGATCTTCACTTTCTTGATATGATCCTCATTGATTAAACGGTGTATGTAATACTGTATTTAGAAATTTCATTTTCCTCCGTGATGTAACCAATGGCGTACTGCACTGCGATACCAATAAAACTTCATTTTCCTCCGTGATGTAACCAATGGCGTACTGCACTGCGATACCAATAAAACAGGGGTCCTCATCTCTACTTTCATTAAGACAAATGCCATCTGGTCTGATCCGCGTTTCTCTTCTACCGCAGGTCAGATTATACAGACTCCTGTGAGCAGTGTAATAGTTGAGCTGGTAATATTTCTTCTCCAGTTCCTTGACATAGCCAAAAGGTTCACAAGCAGTTGAGTTTAACCTCACCACCAGGCAGCAGGCCTCCTTCCTGTAAACTTCGTCAACGAGGTGGTTGAGGGCCCTTAGAATAAGAGGGTGGGTGTCCATGTTGCTCTGGTCAGGTGATGTTGAAGACTGATCTGACTCTCGTGCTTGGGTCAGGGGCTGGGGTAGGGACAGAAAGGGAGTAGCAGTAGGCATTCAACCTGCTGGCTCTGCATAATGACGCGTGCCTCCTGACCTTATGAAGCATTGCCTTTAAGCTAACGATATACAAAAGCTTGTGGGCATGTTGGTGGTATCTAGGAACCTAAGCCCTGGGATATCCGCACGGGAGCTCTGGGGGGATTTTGACATATCCAACATAGACATTATTTCCAGGATATTATTCCCCCTCATGAGTGCGACTAATTTACCTGAGGTGTCCCACAGTATTCCACTTCTGTTTTAAAAACTAGAGAGAAGAGAATCAGGGTAATCCTGAATATTGGAAGGGATGTACAGCGAAAGAAGATGGCATGGAGTGCTTCGCCTGTCTTTTTTGGAGGAAGGAGGGGGGGTCGAGAGGGAACTTACGACACCTTGCATCAAGGTAAGGCCCAGAGTTTTCTTTTTCTAGTGGATTTAGGTTTATTTTCAATAGTTTAGAGGAAAGGGCTGTTTTTTTTTTTTAATAAACGGTTGGAGTCGGGGGATTAAGAGATATTGTTTTAGTTTTGTGTTATCATCAAATTACCAATCCGCTGACGAGATAGGCAGCCGAGGGCAACAAACCACCCGACATGGCTCTACCTCTCAGTTTTGACATGTTTCTTGATTTAATCTCCGTCTTTTCAAGCACTACCACTTTGCTTTCTTTACCAGATTTCTTAACTTGTTCACAATAGGCGAATCGCTGATGATGTTACCCCACAAGAAGTTACTAAACAATTCAGAAACTGTTTGGCTCATTTTGCTGGTTTCATGTGATTCAGGAACAGTGTAATACCTCTGTGTCTCTAAAGGAAGAGAGAGGGAGGCATGGTATATAATTTTCAGATCTTGGGCTGCAACCCACGTCTTATTACTTCCAGGATATCCCAACCCCTAGCCAAATACTCTCTTTTACCACTTTTAGTGTGCAAGCAGATAATTTGCACATGGAAAATCTTCGGTAAGGTTCCAGGGGCTAACTCTTGCCTATAAATGAACTTCCTATAAGGGTTCGTCATTTAATTCTTTCAACCTGTACATGTATAAATCCGGCTGCTGTTCAACCTTGTCAATAACAAACACATCTTCGGTGTTATGCACGTGATAGCCACATTTTCCAGAACTGGGCTTTGAATAAACGAGTGGCTTTTGTGGTGTATACTTGCTTGGGGGATTGGCCTGATGTAAGACCCCTATGGGAGTATTGTTATACCCTTCCACCAACTCACCGATATATGTATGCGTGTCGTTCATGGTTTGACATCGATATATTTTTTCTTTCATAGTTAGTATGAATCTCTCAGTCAGTGAGCTGTTTATCTCTTGCGATGAATATGCTGTATAACCTAATTCCTTTGGGATCCTTGTACTTTCTCAGTGTGGCATTCGTAAATTCGGTACCTCTGTCGCAATAACATGCAGCTGGCTCCGTTAAAAGCCTTGCCCTCCGGAACCTTAAAGCACCAGTGACCATAGTTACTGACTTTTTCTGGGCAAGACTTTAGCAAACCGACTAAATACATCAATACTTACTAACAGAAACTGGGTGCCTTTATTAAACTTTGCTAACCACCTTGTGTCGCACAAATCACAGGCCAGGATAACTTTTGCTTCAGGTGATGACCTTTTTTTTTAGTTAAGTAATGTAGTGTGCAGATTATTGTCCTATAATAGTTTTTTTTTTGTCACTGTCATTGTGATGCTCAGATTCAACAGGTTAGCAGCTCTGTATAATTCTCTGAGAACTTCTATATGCCTGAGGTTGTTTCAGGTCTTTGTAAAGTGTTTTAAGCAGTTCATTTGTGCCTTCCATTGGTAAACAATTTCTAGCTTGGGTCCTGCGTATGCTTTGATGTTTAAAAATAATCAAGCTTGTCAAAATTGCTGTCGACGAGCAAATACCCCTGTAATATGTATGATAATGTGGGTGTTGTGTGGTGCAATGTTTCTGCTGCCAGTGTGTTATGATGATCTAGCTACTGGCTTGAATGCGCTGTCTAACGCTGACACCTTCCTATTGCAAACGTGCAGAGTAAGGGAGAGAATGCTGAGAAGGCTTTTTTATGTGTACAGATCAGAACAATTGATCAGTCAGCATAAGGTGATGGCAACAGGTACAGGTGATTCCCCCTTTACCTCTCTACCAACGTAATTAGTGAGAGGCAGAAGGCAACTCAACTCCCAGAGATTAGGACAAACCTTTTCCAATAAAGTAACCTGTCGTCATCGGAGCTGTTTCCCTGAGTTCGTGATTGTTCTATCGTCCTACAAGTCGAACTACAGTAACATGGCAGAAGCATCCTACATGTTGGTAGCATCAAGGTCAAGAACACGCCTTCTCTTCATCCTGCATGTCATTTGCCCTCAAGTCTGCCTGCCATTTTCCACCAAGCCTGCCTGCCATTTCCAGCCAAGGCTGTCTGCCATCCGCTGCCAGGCCTGTTTGCCATTTTTTTAACGTGTCCGACTCAGGACAAAGGCTTCTAGGGCCTATTCCTAAGACCCAGTAGTCCTCCTTGGGGCCCAGTAGTCCTCCTACAACTCCACATGTCACCACTTCGGCGTTAACACCCACCGTCACATGCTAGGGCTGTCTCATACAGGACTGGTGTACTGGTATTAGCTGGGGTACTTTTATGACATGTCGGCGGGACATCTGGTAGACCAGAAAAGTCTGCTTTTTAAGAAATTCAAATCCTTAAACTGTTCTCTGTCCCAGCCGGGATTCGAACCTGGGTCCATTAGGACTGCAGGTCGCCTCTCTCCCGATTCTGCCGCCTCTCAAGATCATATTTACTATCAAGGCCGTCTACCATTTACTACCAAGCCTGTCTGTCTGCCATTTGCTGCCAACCCTGCCTACCTGCCTACCATGATTCTGCTGTCGGTGCGCTGATTGACTCAACCTCCCGTGACCCAGTGACCTGCAACTCGCCCTCTCTCCCCCCCTCCGAACCAACTGTGAGAACGAGAGTGCGTTGTCAAGCAATGCCATGTCTAAGCCAGCCAGCTGATTTGAACGCCTCACCCAGCAACTCACCCCTATACTCACTACAGTTATCATTGTATACAGAATAATTAGGTGGTGAGTCAGAACTTGTCAGTGAAAAGTTTATACTGTTATCGTCGGACCAATAACCCTTATACATTCTCTTTTCAAGATGTATTTACACGATTTATTAAAACCTAACTACCTATCTATAGCCAGATGCCTTAATCCTATAAGGGGTGGCCACAAATAAATTGCCTCCATGTTGCCCTGTCTCCCATCATTTTGTTACCCTCCCCCCAGCTTTTCTCATATACCTCTCTACTCCATCCCACCATCTCATCCTCAGTCCCCCCCTCCCTCTCCCCCCTTCCATCTCACTAACATACATTCTCCTCTTTAGTCTCATGCTCTCCATCCTCTCCACATGGCCAAACCACCTCTGTGTATTTCTCCTAATGCTTTCTATCACAGCCACACCCACACCACAATGCTCCTTCACTTCCTCATTTCTCACTCCTTCTCTCCATGTGATTCTACATGCTCCTCTAAAAAAATTCATTTCCACTGTACTCACTCTTGACTTCTCTCCTTCCAAAAAGGTCCAAGCCTAGCTTTCATATGTTAGAGTTGGTATAACAATGCTGTCATGCAGCAACTTCTTTACTTCAGTGCTCAACTCTCTATATCTTATCACTGCTTTCAAAGAACCACCAACCTTTCTTGCCTGCTTTACCCTTTCAAGCACTTCACCCTCTATACTCCTATCCTTTCTAATCACACTACAAAAGTACTTACATGCATTTATATTTTCCATTTCCTCAACATCCAACCTTATCATTCAGTCAGACTTCATTTACTTTACTCTTCCATACATTCATCTTTAGATTCTGTTTCCTACACACTCTTGCAGACTCATTCACTAAGTCTTGCAGCTTCCCTTCGTCTTCGTTTAACAATACAGTATCATCTGCAAACAACAGACCAGGAAGTTTTCAATCGCTGCTCCCTCTCATAAGGGCAGCTACAACATCCACTGTCGTACCTTGTATCTCTTTTATAACACCATCCATATTCAGATTGAGCAACCATGGAGACATGAGACATCCCTGTTTCAATTCAACATTCAGACAGAAAAATTCACTCAGTTCACCAGTCCCATGCATTGCAACTTTAACGCCCTCGTACATACTCTTCACGGCATTCATCAGTTTTTCTTTTACTGTAATATTTTCAACATTCCCTGTTTGTCCACTTTGTCATATGCTTTCTCCAAATCCGTGAAGGCCGCACACAACGTCTTTCCCTTCCCTGGAAACTTTCCCACTAAACACCTTAGGATGAATATCTCATGAACACAGTCTCTTCCCATTCTAATACCTCTGTTCTTATCCAACTAATTCCTATTATTTCCCGAACTATGTCAGTAAGTATCCTACCATATACTTTTCCTATTACACTAAAAACACAAACGCCCCTATGATTATCCCACACTTATTATTTCCCTTTTTCCTTTGTACATAGGAATAATTACACCTGACTTGCAATCCTCTGGGACTCTGCCTTCTTCCCAGGCCAATCCGCATATCTTCCACATCCATTCTACTATAATCTCTCCCCCATGCAAAGAAATACACTGAAACTATCCTTTTCAAGGTTCCACGCCACTCAACAACGCTCACGAAGGAGACAGCGCAAAGAAATTCAGCGAGAATGTCCTTCTTGATGTCTCCAGCGCAACACAATACACCCTGGTTGGACACAGAGCTAATTTGGAATCCTGTCTCAGTACGCAATACACTTACACCACCGGATGTGTTGTGATACCCAGTCGTTCGTGCGCTTATGTCCACATCCTCCTCCTTCTTCACCTTCGTCTTCGTCATTTTCTTACTCATTTTCACCATCTTTTTAGTCTCCTTGGTTATCATTATGGTCATCATTTCCATTTTCATTGTCATCATCGTCATCAACATCAGTTTTTGGTTTCATCTTCATCACTCTCACCATCATCATCATCATCATCATCATCATCATCATCATCGTCATCATCATCATCATTATATTCTGGTTTCATCTTCATCACTATGACCTTCATCATTATTATCATCATCATCACCCTCATCATCATCATCATCATCATCATCATGTTCTGGTTTCATCATTGTCACCCTCATCATCATAATCACCCTCATCATCATCATCATCATCATCATTATAATTTTTCCCACACTTAAAAGGATATAAAATAGGAAAAGTGAATCCCAAGAGAGAGAGAGAGAGAGAGAGGAAACCAGAACCCAGTGACATGAACCACAGTCTCTACAATTATTAAGAAGTACCAAAAAAATTTCGACTTGTACAACTAAAAAAAAAAAAAGTGCTTATTATCTTACCTGAAAAAAAATGATCAAATTAATTACCCTGAAGACAATTAAAGATATATCTTAATTATTTGGCACTGAAATTTCCTGTATTTTTTTTTTTTTTTTTTACTGAATAGATGAAGGCAGATGTTTGGGGTGAAAAGTGAACAGGTGGTACAATTCACACACACACACACACACACACACACACACACACACACTTGTCCCCGTCTGTCTGTCTGTCTGTCTGTCTGTCTGTCTCTGTCTCTGTCTCTGTCTCTGTCTCTCTCTCTAGTCAAGAGAAGAGCGTTTACTTCCTCTGAACTTCTCCATCCTATGTTAAAAATCCAATTTAACCTTTTGAGCGAGGCCTTCACGTGGTGGCACTGAAATAACTGGGCGGTGGAGCTGCCTGGTTATACACACGTCCCTCAACTCCCTCCCTATCCCCGGAAAAGACGATGGTGGACTGCATGAGGAGGACATCTTGAGCCTGCATCCCACTGGGTTCACGTTTATATGAGCCTGGGGTTACTACCACTAATACTATTACAACTACTACTACTAGAGGGCGTAGCAGGTCAAGCCTTGGTGAGAGAGCTCCGGTATTTTTCTTTAATATTTGAGGACTGTGACATTTCTCAGAGTTTAGCGCATTACCTACAGATGTGTGAAGATATACAGCATCCCTATATGATGACGAGTTCGTGGGAAAATTAAGCACAAGAAGGATTTGGAGCTGTTAACGAACGTGACTGCCAGTGTTTATGGATTCTAGCTGTCATGGACGTCTGCTCAGCAATATCACATCTTGCTTGGACGTTATCGCTTTCTTCCAGTGAGTGACGACTTGCCTCTGAATATTTTTAATGTTATATCTTAACTGTGTTATATGAGTATGGTGGGAGATCGTTTTTAAATGATCAATGCTAGCCTATGAAGCCACGTAACTGAGTTGCCAGTGGATACAATGGAGCAATATATTGTAAACAGTCTCATATGCTTTCTGCATTCAGCTAGAAAGGATTATCCACCACATTCGCTGGCAGAAATTATACTTTCCTTTTATTCTCATGATGAAATAAAGAAAGGAAAAGAAACGTTATGTAACATTCTGAAGAAAGATCTGCCATGGCGACGGGACCCTTAAAAAAAACGAGAAGACTTTAATGATCTTCTGGACCTGCATGCTAAAATTAAGAACTCAAAAGAATACAAATTTGTGAGTGAAACTTATAAGAGATTGCCTCCTATCGGGTTTGAAATCTTTGCTCCATTACTATCAACTCTGTCTGTGGAGCTGGCAAGAATAAGTGAGTTCCTCCCCAAAATTATGGACATGAAAACGGAGGTAATAAACTCAGCTGATACTGTGTACGTGCCGACGTGAGTGACAAATCTAAGTTTGGTTGTGCTATATCGGGGTTACAAGAGGCTAGTAGGGACGTCATACAAGAAGTTACACGGGATAGTACAATGACAGAAGCAGATGTCTTTGACCTTCCAACAATGAGAAACAGGGAGTATGCCGATGTGGTGTCAGGACGCTCATGTATTAACGTGGAAGGGGCGGTGGGAGGCGTTGGTTCTGTGGTAGAGCGGAGCGACGGAGGAGTTGCTGGGGAGGATGGTGGAAGGAACAGGGGAAGTGCTATTAATGAAAGGGAATGTGGTGATGTCAGAGGCACCAGAAATGCGGAAATGATAATGAAAAATGCAGGTAGAATGAATGCAAGGAGTTTGGGTATAAGGAATGGTGATGCAGTGACGTGTAGCAGCCCAGCACCCTGCATTACAGACCGCAGCACTGGGGCCATCAGCAAGGGTGTGCACCGCACCCCTCAAACCCCACAACACCAAGGTGTGCATCAGACGACCCAGGTGAGGCAGGATAGTGTCACGCTCCAATAGGAAAAATGGACTTTGGAAGGAGAAAAAAAGAGGTTTTAGCAGAAGTCAGCCCGTCGTTAAAGGTATAAGAAAGTATGATGGTACATCATTTAAGGCAGCCACTAAATTAGTTGTTTTCATTGGCAGAGTGGATAAAGAGGTAAAGAGTAATGATATTCAGACATATATCAGTGATGTCCATCCATCCATCCATTGCCAGACGCCATGTATCCCAAACGGGGTGGTCAAGGGCTTAGAGTTAATTGTTTTACAGGGAGGGGCACTAATCCTTCACCAACCCCACTTGACACGTAGGGTGTTTGGAGTAATTATAAATTCAATCTCAGAGATAGAAATAAGATTAATGAATTCAGAGCATATAAAGTTACTCTGAATATTGCAGACAGGGCTAAGTTATTTAAGCCAGAATTATGGCCTGAGGATATCATAGTTGACAAGTTTTATAACAGAACTGGGAAGAAAAACGATAAGACTATTGCTGGTGATATTAATTAATTTTTGTTTGTGGCATAAGCGATTTTATTGGACAACACACAGGCTTTTAATTTATTGTCTTATTTACTGCTTCCATTTTTTTTAAATTACTCATTGTTATTTTTTATTTATTTTTTAATCTGTGACTAGTGATTTGTTTTTAGCATTTATTCCTTTTTATTTCTATTTTACATCAGTTTTATTTACTGAAGTTGATATTTTATTATCATTATTTTTTAATCATTACCATTTTTTATATACCTTGATTTTTTTTTAATCATTATCATCTTTTTATTTGCTTCTTTGTGATCTTTTTAATGCTAAGACATTGTAACCTTTCTTTTTTATTCCATATACTTGTTTTGGTGATTTTTTTTTTAAAGAAATAATTGTGTGCATTAAATGTTCATAATGACTGCCAGTCTACTTAAAATTTGTTCTTTTAAATGTTGCTCACTAAAGAAAAATATAAACTTGATTAGGGACTTAATGGCTTCTTTGTATGATATAATATTTTGACAAGAAACTTTTGTTGTAGAAGATAAACTTGGAATTCTTGATTATATTGATGAACATTATAGTTGTGTTGGGGTTGGAGCAACTTATTCAGAGAAAGTCCTAACTGCTATGGCAGGTAGGCCAGAAGGAGGAATGGCAATACTGTGGAAGAAAGATTCATTCTTTAAAGTTCAAAATATTTGTCGAGAAAAACATGTTATTTAACATTAACATACGTGGTAGAGATATTATATTTGTAAATGTTTACTTCAATAGTGATCTCTGGCAAATCTGTACACTAAGTAAGTATATGGAGTCATTAGCAGTTTTACAGAATTTTATCAATGATTTTAACTATGATTCAATTATATTGTTGTGTCCCAGTCCCCACACTGCCACAGGCTCCAACAGCAGTAGTACCGTACAGGAAGGACGTTGCCCAGTGAGTTGTTCTTCTTATGGTCAGCCTTTAGGTGTGCAGTACACAAGATCAGCTGAGGCAAAAATAAACACTGGCTCCTTAAAGGTCACTGTCTTTATTTTCCAAATAATTCCATTTAATGCAACTCGCCCTCTCTCCCCCCCTCCGAACCAACTGTGAGAACGAGAGTGCGTTGTCAAGCAATGCCATGTCTAAGCCAGCCAGCTGATGTGAACGCCTCACCCAGCAACTCACCCCTATACTCACTACAGTTATCATTGTATACAGAATAATTAGGTGGTGAGTCAGAACTTGTCAGTGTAAAGTTTATACTGTTATCGTCGGACCAATAACCCTTATACATTCTCTTTTCAAGATGTATTTACACGATTTATTAAAACCTAACTACCTATCTATAGCCAGATGCCTTAATCCTATAAGGGGTGGCCACAAATAAATTGCCTCCATGTTGCCCTGTCTCCCATCATTTTGTTACCCTCCCCCCAGCTTTTCTCATATACCTCTCAACTCCATCCCACCATCTCATCCTCAGTCCCCCCCTCCCTCTCCCCCCTTCCATCTCACTAACATACATTCTCCTCTTTAGTCTCATGCTCTCCATCCTCTCCACATGGCCAAACCACCTCTGTGTATTTCTCCTAATGCTTTCTATCACAGCCACACCCACACCACAATGCTCCTTCACTTCCTCATTTCTCACTCCTTCTCTCCATGTGATTCTACATGCTCCTCTAAAAAATTCATTTCCACTGTACTCACTCTTGACTTCTCTCCTTCCAAAAAGGTCCAAGCCTAGCTTTCATATGTTAGAGTTGGTATAACAATGCTGTCATGCAGCAACTTCTTTACTTCAGTGCTCAACTCTCTATATCTTATCACTGCTTTCAAAGAACCACCAACCTTTCTTGCCTGCTTTACCCTTTCAAGCACTTCACCCTCTATACTCCTATCCTTTCTAATCACACTACAAAAGTACTTACATGCATTTATATTTTCCATTTCCTCAACATCCAACCTTATCATTCAGTCAGACTTCATTTACTTTACTCTTCCATACATTCATCTTTAGATTCTGTTTCCTACACACTCTTGCAGACTCATTCACTAAGTCTTGCAGCTTCCCTTCGTCTTCGTTTAACAATACAGTATCATCTGCAAACAACAGACCAGGAAGTTTTCAATCGCTGCTCCCTCTCATAAGGGCAGCTACAACATCCACTGTCGTACCTTGTATCTCTTTTATAACACCATCCATATTCAGATTGAGCAACCATGGAGACATGAGACATCCCTGTTTCAATTCAACATTCAGACAGAAAAATTCACTCAGTTCACCAGTCCCATGCATTGCAACTTTAACGCCCTCGTACATACTCTTCACTGCATTCATCAGTTTTTCTTTTACTGTAATATTTTCAACATTCCCTGTTTGTCCACTTTGTCATATGCTTTCTCCAAATCCGTGAAGGCCGCACACAACGTCTTTCCCTTCCCTGGAAACTTTCCCACTAAACACCTTAGGATGAATATCTCATGAACACAGTCTCTTCCCATTCTAATACCTCTGTTCTTATCCAACTAATTCCTATTATTTCCCGAACTATGTCAGTAAGTATCCTACCATATACTTTTCCTATTACACTAAAAACACAAACGCCCCTATGATTATCCCACACTTATTATTTCCCTTTTTCCTTTGTACATAGGAATAATTACACCTGACTTGCAATCCTCTGGGACTCTGCCTTCTTCCCAGGCCAATCCGCATATCTTCCACATCCATTCTACTATAATCTCTCCCCCATGCAAAGAAATACACTGAAACTATCCTTTTCAAGGTTCCACGCCACTCAACAACGCTCACGAAGGAGACAGCGCAAAGAAATTCAGCGAGAATGTCCTTCTTGATGTCTCCAGCGCAACACAATACACCCTGGTTGGACACAGAGCTAATTTGGAATCCTGTCTCAGTACGCAATACACTTACACCACCGGATGTGTTGTGATACCCAGTCGTTCGTGCGCTTATGTCCACATCCTCCTCCTTCTTCACCGTCGTCTTCGTCATTTTCTTACTCATTTTCACCATCTTTTTAGTCTCCTTGGTTATCATTATGGTCATCATTTCCATTTTCATCGTCATCATCGTCATCAACATCAGTTTTTGGTTTCATCTTCATCACTCTCACCATCATCATCATCATCATCATCGTCATCATCATCATTATATTCTGGTTTCATCTTCATCACTATGACCTTCATCATTATTATCATCATCATCACCCTCATCATCATCATCATCATCATCATGTTCTGGTTTCATCATTGTCACCCTCATCATCATAATCACCCTCATCATCATCATCATCATCATTATAATTTTTCCCACACTTAAAAGGATATAAAATAGGAAAAGTGAATCCCAAGAGAGAGAGAGAGAGAGAGAGAGAGGAAACCAGAACCCAGTGACATGAACCACAGTCTCTACAATTATTAAGAAGTACCAAAAAAATTTAGACGTACAACTAAAAAAAAAAAAGTGCTTATTATCTTACCTGAAAAAAATTGATCAAATTAATTACCCTGAAGACAATTAAAGATATATCTTAATTATTTGGCACTGAAATTTCCTGTATTTTTTTTTTTTTTTTTACTGAATAGATGAAGGCAGATGTTTGGGGTGAAAAGTGAACAGGTGGTACCCTTCACACACACACACACACACACACACACACACACACACTTGTCCCCGTCTGTCTGTCTGTCTGTCTCTGTCTCTGTCTCTGTCTCTGTCTCTCTCTCTAGTCAAGAGAAGAGCGTTTACTTCCTCTGAACTTCTCCATCCTATGTTAAAAATCCAATTTAACCTTTTGAGCGAGGCCTTCACGTGGTGGCACTGAAATAACTGGGCGGTGGAGCTGCCTGGTTATACACACGTCCCTCAACTCCCTCCCTATCCCCCAAAAAGACGATGGTGGACTGCATGAGGAGGACATCTTGAGCCTGCATCCCACTGGGTTCACGTTTATATGAGCCTGGGGTTACTACCACTAATACTACTACAACTACTACTACTAGAGGGCGTAGCAGGTCAAGCCTTGGTGAGAGAGCTCCGGTATTTTTCTTTAATATTTGGGGACTGTGACATTTCTCAGAGTTTACCGCATTACCTACAGATGTGTGAAGATATACAGCATCCCTATATGATGACGAGTTCGTGGGAAAATTAAGCACAAGAAGGATTTGGAGCTGTTAACGAACGTGACTGCCAGTGTTTATGGATTCCAGCTGTCATGGACGTCTGCTCAGCAATATCACATCTTGCTTGGACGTTATCGCTTTCTTCCAGTGAGTGACGACTTGCCTCTGAATATTTTTAATGTTATATCTTAACTGTGTTATATGAGTATGGTGGGAGATCGTTTTTAAATGATCAATGCTAGCCTATGAAGCCACGTAACTGAGTTGCCAGTGGATACAATGGAGCAATATATTGTAAACAGTCTCATATGCTTTCTGCATTCAGCTAGAAAGGATTATCCACCACATTCGCTGGCAGAAATTATACTTTCCTTTTATTCTCATGATGAAATAAAGAAAGGAAAAGAAACGTTATGTAACATTCTGAAGAAAGATCTGCCATGGCGACGGGACCCTTAAAAAAAACGAGAAGACTTTAATGATCTTCTGGACCTGCATGCTGAAATTAAGAACTCAAAGGAATACAAATTTGTGAGTGAAACTTATAAGAGATTGCCTCCTATCGGGTTTGAAATCTTTGCTCCATTACTATCAACTCTGTCTGTGGAGCTGGCAAGAATAAGTGAGTTCCTCCCCAAAATTATGGACATGAAAACGGAGGTAATAAACACAGCTGATACTGTGTACGTGCCGACGTGAGTGACAAATCTAAGTTTGGTTGTGCTATATCGGGGTTACAAGAGGCTAGTAGGGACGTCATACAAGAAGTTACACGGGATAGGACAATGACAAAAGCAGATGTCTTTGACCTTCCAACAATGAGAAACAGGGAGTATGCCGATGTGGTGTCAGGACGCTCATGTATTAACGTGGAAGGGGCGGTGGGAGGCGTTGGTTCTGTGGTAGAGCGGAGCAACGGAGGGGTTGCTGAGGAGGATGGTGGAAGGAACAGGGGAAGTGCTATTAATGAAAGGGAATGTGGTGATGTCAGAGGCACCAGAAATGCGGAAATGATAATGGAAAATGCAGGTAGAATGAATGCAAGGAGTTTGGGTATAAGGAATGGTGATGCAGTGACGTGTAGCAGCCCAGCACCCTGCATTACAGACCGCAGCACTGGGGCCATCAGCAAGGGTGTGCACCGCACCCCTCAAACCCCACAACACCAAGGTGTGCATCAGACGACCCAGGTGAGGCAGGATAGTGTCACGCTCCAATAGGAAAAATGGACTTTGGTGCAGTCAAGGAAGGAGAAAAAAAGAGGTTTTAGCAGAAGTCAGCCCGTCGTTAAAGGTATAAGAAAGTATGATGGTACATCATTTAAGGCAGCCACTAAATTAGTTGTTTTCATTGGCAGAGTGGATAAAGAGGTAAAGAGTAATGATATTCAGACATATATCAGTGATGTCCATCCATCCATCCATTGCCAGACGCCATGTATCCCAAACGGGGTGGTCAAGGGCTTAGAGTTAATTGTTTTACAGGGAGGGGCACTAATCCTTCACCAACCCCACTTGACACGTAGGGTGTTTGGAGTAATTATAAATTCAATCTCAGAGATAGAAATAAGATTAATGAATTCAGAGCATATAAAGTTACTCTGAATATTGCAGACAGGGCTAAGTTATTTAAGCCAGAATTATGGCCTGAGGATATCATAGTTGACAAGTTTTATAACAGAACTGGGAAGAAAAACGATAAGACTATTGCTGGTGATATTAATTAATTTTTGTTTGTGGCATAAGCGATTTTATTGGACAACACACAGGCTTTTAATTTATTGTCTTATTTACTGCTTCCATTTTTTTAAATTACTCATTGTTATTTTTTATTTATTTTGTAATCTGTGACTAGTGATTTGTTTTCAGCATTTATTCCTTTTTATTTCTATTTTACATCAGTTTTATTTACTGAAGTTGATATTTTATTATCATTATTTTTTAATCATTACCATTGTTTATATACCTTTATTTTTTTTTAATCATTATCATCTTTTTATTTGCTTCTTTGTGATCTTTTTAATGCTAAAACATTGTAACCTTTCTTTTTTATTCCATATACTTGTTTTGGTGATTTTTTTTTTTTAAAGAAATAATTGTGTGCATTAAATGTTCATAATGACTGCCAGTCTACTTAAAATTTGTTCTTTTAAATGTTGCTCACTAAAGAAAAATATAAACTTGATTAGGGACTTAATGGCTTCTTTGTATGATATAATATTTTGACAAGAAACTTTTGTTGTAGAAGATAAATTTGGAATTCTTGATTATATTGATGAACATTATAGTTGTGTTGGGGTTGGAGCAACTTATTCAGAGAAAGTCCTAACTGCTATGGCAGGTAGGCCAGAAGGAGGAATGGCAATACTGTGGAAGAAAGATTCATTCTTTAAAGTTCAAAATATTTGTCGAGAAAAACATGTTATTTAACATTAACATACGTGGTAGAGATATTATATTTGTAAATGTTTACTTGAATAGTGATCTCTGGCAAATCTGTACACTAAGTAAGTATATGGAGTCATTAGCAGTTTTACAGAATTTTATCAATGATTTTAACTATGATTCAATTATATTGTTATGTCCCAGTCCCCACACTGCCACAGGCTCCAACAGCAGTAGTACCGTACAGGAAGGACGTTGCCCAGTGAGTTGTTCTTCTTATGGTCAGCCTTTAGGTGTGCAGTACACAAGATCAGCTGAGGCAAAAATAAACACTGGCTCCTTAAAGGTCACTGTCTTTATTTTCCAAATAATTCCATTTAATGCATTTCAACTTCACTGTCCTCAGAAGCACTGGAGCTATACACACTTTTTAGATTACAGTTACAATTAATGTTTAACAACACTTCACAGTTAGTACACTTAATGCTTGCTAACACTTCACTTATTACACAAGTACTGAAAATAATCTTCACTGGCAGTAATTACACTTAATACACTTCACTGTCTTCTCAAGTTTCACTGATATACAAACTTCAATAACCCTTCACTGTTTGCCACTGTTTTCACAAGTACCAAAATATACAACCTTCACTGACACTGACACTGCACCAAAACCGACTGCACTTCACACAAACTGACCTGAAACCCAACTAAACTCCAAACTCACTGACTAACTAAGCTCTTCCCCATCCTTATATAAGGTTGCATTACTCTCGAAACTTCCACTTCTCCAACATTCTAGGACATACTGTCTTGCATCAGCCCCTAGCAACAACAGTTACCAACTACGAGACATCAAGACATGCTAGAGTTTTCCTACATTACATAACACTCCAAATCATTTACCGTACGAACTTAAACTGCATGATTTAACAAGCAATTACTTAAATAAAACATTATAATGAAAAAGAGCACAAAAACTGCTGCGTAACTTACAAAATAACTACACTCACAAACAGCAGACAAATTGGCAACTCTGATGGCTCGTACCGGAACTTACGGTACCAGAAACGTCTCGAAGGTACGAGACTACCTAACTGGCAAATCCCCTCTTCATAACACTACCCTCTTCCTAGTTCTTTGTCGTCCCGACAAAACTACACAGTATACACAAACATAAACATAAACCCTATTTCTAATGAAACATCAAACTATACACAAAATAATCTTTCAACTTATCAGGTCTTCTATGCCGCTTCTGACAATGACCTTGCTCTTCCGCACAGTCCGCTCCTCCAAGCAGGTCTTGGTCCTCTTCTTGACACAGCACACATCACAGGTCCGACACCACTCTTCAACATCCTGATGCATGCCAATCCAGTAGAACTTGTGTCGCAGCCGGCTTGGAATTGTCTTCACTCCCAGGTGCCCACTAGTGATCTTTTTTATGGTCCTCATCCAAGATCTTGGACCTCATCTTCTTCGGAACCACCAGTTGCCAACACTCGCTAAGGCCATTGGGCGTCTCCCACTGATGCTCCAGTAGTCCGTTGCAATGAAGAAGGTCCCACTGACTCCAGCAGCTTTTGGTCGCAGGGCCCAACCTGGAAAATTCTCCCCATGATGGTTGCACTGCACTCTGCTGCAGCCACTCCAGCACCGGTTGTAAATCTGCACCCTCCATCTGCATCCTCCCCAGGTCTTCTTCGTCTGATGCCAGCCCCGTCACTACAGTACAGCTGCATTTCTTCCTATGATTCCCATTCCTACTATGCTGCATGTCATCTGTCCTGTCTTCTCACACACTATTCATCAAGGTTCTCTTGCATTTCTTCAGTGGTGGGTCTTCTGCACCCTTACTCTTATCATCCCAACCATTCTGATCCGCAAGTAACTCAAACTGTCCACGGTAAGCTTCCCAAGATACACTACCATCACTTTCTTGAGGTTTCTTCTTAACTGGATCCCCATTTTAGCCATGCACTTCACTGGTTTGGGGTCTAATAACTTAGGCATCATAATTAAGTCCAGGACTTACAACTTCTGCATTCTGATTATTCAGCCCTGTAATGCCATCTTCAGATGCCCGGGATCCGTCAAGATTCACCATACACTGTCCATTCTCTTCATACGCTCCCTGTACACTAACCTGAGGCTCAGCAGTGCAATATTTCTCTACAGCCTCAAATTTCTCACTAATTATCTTCTCATGATTGACTACATGCTTCATCTGGTTATCTACATGCTGTCTGCACTCCATCACTATTTCCTCACTAATTGATTTCAACTGGTCGTCTACATGCTGTCTGCACTCCGCCACTATTCCCTCGCTAATCTTCAGCTGGTTTTCCACATGCTGCTTGCATTCTGTCACTATTTCCTCATTAACTGTCTTCAATTGTTCATCTACATGCTGTTTACACTCTGTCACATTGTTGTTTACCTCATACTTCTGCTGCTCTACTTCGGCATGTACTTCCTCCTTAAGCTGTTGCTGTTCTTCCTTGATTTCCCCCATGAATGCATCTAGCTGCCCGTGCATCCTCGGTTGTACTTTCTTCTGTTGTTCCTCTGATGCCTCTTGAAGTTGCCCATATCGTTCTTTTTGTTCTTCACATTGTGCCTTCACTAGTAGAGTTCGTGCCTCTATTAGTTCTTTGAGTTCTTTCCTTCAATCATTGCCAGTAGTTGGACACTTCTTGCTTCTAATAGCTTCATGATTGCAACCAATGTCACATTGTCTTCCTGCCCTGCTCGGCCTCTTGTCTGGACACCTTCTTGCTCCATGTCGAAGATTAGACTCACTGCAGCCCTGAAATAATAATTCACACTCTTGACACCAGTGTTATGTCCCAGTCCCCACACTGCCACAGGCTCCAACAGCAGTTGTACCGTACAGGAAGGACGTTGCCCAGTGAGTTGTTCTTCTTATGGTCAGCCTTTAGGTGTGCAGTACACAAGATCAGCTGAGGCAAAAATAAACACTGGCTCCTTAAAGTTCACTGTCTTTATTTTCCAAATAATTCCACTTAATGTTTTTCAACTTCACTGTTCTCAGAAGCACTGGAGCTATACACACTTTATAGATTGCAGTTGCACTTAATGTTTAACAACACTTCACAGTTAGTACACTTAATGCTTGCTAACACTTTACTTATTACACAAGTACTGAAAATAATCTTCACTGACAGTAATTACACTTAATACACTTCACTGTCTTCTCAAGTTCCACTGATATACAAACTTCAATAACCCGTCACTGTTTGCCACTGTTTCCACAAGTACCAAAATATAGAACCTTCACTGACACTGATGTCATAAATTACTTTGTATAAACTTGTAGAGAAGTTTTGTAGATCAGTTATGTATATATTGAACTTGTGGACCAGCGGTTGTTATACGTGAATAGTTTGTAAGTAGATAATCTTCGTTCCCATTTGTCATGCAATGACAGGAAAGGTAAAGAATAATATGGGACTATTTTTATTTGTCTTGGAAATATTAACAAAGTCTCTCACACACGAGTGAAGTATAAGTAGAGACCCGCGAGGTACCTCCCTGTCTCTCTCTCTCTCTCTCTCTCTCCTCTCGCCGATGTTGCTAGGCTCGTTCTCCCTACTACCTGCCTGTTCTATGGCCTGTCTCCTTCTGCCTCTCTGCGTCCTAAATTCTGGTGTAGCAGGGGTCGTGTCACGTGTGTTACACTGTGGTTGGAAAGTTCTAGAAAACTGTATGTGAGTATGTGTGTATGTGTGTGTATGGTCACGAGGCGCTGTCGTGTGCCTATAAAGCATTCCTTGAGTTAAGAGTGTGTAAGCATGTTTAGCATTGCTCGATTCTCGCAGACACAATACCTTATCATCATCTGACTTGCTGCTTCTATCTGTCTCTCTATCTATCTATTTATCTATTTATCTGTTATGATTTGTAATTATAATATGGAGACCTGACATTGCTCGGCCGTGCCGCTGAAGGTCCTCCGACAGCAATCATCATTGACATATGCTAATTTATTAGTACATAATATTGATTATAATATTGTATACATATAATATTCATGTTAATATTGTACTGATCCAGTAATATTACATTTTAAACAAGTTGTATACATAACTGAACAAATGCAATGGTTGTTGTATGACATTTTGTAAGATGTGTATGTATAACAGACATACGCATATAATCGTGCAATGGTAATACTGCTAGGTTATTACATTACATATTGAGTTATCCATTTAGTAATGCCGAATATTTCACCTAACTTGTGAAATACAGAATTGTGGTATAATTGTATGACTTATAATATTGTAGTAACATTGTGGTAATACATAATTGTAACACTGTGAATTGTTACATAATTATATTGTAATTGTTACATTGTAGTAACATTGTAGTAATACATAATTGTAACATTTTATGAATTGTTACATAATATTGTGGTAATGCATAATTGTGGTAACCTTATAATTGTAGTTAAAGTTACATAAAAGTTACATCTTGTTAATGCAACTGTTACGTAATAGTTACATATTGTTTGTAGTTACATTATTGTAGTTAAAATTACATAAAAGTTACAACTTGTTGATGCAACTGTTACATAATTGTTACATATTGTTTGTAGTTACATAATTGTAGTTAAAGTTACGTAAAAGTTACATCTTGTTAATGCAACTGTTACGTAATAGTTACATATTGTTTGTAGTTACATAATTGTAGTTAAAATTACATAAAAGTTACAACTTGTTGATGCAACTGTTACATAATTGTTACATATTGTTTCTAGTTACATAATTGTAGTTAAAGTTACATAAAAGTTACATCTTGTTAATGCAACTGTTACATAATTGTTACATATTGTTTGTAGTTACATAATTGTAGTTAAAGTTACATAAAAGTTACATCTTGTTAATGCAACTGTTACATAATTGTTACATATTGTTTGTAGTTACATAATTGTAGCAAGTGTAACATAATGCAGTCGTTTGTTGTTACATAATTGTTACATATGGTTTGTCGTTACATAATTGTAATAACTGCAGTCCTGACATTGAATCTGGTCATGCTGCGGTCGATGATATGATGTGCCATGCCACTAGCTTGTGGAGACAACAATTTGCTTTTTTTTTTTTTTTTTACTTATTGAAGGAGTTTATGTGGTATTTTGGCATTTGTAGTAACACTTACACTTATTTTCATTTGTTTGTTATGTGATCTTACTCTGTTTCTTTTTCTTTCTTTCTTTTCTTTTTTTTGTATGTATTGATTTTCTATAGTTTGTTTTTCTTCGTTTGTCTACGCTTTTCTGTGTTGTTCATGGTTGCATAATTGCTGGTTAAATCCCTTGGCACCCTTTTTTTAAGGTTTAGTTTATATTGCACAGATATGACTGAAAATGATATTATATAGCCCCATATTTGGTTATTTTATATAAAAAATATATATATACACTATATACAGTATTAACTATATACACTGACTTGTTGTTCACTTGTACCTGTCGTGGGCAATGTATGTGTCAGCACTGTGTGGAAATCTTTGTCTTCACGATTGTGTTGAAGATGTTCATTCTTGCTAACGTCATTTGTGTTGGCCATTTTTTTTTTCTTGTTTTCCTCGTAACTTAATTTATCTGTTTCCACTAGGTAGCTTTAATTAATAAATGTTTAATACAGTTCTTTTAATCGCTCACTGAGTAACTGTGATGGTATATTTTCTTTATCACTTTGTAGATGTAATAATGTATAGCTGTATGTATGAAACACGTATTTTATGTAGGTATAAATGGTAACACTCGTTGGTAGTAAATAAATGCTATAATAAATGAATGAATTATATACAGTGTAGAATATTTATTGTTGGTGCAAGTATTTAATGATTGAATTATGAAGATAATTGAAGTAGGTATACGTATTTAAGTTGTAACTATACAGCACGTTTTATATGTTTGTGCAGAAGTTTTTTGTCTATCACTGTGTATTGTATAAATGAAGTAACTCACTAATTTTTACCATGGTGGAAATGGTGTGAGTGGTGTTGTACGTGGTGATAGCGTTGTTCTTCACGGGTTGATTGACGTGTTGTGGGGTGTCAGACGCACGGTTTGTCGTCGTCTCAGCACACGTATGGTGACGTCAACTTCCCACAGTGGTAGCTGTGGTGAGTAAACGAGTAGCGATGAGTAACTTGAGTGAAGATGAGTGAGAAAGATCAGTTGTGAATATGGGCTTGGTATCTGCTTCGTCGTCTTGACCCCTCGACTCCTGCGTCAGCAGTGGAGGTTGGGTGGATGTAGCAGAGAGAGGAGGGTGATGTCTGGTGGTTGTGAGTTGTGAGTCGTATCTCACTTTTCGTTTGTTTTGTTTTTTCTTTCTTGATGTATTCTCGGTCCTTTTTTCTTGTGATTTACTCGTTGTGGGATGAAGACTGCCGCTACTTGTAGGAGCATGTAGAAGATTATACAGACGCATCGTAGAGTTGTTACTTGTAGTTGATTGTAGATGGTTGTAGTTCGTTGGTTCGTCGTAGAAATTGCAAGATTGTTTGTATCAGTACTTTGTTAAACTACTGGCAAGACGTCCTGTGACCTCTTCACCTCTACATCAGCATGATGATCGGGGAGACGGAGGGGGCTGATTGGAGAGAATAATGTCAGGAGCTGGTTGTGAGTTGTTGGTTGTGAGAGGTATTTTTTGTTTTCAATCTTGATAATGCAGAATCAATTGTACACTCGTGGGCATGTATATTGTAGGAATTCATTGTAGAACTGAAGCTAATCTTGTAGAGTCTCGCCTGCTTTTGTAGAAATTCTCTGTTGATTCGAAGACGAGGTCCGTGCATTCGCTGCCAACCAAATGTCATAAAAGACTTTGTATAAACTTGTTGTGATGTTTTGTAGTTTAGTTATATATATCTTAGACTTGTGGACGAGCGGTTGTTATACGTGAGTAGTTTATAAGTAGATAATCTTCGTTCCCATTTGTCATGCAATGACAGGAGAGGTAAAGAATAGTATGGGACTATTTTTATTTGTCTTGGAAATATTAACAAAGTCTCTCACACACGAGTGAAGTATAAGTAGAGACCCGCGAGCTACCTCCCTGTCTTGCTCTCTCTCTCTCTCTCTCTCTCTCTCTCTTCCCTCTCGCCCATGTTGCTAGGCTCGTTCTCCTTACTACCTGCCGGTTCTATGGCCTGTCTCCTTCTGCCCTCTGCGTCCTAAATTCTGGTGTAGCAGGCGTCGTGTCACGTGTGTTACACTGTTGTTGGAAAGTTCTAGAAAACTGTGTGTGAGTATGTGTGTATGTGTGTGTATGGTCATGAGGTGCTGTTGTGTGCCTATAAAGCATTCCTTGAGTTAAGAGTGTGCAAGCATGTTTAGCATTGCTCGATTCTCACAGACACAATACCTTCTCATCATCTGACTTGCTGCTTCTATCTGTCTCTCTATCTATCTATTTATCTATTTATCTATTATGATTTGTAATTATAATATGGAGTCCTGACACTGACACTGCACCAAAACCGACTGCACTTCACACAAACTGACCTGAAACCCGACTAAACTCCAAACTGACTGACTAACTAAGCTCTTCCCCATCCTTATATAAGGTTGCATAACTCTCGAAACTTCTACTTCTCCAACATTCTAGGACATACTGTCTTGCATCAGCCCCTAGCAACAACAGTTACCAACTACATCAAGACATGCTAGAGTTTTCCTACATTACATAACACTCCAAATCATTTAACATACGAACTTAAACTGCATGATTTAACAAGCAATCACTTAAATAAAACATTATAACGAAAAAGAGCACAAAAACTGATGCATAACTTACGAAATAACTACACTCACAAATAGCAGACAAACTGGCAACTCTGATGACTCGTACCGGAACTTACGGTACCAGAAACGTATCGAAGGTACGAGACTACCTAACTGGCAAATCCCCCCTTCATAACAATATTTTATTGGTGATTTTAATGCAGATCCTTTTTATGGTA
>NC_137031.1:20300114-20363124 GCF_032717465.1 Coenobita brevimanus
ATGTTGAAGAGAGAACCTGTATTTTTACACAGCAAGTGCTTGGGATAGATTAAAAGCATCTACTTGCCCGAGTGCCAGGGGGTTAACTCACTCTCTTCAGGCCCACAGTGGGAGGCGGAGGGACGTTGGTTACAAGATTGTGACAACGTGAGTTAACTTTTACTTGGTCGTGGTGTAGTAGTATGCTGCCTGGCTCTCACCTGAGAGTCCTGGGTTCGATTCCCGGCATATTGGTAATTTCTTTGAGGAAATATGTTGCTCATTTCAGGCAAGAGTTTAAACAGACAACACTGATTCAGATATAAATTTGAAGATATATACAATTATCCCTTTGACCAAATGCATATAAAATAAAATAAAAATGAGAATTGGGAATAGGCTGACATGTGGCGGGAAAAATTTGAATATATTATTAGAAGAAAGCAAAAATCTCCTGAATGGTGAGTATTAAAAATTATATATCTTTTCCTTAACGAATTTTGGCCCCCAATTTTCAAAGCATTAAATAGACCATCTCAAGGCAAAATTTTAAGTGCATTGCTTACATCTGAACAAGAAATTTTAAGCAGTCAAAGGAATATCTTTTTAAGGCATAAATTTAAGGAGCTCTTTAGGTAAATTAGTAAATCATGAAGTAGGCTACCATTAAGAATATACTTTTTTAAAAGGAGTTAAACATGTTCTAATTTTAATGAGAGAACAGACAGACAAATAAATAAATAAATAAATGATGTTAAGGCAGAATTTTGAATACTATCCGTGAGTTTGATAGTAAAGAAAAAGAGGGGGGGGAAATGACTTTCGCATTAAGATCAGCATTAAAAAAAAAAAAACTATCATACTACAAATTTTGAAAGAATATAGGCTATTAGTAAAAACTGTATATATAAATTTAAAGACATGTTCAAACCAAATTTAAATACATTACGTGAATTAGTCCTGAAATAATGATCTTTAGTGTGAATAACGTAAGTATATCCAGAAGACACTAAGTAATCATTGACCCCTTGACCTCGCGTCCTTTGACCTGTTACGTGCACCTCGCTAGCTCAACCCGGCTGCTAATTAGGCTTCACCTGACACTTTTTCTCAGCTGGTAGGCAGTACTGAGTCAGATCTGAGGAACAGGGTAGTCTTAACTCTTTCACTGTTAGACTTCAGAAGGGGAAAACCGTCTATATATCCTGGTGGTTTGAGCTAGGGAGACGTGTAGGACTTTCCTCTTGCTCTTCAGATGATTTTATGCAGCTTGGGAGAGAGAGGTGGAGCTGGGGGATTAGATCAAGCCTTCCTCTACCCCTCCGAATACACCAAGACCATCCAAAGCTGAATAAAATCGTCTGAAGGCAGCTGAAATGAACTGAAAAAATAATCCTCGTGAGGGGTAAGTGAAGACGGTTTTTCACCCTTGAAGGCACCTGAAATAAACTAAAAAATCGTCTTCCCACTGTGAGATTGATAGAGACGATTTCCCCCTTTACAGCTGAGAAAAAGCATCTGAAGTCAGCCCAGATAGCAGTGAAAGGCTAAGGGTTTTATTCTTGCTGGTCAGACGGTTTATTTCAGGTCTGGAGGGGTTCAGTCAAGGGCAGTATTCTCATTTAAGGAAGTTGCCTAACGTCTTTTCCCAAGCGACTTATTTTGTGAATTATACCTTACTTTCCTATCCCTTGGTCCATATACCCTTCCAATATCGCCATACTTTGCATGGATAACGTGCTAAAGGATATTACCCAGCCATAACTAAAAAACAAATCGCTAAGGAAGAGGTGTTAGAGAGCTTCCTTATGAGTCCAAGGTTCGTATTCTCGGCAGTTAAGACAGCTCCCTAACACCTCTTCCTCACCGACTTCATTTTTTAGAATGACTTAAGTAACATGGAGGCAAGGTGTAATCAGCAAAATAAATCGCTCAGGAACAGGTGTTAGGGAGTACCTTACCCGACGAGAAGGCAGCCCAAGCCTCCTTTAACCCCTTCAGCCCGAAAAATCCCTCTAAGCTGAGAATAACCGTCTGAAAATCGCAAAAATGTGAAGAAATCCAACACAAGTGAAATTAATTAGTATCTTACATGTCTAGTCTACCTGGCACCTACCTGTAAATAATTATAGATATTTTACTTAGATTTTTGTATAGAAAATTATATATACATCTATAGGGCAATAATATATAATTATAAACTCTACTATTAAAAGCTGGGAGTTTGGTACAGCCCGTTAGTTATACCGTTACCGTTACCGTTAATTGCCCCGTTGCCGTATATTACACCGTTACCGTTGATTACTCGATTACCGTTACCGTTTGTGTAGCCGTTACCGTTGGTTACTCCATTACCGTTGATTGCACCGTTGTCATTTGTATACCCATTTGTGTAGCCGTTAGCTCCATTGCCGTTGATTGCCCCATTACCGTTGATTGCACCGTTACCGTTGATTGCATCGTTACCGTTTGTGTAACCGTTGGAGTAGCCGTTTCCGTTGTCATTACCGTTGATTAGGCCGTTTCTGTTGACACCGTTGCCATTGATGGCTCCGTTACTGCTGCGACGCCCGTAACTGTAACCATTACCGTTGATACCGTTACCATTTACACCATTACCATAACCATTTCCGTTTATGCCGTAACCGTTGATATCGTTATTCACACCATTACCATAACCGTTACCATTGATGCCGATACCGTTGACACCGTTACCGTTGATGCCGTTTCCATAGCCATTACCGTTTATCCTATTACCGTTAATACCGTTGAAAACGATACCATTTACACCATTACCATAACCATTACCATTGATACCGTTACCGTTGATACCGTTACCGTTGACACCGTTACCGTTGATGCCGTTACCGTTGACGCCGTTACCGTTGATGCTGTTACCGTTGACACCGTTACCGTTGATGCCATTACTGTTGACACCGTTACCGTTGATGCCGTTACCGTTGACACCGTTGCCGTTGACGAGTCCAATATTGGCGTTGAGACCATAGAAACTGGGAGCGGTGGCACAGTCGAAGTTGTACCACCAGTCACACACAAAGTACTGTTGGTTGAAAACAGTACCGTTGGGACAAAGGAAGGAATCCATACGTCCATCAGCTTGGCAGATGTGGAAGACCTGTGGAGATAGTAGTAGTAGTAGTAGTAGTAGTGGTGGTGGTGGTGGTGGTGGTGGTGGTGGTGGTAGTAATAGTGTGGAAAACCTGTGGAAAAAGTGTAGTAGTAGTAGTAGTGTGGAAGACCTGTGGAAACAGTAGTAGTTGAAGTAGTAGTAGTAATAGTAGTAGTAGTAGTAGCAGTAGTGGTGGTGTTGGTGATGGTCGTAGTGGAGGTGGTGGTAGTAGTAGTAACAGTGTGGAAGACCTGTAGAAATAGTGTAGTAACAGTAGTAATAGTCATAGTAGTAGTAACGGTGGTTGTGGTGGTGGAAATAGTAGTAGTAGTAGTAGTAGTAGTAGTAGTAGAACTATAAATGTAGTAGTAGCAGTAGTTGTGGGAGGAGCAGGAGGAGATAAAGAACAAGAACAAGAAAATAGTAACAGTAGTATTAGAGGCAGTAGTAGTAGTATAGAAGATGAAGAAGAAGAAGGAGGAGGAACAGAAGATGAAAGAGGAGAATAAGTAGTAGTAATAGTAGCAGAATAGTAATGGTAGTGGAAGAAGAAAAAGAAGAAGTGTTAGTAGTAGTAGAAATCAGTAAGGAAGAAGCCCCAGTCATCACCTTCAGCATACGGGAGGATGGCATTAAGAGGTAATTAGGTAGGTCAGGGAGAACGACCGTACTGTTTAGAAATCAGGGTTGAAGATGCAAGAGAAAGTTGGTATATACATGACATGACTGCGAACTTTCTGCATGATTTTAAAGTTAGTGTAATTCGTGGATGAAACGCAGATTTCACCAAGGGGAGGCTGATTTATGGCCAAAGTGTGAGAGAAGGGGATGCTATTCAGTAAGTTTGCTCATTTCTTTCATTTTCAATGCCCAAAGACTTAAGGCTATGTTGGAAAGTTGTTTTATTTTGTGATCTATTTGTAGATTTCACCAGAGAGAGCAATGTTTGTGGCCACAGTGAGGGAGAATGGAATGTCTTTAAGTAAGGTAGCTCACTTCTTTCAAATTCCAATGCACAAGGGCTTCAGAATGTACTGGAAAATATGTTTGGTGTAATTTGTGGGGTCATTTTGAACTCAGATGGAACTGGACATAAGGCAGTTTTTGGTGTCTTCATCTCCTCAAAATCTGTCCTATGAGAGGCAAGATGCTAACTCATAGAAGCAGATCTTCATTTGAATGCAAGCTTCTCTAACCACAACGTATAGGAGTGAAACCTGCTAATTTTTACCCCCCATGATGAGAAGCAAACGTCCTACATCCCAGATCGTTATTAAAATTGGATGATATTTCTACTTTCCTTCTCGTGATAGCTTATTATAGCCTAACCTACCCTGGGTGTAATGTCAGCTTGGTATTCATAGACCTGTGTATTGGTGTAGCTAACCCGGGTGTAATGAAGGAACTGGCTAAATATACACACCCTAGACAGTAAGCATAATAGTGTACCCTCATGCTACACCCAGATTGCAGGGCATTGTTGGTGTAGGAAAATTGGACATGGTCTCGGGAAAGGTGTATTGGCTCTCCTATACCCAGTGTAATGAAAAGGCTAGCTAAGTACCATGAAGAACTCCCATAAGTATATAGTACCATGAAGAAGTGCATAATGGTATCGTGAAGGGGTCTAGCCTAAAATACTACCATGAAAAAGCCTTAGTACCGTGAAGGAATGCACAGATGGATCGTGAAGGGGCTAACCTCAATAACTACAAGGAGACCTCCCATGATATAGTACCATGAAGGAGTATATAAAGGAATCAACAGTAAACACAATGGTAATAAGTTGCATTCATCCATACCTGACAGACATGGTTGTAGTGTCTGGAAAGGTGAATATAGTGAGGTAAAGGACTGAGTAACTATTATAGTGGATGCGAGGGGTCGTATTGTGACAGATTTCGTTCCCCATCTTCCTCAGCTATTTATTTTGTCTCCTGTAGTTATGAGCCTTCATGGGCATCAATAGTAGATCTTAAAACCTTATTAGTAATGTATGAGGGAAGAAGTCTTAATGAAGCATGACATCAAGCATGAGGTAGGATGTGAAGGTAGGAGTAGAGTACACTGTGTTGAAGCAGGTGAACCCGGTGGACTGCAGGACTGTACTATGATACATGAAGACTTACACAGTAGATACAGTGCCAGGACATAATATCTCACAGTATTTTCACCTGACATCCGGCCTCGTATGGTATAATTACTGATACCGGCGTGCTGCAGTGAAAAGACTTAACTGTCATGAAGACCTAAGAGTGTAGATACAGTGCCAGGACTTACACAGTAGATACGGTGCCACAGAACAGTATCTCACAGTATTCTCACCTGACATCCAGCTTCCAGGGCGGAGTCAACATAACTCCCGGGTACCTGTGTGTTGGAGCAGGTAAACCCGGTAGACTGCAGGACTGTACTATGATACCTGAGGACTTACACAGTAGATACGGTGCCACAAAACAGTAAATCACCGTAACTTCTCACCTGACATCCAGCTTCCGGAGTGGTGTCGGCATAATATCCGGGCACCTGTGTGTTAGCGCAGGTGAAGCCGGTCAGCGGGACGGAGGCGAGGATGGGATAGTCCACGCCTGCAACGCCGCCCCCCCCGATGGCAGAGCTCAACTCGGTGATGGGGTCCACGAAGCCTTTGATCCCATTACCGTTGATGCCGTTGATTCCGTTGATACCGTTACCATTGATACCATTGATCCTGTTGATGCTGTTACCGTTGATACCGTTACCATTGATACCATTGATCCTGTTGATGCTGTTACCGTTGAGACCGTTTGTGAAGCCATTACCGATGCTTGTTCTACCGTTTCCGTTGATGGCACCGTTTCCGTTAGTGTACCCATTACCGTTGATTGGACCGTTACCGTTGATGGCACTGTTTCCGTTAGCGTACCCATTGCCATTGATTGCACCGTTACCGTTGATGGCACCGTTTCCGTTAGCGTACCCATTGCCGTTGATTGGACCGTTACCGTTGATGGCACCGTATCCGTTAGTGTACCCATTGCCGTTGATGGCACTGTTACCGTTGATGGCACTGTTACCGTTGATGGCACCGTTACCGTTGATTGAACCGTTACCGTTGATTGCTCCATTGCCATTGATGACACCGTTACCATTACCGTTGACAGCTCCGTTGCCGGAAGAGTAACCATTACCATACACAGCTCCATTACCGTTGATTGCACCGTTACCATTGATTGCTCCATTGCCATTACCGTTGATAACTCCGTTACCGTTGGTGTAGCCATTACCGTTGATTGCTCCATTACCGTTGACTGCTCCGTTACCGTTGACTGCACCATTACCGTTGATTACTCCGTTTCCGTTACCAATACCGTAAAAATAACCGTTACCGTTGCCATTGATTGCTCCATTACCGTTACCGTTCACTGCTCCGTTACCGTTGATTGCTCCGTTTCCGTTACCAGTGCCGTAAGAATAGCCGTTACCGTTAATTACTCCATAACCGTTACTGTTGATTGCTCCATTACCGTTGATTACACCATTACCGTTGATGTTAGTATAGCCGTTACCATTGATTACTCCGTTACCGTTGCCGTTAGTATAGCCTTTACCGTTGACTGCTCCGTTACCGTTGATTGCTCCATTGCCGTTGATTGGTTCATTACCGTTGATTGGTCTGTTACCGTTGACAGCACCGTTACCGTTGATGACTCCGTTTCCGTTACCAACGCCGTAAGAATAGCCGTTACCGTTAATTACTCCGTTACCGTTACCGTTGATTGCTCCATTACCGTTGATTACACCGTTACCGTTGATTACACCGTTACCGTTGCCGTTAGTAAAGCCGTTACCGTTGATAACTCCGTTACCGTTGCCGTTAGTATAGCCGTTACCGTTGATTGCTCCGTTACCGTTGATTGCTCCGTTACCGTTGATTGCTCCGTTATCATTACCGTTGATTGCTCCGTTACCAATGGTTGCTCCATTACCGTTAAGGCCACTGCCGTTTGCGCCATAACCATTAACAGCACCGTTGCCATTTCCGTTGATCCCGTTGATTCCGTTGCCATTTCCGTTGATCCCGTTGATTCCGTTGCCATTTCCGTTGATTCCGTTACCGTTGCTTGGCGGTAGGTAGGTATTCTGAGCTAGACACGCTCCTAACAGGGCTGAGAGAGAGAGAGAGAGAGAGAGAGAGTTTAAAAAAGTAAAAAACAGTGCTAAATATACGTAAAATATAATAATAATAATAATAATAATAATAATAATAGTAATAATGATAATAATAATAATAATATTATTATTATTATTATTATTATTATTATTTTTATTATTATTATTATTGTCATTATTATAAAGAATACTCCCCTAGTATCCCTGCTTGTCGTACGAGGCGACTAAAAGGGTTGGTGGTGGGTTAGTGCCCCACCCCGTAAAAAGAACTAACTAAAAAAGCAAATAAAGCGCCTCGGACCCGGACGGACCATACGTTGACGACTAAGGAACGGACAAAGGACATTCTGAGAGTAGGAACGTGGAATGTGAGAGGAGTGAATGATGAAGTGAAAGAGAGAGAGATTGTCCAGATGCTTGAGGATGCAAAAGTGGATATATGTGGATTGACTGAAACTAAATGGTAAGGTGAAAGGATGAGAGAATGGGAATACGGTGTAGGTATATGTGCGGGAGTCAGTGAGAATGAGAGGGCAAGAGAGGGAGTATGTCTGATGATAAGCAAGAAGTGGAAGGAGAATATAAGAGAGTATGGAACAGTGGGTGCAAGGATTGTATGGGTGAGGATGAAAGTAGGTATACAAGCATGGGCGATTGTATGTGTGTATGCTCCAACGGAGGATCGAGTGGCAAGAGTGAAAGATGAGTTTTGGGCGAGAGTAGAAGCATGTATGGACAAGTTTGAGAGGAGCGAGAGAGTGCTGTTGATTGGAGACATGAATGGCAAAGTCGGGAATGTACGAGTGGATGGAGTGGTTGGTCAGTGGGGTGTGCCAGCGGAAGTAGATGGGAATGGTAGTGCTTTGGTGGACATCTGTGCTGGTAAGGGGTTGGCAATAGCCAACACCTACTTTCGTCATAAGATGATCCACCGGTATACATGGAGAGTAATGAGGAGGATGGATGGTGAACTTGTTGAACGAAAGGCAATGATAGACTACGTGTGTGTGGATGAGCGAATGAGAAGACAAGTGTTGGATGCAAGGGTGTGGAGAGGGTGGGGGAATGGAGTCTCGGACCATCACTTAGTGATGGCCAAGGTAGAGCTGCGAAGAAAGTGGTTGAGGAGGCGAAGGGGAAGACAGGAGGAAGCAGCTCCTGTGAGAAGAGTGGAGAAATTGCAAGATAGTGAGAAGAGGACAGAGTATAAGAGCATAGTGGAAGAAAGATTGGGAAGGTATGAGCTAGAGCAGATGGAAGGGGTGGAAGACGTATGTAAGATATTCACGGAAGAGATAAGCGCAGCGTGTGAGGCGGTTTGTGGAGTGAGGAGGAGATGCAAGGGTGTGCAAGGGACAGCATGGTGGAATGATGAGGTGAAACGAGCTGTGGAACAAAAGAAGAAGGCATATGGTGAATGGTTGGCGAGTAGAGGTAGGGGAGAAGATGAGAGAGAGAAGAGAGAGGTATATGTGAGCAGGAGAAGGGAGGTTAAGAGACTGGTGAAGGAGAGTAAGAAGAAAGTGGATGAAGAGTTTGGGAGGAATCTGAGTGTGAAATGGAGGGAGAGTAAGAAATTGTTTTGGAAGGAGGTAAAGAAAGTAAGGCAGTGTGAAAGGGGAAATAGTAGGGGAGTGAAAGATAGGAATAACAGATTGTTGGTGGAGAAGAGAGAGAAATTGAGGAGATGGAAGGAGCACTTTGAGGATTTGTTGAATGTAGAGAGTGAGAGCAGTGTGAGTATAAGTGGTTGGGGAATGGCTGGGAGAAGAAGAGATGAGAGGAGGGAGGAAGAGATCAGTAGGTCGGAAGTAGTGGAAGCGATGAAGAAGATTAAGCTGGGAAAGGCCCCAGGAATTGATGGAGTGTGTGGTGAAATGCTTAGGTATGGGGGTGAGATTGTTGTGGAGTGGATATGGAAGTTGTGTAGATTGGCTTGGGAAGAGGGAAGGGTTCCAGAGGACTGGAAATCAGGTATAATTGTTCCTCTGTACAAAGGAAAAGGGGAGAGAGAAGTATGTGGTAACCATAGGGGTATTTGCCTTCTTAGTGTGACTGGTAAAATATATGGTAGAATACTCATTGATAGGGTTAGGCATATGACAGAGGAGCTAGTTGGAGAAGAACAAGGGGGATTTAGGAAGGGAAAAGGGTGTGTAGATCAGATATTTGTTCTAAGATGTTTAGTGGAGAAGTATCTAGAGAAGGGAAGGAAAGTGTACGCTGCCTTCATGGACTTGGAGAAAGCTTATGACAGAATAGATAGGAAAGGTATGTGGAAGGTACTAAGAATATATGGAGTGGAGGGAAATTGTTGAGTGCTGTGAAGAGTATGTACGAGGGAGCTAGGGCTACGGTGCGAGTGGATGGTGAGTTGAGTGAGTTCTTTGATCTCAATGTGGGACTGAAACAGGGGTGTGTAATGTCTCCATGGCTGTTTAATATATATATGGATGGGGTCGTAAAGGAGGTACAAGGTAGGGCAGTGGATGTGGGGGTGGCCCTAATGAATGAGGGTGAGATTTGGAAGCTTCCGGTGTTGCTGTTTGCTGATGATACAGTATTGATGAGTGAAGATGAATGGGAGTTGCAAGGTTTGGTGAATGAATTTGGGACAGTGTGTAGGAGGAGGAAGCTGAAAGTTAATGTAAACAAAAGTAAAGTTATGGTGTTTGAGAGGAATGAAGTCACAGAGTGTGCAGTGAGGTTGGATGGTGAGGATATGGAGAATGTGAGTGCATTCAAGTACTTGGGTAGTGTGATGAGTAAGGATGGAACTTTGGGGGATGAAGTACGTGAAAGGGTACAGCAGGGAAGGAAGGTTGTTGGCACACTGAAAGCAGTGATGAGAAATAGGGAGGTGAGTATGGAAGTTAAGAAGTCACTGCATGATGGTATTGTGATCCCTACCCTGACGTATGGAAGCGAGGCGTGGACCTTGCAAGAGGGGAACAAGTCAAGAGTGAGAGCAGTGGAAATGAGTTACTTGAGAGGAGCATGTGGAGTGACATGGAGGGACAGGTTGACGAATGAAGAAGTGAAGGAACGTTGTGGGGTAGATGTGGATGTGGTTGAAAAGATTAGGAGAAATACACTGAGGTGGTTTGGACATGTGGAGAGGATGGAGAATGAAAGACTGACTAAGAGGGTGTATGTAGGTGAGGTGGAGGGAGGGAGAGGGAGGGGTAGACCGAGGGTGAGGTGGAGGGATGGAGTTGAGAGGTATATGAGGGAGGGGGGGGTGAGTTGGGGGGAGGGGAGTCAAATGGTGGGTGACAGAGTGACTTGGAGGCGTTTTGTCTGCGGCCACCCTTTGCGGGATTAGGGCGTCGGGCTATAGATAGATAGATAGATTATTATTATAAATAATAATAATGATAATAATAATAATAATAATAATAATAATAATAATAATAACAATAGAAATAGTAATAATAATAATAAAAATAGTAGTAGTAGTAGTAATAATAGTAGTAGTAGTAGTAGTAGTAGTAGTAGTAGTAGCAGTAGTAGTAGTAGTAGTAGTAGTAGTAGTAGTAGTAATAGTACTAGAAGTAGTAATAGTAATAGTAATAGTAGTAGTAGTAGTAGTAATAGCAGCAGCAGTAGTAGTAGTAGTAGTAGTAGTAGTAGCAGTAGTAGTAGTAGTAGTAGCAGTAGTAGCAGTAGTAGTAGTAGTAGTACTAGTAGTAGTAGCAGTAGTAGTAGTAGTAACAGTAGTGGTAGTAGTAGCAGTAGTAGTAGTAGTAACAGTAGTGGTGGTGGTGGGTAGCAGTAGTAGTAGTAGTAACAGTAGTGGTGGTGGTGGGTAGCAGTAGTAGTAGTAGTAACAGTAGTCGTAGTAGTAGTAGTAGAGGTCAGGTACTGAAAGGTGCCTGGCCATAGAGAAACAGATCAATAGAGATTATACCTAAGGCGTCTGGCGATAGGTAGATAGATAGATAATTAGGGCGTCTGGCGATAGATAGAGAGGATATTGAGAATGTCTGGCTATAGATTGATAGAGATGGTATAGGGCGTCTGGCAATAGAGATGCTGCGCAGGGCGTCTGGTAATAGATAGATAGCAATGAAACTATATGGTGTCTGGCAATAGATAGATAGACAGACAGACAGATAGATAGGTTGATAGACAGAGTTAAATTGAACTTCACAACTCCTCACTATAAATATCCCCCTACAGAAAAGAAAAAATGAACAGAAAAAAATGTCGACAGCAAGAAAGATGGTCCAGGTAAATGTATTTCTAAAACTTTTAAATTCTCGTCTAAAAGTCCTTCAAACTACTGTGAGTACAAGCTGGATGTGCTAAATGTACTGCCGCTTCCCCTAAGACCAGGAACAAGTGCGCACGAGTGTACATCCCATCCCAGTGGCCAGGAACAAGTGCACACGAGTGTACATCCCCTCCCAGTGGCCAGGAACAAGTGCACGCGAGTGTACATCCCCTCCCAGTGGCCAGCAACAAGTGCACACGAGTGTACATCCCCTCCCAGTGGCCAGGAACAAGTGCACACGAGTGAACATCCCCTCCCAGTGGCCAGGAACAAGTGCACACGAGTATACATCCCCTCCCAGTGGCCAGGAACAAGTGCACACGAGTGTACATCCCCTCCCAGTGGCCAGGAACAAGTGCACACGAGTGTACATCCCCTCCCAGTGGCCAGGAACAAGTGCACACGAGTGTACATTCGCTCCCAGTGGCCAGGAACAAAGTCGCGCGAGTTTACATCCCCCTCCCGTGACCCCGAACAATTGTGCTCGATTGTACATCCTCAGAAACAGTTGAGCGTGAGTGTAGTTCTTCCCCCTCCCCTCCACCACCACTACAGTTACCACCTCGCATTTAAGTGGCTGGATTGACCCGGAAGAGTGGCTTAACTAGGAACAGTGAAATGGCTGTCTGTCGTTGTGGTCGGGGGGGTAATAGAGACGTCTAGGGAGTCTTGTGTCCTGTCCACTCACACACAAAGTCAAGCTGAAAAAACGTAGAGGGTTAGAGCTAGCTTATTTTAGAGTTACAGCTGGGTTAGGTTTGGCTTATACAGTATAACAGCTAATAAGAACATATATATCATTATAGTAACAGGTATATTTTTGGATGCTGCCTAAAGGTAAAATATAACTGAAGCAATATTTAATTATAAACTTAACGAGTCCAAGGGCAAAGAAAAGTATGGCATATATTATCGCTATACTTGAAAATATACTATACAGTCTTACATATAAAATATATTATGCTTATCTCCCTATCCATCTGCCTGTCTACCTATCTATCTATCTAAACATTAATCCATTTTCTTACCAGCAAATATCAGCTGCCTCGTTATCTTAGCCATGTCTTCTTCGAGGACGACTTGAGGGTAAACTAAAGCTCAAGATGGAGAACCAGCCACCAGTGTAGGCAATTAATGGGATGGGGAGCTTTGGAGAGAGGAGCAGGTAGTTGTGATAGGAGAGGAGGGGAGCTGAAGACTATGCCTGGAAAGGAGAGCGAGCGCCTTATATACTGACTGTGAGGACCTCGGCAGTGACGCAATACCTCTCAGTGGAGGGAAAGGAGGGAAGATGGGGTGGAGGGAGGGAGAGAGGAAGGGCAAAGTATAAAGGAGGAATGAAAGCAAGTACTGACAACACGATAGATAAACAGGGCTGGATAGATAGAAGAAGGGAAAGATGGAGGGCAATAGATAAAGGAGGAATGAGGACAAGGACTGATAACGATAGATAAACAGGACTGGACAGATAGAAGGAGGGAAAGACAGAGGGCAATAGATAAAAAAGGAATGAGAGCAAAATTTATTGATAACAAAATGGATGGAGTGAAGAGGAATGGGAAAGACAGAGAGCAAAGGGGAATGAAAAATGGAAAGCAAGATTGGATAATGGCTGAGGTTAAGAAATAGGAGAATTTGGTTAATGGCAGGAGAGAGAGAGAGAGAGAGAGAGAGAGAGAGAGAGAGAGAGAGAGAGAAGAAAAAAATGGAGGAAGGCAGAAAATAAAGCAAAATCGAGAGCATGAAAAACAAGATAAAATAATGTTACTTTGATAAGGAGAGTATTTTTCACAGTTACTTTGAGAGACAGAATACTTTGCAGTCACACTGATTGGCTTAAAATACTTTGCACATCTAGAAGTAATATATAGTACATATTACATCTTAGTTTACTTAATGTTTTTAATAGCACATTGATATGGAAATAGTTTGCCTCAATATTATGCAAAAAAATTACACGAAGCCTTCCAGCACTGTGAGGGGTAGAGATTTTTTTCGATTTTTTTTTTTCCAGTTCAGTAAAGTCAATATGTTTCAGTCGGAACAGAATACACAATTAAAGACTCCCTTACTTCCATGTAGCACACCTCTTGGCTCTCAGAATTCCTTTATTTCCCCGAACTGCCTCTCTTTGCAACTCGCTTCCCCAGATCAGTTTCCCCCCCAACCTTCGACCTAGAGGACCTCAGATCCACCTGTTACAGATTTTTTAATGAATGGAAGACACCTGTAATCTGGTATATGTATTTTTTACGTTGGTTTCTCCTTCCCCTATTTCTCTGCTGAAAAAATTAAATAAATACATCAAATGGGCCTTTTTGTGTGTGTGCCTATGATATATGATTTTGAGCTGAGGATAGGGATAGCAAAACAAGATAGCCTCCCTCATAGATGATGATGATGATGATGATGATGACGATGATGGTAGTGGTAGATATGATGCTGATGATGAAGGTGATGATGACAATGCTGCTAGTCGCTTTGATTATGATAATGATAATGATGAAGATGATAATGATGATAATGACGATGATGAAGGCCTGAAAGTGCAAGGAGTGGAAGATTAACACAACCAGTGAAATGCATAAACAGAGGACGCCAAGGATGAACAGAAAATGGAACCGAGATTTGCATATTAATGAAAGTAAATTGCAAGATAGACAAATAGGAAAGTGATAGATGGAGCAATAGATAGATGGAGGAACAAGGCCTAACTATACTCGTTTCACCCTGACTTGGCCTAAACGTGCCTGTCTCTCCATCTTGAATTGTTTCGTTTACACTGAGAACAAAGTATAAGTGACAGAAAAGTATAAGTGACATAACTAGCAATGGTGTTGTTTTGTTTCCCTGGTTGGCCTCAGTTGTGGAGTTTATAACAATAGATTAAAGTTAGATTACGGTACTAGTCACGAAGAAGTGCTGTGGAATGGATGTAGAATCGTAGTAATACATTTTACTAAAGAAATTGGCAACAAAACAACCACAGCAACAAGAGAGAGACGAAAATCCTGGCATAAACTGAGAGGCGAAAACCAACTATAGTGCACTCATTTTAACTTGGCCCAAAATTTTTCCTCCATTTGCAGCTTATTTTCTTTAGTTCAGGGTCAGAATAAGGCAGTACTGAGGCTCTACATCCATCCCAGTGCACTTCTTCGTGACTATATTCCTCTTCTCTAACTACGCCTAAAATCTCCATCTCTCCATCTTGAATGGTGAGTTGTAGCAATAGATTAACACAAGATTATGATGCTATACTCTTTTCACCTTAACTTGGCCCAGATTTATCTCCCTGTTGTACCATATTGTATTACTAGTAATGCTCTACATCTGTTCCACAGCATTTCTTCGTGACTGGCATCATATTCTAGTGTTGATCTCTTTCTACAGCTCAGTTCGGAATGGCGAGAAGGCAGTTTTTTTATCTCCTATAGTTCATTCTCTTTTACTTGGCTCAGATTTTCGTCCTTTTTGCTACCTGTTTCCCTTAGCTCATTTTCAGAAGCTATTAATTCGGCTCCACAGCATGTCCACAGCACTTCTTCGAGATTAGTACCATATCCTATTCATAATCCCTTATATAACTCAATATTCAAGATGGAGTCACGGCAATTTTTCGTCTATTCTCCGTTTCTTTTACAGGGCCTAATGCTTGCCGTAAAACAACTAACTCAGAGACAAATAAGTAAATATAATGTACAGACGTCGGAATAAGTTCGTTTCCTTTTCCCTGAACTAAGGCGTTTGTAACACTGCTCGATGGAGAGATATTCTCTCCTCCTCTCTTCCTCATAGTCCCACACTCCCACCCAACCCCCCTACTTTTCTCTCAGACCCCATAACCTCACCCGGTACCCTCCATACTCTCGCTCACAGCCAGCTAGGGGTTTCTGTACTTCAAGCACCTCTTTAATTACGTGTAGTCCGAACAACTAATAAAGGAATAGTACAGTACATATCATAAACCAAGTTAGGAAAAGGTTTACTACACTGTGTGTGTGTGTGTGTGTGTGTGTGTGTGTGTGTGTGTGTGTGTGTGTGTGTGTGTGTGTGAGAGAGAGAGAGAGAGAGAGAGAGAGAGAGAGAATAAATCTGCTGTGATTAAATGAGAAAAAGGCAGAGTATAAGAGAGAAGTGGAGGAACGATTGGGCAAATATGAATTGGAGCAGATGGGAGACGTGGAAGGTGTGTGTGGCATATTTACAGAAGAAATATGTGCAGCATGTGATGTGGTGTGTGGAAGGAAGAGAAGACGGAGGGGGGTGCAAGGAACAGCATGGTGGACTGAAGAGGTGAAACAGGCTGTGGCACAAAAGAAGAAAGCATACAATGAATGGATGAGAAATAGGGGCGTGGAAGAAGTTGAGAGGCGGAAGAGAGAGTTATATGTAGAAAGAAAGAAAGAGGTGAAAAGATAAGTAAGAGAGAGTAAGAAGAGAGTGGATGAGGAATTTGGAAGGAATTTGAGTGTAAAGTGGAGGGACTGTAAGAAAATGTTCTGGAAAGAGATGAAAAGAGTAAGACAGGGTGGAAGTGAAGTTAGCAGGGGAGTGAAAGATAAAAATGGTAGATTACTAGTGGAGAAGGGAGAAAAAGTGAGCAGATGGAGAGAACACTTTAAGGAATTGTTGAACGTAGAGGATGGAAGTAATGCGACTATAAGTGGCTGGGGAATGGCTGGGAGAAGGAGGGAGGTGAGAAGACAGGAAGAAATCAGTAGGATAGAAGTTGTGGAAGCAATGAAGAAAGTTAAATCTGGGAAAGCCCCAGGAATTGATGGAGTGTGTGGTGAAATGCTGAAGCATGGGGGAGAAATAGTAGTAGAATGGATGTGGAAGATGTGCAGATTAGCCTGGGAGGAAGGTAGAGTCCTGGAGGATTGGAAGTCAGGTATAATTATTCCCTTGTACAAAGGAAAAGGGGGAAAAGAAGTGCGTGGTAATCATAGGGGCATTTGTCTTCTTAGTATTATAGGAAAAATGTATGGTAGGATACTTATTGACAGAGTTAGAGAAAGAACAGAGAAATTATTTGGAGAAGAACAGGGAGGCTTTAGGAAGGGAAGAGGTTGTGTAGATCAGATATTCATTCTTAGATCTTTAGTGGAAATGTTTCTAGAGAAGGGAAAGAAGTTGTATGCGGCTTTCATGGATTTGGAGAAAGCATATGACAGGGTGGATAGACAAGGATTGTGGAAAGTGTTAAGAATATATGGAGTAGATGGGAAGTTGTTGAATGCTGTGAAGAGTATGTACGATGGTGCGAAGGCTGCAGTGCGTGTGGATGGTGAACTAAGTGAATTTTTCTCTTTGAAAGTTGGTTTGAAACAGGGATGTGTCATGTCTCCATGGTTGTTCAATCTGTATATGGATGAGGTAATAAAAGAGGTACAAGGTAGGGTAGTGGATGTTGGAGTGGCCCTGGTGAGAGAGGATAGTGTTTGGAAGCTTCCTGTACTGCTGTTTGCAGATGATACTGTGTTGTTGAGAGAAGACGAAGGGGAGCTGCAAGGCTTGGTGGATGAGTTTGGGAGAGTGTGTAAGAAACGGAATCTGAAGATGAATGTAGGGAAGAGTAAAGTGATGGTCTTTGAGAGAGGTGAAGTCAGTGAATGTACAGCGAGGTTGGATGGTGAGGAATTGGAAAATGTGAGTACGTTTAAGTACTTGGGTAGTGTGATGAGTAAGGATGGAGGTTTGGAGGGTGAAGTGCTTGAAAGGGTACAGCAGGGAAGAAAGGTTGCTGGTTCTTTGAAAGCAGTGATAAGAAACAGGGAAGTGAGCATGGAAGTGAAAAAGTTACTACATGACAGTATTGTGATACCAACTCTAACGTACGGAAGTGAAGCTTGGACGTTGTTGGAAGGACACAAGTCAAGAGTGAGAGCAGTGGAAATGAGTTATTTAAGAAGAGCCTGTGGAGTCACATGGAGAGATAGGCTGACGAATGAGGATATAAAGGAACGTTGTGGTGTTGATGTGGATGTGATAGAGAGCGTTATGAGTAACACACTGAGGTGGTTTGGCCATGTGGAGAGGATGGAGGGTGAAAGACTGACGAAGAGAGTGTATGTGAGTGAGTTGGAGGGGGGAAGAGGGAGGGGGAGGCCGAGGATGAGATGGAGGGATGGGTGGAGAGGTATATGAGAGAGGGGGGTGTGAGTTGGGAGCAGGGCAGTGAAATGGCGGGGGACAGGGCGACTTGGAGGCGATTTGTTTGTGGCCACCCTAAACGGGATTGAGGCGTCTGGCAATAGATAGATAGATAGATTAAATGTTGCGGTGGTAGACACCTCTTTTACACACACACACACACACACACACACACACACACACACACACACACAGAATGAGAGAGAGAGAGAGAGAGAGAGATAGACAGACAGACAGACAGACAAAGAAAGAGAGAAAATAATCTGCTGTGATTAAATGTTGCGGTGGTACACACCTCTTTTACACACACACACACACACACACACACACACACACACACACACACACACACACACACACACACAGTAAAGTTAGCAACGTCCGTGTTGAGTCAGTTACATATGTGGAGTAGTTCTTGCAAGTGAAAATGTTTTCACGTAATTCTGCTGGTCATTTTTTTCATTTACAGCTTCCAACCATGGTTGTGTGCCGAGTTGGTGCTAAGGGTAAGCAATATTCTATGTAATGATTGTGAAACCCATTCAGATTTTAAAACTTTAATGAGCTGACCTCAAAGTCTACGAGTTTCTACTACAAAAGTCCCACAGCCCTCAGGCGAACCTGATACCTTAGTCTCCTGAACTCTTTTTAAGTCGACGTATGTCTTTTTCAAGCGACCAAAATTCCACAGGAACTCAGGAAGTGGTCGTATTAAGGAGATATAGACTGTGAGAACAATCTCTTTATTCCTAGAGAGAGAGAGTGAGAGAGAGAGAGAGAGAGAGAGAGAGAGAGAGAGAGAGAGAGAGAGAGAGAGAGAGAGAATAAAATGATGTAAGATGGGGAAGAGAAAGAGAGGTGGAAAGAAGAGTGAAAAGGAAAGGAGGGGAAGAAGAGAATACTGCAAGAAAGAGAGAGAGAGAGAGAGAGAGAGAGAGAGAGAGAGAGAGAGAGACTTGGAATGGTAAGAACAATCAGGAGAAATACTGATAAAACAAGTGAGTGAGAGAAGAAACTGAAGCAGAGAGGAAGAAAACACGCAGGTGAAAAAATGGAACAGTGTTATAGGAGTGACACACACACACACACACACACACACACACACACACACACACACACACACACACACACACACACACACACACACACACGCAGCTCGCTTGTGCAGTGGTAACGTTCTCGCTTGCCATCTGGTAGACGGGAGTTCGCGCCTGCCTCAGGTTGCGAAAAGTTTCACTGACGAAGTGGGTGGTTACTGTCCCCCTTGAGCACGGGGACGGGTGTGTGGGTGTGTAAAGGTCACAGCCTTGCCCTTAGATCGGACTATATGAGCTCTCAGCTCCCTTTCGGGAGGGTAAAAGCTGACGATCACGACCATCAAGTGATCCTGACCGACCCGGTGAATTACACACACAAACGCACACTTTCCGAGTATTTGTCGACCTATCTGTCTGTGCCTGTCTGTGTACTCCCCCCACCCTCTCTCTCTCTCTCTCTCTCTCTCTCTCTCTCTCTCTCTCTCTTGATCCTTTGTCTCATCCCTAGTTTCCTTTTCCCTCCTTCCCTTTTCTTTATAGTTATCTGCCCAGTCCCTACCTTCCTCCCCTCTCCTTCCTTTCCTTCGTCTCTCTCCCCCTCTGTCACTCCCTCCTTACCTCACTCTTCTTTCTCCCTCCCTGTGTCACAACTTTGTCTTACTTTTTTCATCTGTCACGTGTCTTACCTTTTTTTCTCCATTACTCTCTCCGTATTTCTTTACTTGTACTAAATCCATTTCCTTCACTGCTTTCTCCACCCAGTAATAACTGCATGCACTTTTTCTCTCACCTCTCTCCGTCTCTCCCTGTCACCCGAAATCTCTTCTTTCATTCCGCTCTTCCCACTGTCTTTCCCTCCCTCCCTCCCTTTCCCTCCCCTTGTCTTCCCTTCTTAACATCCCCCTCCTCTTTCTTGCCCCCAAATTAACCTATTTTCTTCCCATCCCTAATCTCTACTTTCTCTCTGCAAATTTCTCTAATTTCTCTGTTTCTCACCCTCCCTTTATGCTTGAATGTTGCATTCGTTCTACTCAGCCTCAATGCTTTCGTCTTATCTTAGCTCTTTCCCTGCGTCCTGGCCAGAATAACACACTTTCCTCCTCCTCCCTGTTACCTTGCCTCCTTTTCTAATTTTTCTTATTATCGTTCTCAGTATTCCGTTCCGTAGCTCTCTTTTCCACTTTCTCCTTTTGTTATCCCTATTTCTATGTTTGCTCCATTCCCATCTTCTCTCAGCTGTCTCACCTTTTGTCTCTACTTCCCTGTGTCCCGGCCTTTCTATTCACATCTTCCTTTTTTCCCCCCCTTTCACACTGCTTGTATTTCATTTCACCTCTCACTGTCTCTTCTTCTCACTCTCTGTCTCTTTTCTTAGCTCTCGTTGTTCTCTCCTTGCCTCTCCCCTTCTTATTTTCTCCTTAACTGTCCTCTCATTTCTCATTTTTCCACTCGCTCTCCCTCTCCTCCTGTCGCTTCCGCCCCATCTCTCTCTCTCTCTCTCTCTCTCTCTCTCTCTCTCTCTCTCTCTCTCTCTCTCTCTCTCTCTCTCTCACACACACCCACACACACACAGTGTAGTAAATCTTTTCCTAACTTGGTTTATGATATATACTGTACTATTCCTTTATTAGTTGTTCGGACTACACGTAATTAGAGAGGTGCTTGAAGTACAGAAACCCCTAGCTGGCTGTGAGCGAGAGTATGGAGGGTACCGGGTGGGGTTATGGGGTCGGAGAGAAAAGTGGGGGGGTTGGGTGGGAGTGTGGGACTATGAGGAAGAGAGGAGGAGGGAATATCTCTCCATCGAGCAGTGTTACAAACTTCTTAGTCCACGGAAAAGGAAACTAACTTATTCCAGCGTCTGTACAACCATTCTTCCATCCATCCATATATACATACACACATCCATCTATCTGTCCATCCACACATACACACATCCATCCATCCATCCATCCACACATACGCACATCCATCCATCCATCCATACAGTACATACATACGCACATCCATCTATCCATCCATCCATTCATGCATCCCTTCATTCATGCACCCCCCACCCCCCCACACACACATCCATCCATCCATCCACACATTCACCCATTCATCCACCCACACATACATACATAAACCCATCTATTCATCCATCCATACATTCACACATCCACCCTCCCATCCATCCATCCATACATACATACATACATACAAACACACATCCATCCCTCCATCCATCCACCCATCCATCCATCCATCCATCCAAGCATTCATTCATACAAACATCTATCCATCCATCCAACCATACATCCAAAAATCCATTCATCCATCCATCCGTCCATCCATCCACCCACCCATCCATCCATCAAATCATCCATCCAACCATCCATTCATACACACACATCCATCCATCCATTCATACACACATCCATCCATCCATCCATCCATATAAGCACCCATTCATACACATATCCATGCATCAACCCATCCATCCAACCATGCATCCAAGCATCCATTCATACAAATATCCATCCAACCATCCACCCTACCATCCATTTATATACACATCTATCCATCCACCCATCCATCCATCCATTCATCCAAGCATCCATTCATACACACATCCATTCATCCAAGTATCCATCCAAGCATCCATTCCTACACACATCCATCCATCCATCCAAGCATCCATCCAAGCATCCATTCATACACACATCCATCCAATCAACCATCCATACAGTGATACATTTTCCATTTCACTTCTGCTGACACCAAAACAGAAAAAATCGACCATGGAGCAAAGGAGGCAGGAAAAAAATGAAGAAAAGAAGGAAATTAGTCCGGGGGAAATATAGATCAGAGAGGAAGAGGAATATTACTGAGGCCTTGTTGTGAAATTGCTGCTGGATAACAGTACTGGGAGAGAGAGAGAGAGAGAGAGAGAGAGAGAGAGAGAGAGAGAGGAGTGGGGGAGACATACATCTATATATATATATATATATATATATATATATATATATATATATATATATATTCACATACATTCAGTAGATATGCAGACAGAGACAGTAAAAGAGCATGTGATAGAGTCGGAAAAGAAAAGAGAGAGAGAGAGAGAGAGAGAGAGAGAGAGAGAGAGAGAGAGGGATAGGCCTTGTTATGAAAACGTTCCCACTTAACAAAGGAATGAGATTAAGGACCCAAATCCTTCATCCACCACTTTCTTAACCCCTGCACCACAGCGATTTATTCTCATTGACCTTAGACTTTACCATAGTTCACTTAGTCGCTTTCACTTTACACTTAACATCTCTATCTTAAGTGGCAATACATACAATTCACTATGTACTTAAGTGATAGTTGCTACACTTCATCACTCATGTACACTTTATACTAACACCTCTGTCTTAAGTAGTAGTACAAATAGGCCACTTAAATCAACCACTTAAGTGACAACCCACACTCCACTTAATCACGCACTTAAGTGGCAAATTTAATCTTGCTCCGTGAACTATTGTAAAAAGAGAAAAAGAGAGAGAAAAAAAAAAAGCTTCATAATTAGGTGAGTGAAGTCATTCCCCCAATTTTGGAGAAAAATCGAAAAACTCTAATTGACCTAATTTCCTTTTCGGAACTATTCCCACGGCAGTGCGAGTGTGAGAATAGTTCCGACCTTAACATAATTCAAACAGTGATTATCCGAATCTATCCAAACTTGGTGGAAGAACTGAGAGTTATGTTTTGAGGAAGCCTATTGTTTTTCAGTATAATATGTCAAAGATCAATATCACAAAGCAAGGTCAAGGTTCACCTCTCCTTGTGACCTAGATGATTTACCTATTAGTCTAAAAAATTATCGATTTAATCATGGTCTACCCCTCAACCTTCCCACCAAGTCTGGTTAACATCGAATAAAATATGTTCAAGTTGTCTCATCCTGATTAAATTTTTTCCTCTCCTTGTGACCTTGATAATTAATCTATTAGTCTAAAAAAAATTGTGGGTTTAATCAAGGTCTTCCCCTCAACCTTCCCACCAAGTTTGGTTAAAATCGAAAAAAATATTCGTTACATCATCTTGATTCATTTTTTCCTGTCCTAATGACTCTGATAACTAACCTGTTGTTCTAAGAAATTGTAAGTTTAAACATGGTCTACCCCTCAACCTTCCCACCAAGGCTGGTTAATATCGGATAAAAATTGTTCAAGTTATTCGGATTATTTTTTCACATTAGTTTTGGTGGTGAGATATCTAAGATTCTTCTTTTTTTTTTTTTTTTAGTCTAATCCCAACTGGGTGGAAGGTTGAGAGGTAGTCCATATCGATACGTGCTATTTCTTCGTCCTCATATATCCCGCAGCCTCCTTCCCCCCCCTCTCTCTCCCTTTCCTTCTCCTTCCTGCCCCTTCCGTGCCCCTTCCCCACCTCCAACATTCCCTCCCAGTTCCTTACTACGCAGGTAATTGGCAGGTATGGGGGAGCCTCTTGTGGGGGAAAGAGGTTGCGTGTGTGTGTGTGTGTGTGTGTGTGTGTGTGTGTGTGTGTGTGTGTGTGTGTGTGTGTGTGTGTGTGTGTGTGTGTTATTGTTGCTATTATGTGTTGTTTGTTTTACTGTATAGTGTTGTGTGATATAGTTAATATAATTCTCTCTCTCTCTCTCTCTCTCTCTCTCTCTCTCTCTCTCTCTCTCTCTCTCTCTCTCTCTCTCTCTCTCTCTCTCTCTCTCTCTCTCTCTCATTCTGGCTGTGGGTCTAGCTTTGAGTCTCTTGCTCTCACTCTTTCTCTTCCTCTTCCTCTCACTCTCACACTCCACATTCCCTCCTTTCACCCTTCCTTCCTTTTCTTCCTCCCTCCTTCCCTCTCTCCTTCCTTTCTTCCTTCCTTCCTTCCTTCACTCCATCATAACATCAAAACTAAACCAACAGATCGGTATATAAGCGACCAAACACAAGCTCGTCTGTTTACAATTTGTCAGGCGTTCGTGTAGTTGCAAATTGATCAATCCGGATTCCTTTGCGCATCCAGACGAGATGTGGCAATTGAAGTTGACTGCTTAGAATTGCTAGACACAGGTGAGTGAGAATCAGGCATAGAACCGAGATTGATAGTGGAAAGAGATGTGGAGTGTATTAAGTATGTTTGGGTATGTGGAGAGAATGGGACATGAGGGACTGACTAGGAGAGTATGAGCGAGTTGCTGGGAAGGAGGGGAAGAGGGAGACCGAGGATGAGATAGAGGGATGATTTGGAGAGGTGTATGGGTCAGGGGATTTGGAGAGGTGTATGAGTGAGGGGTGTGTAAGTTGAAGAGGGGGAGGGGAAGGAAGACCGAGGATGAGATGGAGGATGAGGTGGAGAAGTATATGAGTGAAGGAAGTGTGAGTTGGGGAGAAGGCAGCCTGATGGTAGAAGACAGGGGGACATAGAGGCAATAGATAGATAGATGGATAGATGGATAAATAGATACTAAGTGGGCTGAGAAGGATACAAACATTGTGTAGGAGTGATATTGACGATGGGGAAAGTGTGTGTGTGTGTGTGTGTGTGTGTGTGTGTGTGTGTGTGTGTGTGTGTGTGTGTGTGTGTGTGTGTGTGTGTGTGTGTGTGTGTGTGTGTGTGTGTGTGTGTGTGTGTGTGTGTGTGTGTGTGTGTGTGTGTGTGTGTTTTAGAGTGAGCCATATATAGGTAGAGTGACGTAGTGGAATCGTAGTGGACCCAAGGCAGAGTGATAGTGTGAGGGGATGATGGATGAGGTCTGAAATCTAACCAATATGAGGTGATTAAGAGGTGTGAAATAGACTCTGTTATTGTGGATGGGAGAATTTTCTATCCTTCCTTCACTAACTCATCCCCCCCCCTCTCTCTCTCTCTCTTTCACACACACACACACACACACACACACACACACACACACACACACACACACACCTTATCCTATTCATCTCCCCTCTTCCTCCTCCTCCTCTTTTCAGCATCCTTTCACCCTTACCTCTCAAATTCTCTCATATTCTCCCTCCCTCCTCCTGCCTTCCTTCTTTCCCTCCCTATTTATATGTTTAGTATAATTTTTCACACCCTCAAGGGCACAAAACTCCCTCTCAACTGAATAAAATCATCTGTTTTAGCTAGATTATGCTATACTCCTTTCACCTAAACTTGACCAAGATTTTCTCCTTGTTGCATATTTCACCTGTATTAAATGTCACTTGCAGGTGATTATAAGAGTTAATTAGTGTGATCAACAGAGTGTGGAAGAGACACAATGTCATATAATTAGCGGAGTACTCAACACCTCTTCCTAACCTATTTATTCTTTTAACATTTAATGTTTCTCATTCATCAGTCTAGCATGGTATTACTCCTGGATCCCTAGCACCTCTTCCTTAGCGATTTATTTTATTTATTACAACGTCAACCTAATGGCAACTCTCCACGATGCTCGATCTCTGGTAGCCCCCCTATTTAGTCCCTTATCTCTGAGGTCACACTCTATGACCTAGGCCCATGTCTTTTTCTGTCTGCCTGTCGCAGCTCCACCCCCGACGTTCACACGTCTTACCTTCCGCACCCAGCTGTCATCCTCCATCCCCTCCACACGCCCAAACCATCTCAATTTACCTCTCCTAAGCACAGCACCAATACATTCCAGTTTCATCCTTGCTCCCTAACCATCTCAATCTACCCCTCCTCATCACAGCATCAATACACTCCAGTCCCATCCTTCTTCCCAAACCATCTCAGTCTACCCCTTCCCATCACACCAATATATTCCAGTCACATCCTTCCTCTCAACTCTTCAATCGTAATCCTAGCTCCCCCCCCCCAGCCCTCGTATTAAAGAACGCACTACACATCCATCTAATCATTGTCTTTTCTGTACGTTTGAGCCGACGAATATCCTCTTCCTCCACTGCCCAGGTCACGCTACCATTCAGCATTACACTCCTAACACATGCCGCATACAAAGATACAACAACAACAACAACAACAATAACAACAAAAACAAAAACAACAACAACAACAACAATAACAACAAAAACAAAAACAACAACAACAACAACAACTACTACTACTACTACTACTACTACTACCACAAAGATCTAAGCTTAATTGAAGACGCTGCAAGAATATAGCGAAAAGACAGGTAAAGAAGCATTTACTGTGAAGGCAATTTAAGAAATTCTTCTCAGCATCGCCACACACACACACACACACACACACACACACACGTTATATAATCCTTTGTCACAATGTCGCCAGGTAATTAGTGGAACACACAGGTAATTAAAGAGAATCTTAGTGTTTTCTCTCTGATTTGCAAGTGCTCATTCTCATTTTATGATCCTTGATCCACCCCCCCCTCTCTCTCTCTCTCTCTCTCTCTCTCTCTCTCTCTCTCTCTCTCTCTCTCTTTCTATCACCTAACTAACCTAGATTATCCCAGCCTAACCTAACCGCAGCCTCAATTAAACTAACCTTTTTTAACCCATCCTAATTAAAACTCATTTCACGAGTTCCCTAGGGAGATCAAGTACTTCATGGTTATACAAATTCCCTGTAATTATGTGTCTGTATATATATATATATATATATATATATATATATATATATATATATATATATAACTGTCTATCTGTCTATCTATATCAATCTATCTATCTATCTAGATCTATTTCTCTATCTATCTAGATCTATCTATCTATTTATCTATCTATCTATCTAGATCTATCTATCTATCTATCTATCTATCTATATATATATATGTGTGTGTGTGTGTGTGTGTGTGTGTGTGTGTGTGTATGTGATAGGAAGCGTTAGGAGAAACTGAGGTGGTTTGGCCATGTGGAGAGGATGGAGAGTGAGAGAAGAACGAGAAGAGTGTATGTGAGGGAGGTGGTGGGGGAGAGAAGGAGGGGAAGACCAAGGATGAAATGGAGGGTTGGAATGTACAGTAGAGGTATATGAGAGAGGGAGGTGTGAGCTGGGAGCAGGGCAGTGAAATGACGGGGGACAGGGCGACGTGGAGTCGATTTGTTTGTGGCCACCCCGTATAGGATATATAAAAAATATATATATATATATATATATATATATATATATATATATATATATATATATATATATATATATATATATATATATATATATATATATATATATATATATATATATATATAGATAGATAGATAGATATATATATATATATATATATATATATATATATATATATATATATATAGATATATATATATATATATGTCTGTCTCAGTGTCTATCTATCCATCTACCTACTTATCCTTGTCTGTCTGTCTGTCTGTTTATCATGTCTCTCTATCTATCTCTGTCTGTCTACTTGTCTCACTATTTACCAATCGATTTTTTCTTTCTCTTTTCTCTCTCTCCGACAAGCAATGTGGAAGGATATAATTACATAGACTCTTGTTTTCTTTTCCATGTTTGTCTTACACATTCTCTTACTTTCTCATTCTTGGCCTCTCTCTCTCTCTCTCTCTCTCTCTCTCTCTCTCTCTCTCTCTCTCTCTCTCACACACACACACACACACACACAATCCACTCTCTCTCTCTCATCATTATTATATTTGTATTCTCATTCACCTTTATGCACTGTTACGGGCGCTGGTTCCTTTTACCTCTTTATTCCAAGGACGTGAGTGTGAGAGAGAGAGAGAGAGAGAAGGGGGGAAGAGAGGGGGAAGGGAGAGGGGGAGAGGTCAAAGGTCATCCGCTCTGTGCTCTCCATCTGCTCCATATGACCTAATAGATTAAAAATAAACAGTTTCCGGTCTGAGCTAAGAATAGGCCAAGAAGAAGGTCAGTCGATTGGGGGTCAAAGGTCAAAGAATCGAAGAAATTTGTATACGAAGTGTGTAGAGGGATTTATATGGAAGGGATTTATATAGGAAGTGTGTAGAGGGATTTATGTGGAAGGGATTTATATAAGGAGTGTGTAGAGGGATTTATATGGAAGGGATTTATATAGGAAGTGTGTAGAAGGATTTATATGGAAGGGATTTATATGGGAAGTGTTTAGAGGGATTTATATGGAAGGGGTTTATATATGAAGTGTGTTGAGGGATTTATATGGGAGGGATTTATATATTAATTGTGTAGTGGGATTTATATGAGACGGAAATTACATATGAAGTGTGTAGAAGGATTTATATGGAAGTGATTTATGTAGGAAGTGTGTAGAGGATTCTATATGGAAGTGATTTATGTAGGAGGTATGTAGAGGGATTTACTGTATATGGAAGTGATTTATATAGGAAGTGTGTAGAGGTATTTATATCAAAGGAATGAAAGGATTTACATGGAAGGGATTTATTTATGAAGTCTGTAGGGAGATTTATTATGGAAGGAACTAATTCATGACGTGTGTAGAAGGATATTTATGGAAGGGATTTATATAAGAAGTGTTTAGAGGGATTTATATGGAAGGAATTTATATATCGAAATGGAAGAGATATAGAATAAAGTTTGATATAAAGATGTTGATTTGATATGCATGAAGCTCCCCAACACATTCTTCTAAGCGATTTATTTTATTACACCTTACTGTCTACCTCTGTGTTACATAAATGCTTCCAATATCTCCATACTCTGCATAAATTAAGTACAAAAAGATATTAAGCAGCCATCCTAAAATAAATCACTAACGAAAAGGTGTTTGGGATTAGTCTGTAGGATGTAAAATAATATGCATAAGAAAAATATATATATATATATATATATATATATATATATATATATATATATATATATATATATATATATATATATATATATATATATATATATATATATATGCCTGAATGATGGAAAGATGGTATGGAATAAAAAAAAAATCTTTAGGATGCAAAAATAGGATATTGTTTTTAAAATCCTACGAGCGTTTCAGCAGGGATGCAAATTGGAATGGATGCACAGGTGGGCTCGGTCGGTATGTAGGCTAACAGGAGGGTACGGCACAGATAGGTGAGATTGTGTGTCGGGGGTGGGGTTCTTTGCGTGTGTGTGTGTGTGTGTGTGTGTGTGTGTGTGTGTGCGTGTGTGTGTGTGTGAAATAGAGAGAGAGAAAGAGAGAGAGGGGGGGAGGGAGAGAGATTTGTCTCTCTGTGTGTATGTATTTCGGTGCGTGTATGATGTGATTGTGTGTGTATGGGGAGTTTGTTTGTATGTGTGTGTGTGTCTATGTCTGTGTCTGTTTGTGTGTGTGTGTGTGTGTGTGTGTGTGTGTGTGTGTGTGTGAGAGAGAGAGAGAGATTATGAGTGTCACTATTACACATATAAATAAACCACACACAAATTGCAGTTCCCATTGAGTGGTTAAGCCTTAATGTAAATCACAAGACTTACTCCTATATTGCATAAGATTAGGAATTGCTGGGAGAGAGAGAGAGAGAGAGAGAGAGAGAGAGAGAGAGAGAGGTGCATAAGAACTGGAGTAACCTTGTACCGCGAAGTCAATGGAAGGGAAGTTAACGTTCGCTATTTTGTTCTGCGCATCAGGAGGAAGGGGGGAGTGCGCAAAAAGGTGTTCGCAGGGAAAGAAGGGGACAGTGCGCAATACTGAAGGGGCGGAGGGATGCGCAGGAAGCAAGGGGGGAAGTGCACAAAAAAACAGTACGTAGGAATTAAGGGAAATGCGCATATAAGAACGGCCAGTGCGAAAGATAGTTATACTGTAGGTGCGCAAAGGAGAGAAGGTGTAAATGTGCGCAGAAAGAAGTAAAAGAGAAAAGGATAGACAATGAACAGAACGATGTGTTTGTGTGTGTGTGTGTGTGTGTGTGTGTGTGTGTGTGTGTGTGTGTGTGTGTGTGTGTGTGTGTGTGTGTGTGTGTGTGTGTGTGTGTGTGTGTGTGTGTGTGTGAGAGAGAGAGAGAGAGAGGGGGGGGAAGCCAGCGTCTGTCCACCTTCGATTATTTTGACCAGGTAACCAGCTTGTAAGGTCAAAGGCCAATCTCTCTCTCTCTCTCTCTCTCTCTCTCTCTCTCTCTCTCTCTAACACACACACACACTTTTACTTTCTCACATTAATTTCACATTTTACCTCTTCAGTTCGATGTGTGTGTGTGTGTGTGTGTGTGTGTGTGTGTGTGTGTGTGTGTGTGTGTGTGTGTGTGTGTGTGTGCGTGTGTGTGTGTGTGTGTGCACTCGCGTTGGTTGATCTCCCTATCATCTCTTCCTTAGCGATTTAGCGTTAGAAATATCTGCTTAATATCCTTTTACACGTTATGTATATAAATTGAGGTGATCTTAGAATTTACATAACAGAAGAGGACAGTAAGGTTCTGAACATTTTCAGTGTTTCAGTAGCACAGAGAGTAGGCCAGCATGCTCTCCAATACAAGTTTCTCTAAATGTCAACAGCAATCTACTGTACATGCATAGTACACAGATCACAACCTTATTACCTTAACCTGTCCTATCACTCCGGTACGGCCTGTGGACCCTCCAAAGAAACGTCGACTGTGGCACTTTGGAACTGCGGATTGGGAGGCCCTCAGGCAGTACTTCTTTGATTTTCCCTGGAATGATTATTTCTTCCACGGCCGGGAGCCATCTGGGTGTGCCTTGCACATTACGTAGGTTATTCTGTTGGGCATGGAAACATACATTCCTTTCTCATATCCTATGACTAATGCAAGAAAGCTTTGGTTTAATCACGCTTGTTCTAATGCTGTCCGCAACAAGCAGAGGGCCTATAAAAGGTACCAGAGCCAACCCACCCCTGAATCACATCTTGTTTATGCTTCTGCCCGGAATCATGCTAAGTCTGTTCTTCGCTCCGCTAAAAATTATTTCATCTGTACTAAATGCTCTCAACTCTCCAACTCGAATTCTTCCCGCTCCTTCCGGCACCTTGCCAAAAACCTTTCTGACAACTTTACTTCACCATCCTTCCCTCCTCCTTTCTACTCCGATGACTCTGTAGCTGTTTCTTCTACTGATAAAGCAGATATCTATGCTCAGACTTTCTCCTCCAATTCCACCTCAGACGATTCCGGTGCTGTTCCTCCATCACTTCCTCCCTCAGATTTCCTCATGACTGACATTAAAATTTCTTCAGCTGATGTATGTTCTGCCGTCACTGGCCTTAATACTAACAAGGCATATGGGCCTAATGGAGTCCCTCCTGTTGTCCTCAAGAACTGTGCATCTGTGCTTACACCCTGCCTAGGTAAACTCTTTCACCTTTGTCTTTCAACTTGTACCTTTCCTTCTTGCTGGAAGTTTGCTCTCATTCAGCCAGTCTCAAAGAAGGGTGACCATTCCCAACCCTCTAACTACCGTCCAATTGCCTTAACATCCTGTGTCTCAAAAATTTGCGAGTCTATTCAAAACAGAAAATTTTTTAAGCATCTTTCCTATCACAACCTTCTTTCTGATCATCAGTATGGGCTCCGTCAGGGACGCTCCACTGGCGATCATCTCACCTACCTTTTAGGCTCCTGGTCATCCTCCTTTCGGGACTTTGGCGAAAGCTTTGCCATTCCACTTGACATCTCAAAGGCTTTCGATCGAGTCTGGCATAAATCTTTAATTTCCAAACTGCCCTCTTACTGTTTCTATCCTTCTATCTGTGCCTTCATCTACAGCTTCCTTTCTGGTCGTTCTATAGCCGCCGTTGTAGACGGCCATCGTTCTTCTCCTAGATCTATCAACAGTGATGTTCCCCAGGGCTTTGTCCTATCACCAACTCTCTTCCTTTTATTCATCAATGATCTTCTAAGCTGTACATCTAACCCTATACACTCATATGCTGATGATTCCACCCTTCACCTTTCCATTTGGTTCCCGCAACGACCATCTCAGCAGTTACCTCAACAAACAAGGGATGAAGCTATTGCACACCTAATGTCTGACTTGGCTCGTATCTCTGACTGAAGTAAAAATAATCATGTTTTTTTAATGCATTAAAGATTCTGTTTTACATCTGTCAACCCGACAAAATCTTCACAGGAGTACCCACTAATGTTTAATATTATCCAGCTCAATCTTGCATCATCCTTGAACATGCTTGGGGTTTCATTCACACGGGACCCATCTTGGAAAGCTCATATTACATCTCTTGTAAAATCTGCTTCCATGATATTAGGTGTGCTAAGACGACTCCATACCTTCTTTACCCTGGCACAGTTGTTGACTTTATTGAGGGGTTTTATTCATCCCAGTGTAGAGTGTGACTCTCATGTGTGGGAAGGCTCCCCACATACAGCTCTTCTCAATAGGGTGGAGTCAAAGGCTTTTCGTCTCATTAACTCTTCTCGTCTTATTGGCTTCCTTCAACCTCTGTCTCTTCTCCTCACTGTTGCTACTTTATCTCTTCTCTATCGCTGCTTCAATGGTCACTGCTTCTCTGAACTGTCTGCTTGCATCCCTCCACCACTATGACAGGCACGTAGCACCCGTCTAGCAACAAACTCTTATCCCCTTTCTGTCCAGCTACCTAATGCAAGAGTTAACCCTTACCCCCAGTCCTTCATTTATGCAACAGGTCAACTCTGGAACTGTCTCTCTCTTTCTGTATTTCGAGCATCCTATGATCTCCAGTCTTTCAAACGCAGTGAGTCCAGGCATCTCGAAATGAACGGATCTTGAATTTGGCTCTCTTTTGTACTGTTTTTGTTTTTATCTTGGAAGGAACTATGTTTTGCTGGCTCCTAGCCTTTGGTTTCTTCCTCCTCGCATAAACAAAAAGAACTAAATTTCTCCATGATCGCTATTCCCAAGTCATCCACCAACTTCTATATCACTAACGATGTTTTCTCTATTAGGTAAAACCAAATCTAGTTTATTATCCCTAGGAAGCTCCCCGATGTACTGATAAAGGATATTGTTCTGTACCATCTCCAGAAATTCCTCTGACTCTGCATCCCCTGCCTGATATTGCCATTCTATCCTTGAGAGGCTAAGATCCCCTACAGTTATTGCTAAGCTGGACTGTGACATTTTCCCAGTTTCCTCCCAAAGTATTTACTCTCTGCTCTGCTTTGTTTTGGAAATCTGTAAACACCTCCTAAGACTAATTTCTCCCTCTTATTACTAATTTCAACCCAGACACTTTCTGTGTACATATTCACATTAATGTCGGCTTTATTGTAACAGTCTAATGAATCCTTTACATAAATAGCTACCCCGCCCCCCTCTCTTCGACGGTTTGACACCAAAATATTATAACGCTATATCTGAAACTCTGCTAAAAATCCTCAAGTGTCTGGAGCCATCCAAGTTTCTTCAATAACGGCAACGTCTATTGTCTCTGTACAAATTAAAGCCCTCAGTACATCCATTTTATTGCGTAAACTCCTGTTGTTTGTGTTGTACACTTTCAGATTATCACAGGTACTTATGGCTCGGCATTTGGATTTACTTTTTTTTTTTTCATTAGGGTTGTCAATAACTGGGAATCTTTTTACTAATATAACAATACTTAATACTATCATTTATCACTCCTCCATCATTGGTTTTTCTCTCTACTATCATCGCCTGCACATATTGAGGAGCCTAAGTGAATGTATCGACACTAATGGTTAAACTTTTTTTATTTGTGCAAGTGTTGGTGCATCTATACAAACCTGGTGATAATGATCCCTGAGTGAAGTTGTTACAGCTTCCTGTACATCTCTCAACTTCGAAAAAAAAAAAAAAAAAAAACTAACTCCCCATCTATCGTCCTAGCTAAAACAGTAACTGCCTGTCTGCTAAGATGAATCCTGTTTCTACAAAACATAGAACTCTGTCCATAAATCCGGTCTCAGTTGTCTATGAAAGGTATTGCATAAACTTTGGAATACCTTACAAGGCGGATATTGAAATCTATCTCCCTACTCAACCATTCCCTCCCAACCCCTCTCCTTGGCAAAACGCCTATACTCGGTTTCACGGAGTCTGACGCACTGATTTTGCCAGCCGAGGACAGGTGGATTTGGTAACACTGCGCGATGTACTCGGGCGGTGATTGGTGGATTTTCGTTGTGTTTGAACGTGCACCAAATTGACTTTGTATTCCAGCCAAGGCACCTCAATGATTTGTAAGATGACGGAATATACAGATACAAATTAGAGCAATGATGTCTTTAATGAGAAACATGTACCTTTTAAATTACCAGATATAAACCTGAACGACAGTGATAACAAAACTAAGTAAAGTCTTGACTGGATGCATACGAACACAGTTAGCGACAGCGGCGGGATTTCAGACGTTCATAGCGAGTGTGGTTCCGAGGTGCTGTGAAGGCTAGAATGTTTTTCCTACCCTACCCCTACTACACAGTGTCACAGTACAGTCTACACCATGCCCTTCATTACCTCATCTGCTAATATACAACCTGACCCTAGATACGCTTAGCTTATCTTCTAATACTTATGATCTGTGTGAGCACACACACACACACACACACACACAACCTCACTGGGGTCAATTCATGCTATTCTCAGTAAAATAGTGTACATAACACATTTTCATTACCTTCATAGGTACCAGTAGCTTTAAAAATCTTCATTTGTTTGTATTCCTTGTCAGCTTCAATAAAATTATTTCTTACATGAATAAGTTTGGTGTTTTGATTTTCCCTAACATTTTCGTATAAGAGTTTGACATACAGACAGACAGACGGACACCCTATCCCTTGTCACCATGCTCCCTCTCGTCAAGCACGTATCTGTGTCCCCTCGACAGAGAGCCGGGAAAGTAATGGATTACATCACTGTAGAATGAACCGAATTTTTCTTACTGGTGGAAGAAAGGAAAGTAAGATAAACCCCACGAGAAAATAATAGTTGAACTCCGCTGCTATAATAAAACCACGTGCAGTGTGAACGAAATCAAACATAATAAAATGAATTTTAACCAATAAATCAGTCGCTAACTGTGTTCGTATGCGTCCAATCGCGACTTTACTTAGTTTTGTTATCACTGTCGTTCAGGTTTAAATCTAGTAATTTAAAAGGCACATGTTTCTCATTAAAAATATCATTGCTCTAATTTGTATGTGTATAATCCAGTATCTTACAAATCAATGAGGGTCTGGTTGGAATACAAAGTCAATTTGGTGCACATTCAAACACAACGGAAATCCACCAATCAGCGCCCGAGTGCATCGCGCAGTGTTACCAAATCCACCTGTCCTCGGCTGGCAAAATCAGTGCGTCAGACTCCATGAAACAGAGTATAGTACTACAGGGGTCCCTTCCCTCTCCCTAAATTTGTCCAACATATTCTTGTACTGCTGCCACAATACCTCACCCCTGCGCCTACCAGTATCGTTGCCTCCTACACTGAGGCATTCAGTGGGTTAATCTAAATCATCCTTCACGATATTTGCATTTTTTCCTATCTCATTATCCACCCTGGCCCCCGGAAGACAAACGTTTAGTAAGTGGAGTATAAACAACTCTATTTCGGTATCCTGCGAGTCTCTAACAATGACAGTATTCTTCTTATCTTCCTTGATCTTAGGATTCCTATTGGAAGTTCTCTTACCCTCCTCCACCTCTACTTCCTTTCTGCCTTCCCATCACATTCGTCATGCAACTTGGCGAATGCATTTATGGTTTAAACATCTGCTTGCTTCTTTAGGGCGAACATGGTCGCTCCCTTGTGAACAAGTGTCCAACCTTCAACCTTTTTCCCATTCTCCTCCAACATCTCCAATAATTTCCTCACTTGTGACTTCTCCTGCCTGAGCACCTGTTCCTATCGTTTAATTTGAGAAATTCTTCCTTTAACTCAAGGTAGTACTTCTCAAAACCTGCAACAGGGAAACACCTCGCTGTAGAGGACGTTAATCATGCACAGAAATCTCACAAGAGTAATACAAATTCACAAGTATACCTCACAAACTAAACACAAGGGAATACAAAATCACAACACAATTGTACTAGTTCTCAACACTCCTAACACTGTCAACTGTAATACTACTGTAGGACACACTAGCACAACTTTATCACACGTCAGTATACTCAATGACAATTCTCACAGTCTGAACAGACTGACCTCAGGTTGTGCAGAGGGTATGTACAGTGAATAATAATAATAACAACAACAATAACAACAACAAAACTAATAACAATAATAATAATGATAATGATAATAGTATTAAAGATTTTATAAATATATATATATATATATATATATATATATATATATAAATATATATATATATATATATATATATATATATATATATATAATTATTGCTGCCAGATGTAGCATTCGACCCTCCTGCAGCCAAGCAGTGAATGTGGCATCGTCACAGTCGTGGTCACCGTAATAGCCTGCTATATACATTTAATTTAATTACAGTCCTTAACCCTAATATTTACTTTAATCTGTACACTTGAAGTAGGATATAGGCCTATACAAAGGACTATACTCTTAAATCATAGATTATTATATTACTAATTTAAGCAATTTTTTTTTTTTTTTTTTTTTGCTTCTATCACCCAGTTAGACAGCAGACAGACAAGAAAGGGCAGACTTGGCTCCACTCCCCAATTTTCGCCAGATCTGAAGCTTTCAGACACGTCAAGTGAGTTGAGTCAAATGATTACTTTCTTACCAGAAGTGAGAGGGTGAGTGGGTGATGGAGTGTCACTGTATACTGAAGAAGAACGAGAGTAATTGTAGTGCTGAGAGTAAGAAGCATCGTATTATTACTTGATATTACACACACACACACACACACACACACACACACACACACAACACAATAATACTCAAGCGGGCAGTCTTGCATGCGAGTGTAATAAACTGTGCCATTTATAAGAACAGCTGCTTTATTTCATATTAAACCGAACTGATATATTAGCCAAGTCGGGTTTTATTGGAAACATAAAGTCATCTGAATGTAACGGTTGGTTTTAGAATCAGAAACAAATTTACCTGCGCCCTAAGACCTGGCAAATGAGAACCACGCGATGTGGTTAGAGAACGCTTTGAAAAAAATAAATAAATAAATAAAATCTGTACTGCACTGAGCATAAATTTTACACCATTCATTTCCACATGCCCCCTCCCCCCTCCCCCTAACCACAGTCCCGGCTAATGTCATTAAATATCTCTTTCCCCTCGGTCTAGTTTTTTATTCTCTGACGCGTTCATTTTCAGAGGGTAATCTGAAAAAAAATTGGCATCTCTCATGTTACAAATGCTACAACACACATTTTTGCAGGGTATCCTTCCCCGCCCGTCACGTCACGCACCAAAGTTCCAATCCACCCACTCCTTCCTTTGTTCGGCTGTTCGGCATGCTTATTTCATAACGCAACGCAGGTCACACGGTCAACAAAAGCTCTAGTCAGACAGTCAGGGAAAATAAGTTCGGATATTCTGTGTTGCATCATATATATCATTCTCTTAATGCCGTCACTATAGAATGCGCTGCTTTTTGGAATAAAGTATATTTTTCTTCAAAACGTAAACTGCTGTTTCCTCTAGAATCTAGATACATGCGAATTTCTTTTCCTTCACCCCGGAGACGTATTTTGTAATTCATTCTTCTGATATTTCAGATGCTTATTATTTCCACCAAGGGGGTTATGTTTTTGCCGACGTTGGTTTGTTTCCTTGTTTGTCTGTCTGTCTGGTAGCAATTGCACTCAAAAAGTTATGAATGAATTTTGATGAAATTTTGTGGAAAGGTGGGCCATGGGCCAAGGACGAAATGATTAAATTTGGAGGCGGATTCGGATTCGGATCCGGAGTATCCAGCACAATAGCTCCAAAAGTTTTCTACGAATTTCATTTAATTTTGTGGGAAGGTGGTTCATGAACCAAAAAAGAACCGATTAAATTTTGGGACGGATCTGGATCCGGATCCTTTTTAGTGACACTGGCATTGGTGGAGGTATGCGCTCTGTGAGTGTTTTCTGGTATTAATAATATAAAAGACGTTTTGAAATAGGGGAGTTAGATGTTGCATTCAATGACCCCATCAGTTTGAGAAACATTTCTTACGTTCAATAAACTGTCTGGGTGGAGAGAGAGAGAGAGAGAGAGAGAGAGAGAGAGAGAGAGAGAGAGAGAGAGATTATCTTTAACTCCTTCATCGCGAAGTGTCTTTTCAAAACTGAATGTATTCATCTGGGGAGCGATAATGTAAATAAAAAGAGCAGCAAAGCGAAAAACATCATACATGTATAATAATGCAATCTTGTTGTAACCCCCTTCCCTACGCAGAAAAGAGTCGTGTAGCGTCAGAGGATGCATTATAGTCCTTTGGCTGTATAGGGAGGGTCGTGTGCATGAAATGTGCCCTAAGTTGCTCTTCACATTAATAAACTATACCATTAAACAGTACAAAAAATTGAGGATAGACTTTTGTTAGACTGGCATCAGGTCACAAAAGGAGCTTATCGCGTCGCCAAATTTCTTAAGCCAGTAGGATTAAGAAAAGTAGAAGGCTTACTTATATGGCATTTTAATACCTATAACAAGAAAAAAAGAAACATGCACTTTATATGCTAATATAACTTGCAGGTACTAAATATTCCATGTATATAGAATCATACTTAATTACAATGCAACTTATGTACATACATAAGGCACCATCACCCCAAATAAGTAAAAAACAATATATTATTTCTTCCTTTCTTTGGCAACGACATTTGTACATTCAAAAGTTCCCTGGCCACTGCAAGTGCATAATCATTACTGGTATATGAATATTTATTACGACTTACTCATGGCATTTTAATAACAATATCTAGAAAAAAAAAAAGACGGACTTTATGTAGCTAAAAAGTTCACATGCTTGTATAACATGCAAACAGGGATGGACTTTATGTAGCTAAGTACTGTAGCTCACATGCTAGTATAATATACAGGTACTAAATATTCCTTTTATTACCATACTTATGATGTAACCATTCCCTGTAAAAAAGTACGGCAAACTCACCTCAATTAAATAATAATAATAATAATAATTCTCTCTTCCATTCTGTTGTAATGACATATGTACATTCAAGAGATTTTTTTCATAACTAATTTCTCACCTCTTCGTCACTGAGGAGGGTGGCACTGTTCAATGAACTGTCTGGATCGTATATTTCTCCTCTACCAGTGTAGGTTTTAAGAACAAAATTCTCTATCTTCATCGACAGAAGTAATGCATCTCTTTGTAAAGGAAAAAAATATAATCTTTTACCATACCTGTCTAAGTAAGACATCTAAATTTTACATACACCCCAGTGGATTACTGCAACTTGTGCCAGAATCAAGCTTTTCTTTGTGACATTTGCAAAACTTACAGCATGGTTTCTCTTTCCTTCTTCAGGTGCACCTAATATTTACACATTATAGACAATTGCAACACATAGCGTACTCTTCCCGTATAGGTCTGAGCCCTACTACTGTCTTCAAGAGTTCATCAACCTCCTCAAATCCAAAATGAGTGGGATCTAATGACTGTGGTTGACTAGATAGAAGAGAGACCATCTGCTAAGTTGCAGAATATGCTCTCAAAATATGATGTCTTATGGCATTGCTAGTTAGCTCCTCTATATTCAGCCCTTTACTATGATAGTCCATATGATTTCTTAGTTGTTTCATAGTTTTGCATTTGGTCCCATTTTTCTGCACCTGTGTAAGGTATTCCTCACTTATTTCAATCATCTTTTCAAGACTGGAATCATCAGTGCTTAGTTCAAAACCCTCCTAGAAGTAGTCCTGGTGTGCTGTCAATGCTGAATATTTAGTTCCCACTTTACTTGTGTAATCACAACCTGTTAAAGTGTGAATAGCAGGCAATACATTACAGAGGTCTAGTCCTACAATAGAAGCCAACAAGTGTATAGGTATATAGCATATTGAATCACCATGACCCTTTTTACCCAAAGCTCTGAAAGCCCAGAAGATTTAAACTCATCCCAGTAGTACATTAACATTACAAAAACGTCAGTGTCAGGGGACAAAACTATGATCTTGGAGGTTCCTTTCTGACCTGCATACATCACATGAGGATTTATACGCTGATCAGCTTCTTCACTGTCAACATATAGCTCAGGGATGACTGCTGAAGACTATTCAAACACACCTTGGAAAAAGCACTGCCCTCTCACCTGAAATGTGACTTATTACCAAACATACAGACGGAAATTTTTCATTAGCTGTAGTTACAGCTTGTTCATGAAGTAAGCACTGAAGATTTTGTTTGTTTTTATTGGAGCACCAGACTTTGTCGGTTTCTAATGGTAATGATGTCTCTTCTTTGATCTTACTCAGTTCAGTGGGAGAAATGATCTGATGTCTTCTCCTTTCAGAATCTTTGATTGACTTATCATTGTATGAGTCAAACTCTATCCACATGCACTGCAGCTAAGGCTGCAGTGCATGTGGATAGTGAACTGAGTGAATTTTTCTATTTGAAGAATGGATTGAAACAAGACTGTGTCATGTCTCCACGGTTGTTCAATCTGTATATGGATGGGGTTATAAAAGAGATGCAAGGTAAGGCAGTTGAAGTTGGAGCGGCCCTAGTGAGAGAGGGCAGTGTTTGGCAACTCCCTGTACTATTGTTTGCAGATGATACTGTGTTGTTAAGTGAAGACGAGGGGAGCTGCAAGGCTTGGTGGATGAGTTTGGGAGAGTGTGTAAGAAACGGAATCTAAAGGTGAATGTAGGGAAGAGTAAAGTTATGGTTTTCGAGAGAAGTGAAGTCAGTGAATGTAGAGTGAGGTTGGATGAGAAGGAAATGGAAAATGTCAGTGCTTTTAAGTACTTGGGTAGTGTGATGAGTAAGGATGGGAGTTTAGAGGATGAAGTACTTGAAACGGTGAAAACAGTGACAACAAACAGGGAAGTGAGAATGGAAGTAAAAAAAAAAAAAAAGCTACTACATGACAGTATTGTGATACCAACTCTGACGTATGGAAGTGAAGCTTGGACCCTGCTGGAGGGACAGAAGTCACGAGTGAGAGCAGTGGAAATGAGCCATTTAAGAGGAGCATGTCGAATCACATGGAGAGACTGACAAATGAGGCAGTGAGGGAGCGTTATGGTGTGGATGTGGATGTGATAGGAAGTGTTAGGAGAAGCACACTGAGGTGGTTTGGCCACATGAAGAGGAAGGAGCTTGAGAGACGAGGAGAGTGTATGTGAGTGAGATGGAGGGGGGGAGAGGGAGGGGGAGGCCAAGGATGAGATGGAGGTATGGAGTGGAGAGGTACAGTATATGAGAGAGGGGGGTGTGAGCTGGGAGCAGAGCAATGAAATGACGGGGGACAGGGCGACATGGCGGCTATTTGTTTGTGACCACCCCTTACGGGATTAAGGCGTCTTGCAGTGGATAGATAGATAGATAGATTGTATTACAATGGCATCATTATCGATGTACAGTACAGAACTGCGTAATGTAAATTGTTATGATGAAATTTTATTGTACTCATTACTATACAACTGTAATTAATATTTAGGTTATATTACAGACTGAATGTCTAGTACAGTTAATATTGTGAAGACAATAAAGTACCATACGGCTAACAGTTGCGTATTTCATCATAACTTACTAAATCATTATGTAGGTTGTGCATGTTTGTATAGTAAACTGATGAATAATTTTCATAGCTATTCAGCTCATCATAATGTAGGTCCTGTTTTGCTGTTCTCATTTCACGCAGTATGGCTTGTATTTCGGTAACAATATAGGCTTTGTTATTCACTTTTTGTATACGCCGCCCATGATTGTTGGAATTTGTACAATACAAATGGAATCACAGCACAAACTATGTCACAATTATTTTTTTCCCACAAGGTTGCAAGAATGGCATCCACAAGCAGACTCTGTGGTTCTGCAGGTGCACCTAGACTTGTCATTATTGGTGACAAAATGAATCACAGATTATGACTGTTTGCTGCAATAATAAAGAATATTAGGGATACTGTAGAGGCAGTAGTCTTCCATTCAGACGAAAAGCTATGGTGATGTTATCACCATAGCTCTCCGTTTGAAAGTGGTGGTAGTGTCGCATAGGCGTTGCCAGCTGTACGACAAAGGCCAAGAATGCAAAGGTGACATAGAGGGATAGGGAATGGCCAAAGATTTCCAAATGGAATGGACTGTAGATATCAGATTTTTTTTTTTCTTTTTTATATAAGTTTCCTCGGTTCATTGTGCCTCATATGCTACATTTAACATTCAAAAGTCGGCACTATGATTGGCCAACTTGAAAGCAAGGTTTGGCCCAAGTCCGTGACTTGATCCTGACTTTGTGAAATCAGACTTGAGCCTCGATTCTACATATGGCTGGTTCAAACAGGTTGAGGCCGACTTAAGTAAGCCGTTAGCCTGGGTCTGAGACTGTCCCAAGCCCGACTTCCAAGTTCCAAGTCCGACTGAAGCCTCGTTCTAGCATTTGGGCCCAAGTCATACAAACGTATGAGCATAAACCCGCATCATTAGTCAAAGCATGCCATACATAGAGCGCCATAAGACAAAATATACCAGTTACATTCTTAATTCCAACACCATTATCAAATATACTCTTTTCAGCTTAACTTGGTACAGATTTTCGTCGTTTTGCAGCCCTCTCTCTCTCTCTCTCTCTCTCTCTCTCTCTCTCTCTCTCTCTCTCTCTCTCCAAAGCTTATTGATAGAAACAGGATGCTACGGCTCTACATCCCTCCCACAGGGTTTCTTTGTGACTAGCATCGTATCCTAATGTTACTGTTTTGTTACAATTCAGCATTTAATATGGAGAGTTGCTGATTTATGTGTCCAGGTAAAGTGAAAAGAGTACACCACATTAGCAGACTCTCACAATATGAAACAGTACACAAGGGGTCGGCAACCTAGGGCCCGTGGGTCTGACCCGGTCTGTAAACCATATCTGACCGGCCCACCAGCATGCTCCACAAATTAATGAAAATATCCCCCTTTATCAATTTTTCAGTAAGTGAAAACATATGCAACTTTACGCTGTTGCAACCCTCCATCTGACCAAGCACCCCCCCCCAGACCTCTCTAAGTCTGTTCATTTAAAGGTGGGCGTAAGGAGAACGCCTTGAGGACACATAACCTGGACCCTTCACATTTCTTGCGCAGGTCACTTTGAAATCTCTGGATTTTTTTTTTTTTTACTTAATCATTATTAAAAAAAAAAAACTACTTAAGACAGCATTCTACCCATCAAAACGCACCAGTTCACTATAAGACACATAGCTATGTGAAATTTCATGACTCTATAGTAAATACTTTCTGAGTTCTCGCCCGGAAACGAAATCTCTGCGCCCGGCCAACCGGCCTGCCTCCCAGCTCAACGGATGGACACCTGTTGATCAGCATTGCCGGAAATCTGCATTCTTTCTGACGTCATTTTTCCACACGTTCTCGTTTAGTGGCCAAAATGATAGAAAATTTGATGTTTGTACAACTAAAATGATGTATGTTACACACGATAATTGCAAGAGTAGCTCTGAATAATGAATTTCAACATATGCTGATTGATGTGCACGGATGTTAAATGGCTAATATACCAAAATAAATCATTATTACATGCTGAAAAGTAACGAAACAAGAGACATTCACATCTAAAAGATAATAAAAAGAAACTAACGACTTTTACATTTATTAGTCCATCCCTGCACGATACATGAATCGGGTTATTCACAGTCAGTAACAAAATAGCTGTTCTGGCGTTCCTATTATAGATCATAATTATATAACCTAATCCGTGAAGTCATTGCTGGCCATCATACTATGCCAAACTCGTTTGCAGTTCAACTATACAGGATTTACTTAGAAATACTTTTGCTGTCCCTCAGCACTTTTAACTATGACTGCAAGCGTTTAGCATTTGCCTTGTAAATAATTTACTAAATAATATATTTGCAACGATACTGCTGACCGAGTGCAGAGTGACAATGGTCCACGATGCATTCTTCCTTGTTTTAAATGAGTATTATGCACAAACGATACATTTTCAATCGCTTCACACTGATAGATATAAATAACAATATAGGTTAATGTGCCTTAACCATGTCAGAATCTCATTTATAGCACAAAAACAGCATGGATGGGTAGCGTGGAAATTTTCGGCACTGGTGTGGAAAGACTTCCGTCTCTCCCATATCTAGGTCCGTCATTCATTTGTTTTTCCACATTAGTAGACAATTTCAACGAAACGACAACTCTGCCATTGATCCCAGTGATAACAACACCCTCTTCTGACTTTGTCAGGTGGAGTGTAGAAACAGTAAGTTTTACTGGCTCTTAATCAATATGGCAAACACTGTTTATTTGTTCGAAAAAGTGTGTATTCGAACTCACTTGAACTCAGAGTAGGAGGCTGTGACGTTCTGTATCCAGCGCTCGGTGATGATTTTTTTTTTTTAATTAAGGTTATTTCTATTATTTCTAATGCATTAATATCATGAAAATAGTATTAAGTATAATTTTTAGGAAATACTTTGAATATTTCAACTACACACACACACACACACACACACACACACACACACACACACACACACACACACACACACACATATATATATATATATATATATATATATATATTTATATTTATATTAGTGCTGTCTTCTTCCTTAGCCTTTATCATTCTTTTTCTGTGCCTGCCCTCCTCTCTTCCTATTTCTCCCACCTTCTTATTGCTTTTCTTTCCTTTGCAGGTGGCTTTACATTGAGTGACAAGCCAAATGGTTTCCTGTAAGCCAAGAAACCATTTACGACGCTGGGTGGTAACCATATAACCAAACCAGACGTGCTCCCTACGTGTCAACAAGTGGGTTGGTGGAGGGTTTGTGCCCCTCTCTGTAAAACAAATAACTCAAAGTCAAATGGCTACCCCTTACGGGATTATGGTGTCTGGCAAAATATATATATATATATATATATATATATATATATATATATATATATATATATATATATATATATATATATAATAACAGAGCAGAGCAAGGAAAAACAAATGAATAAAAATAAATAATCCATACACCAGATTACTGGTGTCCTCTGTTCATAAAATATCTGTAACAGTTTGACTTGAACAGCTGTAGGTTGACGTTTGGAGGGGGAAACAACTCTAGGGAAGCGAGTTCCAAAGAGATGCAGTTCGAGGAATGAAAGAATTCTGATAGGCAGAAGTTCTGCAATATGGCTGAGTGACGTTCCAGTCATGAGTGCTACCAGATGCCCATGTAGCACGTGGGAAGGCAAGGAGAGGTGGAACAATGGTCGCAACTTCGTCTGAGCATTTACCATGAAAATATCTGTAAAATAATGCAAAGAAGGCAACATTCCTTCTTACCTGTAGGGGAGGTAGTTTATTTATAATAGCAGAGTTGTTAATAATTCCAATAGCTTTGTTCTGAATTTTGTCTAGTTGTTTTAATGCAACCTCTCCACATCCATTGCACAAGGGTGAGCAGTATTCAAGCTGAGAGTGCACATGGCTGTTATAAATAATAGCTAACTGCTCGTCAGTGAAGAAGTTACGGACTCTGTACAATCATCCAAGTTTCTTTGAGGCGGTTTTAGCAAGTGATCTGACATGAGAGGTCCAGCTGAGGGCACTGTTAAGTGAGACGCCAAGAATTTCAGCACTTTTGGAGATGGGATTATTAGCTGCATTGAAGGTAATATATGATTCTGGCAATATCTGTCTATCAGTAAATTGTATATACTGTATTACTAACATTATATGAGACAAGGTTGCTTTGTTCCCATTCATTGATTATAGATAAGTCTTCATTTATGGAGATGGCTGTACTGAGTTAAGATATTAGACTTTGTATATGGATGTCTGAATGTGAATGAACTATGAAGTGTTGAGTCATCTGCATATGAATGGATGGGGTTGCTGGTAACAGATAAGAGATCATTAATATGAACCAGGATAAGGGTTGGGGCCAGAACTGATCCCTGCAGCACGCTGGCGTTAATTGAGTGGAAATTGGAATATACATCATCTACCCTTACTCTTATTTTCTGTCACTGAGTTACGAGGAAATCAAAGGAACAAATGACGTTAGTCCATGGCAAGGGAGTTTGGACAGCAGGGAACGGTGCCATACTCTGTAGAAAGCTTTAGAAATATCAAGGGCTATTGCTTGAGTTTCTCCATGTTTCAGTGAAAGTTATTTATTTATTTATTTTTAAAAATAATTGAACAGAGGAAGGAAAAACAAATGAATAAAACAAAATCCATACACTAGAATACTGGCGTCCTCCATTCATAAAATACCTGTAACAGTTGGACTTGAACAGCTGTAGGTTGAAGTTTGGGGGGAAACAACTCCGGGGAAGCGAGTTCCAGCGAGATGCAGTTCGGAGAATAAAAGAATTCTGATAGGCAAAAGTTCTGCGATACTTTTCTAATGCATTTATTTTATATAAATTTTACGCAAAATAATATTAGGAAAAATGCTTTGAATAATTGTTGTTCTTATTAACGAGTATACTTCTTCTTTCTCAATACATCTCTTCTCACTTTTATGTGGGTTCGATGTGTCTGACTGCTTTCCTCCACCTAGTCCGGTCATACACATTATCTCTGACAGCTCTTTTTCTCTCAAATCCTCCCTTACGTTGTCCATCCACCTCCGATTCGATCTTCCTCTCCTTCTCCTACCCTGCACCTCCATCCATCACTCTTCTCCCCACATACATAATTATGTCTCGTCGCTCCTCATCACGTGGACGTACCACTCCAGTCGTCTTCCATGTTCTTTCCTAGCTATCTCCACTACCTTCGTAGTTCCTCCTATTCTTTCATTCCTGATCTTATCCATTTTAGTTGCTCCACACATCCATCTAAGCATCTTCATCTCCGCAACATCCAACGTCTCCTGAGCTTTCTTCGCTGGTCGTGTTTCAGTCCCATACACCATTGCTGGGCTCACTGCCGTCTTGTATCCTCTTCCCTTGACCTTTACACTTATTCTACCATTACACAGAACTCCCAACATCTTTTTCCAGTTATTCCACCCTGACTGGAGTCTGTGTGTCATCCTAGCGTCTAGATATTCTTCCTCGGCCACCGTCTTATAAAATCATTATCACCATCATCATTATCATTATTATTATTATTATTATTATTGGAGGAAGAGGGTGTAGTCTTTAACAAAATAAAAATATGTGGCCCACCAGCTGAGTCAGAGCAGTTCCGGGCCCCAGTCCATCAAAGGTTGTCGACCCCTGCAGTAGGCTACACCGTCAGAGAGAGAGAGAGAGAGAGAGAGAGATCGCAGTTCGTTTTGTATTGAAGGTGCTATCTTCATACAGTTCTTCCTTAGCAATTTATTTTGCATGTTACGCCTTCACATTTTCTTGTACATTATTTATACCATTAATATCACTACAATTTCCACAGTGTTCAGAATAAGTTGCTAAGAAGTAGGTATAACGAAGCCTCCTGTGCTACTTATATTACACACCACTTAAAGCCACTACGAAACTTATATACCTCCTTACGTGTGCCTTACAAACAGCAGTAGTAAAATATAAGTAGGTAGAGGCAACACAGCACTCAGCATAGTGACAGGCGCTTAAATATATGACTAAAAATTCTTTCTATATTTCAATTTGAGTCTCAATATTTTCATCAGTTTTTCAAGGCTCATTAGGTTTCGTAACTCTTTTCGTTTGCTAGTTATTTTGCTGAGGGCACAATAACAATTGTCCTCAAAGGTATATTATCGCTTAAACATCTACATAGTTTGCATTATTAACATACAAGAAGGTGATGGCGTTCAGTATGCTGAATAGTCTTTAATACTGTATTGTATGTTAAGTATAGTTTTAACACTGAACTAGTTTGAAATAATAATATACAGAAAATACTGGTGTGTAATATCCATAACAAATATCTAAATTAGTCCTAATATTGTCTTGTAGCTGTCAAATAATGTTTCAATAGTACTTCGTTTGCACAAATAATAATAATAATAATAATAATAATAATAATAATAATAATAATAATAAGGCCCAATATGCAGAAAAATCACCTTAGGAGGAGACATCACGAAATTTCTAAAGCCACTGAAAATGCGATGCTCGATGTCCTCTTACTAGGGATCTTCGTCCTTCATGTAACGTTGTCTTACAATACAAATCTTGCTCTCACGTTTCCTTCAATAGAAATCTTCCTCCTTCACCGAACGTTTCCTGTAAATTTCAATCTTGCTCTCGCGTTTACTTCATCATAAATCTTCCTCCTTCATTTAACGTTTCCTAAAAATGCAAATCTTGTTCTCTCAAAATCTCCTCTTCAGTATTAATCTTCCTCCTTCATCTAACGTGTGCTAGAAATAAAAACCTTGCCCTCAAAACCTTTCCTAAAATCTCCATCCTAACTTATCCATACGCGCTCCCTCTGAGCCGTATTGTAGGTAGCATAGGAGGCTTTGTAGCACCTCTTCCTTAACGATTTATGCTGCATACTATGCTTAACATTCTCTTTTATGGCACTTATTTCCCTTTAACGTTAGCATATTTACCTACATAACACATAACGCGGTACTCAGGTTTAATGTGCAGAATGAATCGCTAAGGAATGGATGTTAGGAAATCGCCAGTGCCACTTACAACACGACACGGATACAAAGCCTGTCATTGAATCCTCAGACAACACAGGGTGTGCTGTGAAGCGTGTGTCAGATTGCAGTAGCTTGAACTAATTTGGGGTAAGGGATGCCATTATGTTTGTGTAAAATTTTCAACCATTATGAAGCTGCATTACTGAAAACCTGAAGGGTAAAAATGGTATTCCGTACAATTACCCCATAAGGTCTTCAGTACTTGAACTGGATGACTGACTTGGATACATAATGGTTTTGCATAATTATATTACCTTAAGTTGGCCAGGTCTCGCCTCCTGAAATCTGACACACGCTTAACTACACATCCCATACACACTGGCCGGAAGCGACACTTCCATAAAGTACCGTACACTTGAGAGCCGTAGGAGAAGTTATGGCTCAACCGTCAACACTGTTTAGTAAAATGTTCACATGATGCCGGAAAAAAGTATGCCCCAAACACAACAACGGGACATATTATGGCGGCCATAAAGATAAGATGGACACGTATGGAAAGCTGAGACGAGCAATTAAGAACAAGAACACTGATATATATACTGTATATTATTTTGGGGGTCATTCAGTATTTATAAACACTTCCAGCTTTATCCTTGGCGGATTTGTCCACAACCTAAGCTGTCTGCAGAGTGCGGCTGCTTTGCTTCAAAACTTAATTTTATTATTATTTATTTATTGGTTTTATACTTTGCTGTTGTGGCCCCAGGCTCATACGGACTCAATGAAATGCAGGATGAAATTGCCCTTCCCTAGTTTACCATCCTCTTTTCGGAAAACAGGGAGGGAGTTGTGGGCCGTTTGTGTAACCAAGTGGCAGTCACATCATTATTTCGATGTTCCCACGTAAAGGCGTCCCCCTCTAGCATCCCTGGTCTTGTTTAAGCTGTGCTGGCAATGTTTACTGCACTGGAACTTTACTGGTTTTCATTAGTTTCTTTGTATGAATATTTTTTTTTTTCCAGTCTGCTAATAACATGGAGATGCCAGGTTGTGTATTGTCTTTCATTTACCGTATATTTTTTGTTTGCTTCCATTCAGAGATTATGGGGTGAGGCCTAGTCTAAGGTAAGCCACCTCTAGAGCCTCACACATGCCACATATTCTTCTTTCTCAGGCTAAGGCAGTTAATTATATTCCATCCCAAATTAGAATTGGAGTCGGTCATGACTCACACCCTTCCACACTTACCAATTCTCCCCCAGTCTAACTGTAGTCACTCTAGCTAATATCATTTCAAATTAGACTTACTGTGTCAGGTGATGGAGTCAGAGTAAGAGAGCATAGACAGGTATGAAAGAGTGTGAGTCGTGGTCGAATTATTCTTCTGATTGGATACATAACAGCTGGTTCAGATGAATTATGGCCCACTTTTTAAATAATTTCAAACCCTCCTGAACAACTGAATACACTAACAATAAAATTTCCCCTAACTAACCCTCCTTGCTTCTAAATAATTAATTCGCAATATTTCATTTGGTTTATCACACTATTTTCAGGTTTCCCTCTCCTACCACAGCTATCATGTTATATCTGAGCTAGCCAAAGAACCACTTCAGGCTACAAGAGACTCGTTTACAGTGGGCTCTGTCTTTGGATATAAATATTCTGTTAATCTGTAACCAGTCTCCTATAACTTGTAAGTGAACGAGAGGCTGTATGGCTGCCTGAGATGGGGCCTTATGAATCTGACTACATACACGGTGCTTCATGTAGTTCACAACCCAATTCTCACGTGTTATGGGGACGGATCAGCTAACGTTACCCAGTGTGTGTGTATCCTGCATTATTTTCTACATCGCAAAGTCATTTTTGTGCATTATATTCACGGCTTTTGTCTATTCACTGATTGAAATTCATATTTAAAAAAAAAAATCGTTTTTAAAATGTCTTCATTCATCACAAAAGTAGACTAAGCCGTACCTGGAACACACATTATTGGAGAGCTCATTAAACGAAACACGCTATATAGTATATAATGGATGGTGCCATCCCGTACCCATGAAAAACATTTTATAATCCTCCAATAATTGTTTTCATTTCATTCCATCTTTCGCATATAAAATAATATTAATTTCCTTAGCACGATATATTTCGGAAGAGGGTATATCACACACGGCTGAAAAATGAGTCATGTGATTATGTCCACTGCATGATTAGAATAATACTTGCGCTATTGAAACTGGATGCCCGAAAACTTCTTCAGTAGATTCCATGCAAGACTTTTCAGATGTGTGACATAAAATGTGGCAACTTTGCAATGTAACAGCCGCACGTCATCGCATAAGTGTAATGTAAATCTTGAATGACCCCTCATGCAAAAGGCAACAACTGTGATTTATATTGCACACATAAATGTATATGTATGGGCAAAATAAAATGTCTTTTTAGTTACATTCTTAGCCTTCAAAATCGACTCACGAGAAAGTGAGCAAGATTTTTATTCCATTATTCCCAAATATCACTCCCTGAACCTTCACACCCACCCTCAGAAAGAAGGAAAATAACAGTTTATTTTTTAATATCATCACATCCTAGAAAAAGTTGTTGATCCCTTCAGCCTGATGACGTATCATTTTTTTATTCTCACAGTTTCTAGACGATTATATTCACCTCAGGAGAGGCTTTTCGAAGTGAAGTGGTTAGATAGAGCCTTCATCAACTCCTTTACAGTTAACGGGTCATCCAAAATTGAACAAAATCGTCCGGCAGTAGCAACAACAAGATTGGATAATACGTCAATGAACTGAAGGGATTACAGTATGACTAGTATAAGTGTTTTTCTTTCTGCGATGAATGGCAGAATTTTAAAGACAGGAGAAAGTACGCATAATCTGTGCTCGACGGCAGATGAGCTGGTTAATGTAGTGTTTATACCATACAATATGTGATATAATTCACATGACGTAGAAAGTCACACGCTACTTCTATAACCTGGAACTGTATATACTGTACTGTCTTCATAAGTAAGGTGTCCATGATACGATGTACTAACTTCAAGAGGTAATTCTTATGCTGATTTTGAGGATATCAACATGGGTCCAGCTCTCCGTCGCTACAGAGCTACAATTAGTATGGGTGAATTATGAGGGACATCATCTTCTTCCAAAAGTCCACCAGGAATTGTAGTGTCATATCGCTAGTACATCAAGTCCTAAGACACCCTCTGTGTGTGTGTGTGTGTGTGTGTGTGTGTGTGTGTGTGTGTGTGTGTGTGTGTGTGTGTGTGTGAATTACAGTTTCTACATATTGTCTGTAGGACCCACAGGAAGATAAAAATTGTTTGAAACGTGTGGAAACACGCCATTACAGCAACACCCAGTAACTCTGTGGAAACCGTCTCCAAGAAAGTCACAAAAATAGTTATCCTTGTGTTTTCTTATGTATAAAGTTCTTTGGTGGTGCCACAGAGAGGTCTAGGGTCAGTTCCTGGTCCGTTATGGGGTGCATCTGTTAGAGTATATTTTCTTTGTTTAGTCACTGTTTCTGTCCTCTTCGCTTACGGTTATATAACCATTTCTTTTTCATAATGCTGTAGAATCACCCTATTCAGCAGTTTAGCTACATAGTTAAATAACCGTTTCCATTATTCTGTATGTACTTTAACAAGTTTCTGTTTTATTACCGTATGTAGTATATCGTTGTTTCACTCATTTTCGCAACTGTATCTAGTGAAATAACAATTTCTTTCTGTTTGATGTAAACTGTCCCAAATTACTTGTTTTCCTGGCAAAACTCACCTGTTCTTACCAAAGAAAAACATCAAGAGTCAAAGTCATTCAATGTTACATACGGGTATGAAAATCCAGAGAAAGGATATATATATATATATATATATATATATATATATATATATATATATATATATATATGAGTAATAAACAGTACACAATTCCGTCCCCAGAGGTACAAAAGTAATTCCAAAAACATCAGCACTTTTATCTTTGTTGTGATGGAAGCACGGCGTGTCCAGGGGCTATAGTTATTTCCACATAATTAAGATCTTTTTTAGCACCTCTTCTCAAAGATTTACTTTAACATACAGTATTTCATCCTTATGTTCTCTAATGAATTATTTTTAATATCTAAATAAAAATACAGTTTGCATATAACAGACGAGAATATAAACACACCGTAAGTAAAAAAAAAACAGAAAAAAAAAAAAACAGGATGAAGTGCTAGAAAGTCAAAAGAAAATGTGGTCCGTATTTTAAGTGGCACAGTGGACAACGTTCCACCCCTCTCATAGAGATTTATTTTGTAAAGAACACCTTAACATTCTATTCAATGTCTTTCTTTTAATATCGAGATAATTTGTATCAGTGACATACAAGAGGATACTGCAATGCAATGTTCAAAATAAATCGCAAAGAAAGAGATATTACTAATCTCCAAAGCCACTTATGGAATACCACCCTATTGCCTTAAGTGAGACCTGGCAGTAACAGGGCCAGATTCACTTACAAACTGACAATTAATTCCCACTTGTAACTGGAAGCTGATTTTGCAGGAAAAAGGATAGAGAAGGCGTGATTCTGGCCGCCTATCTTTGTCCTTCGTGCACAGACAAATCCAGGTTGCTACACGGACTGATCGTAAGTTTGTTTGTGAATCTGGACCCAGTGCCACCCGCCAGCAGACAGACCTGCCTCATCTACTGGCCACACCTGCAGGAGCTGAAGGTGCCAGGCGAAGGAAGCTGGTGCGTCTTGGGAAGATGTTGATGGAAAGTTCTAAGGGCAGGTGTGGGATGCAGGGCTGGTGCGGGTGTGGGATGCAAGGCTGGTGCAGGTGTGGGATGCAGGGCCGGTGCAGGTGCGAGATGCAAGGCTGGTGCATGTGTAGGATGCAAGGCTGGTGCAGGTGTGGGATGCAAGGCTGGTGCAGGTGTGGGATGCAAGGCTGGTGCATGTGTGGGATGCAAAGCTGGTGCAGGTGTGGGATGCAAAGCTGGTGCAGGTGTGGGATGCAAAGCTGGTGCAGGTGTGGGATGCGAGGCTGGTGCAGGTGCGAGATGCAAGGCTGGTACAGGTGTGGGATGCAAAGCTGGTGCAGGTGTGGGATGCGAGGCTGGTGCAGGTGCGAGATGCAGGGCTGGTACAGGTGTGGGATGCAGGGCTTTAGCAGGTGTGGTGTTGGGGCTGCTGAGGGCTGGGATGGCACAGGGGGTGGCCTAGGGACGCCTTCAGGAAATCTTAGTCAGGGAGCAATTGACAGCATCAGGGCCAATGCAGCAGGCAAGGAGACCAAGGTAGGCCTGGCGGTACTTCGAGGACATGACCACATAGATAAAGGGGTTGATGCAAGTGGTAAGGTAGACTAATAGTAACCCCAGGATGTTCAACACAGGGTTGTCATCCTTGCTGAACGTCTTCACCAGCGTGATGGGGAGGTAACATGCCACAAAGGACAGGAAGATCACCAGAATCATCTTCAGCAATCGCCGGTCCTTCGGGCTTAATGCAGTCTGCCGAGTCAGCAGTGATCCCTTCCGAGCCCTGCGAAATGTCCCACGCATCTGTGGTAACGCTCCCTCTGCTGATTTGTTTGACTGCTGCCGCCCCTCCCCATCAGCCCCATCTGAAGTGAGTGAGTCTGGGGCATCTGGTGGATATATTCTGATGGGTGAGGCCACCACCGCCCCCTCTCCCAAAGCATGGCCAGACAGCCCATTGACCTCAGGCCTGAGCAGATTTGCGCTCACCGCTGGGGAAGGTGACCGACCTTTGCCATCCCCGTAACTGTTGACTGGGTGGGTGAGGGTGGCACCGACTTCCAGGATCTCCACCCTGACGGAGTTTGAGCTGCAGGAGAGCTTAACCAGCGTTTCTACCTGCAGAGGCTCGCTTGGTGTGTGCACCCCTGCCTCACCCTCCTCCTGTAAGTCCGTATTCCCCTCATCTTCCATACCCAGCTTTTCCCCTTCCTCCGGCTTTCTGCAGCCAGTTGGTTTGCTATTGGCGGTGATGATGCTCAGTCCATGGGAATGGCTTCTTTTGTCGGCACAGTGCACGATACAGAAAATCCTGGCGTAGCAGACACAGATGGCCACGCATGGAAGCACGAACGCAAACACAAAGAGGAATTCTTTCGGTGAGCGTCCAGCAGTATCCGGCAGGATGGTGCACGAGCCAATGGTGGGGTCCAAGCCAAAAGTCCCCCATATCTTCAAGACGGTGGGCATCAGAGCTCCAAAGGCTCCAACCCACGTCGATACCACCATCAGTGCCAATAACGTCCGCGTGTACAACCTGAAACGGTAAGGGTGTTGTCAGTAGTGGTGGTAATAATGACATAGCACTAACGGTAAGGGTGTTGTCAGTGGTGGTGGTAATAATGGCATAGCACTAACGGTAAGGGTGTTGTCAGTAGTGGTGGTAATAATGGCATAGTACTAACGGTAAGGGTGTTGTCAGTAGTGATGGTAATAATGGCATAGCACTAACGGTAAGGGTGTTGTCAGTAGTGGTGGTAATAATGGCATAGCACTAACGGTAAGAGTGTTGTCAGTAGTGGTGGTAATAATGGCATAGCACTGACGGTAAGGGTGTTGTCAGTAGTGGTGGTAATAATGGCATAGCACTGACGGTAAGGGTGTTGTCAGTAGTGATGGTAATAATGGCATAGCACTCAACGGTAAGGTTGTTGTCAGTAGTGGTGGTAATAATGGCATAGCACTAACGGTAAGGGTGTTGTCAGTAGTGGTGGTAATAATGGCATAGCACTAACGGTAAGGGTGTTAAGTCAGTAGTGGTGGTAATAATGGCATAGCACTGACGGTAAGGGTGTTGTCAGTAGTGGTGGTAATAATGGCATAGCACTGATTTGGTAAGGGTGTTAAGTCAGCAGTGGCAGTGGTGTTGGTAATGATGGTTTCTGGCAACGTTGGGAAAACATCTTTTTCTTCTTGCCACATTGTGGGATTTCTTTTGTATAGTATTTCTTGTTCATGATAGTGTGACTCTTCAGCTGACGTTTCAATTCTAACCTGACGGGGAAACCCTCAGCTATAGATCCCATGTAAATAGGCTTGTGGGTGATTTTGACAAGTAAGTAAGAGAAGATTTATTCCTATCTTTATAACTGAGGTCTGATCAAAATTCATGCAACCACAATTTACATAAAAGTCCTGAGAATGGCTCCGCTCCATCCAGAGGAGATCAGTACCAATTTTGGTGAGCATACAGCACGGGTTTGCAGCAGTATCAGCGGCAGAAGTGCATGGTGATGAGTGTGAATTACCATATAACAGACATCTCTCTCTCTCTCTCTCTCTCTCTCTCTCTCTCTCTCTCTCTCTCCACCGACCCTTGATATCACATTCAAGCCAGTGTTGCGTTACAGTTTGTGGGAAATGTTGACCTGACACCGCCTCTGTACCCGTTGAGAGAGAGAGAGAGAGAGAGAGAGAGAGAGAGAGAGAGACTGCTTCATGAGACTGGTCATAATAAATTGCTCCTTGTTGTAATGCTGGTGATTATATATAAACTATTTATTTACAGTATCTTTCTCTCTATCTACCTTTATGTATCTGTCTATCTCAGTGTTCCCGTAGTTTGTGTATTGGTGTATTAATTCTACCTTTTCCCTTTGTATGTGGCGGCAATAATCTATGCTGTTACGCTGACATAAACACTTTTTAATTATTTCCTGCCATTCATTCACCCCTCCGCCATCCTGCCTGTGAGCTAAGGGAACCAGGATGACCCTTACTAACGTGTCACAGAACACAACTTTGATGGCTATATTTTAAGTGGCTTTCAAAATCTCGTAAAACCTGCTTCTTAGCGACTTACGCATACTACACTTTACTTTTCTGAAGCATGTATCAGCAACGTCCAGCGGGATAAAAAGTTATAAAAGTAAAAACAAATCGCCAAGTATATCCCAGAATAGAAATATGGCCCAAAATTTAATGCCTCCCCTCGCTGATGCAATACAGAAGACGGCTTGAAGGCATGTATTCTCAGTAGTTTTAGGGACATCGAAACGCCTGTTCATTTGCGATTTATTCAGTGGACCACATCTCAGTTTAATCTTATGTGTTATTAATGCAAACTATGTCGATAATAAAATGATATAAATGCAAAAAAAATGTTAACGTGTAATATACCACATAAATCGGCGAGGAAGATGTGCTATAGGGTGTCCTGTGCCACATACGCGTATGCAGAAGAAAGATAAGGAGTATTATACAAAATAAATCGCTAATAATGAGGTGTTACGAGGCGTGCTCTGCCACCCACTGCCTTTGCCCACCTGTGATAGAGTTTGGGGTGTGCGATCATGACGTATCTGTTGATGGTGATGGCCAGGACGGTAAAGACGGACACGGCCACCAGTCCGTAGCGAAGGAAGGGGAACAGCATGCACAGGAAGCCCGTGTGTACCCAGGCGCGGTGCACGAACAGCGAGGCGGCCAGGGGCAGGTTGAACACTCCCAGCATCAGGTCTGACAGGGTTAAGTTGACGATGAACACAGCAGTGGCGTTGTGCACCTGGAAAGAGAGAAAGAGAGAGTTAGAGCTGAAAAGAGAGATAGAGAGTTAGAATTGCAGTATGAGTAAAGAGAAAATGTGGGAGAAAAATACGAGTCAAGCATTAGGTCAGGACAGGCGCAAGGGTGATGATGAACACAACACGACCATGGCATTGTCGTGCCATCTATCTATCTATCTATCTATCTATATACTAAAATTCCCATTGTTTATCTGTTTGTCAGCTCAAAATAGCCGAAACAGTGCATTACAGCGCAACAATTTTTAAATCAATGTGCCTAAAATGCGTTAATTTAAAGAATAAGTTAAAAAAAACACGGGTGCATCGGCCACCGGTTACCAAAAAATGTTGTTCAGTAACACACGTTCATATCCTATATTACACGGTAAATGAGGCAGGGCATTTCCGTGGAGTTTAATGTTTCTGAAGGAAGCGAGAGAGAGAGAGAGAGAGAGAGAGAGAGAAGAATATATGAGTCAAACACTAGGTCAGATAGGGTCAAGTTGTTAATGACGACAGTGTTTGCGTTGTGGGCCTGAACAGACAGACAGCATTAGAGCCATATAGCGTATTAGGAGTGTTTAATAGAAAGGCGAGTGACTGTTCTCTATTTATTCCATCTTGGACTAAAACTGCCATCTTTCCACCCTCAATGCTGACTTGTAACAAACATGAACACTGGAGTATGATGCTAGTCACGAATAGGGAAAAGATGTAGATCCATAGCACTGTCTGTCTCTCACTTAGCTACGTGTATTAAGCTGCAAAAGGATGAAAATCTGGAACACGTCCAGGTGAAAGAACTATACCCACTCTCCCTCACTAGCACTCCCTTCCCAAATCTGCCTCACTCTCCCCCTTCCTCGGTAATCCCCACTCACCCTCACCCTTCCCCTCTGACACAAAGCCATAATAACCTAAATGCCAGTCCAGACTTTAACACTGGCAGGCAGGAACGTGGGAGTAAGGTAACAAACAATGTTTTCAAAAGGTTATTTCTTCTTCTTCTTCTACTACTCCTCTTCCTTTTCCTCCTCCTCTTCCTTCTTCTTCTCCTTCTCCTCCTCCTCCTTATCCTCCTCTACCTTTTTCAGCTCCTCCTCCTCCTTGTTTTTTTTTTTCTTCTTCTCCTCGGCACTCAAACTTTAAGCCGTGGCATCAAACAAAAATAGCATGATATATACAGTAATGAAAACGAAGGTCATATTCTGAGTGACTTGGGAGATACGTAACACCCCTTCCTTAGCGATTTATTCTGTACATTACACCTCAATATCCTCTTGTATGTTAGTGACGCAAGCTGTGTCGACGTAACCCAGTACACTCCCATCATGTACTGGCTTTTTAAATTCCTGCTGTTTTGACTCCCGCTACCTTCACCTGCTATTACACAGCTCTAGAAGGGGTGTGTGGTTGTGAAGGTGCTGATGAAGATGAAGACTCGTATTGTTAGCGGTTAAAGAAGCTCCCTAACATTTTTCGTAAGCAATTTGGGTCGTTTATAATACTAGTGTGTGTTTCCATATCCAAGGGGTGGTTAGGGTTTATTGCTCAAGTATTGCCACTCAGGGATGAGTGAAGCTGGCCACTCTCATCTCAAATGTCAGGACCAGCTTGCCTAACCCCGGGCTCGTACGCTCCTCATGGGGCAACACAGGATTAGATGATGATGATGATGATGATGATGATGATGTGTATTTTTTTTTTTTTTTCAATAACAGAACAGAGGAACGAAAAGCAAATGAATAAAAGAAATAAAACATACACCTTATTACTGGTGTCCTCCGTTCATAAAAAATCTGTAACATTTGGACATGAACAGTCGCAAGGCTGAAATTCGTGGGGGAAACCATATGGGGGAAGCGAGTTCCAAAGAGGTGGAAATCGGAGAATAAATGAATTTTGATAGGGAGTAGTTTTTGGCAATATGGCAGTGTAAAAGTCCATTCATGAGCGCTACTAGATGGAGAGGTGACGCAATGGATGCAACGTCGTCTGAATTTGGTCATAAAAGTATCTGTAAAATAATGCAAGTGAGGCACCATTCCTTCTTACTTGTTGGGGAGGGTAGTTCATTTGTAATTGTGGGGTTGTTAATAATTCTAATAGCCATGTTCTGAATTTTTGTCCAGTTGTTTTTTGTGCAACCTCTCCACATCCATTCCACAAGGGTGAGCAAGAGTTCAAGCTGAGAGCGCACATCACTCTTATAAACTATAGTCAACTGTTTGTCAGTGAAGAAATTATGGACCCTGTACAATAATCCAAGTTTCTTTGAAGCGGTTTTAGCAAGTGATCTAACATGAGAGGTCCAGCTGAGGGCACTGTTAAATGAAACACCGAGAATTTCAATACTTTTTTTAGTGATAGGAATATTAGTAGCATTGAAGGTAGTAGCCTGTAAGAATCAGGCAATAGCTGTATTAGTAAACTGTATATATTTGGTTTTCCTAGTTTAAGTGAGACAATGCTGTGTTGTCCCCATTAAGTGATTTTAGAGAAGTCTTGATTTATGAAGATTGCTTTACTGAGTTATGAATTAGAGTAATTAAAGTTTGTGAATGGGTTTTTAAATGTAAATGAACTGTGGAGGATTAAGTCATCTGCATATGAATGAATGGGATTATGGGTGACAGGTAAGAGATCATTAACATGAATTAGGAATACCGGTAGAGTTGGAGCCAGGATTGATCCTTGTGGCACGCAGGCATTAATCGAGTGGAAATTGTAATTTATTTCATTTACTTTTGCTCTTATCTTTCTGTCGCTGAGATATGAGGAAATCAGAGGAACAAAAGATGATAGGCCATAGCACGTGAGTTTGGATATCAAGGAAACGGTGCCACACTCTGTCAAAAGCTTTAGAAATAATATCAAGGGCTACTGCATTGGTTTCTCCATGTTATCAGTCAGTTGGACTGATGGATGATATGAGTCAAGAGACTGAGTATAACAACAGTGGATCTTTTCTGTGAGGGGTAACATTATAATTTGCATAATTTCAATTTCCCAGAACTAGTAGTGATAAAATGTTGCATTTTTGTGTTGGAAATTCACAATCAGGTTCTACAAAATGTAGATTAAGCTTAAGCTCTTACCTACTTCAGTTTTGTGCTGAAATGTGTCAGTATTACTTACAATTGGCGATATAAATAATAACACTATAATTTCTGAACCTTTTCAGTTTAAAGCATCAAGAAATTACCGATTTGTATACATTCAACACAATTTTACAAAATTAACTCAAAGTCATCATGCCTTTCTTGCGTTACTTTTTGCCCATGAGTTCTCGGCTGACCACCTGACCACCGCTATAGTGATCTCTTCTGCCCTGACTATAAACATGGGCGGCAGCTTCAGTTGTCATCTTCACACATCTCTCCACCGACTGGGTGTGTGAAGGCCAGTCAGGAACAGCCATGGGTTTCTCCACAAATTCCTTGACCTGTAATGTTGTCGGGGGGGGGGGGGGTTCTGAGACTCCTGAAGTCCAGTCAGTAAGGTCCGAAAGTGAAGTCGCCTCAGTATTGATTGATAGTGTTTTTCTGGGGTCTTACCATGTACTCTAATTGGGTCATCGCAACTAATTCACCTTTAATCTGCAAGCAAAGGATTTGTCATAAGGTTAGTGACAAGTTGGTCAGTGTTTTTATTCCTGCTATATTGGTCTCGTCTCCCTGAGGATACAGTCCACATAACAGAGATCTCTGACAGTTGGTAACTCTGCCACAGGAGGGTCTCTCCCTTGGACCCCACCAGGTGTCTCAGATGAGTCCAAGCTTGCTTAGCCTTGTCTTTACCTGAGACATCTTTGTGGAAAGCTGAAGCTATGACACTGGTAGAAGTGCAGAGGTCATTAAAGACCTCTATACAAAACAAATCAACTCTTGCTCTGTCTCAGTAGCAATAAAAATGCATATAGCATTAAATACAGTTTATCCTCCTTCCTGGACAATATACCCACCCAAATGCCATGATCAGTATTTTCGTAACGTGTAAATTTACGTTTTTTTTTGTTTTTTTTTTGTTTTTTTTTGCAAAATTTCAACACAATGCCGAAGTAAGGTAAATTATCTGTGAGACAAAAATCAAACATATATTTGTGTTATCCGGATAAAAATCTACCATTTGGCCATGACTAGAATTTTTAAAGTCATTGATTTTGCCAAAATTGACATCCCTATTATTATTCACTCACTGTCACTTTTTTGTAACATAAACGCTTCCAATATCGCCATACTCTATATAAATAACGTAAAAACAACCCCAGCGCCATATCCAAAAATAAATTGCTAAGGAAGATGGTGTTAGGGAGTCTTCCTTACCCGACAAGAATACAGACCTAGTGCTCGTATTTCTCGGCGATTAAAGAAGCTAACACCTTTTCCTTAGCGGTTTATTTTTGGATGGGCATGGCTAATACAGTTTTATATGCTATTTATGGCAGAGTATGGCGATGTTAGGAGGGATTAATGCAACACGGAGCAGGGCGCCACGGTGTAATAAGCAAAATAAATCGCTTTGAAACAGGTGTTAGGAAGCTCCCTTAACCAACGAGGGTAACGGGTCTAAATGCAAACTCTCCAGTGAGAAAGCCTGCCTTTGCTTATTATGTGCTTATTATTAGTTAACAAGAATAACGTATTAAATACGTCATTGAACTGAAAGGGTTAAAATAACACGAGTAACGTAGAAAGTTAAGGTGTAATGCGGGAAATAAGTCGCCAAGGAAGAGGGGTTGCGAGGCCTCTAAAAAGGACCTGAAAGCTTAGTGTGATGATCCAAGACTTGTTGATGTACGGACACAGCCGTATTGTAGGCGGCAAAGGAGAGGCTACTTAACTCCTATTCCTTAATGACTTATTTTACAGCTTACTTGAGACCGTTCTCTTGTAGCTAAGGTATTGTTGTTGTTGCTATGTTATTGATGTTGTGTTGTTATGTTATTGATGTTCTGTTATTGGTGTTATGTTATGTTCTTGATATTACGTTATGAATGTTATGTTGTTACAGATGTAGCAGTAATAGTGTAGTTGTTCCCTAAGGCAGTATGGCCGAACAGCCCCGAGTCCCTAAGGAAGGTCATGGCAGAGACCGGGCTTTCCCACAGAGCTCTCAAGGGAGTGTATGTTGTGTTGTTGGCATAGGTGATTGTGTGCAATGCAGTCTTCCATAATGTGCTTAATAGTATGGGGTGCTGTGTTGCATCCTGGACATGCATCAGCGACGGAGTCATCCAGCCTCTTCTGGTAACTTACGAGGGATGGATGATGCCCATTATCTCAGCTTGGCCAGGTGGACCCTGTCCTCACGGGGAAGATAGGATTCGGAGGGGTGGATATCAGGAGGCCATGCATACAGCTGTGTGTTGTCTTCAAGTTACTGAATGGAGCGGCGAGTGATCTGAGTATGGATATGCTTCTGGAAGCTGGTCTGAGGCGGAGCGAGGGGGAAGGAGATGACAGTATTTGTGTATAATATTGTGTGCTGGGTGTTGTTTTGATTTTCCTTGGTGTGCGTGGGTGTGTTGCCATGTAGTGTAGTGGATGTTGTGGGTTTGTGTGGAGGCTGCAGAGAGAATTTGGGGGAGCCTCTCATGTCTAGGTGATCCTTGACTTAGAGGACTTTGGTTTCTTGGATGTAGGTGGTCTGTGTGGGTGTGGTGGTAGCTGTGCAGCCTGTGATTATTTGTGGGGCCTTTGTTCTGTATGGCCTTGTAGAGTGTTGCAGTGTGTTTTAGTGAGGTTAGAAGCCCAAGCAGGGCTTGCACTTAGTTTATCACTGAACGTATATATTGTTTGTATACTGTGGTGGTGGCTTCTTTGTTGTGTCTAAATGTTGTGTGGGCAAGTGACCTCAGGGCATTGAATCTTGGTGTTATTTTAATTTTAATGTTTGTGATGTGTTGTTTAAAAGACATTGATGTACTGCATGTTACACCAAGGATTTTGTGTGTGTGTGTGTGTGTGTGTGTGTGTGTGTGTGTGTGTGTGTGTGTGTGTGTGTGTGTGTGTGTGTGTGTGTGGTAGAGGAGTGTTGTTTGTGGTGAGGTGTGGAATGTGACTGTATTCTGCTGTCCAGTTTGTGAGAAGGGTCACTGTAGATTTGGCTGGGGCTATTTTGAGCCTGTTTGTGGTGAACCATTCGTGCAGTGTGTCGAGGGTAAGGTTGGAGGATGTGTGCAGCTGTGTTTGCGTTTTGGTGTACAT
>NC_137031.1:20363224-20468224 GCF_032717465.1 Coenobita brevimanus
CGGCTGTCCACTGCTTTACAGCTGGCGAGAGAGAATTTAGGAGCTGCTCAGGAGAAGATGAAGACTTGATATGATAAGAAGTCCAGGTTACGCCACTTTTAGCCAGGGGATCAGGTTTTGATTCTGCTACCGGTGCATGGGCAACCTCTTCAAGCCAAGTTTAGTGGTCCTTATTTCGTGGAGAAGAAACTCAGTGATGTCAACTATGTCATCGCCACACCAGATCGTAGAAAGAAGAAGCAACTTTGTCACATCAACATGCTAAAGTTATATCACAGGCGGGACGAAAATAATCCAGTCTGCACTGTAGCTGTTCCACCCGAGTCTGCAAGTGAAGTTCTCCCATGCAGCATGAGCCTGAGTGATAGTTTTGGGAAGAATCCTGATATCATGAATGATCTCCAGACTAAGCTTTCTCATCTAGCTCCCGAGGAAAGGCAGGAGTTTTCGGCATTACTGCAGGAGTACCCGCAAGTGTTCCGTGCCACTCCAGGAAGAACCACTGTGTTGATGCATGATGTCGATGTTGGAGACGCAAAGCCAATTAAATTGCCTCCTTACCGTGTGAACCCAGTGAAAGTTCCTTTCATCGAGAAGGAGCTTGACTACCTGTTGGACCACAAGATGATTGAGCCCTGTCAGAGCGAGTGGAGTTCTCCTGTCACTTTAGTCCCTAAGCCAGGTGGGTCACAGCGGCTTTGCATTGACTACAGACGTGTTAATCAGATAACCAAAACAGACACTTACCCTCTCCCTCGCGTGGAAGATTGGATAGACAAGATCGGAAAGGCTAGGTACATAAGTAAGTTTGATTTGTTAAAGGGATACTGGCAAGTACCTATGACTGAAAGTGCTAGGGAGGTCTCATGTTTTGTAACACTAGGAAAGACTTTTGCATGTTCTGTAATGCCATACGGTACGAAGAATGCACCAGCCACATTTCAGAAGCTCATGAATGTTGTAACAGAGGGTTTGGCAGGGTGTGTTGTTTATATTGATGATGTATTAATCTTCAGTGACAACTGGAAAGATCACCTATGCCATGTCAGTAAATTTCTTGAGCGTTTGGTTCAGGCTAATCTTGTAGCTAATTTATCAAAGTGTGAGTTTGGTCAAGCTAAAGTTCAGTACCTTGGGTACGTAATTGGTGATGGACATGTTGCACCACCAGGAGCTAAGGTTCAGGTTATAAGTGATCTTCCCAGACCTAAAAGTAGGAAAGAGCTACAAAGATTTTTGGGAATGGTAGGTTATTACAGGAGATTTGTTCTTAACTTTTCAATTCTTGTATCACCACTTACAGACCTACTGAAAAAGTGAGTTAAATTTGTTTGGACCTATAACTGTGAATCCTCTTTCTGCAAACTTAAAGCTATCCTATTAAGTCAGCCAGTGCTCGCTACTCCAAATTTTGCTAAGCCTTTTAAGATGGCTGTTGATGCAAGTGATACAGGAGCTGGGGCTGTTTTGCTGCAAGAGGATGATCAGGGTATTGAACACGCTGTATCTTATTACAGTAAGAAATTCACTCCACCTCAAAAGAACTACTCAACTATTGAGAAAGAGCTTTTGGCCTTGATTTTTGTTTACAGCATTTTTCATTTTATTTGTGTTCTGGTTTTGACCCCATAGTCATTTATACCGATCATAACCCACTGAAATTCCTTAGTAAGTTAAAGATAAAAATCAGAGATTGACAAGATGGAGTCTACTTCTTCAGGAGTATTCATTAGACATACAACATGTCAAGGGGAAAGAAAATGTTATTGCAGATTGCTTATCTAGACTTTAGACAGATTGTTTTAGAGTAATAAGAAATTTCCTTTGTAAATTTCTTTTTCTTTGTGGGGAGGTGTTACATAGCCTATGATTTCATCATCCTTTGTGTAATTCTAACGTACACTATGCTGCATGTTTGATCACGAGCGTGTTCTACCTCACTCCCCCCTTCTACCGTTATAGTAGAGTAAGTCGTTCTTTCTGTTGTTCAGAGCAGGAGTGTCAACTCTTTGTCCCCTCTGGCTTCATTTGCGCGTCCTTCTTACAAGTTGTATCAAGCTCTGCCGGCCCCTATATAATGAGCTCTGTCTCTGCATTATTGCCACTTAGATCTACTCCTCATTTTGTTCACATCTCTGTCCTCCCCTGTACGGTTATTATTGTGAATGCTCAGGAAGTCTCCAACCATCTAGCAGCTGTGTAATTTGAGTATAAGTGTTGTTGCATTTTTTCTTGTACTGTGTAGCATGGGTTGTTAATTCTTAGGCCTAGTGAGGTTTTTGTGATTCATGTGTTTTTGTCAGTCATTTTTGATAATATTTTGTATCTGTAATAATATAACTTGCATTCACTGAGTATTATCTAGTATTGTCATTTTGTCAGGGCTGACTTAGATAAATTTACACTTGCTAATTTCGTGTTAATAGAGGCTATTGCAGTTAACCATATATTTAACCTGTTTTTTGCCATTACATTATCCTTATGAGTCCTGAATGTTTTGTTGTTAGTTTGAGCATTAAACTTTAACTTGTAATTTTACCTAACTCTTTGTTTTGAACCTGGAACTTTGCGGGACATTTTTCTCTGTTCCGTAACATAAATTTGGCGACCTCTTATCAGGATATTCAGGATATTATCATAAGGATATTGCTTGATATTTTGTGACTGTGATTTATTCATGATGTCTACTATTACTACGCTTGATGAAGCCAAAGATTTTTTGTCAAATGTGCAAACAGTGTGTGATGTAGAAAACAGAACAAAGAATGAACTTAAGCTTGTTGCTCAACAATTGGGAATTGCTGTTCGCTCTCATCATTCTAAGGATCAAATTGTTGACATGATTAATGAAAGTTTGTTTAATGTAACTCCTCCAAATGAGCAAACGCAGATTGAATTAGCTAAGTTACAGCTAGCCCTGCAGGAGGCTCGTGCTAAGGAGGCTGAATTTCAGGCAAATGCTCGTATTCAGGAGGCTCAGGCACAAATTGAACTAGCTAGGATTCAGGCAGACCATGAGTATCGCATGAAACAAGGTGGAACTGGATCATCTAGCTCTGATGATTTTGATGTGGCTAAAAATGTTAAACTTGTCCCTTCTTTTAATGAATCTGATTTAACAAAGTATTTTCATTTGTTTGAGAGGGTAGCTACAGGTTTTAATTGGCCCAAAAAGTATTGGCCAGTACTCCTTCAAACTGTTCTCACCGGTAAAGCTCAAGTAACTTATGCATCTTTGCCTCAGGATCAATCTGATAATTATGATGTCGTTAAGAACTTGATTCTTAAGGCCTATGAGCTTGTTCCTGAAGCCTATAGAGTAAAATTTAGGACAACTTATAAGCAAGATAAGCAATCCCATGTTGAGTATGCAAAAATCAAAGAAGATCTGTTAGACCAGTGGTTAAATTCTGAGAATGTGGATTCTGATTTTGACAAATTTAAGCAGATGATTTTGCTGGAGGACTTCAAAAGGTGTATTAGTAAAGATGTAAGCCTATATCTTGATGAGAGAAGAATAGATAATTTGTCTGATGCTGTAGTTTTAGCTGATGAATACGTTCTCACTCACAAGAGATATTCTAGAGAAAAAAGGAAAGCTGAGAGTAAGTACGTTGCCTCTACTCAGAGTACAGGTAACAGGAAAGAGAATAAAGATGATGTTTCTCAGGAAGTAAATACCAGCTTCACCTCTAGATTTCAGAGAAGTAAATGTACTTATTGTAGTAAGCTTCGTTATACTACGGAGAGATGTTTCAGGAGACAGCGTGATGTGAACAAAAAGGAGTCTTTAAATATTCAGTCAGTTGGTCTAGTGTCCACCCTTGAGACTTCCCAGAATTCTTTAACTGAGTTAACTGAACCTGCTTTGAGGAGTAACTTAAATTCTCATGATGGAGCTCCTCTTTTGAGCAGTAACGTGGGTGACACTCTCAAGAGTTCATGTGCTAATTTCCTGTCTGATGGTTTTGTCAGTCCTCTGGACAGTAATGACAGGAAATCAGTTAAAATATATCGTGATACAGGTGCTTGCCAATCCCTTATGCTGACCAGTGTTCTAGGCTCTAATGTTAATTCCTCTGATGAAACTGTAATCTTACAAGGTGTAGGGAATAATTACTTCTCTGTCCCTCTGTGCAGAGTGAATTAGAGTCTGGTTTTGTTAATGGTTCCGTTATGGTTGGGTTTGGTTGAGACACTCCCAATGTCAGGTGTAACTTTCTTACTTGGAAATGATATTGGTGGAAGTCAAGTGTGTCCAGCTCCTCAGTTGTCTAGTGAGCCAGTGACTGCGGCCCAGGATTGTGATGTCACTGATGTGTTCTCTGCATGTGATGTCACTAGGGCTAAGTCTAAAGTTACTGGTGACTTAGAGGATAATGATGAAGATGATGTTAGCCTAGCTGACACTTTTCTTGCTAATTTGGACCACTCACCAGATGAGGCAGTACCCCGTAGTGTTGATAATTTGTCTCGTCAAGAGTTGGTTGAGTTGCAGGTTGCTGACCCTGAGTTGAAAGGTCTAGCTAACTCTGCTTGCAGTGAGGAAGAGTCAGCTGGTGCTTCTACTTGTTATTATATAAAGTCAGGAGTACTTATGAGGAAGTGGAGACCCCCAACAGCATCAGCCGACTGTGAATGGGAGGTTGTACATCAAGTTGTCATCCCTCGTGTTTGTAGGCAGGATATCATTAGAGTGGCTCATGATTCCAGTTTGGCAGGACACCTTGGAGTGAGGAAGACTGTGGCACGCATTTTGAAACACTTCTACTGCCCAGGTATCTTCAGGGATGTTTCCTGGTATTGTAAGTCTTGTCACACCTGTCAAGTTGTCGGGAAGTGTAATCAGACCGAAAAGGTTGCACCTCTAGTTCCCATTCCTCCTTTTGAGGCGCCTTTCACCTGTGTGTTGGTGGATATTGTGGGCCCTCTTCCTAAGACTTCTTCAGGATTTTCTTATGTGTTGACCCTGATTGATATGGCTACTCGTTATCCTGAAGTCATTCCACTTAGAAATATCTCAGCAAAGAACGTGGTCAAGGAAATGCTAGGGTTCTTCACAAAGTTTGGTCTGCCCAAGGAGGTACAGTCCGACCGGGTAAGTAATTTCATGTCAAATGTTTTCAAGCAGTCTCTGAAATAGTTGGGCACCACCCAGATCACGTCTTCAGCTTACCATCCCCAGACCCAAGGAGCGTTGGAGAGATATCATCAAACACTCAAATCGATGCTCAAGAAATACTGTTTGGAACATCAGAAAGTCTGGGACAAAGGTCTTCCATTCGTTGTATTTGCCGCAAGAGAATCTCCAAATGAATCACTGGGCTTCTCACCTTTTGAACTACTGTTTGGCCATGAAGTAAGAGGACCCCTTAAGTTACTCAAGGAATGCTGGCTGTCGGAGGAAGATGACGTCAACCTGCTGGAGTATGTGATGAAGTTCAAAGAACGGCTGTCCACTGCTTTACAGCTGGCGAGAGAGAATTTAGGAGCTGCTCAGGAGAAGATGAAGACTTGATATGATAAGAAGTCCAGGTTACGCCACTTTTAGCCAGGGGATCAGGTTTTGATTCTGCTACCGGTGCATGGGCAACCTCTTCAAGCCAAGTTTAGTGGTCCTTATTTCGTGGAGAAGAAACTCAGTGATGTCAACTATGTCATCGCCACACCAGATCGTAGAAAGAAGAAGCAACTTTGTCACATCAACATGCTAAAGTTATATCACAGGCGGGACGAAAATAATCCAGTCTGCACTGTAGCTGTTCCACCCGAGTCTGCAAGTGAAGTTCTCCCATGCAGCATGAGCCTGAGTGATAGTTTTGGGAAGAATCCTGATATCATGAATGATCTCCAGACTAAGCTTTCTCATCTAGCTCCCGAGGAAAGGCAGGAGTTTTCGGCATTACTGCAGGAGTACCCGCAAGTGTTCCGTGCCACTCCAGGAAGAACCACTGTGTTGATGCATGATGTCGATGTTGGAGACGCAAAGCCAATTAAATTGCCTCCTTACCGTGTGAACCCAGTGAAAGTTCCTTTCATCGAGAAGGAGCTTGACTACCTGTTGGACCACAAGATGATTGAGCCCTGTCAGAGCGAGTGGAGTTCTCCTGTCACTTTAGTCCCTAAGCCAGGTGGGTCACAGCGGCTTTGCATTGACTACAGACGTGTTAATCAGATAACCAAAACAGACACTTACCCTCTCCCTCGCGTGGAAGATTGGATAGACAAGATCGGAAAGGCTAGGTACATAAGTAAGTTTGATTTGTTAAAGGGATACTGGCAAGTACCTATGACTGAAAGTGCTAGGGAGGTCTCATGTTTTGTAACACTAGGAAAGACTTTTGCATGTTCTGTAATGCCATACGGTACGAAGAATGCACCAGCCACATTTCAGAAGCTCATGAATGTTGTAACAGAGGGTTTGGCAGGGTGTGTTGTTTATATTGATGATGTATTAATCTTCAGTGACAACTGGAAAGATCACCTATGCCATGTCAGTAAATTTCTTGAGCGTTTGGTTCAGGCTAATCTTGTAGCTAATTTATCAAAGTGTGAGTTTGGTCAAGCTAAAGTTCAGTACCTTGGGTACGTAATTGGTGATGGACATGTTGCACCACCAGGAGCTAAGGTTCAGGTTATAAGTGATCTTCCCAGACCTAAAAGTAGGAAAGAGCTACAAAGATTTTTGGGAATGGTAGGTTATTACAGGAGATTTGTTCTTAACTTTTCAATTCTTGTATCACCACTTACAGACCTACTGAAAAAGTGAGTTAAATTTGTTTGGACCTATAACTGTGAATCCTCTTTCTGCAAACTTAAAGCTATCCTATTAAGTCAGCCAGTGCTCGCTACTCCAAATTTTGCTAAGCCTTTTAAGATGGCTGTTGATGCAAGTGATACAGGAGCTGGGGCTGTTTTGCTGCAAGAGGATGATCAGGGTATTGAACACGCTGTATCTTATTACAGTAAGAAATTCACTCCACCTCAAAAGAACTACTCAACTATTGAGAAAGAGCTTTTGGCCTTGATTTTTTGTTTACAGCATTTTTCATTTTATTTGTGTTCTGGTTTTGACCCCATAGTCATTTATACCGATCATAACCCACTGAAATTCCTTAGTAAGTTAAAGATAAAAATCAGAGATTGACAAGATGGAGTCTACTTCTTCAGGAGTATTCATTAGACATACAACATGTCAAGGGGAAAGAAAATGTTATTGCAGATTGCTTATCTAGACTTTAGACAGATTGTTTTAGAGTAATAAGAAATTTCCTTTGTAAATTTCTTTTTCTTTGTGGGGAGGTGTTACATAGCCTATGATTTCATCATCCTTTGTGTAATTCTAACGTACACTATGCTGCATGTTTGATCACGAGCGTGTTCTACCTCACTCCCCCCTTCTACCGTTATAGTAGAGTAAGTCGTTCTTTCTGTTGTTCAGAGCAGGAGTGTCAACTCTTTGTCCCCTCTGGCTTCATTTGCGCGTCCTTCTTACAAGTTGTATCAAGCTCTGCCGGCCCCTATATAATGAGCTCTGTCTCTGCATTATTGCCACTTAGATCTACTCCTCATTTTGTTCACATCTCTGTCCTCCCCTGTACGGTTATTATTGTGAATGCTCAGGAAGTCTCCAACCATCTAGCAGCTGTGTAATTTGAGTATAAGTGTTGTTGCATTTTTTCTTGTACTGTGTAGCATGGGTTGTTAATTCTTAGGCCTAGTGAGGTTTTTGTGATTCATGTGTTTTTGTCAGTCATTTTTGATAATATTTTGTATCTGTAATAATATAACTTGCATTCACTGAGTATTATCTAGTATTGTCATTTTGTCAGGGCTGACTTAGATAAATTTACACTTGCTAATTTCGTGTTAATAGAGGCTATTGCAGTTAACCATATATTTAACCTGTTTTTTGCCATTACATTATCCTTATGAGTCCTGAATGTTTTGTTGTTAGTTTGAGCATTAAACTTTAACTTGTAATTTTACCTAACTCTTTGTTTTGAACCTGGAACTTTGCGGGACATTTTTCTCTGTTCCGTAACATAAATTTGGCGACCTCTTATCAGGATATTCAGGATATTATCATAAGGATATTGCTTGATATTTTGTGACTGTGATTTATTCATGATGTCTACTATTACTACGCTTGATGAAGCCAAAGATTTTTTGTCAAATGTGCAAACAGTGTGTGATGTAGAAAACAGAACAAAGAATGAACTTAAGCTTGTTGCTCAACAATTGGGAATTGCTGTTCGCTCTCATCATTCTAAGGATCAAATTGTTGACATGATTAATGAAAGTTTGTTTAATGTAACTCCTCCAAATGAGCAAACGCAGATTGAATTAGCTAAGTTACAGCTAGCCCTGCAGGAGGCTCGTGCTAAGGAGGCTGAATTTCAGGCAAATGCTCGTATTCAGGAGGCTCAGGCACAAATTGAACTAGCTAGGATTCAGGCAGACCATGAGTATCGCATGAAACAAGGTGGAACTGGATCATCTAGCTCTGATGATTTTGATGTGGCTAAAAATGTTAAACTTGTCCCTTCTTTTAATGAATCTGATTTAACAAAGTATTTTCATTTGTTTGAGAGGGTAGCTACAGGTTTTAATTGGCCCAAAAGTATTGGCCAGTACTCCTTCAAACTGTTCTCACCGGTAAAGCTCAAGTAACTTATGCATCTTTGCCTCAGGATCAATCTGATAATTATGATGTCGTTAAGAACTTGATTCTTAAGGCCTATGAGCTTGTTCCTGAAGCCTATAGAGTAAAATTTAGGACAACTTATAAGCAAGATAAGCAATCCCATGTTGAGTATGCAAAAATCAAAGAAGATCTGTTAGACCAGTGGTTAAATTCTGAGAATGTGGATTCTGATTTTGACAAATTTAAGCAGATGATTTTGCTGGAGGACTTCAAAAGGTGTATTAGTAAAGATGTAAGCCTATATCTTGATGAGAGAAGAATAGATAATTTGTCTGATGCTGTAGTTTTAGCTGATGAATACGTTCTCACTCACAAGAGATATTCTAGAGAAAAAAGGAAAGCTGAGAGTAAGTACGTTGCCTCTACTCAGAGTACAGGTAACAGGAAAGAGAATAAAGATGATGTTTCTCAGGAAGTAAATACCAGCTTCACCTCTAGATTTCAGAAAAGTAAATGTACTTATTGTAGTAAGCTTCGTTATACTACGGAGAGATGTTTCAGGAGACAGCGTGATGTGAACAAAAAGGAGTCTTTAAATATTCAGTCAGTTGGTCTAGTGTCCACCCTTGAGACTTCCCAGAATTCTTTAACTGAGTTAACTGAACCTGCTTTGAGGAGTAACTTAAATTCTCATGATGGAGCTCCTCTTTTGAGCAGTAACGTGGGTGACACTCTCAAGAGTTCATGTGCTAATTTCCTGTCTGATGGTTTTGTCAGTCCTCTGGACAGTAATGACAGGAAATCAGTTAAAATATATCGTGATACAGGTGCTTGCCAATCCCTTATGCTGACCAGTGTTCTAGGCTCTAATGTTAATTCCTCTGATGAAACTGTAATCTTACAAGGTGTAGGGAATAATTACTTCTCTGTCCCTCTGTGCAGAGTGAATTAGAGTCTGGTTTTGTTAATGGTTCCGTTATGGTTGGGTTTGGTTGAGACACTCCCAATGTCAGGTGTAACTTTCTTACTTGGAAATGATATTGGTGGAAGTCAAGTGTGTCCAGCTCCTCAGTTGTCTAGTGAGCCAGTGACTGCGGCCCAGGATTGTGATGTCACTGATGTGTTCTCTGCATGTGATGTCACTAGGGCTAAGTCTAAAGTTACTGGTGACTTAGAGGATAATGATGAAGATGATGTTAGCCTAGCTGACACTTTTCTTGCTAATTTGGACCACTCACCAGATGAGGCAGTACCCCGTAGTGTTGATAATTTGTCTCGTCAAGAGTTGGTTGAGTTGCAGGTTGCTGACCCTGAGTTGAAAGGTCTAGCTAACTCTGCTTGCAGTGAGGAAGAGTCAGCTGGTGCTTCTACTTGTTATTATATAAAGTCAGGAGTACTTATGAGGAAGTGGAGACCCCCAACAGCATCAGCCGACTGTGAATGGGAGGTTGTACATCAAGTTGTCATCCCTCGTGTTTGTAGGCAGGATATCATTAGAGTGGCTCATGATTCCAGTTTGGCAGGACACCTTGGAGTGAGGAAGACTGTGGCACGCATTTTGAAACACTTCTACTGCCCAGGTATCTTCAGGGATGTTTCCTGGTATTGTAAGTCTTGTCACACCTGTCAAGTTGTCGGGAAGTGTAATCAGACCGAAAAGGTTGCACCTCTAGTTCCCATTCCTCCTTTTGAGGCGCCTTTCACCTGTGTGTTGGTGGATATTGTGGGCCCTCTTCCTAAGACTTCTTCAGGATTTTCTTATGTGTTGACCCTGATTGATATGGCTACTCGTTATCCTGAAGTCATTCCACTTAGAAATATCTCAGCAAAGAACGTGGTCAAGGAAATGCTAGGGTTCTTCACAAAGTTTGGTCTGCCCAAGGAGGTACAGTCCGACCGGGTAAGTAATTTCATGTCAAATGTTTTCAAGCAGTCTCTGAAATAGTTGGGCACCACCCAGATCACGTCTTCAGCTTACCATCCCCAGACCCAAGGAGCGTTGGAGAGATATCATCAAACACTCAAATCGATGCTCAAGAAATACTGTTTGGAACATCAGAAAGTCTGGGACAAAGGTCTTCCATTCGTTGTATTTGCCGCAAGAGAATCTCCAAATGAATCACTGGGCTTCTCACCTTTTGAACTACTGTTTGGCCATGAAGTAAGAGGACCCCTTAAGTTACTCAAGGAATGCTGGCTGTCGGAGGAAGATGACGTCAACCTGCTGGAGTATGTGATGAAGTTCAAAGAACGGCTGTCCACTGCTTTACAGCTGGCGAGAGAGAATTTAGGAGCTGCTCAGGAGAAGATGAAGACTTGATATGATAAGAAGTCCAGGTTACGCCACTTTTAGCCAGGGGATCAGGTTTTGATTCTGCTACCGGTGCATGGGCAACCTCTTCAAGCCAAGTTTAGTGGTCCTTATTTCGTGGAGAAGAAACTCAGTGATGTCAACTATGTCATCGCCACACCAGATCGTAGAAAGAAGAAGCAACTTTGTCACATCAACATGCTAAAGTTATATCACAGGCGGGACGAAAATAATCCAGTCTGCACTGTAGCTGTTCCACCCGAGTCTGCAAGTGAAGTTCTCCCATGCAGCATGAGCCTGAGTGATAGTTTTGGGAAGAATCCTGATATCATGAATGATCTCCAGACTAAGCTTTCTCATCTAGCTCCCGAGGAAAGGCAGGAGTTTTCGGCATTACTGCAGGAGTACCCGCAAGTGTTCCGTGCCACTCCAGGAAGAACCACTGTGTTGATGCATGATGTCGATGTTGGAGACGCAAAGCCAATTAAATTGCCTCCTTACCGTGTGAACCCAGTGAAAGTTCCTTTCATCGAGAAGGAGCTTGACTACCTGTTGGACCACAAGATGATTGAGCCCTGTCAGAGCGAGTGGAGTTCTCCTGTCACTTTAGTCCCTAAGCCAGGTGGGTCACAGCGGCTTTGCATTGACTACAGACGTGTTAATCAGATAACCAAAACAGACACTTACCCTCTCCCTCGCGTGGAAGATTGGATAGACAAGATCGGAAAGGCTAGGTACATAAGTAAGTTTGATTTGTTAAAGGGATACTGGCAAGTACCTATGACTGAAAGTGCTAGGGAGGTCTCATGTTTTGTAACACTAGGAAAGACTTTTGCATGTTCTGTAATGCCATACGGTACGAAGAATGCACCAGCCACATTTCAGAAGCTCATGAATGTTGTAACAGAGGGTTTGGCAGGGTGTGTTGTTTATATTGATGATGTATTAATCTTCAGTGACAACTGGAAAGATCACCTATGCCATGTCAGTAAATTTCTTGAGCGTTTGGTTCAGGCTAATCTTGTAGCTAATTTATCAAAGTGTGAGTTTGGTCAAGCTAAAGTTCAGTACCTTGGGTACGTAATTGGTGATGGACATGTTGCACCACCAGGAGCTAAGGTTCAGGTTATAAGTGATCTTCCCAGACCTAAAAGTAGGAAAGAGCTACAAAGATTTTTGGGAATGGTAGGTTATTACAGGAGATTTGTTCTTAACTTTTCAATTCTTGTATCACCACTTACAGACCTACTGAAAAAGTGAGTTAAATTTGTTTGGACCTATAACTGTGAATCCTCTTTCTGCAAACTTAAAGCTATCCTATTAAGTCAGCCAGTGCTCGCTACTCCAAATTTTGCTAAGCCTTTTAAGATGGCTGTTGATGCAAGTGATACAGGAGCTGGGGCTGTTTTGCTGCAAGAGGATGATCAGGGTATTGAACACGCTGTATCTTATTACAGTAAGAAATTCACTCCACCTCAAAAGAACTACTCAACTATTGAGAAAGAGCTTTTGGCCTTGATTTTTTGTTTACAGCATTTTTCATTTTATTTGTGTTCTGGTTTTGACCCCATAGTCATTTATACCGATCATAACCCACTGAAATTCCTTAGTAAGTTAAAGATAAAAATCAGAGATTGACAAGATGGAGTCTACTTCTTCAGGAGTATTCATTAGACATACAACATGTCAAGGGGAAAGAAAATGTTATTGCAGATTGCTTATCTAGACTTTAGACAGATTGTTTTAGAGTAATAAGAAATTTCCTTTGTAAATTTCTTTTTCTTTGTGGGGAGGTGTTACATAGCCTATGATTTCATCATCCTTTGTGTAATTCTAACGTACACTATGCTGCATGTTTGATCACGAGCGTGTTCTACCTCACTCCCCCCTTCTACCGTTATAGTAGAGTAAGTCGTTCTTTCTGTTGTTCAGAGCAGGAGTGTCAACTCTTTGTCCCCTCTGGCTTCATTTGCGCGTCCTTCTTACAAGTTGTATCAAGCTCTGCCGGCCCCTATATAATGAGCTCTGTCTCTGCATTATTGCCACTTAGATCTACTCCTCATTTTGTTCACATCTCTGTCCTCCCCTGTACGGTTATTATTGTGAATGCTCAGGAAGTCTCCAACCATCTAGCAGCTGTGTAATTTGAGTATAAGTGTTGTTGCATTTTTTCTTGTACTGTGTAGCATGGGTTGTTAATTCTTAGGCCTAGTGAGGTTTTTGTGATTCATGTGTTTTTGTCAGTCATTTTTGATAATATTTTGTATCTGTAATAATATAACTTGCATTCACTGAGTATTATCTAGTATTGTCATTTTGTCAGGGCTGACTTAGATAAATTTACACTTGCTAATTTCGTGTTAATAGAGGCTATTGCAGTTAACCATATATTTAACCTGTTTTTTGCCATTACATTATCCTTATGAGTCCTGAATGTTTTGTTGTTAGTTTGAGCATTAAACTTTAACTTGTAATTTTACCTAACTCTTTGTTTTGAACCTGGAACTTTGCGGGACATTTTTCTCTGTTCCGTAACATAAATTTGGCGACCTCTTATCAGGATATTCAGGATATTATCATAAGGATATTGCTTGATATTTTGTGACTGTGATTTATTCATGATGTCTACTATTACTACGCTTGATGAAGCCAAAGATTTTTTGTCAAATGTGCAAACAGTGTGTGATGTAGAAAACAGAACAAAGAATGAACTTAAGCTTGTTGCTCAACAATTGGGAATTGCTGTTCGCTCTCATCATTCTAAGGATCAAATTGTTGACATGATTAATGAAAGTTTGTTTAATGTAACTCCTCCAAATGAGCAAACGCAGATTGAATTAGCTAAGTTACAGCTAGCCCTGCAGGAGGCTCGTGCTAAGGAGGCTGAATTTCAGGCAAATGCTCGTATTCAGGAGGCTCAGGCACAAATTGAACTAGCTAGGATTCAGGCAGACCATGAGTATCGCATGAAACAAGGTGGAACTGGATCATCTAGCTCTGATGATTTTGATGTGGCTAAAAATGTTAAACTTGTCCCTTCTTTTAATGAATCTGATTTAACAAAGTATTTTCATTTGTTTGAGAGGGTAGCTACAGGTTTTAATTGGCCCAAAAAGTATTGGCCAGTACTCCTTCAAACTGTTCTCACCGGTAAAGCTCAAGTAACTTATGCATCTTTGCCTCAGGATCAATCTGATAATTATGATGTCGTTAAGAACTTGATTCTTAAGGCCTATGAGCTTGTTCCTGAAGCCTATAGAGTAAAATTTAGGACAACTTATAAGCAAGATAAGCAATCCCATGTTGAGTATGCAAAAATCAAAGAAGATCTGTTAGACCAGTGGTTAAATTCTGAGAATGTGGATTCTGATTTTGACAAATTTAAGCAGATGATTTTGCTGGAGGACTTCAAAAGGTGTATTAGTAAAGATGTAAGCCTATATCTTGATGAGAGAAGAATAGATAATTTGTCTGATGCTGTAGTTTTAGCTGATGAATACGTTCTCACTCACAAGAGATATTCTAGAGAAAAAAGGAAAGCTGAGAGTAAGTACGTTGCCTCTACTCAGAGTACAGGTAACAGGAAAGAGAATAAAGATGATGTTTCTCAGGAAGTAAATACCAGCTTCACCTCTAGATTTCAGAAAAGTAAATGTACTTATTGTAGTAAGCTTCGTTATACTACGGAGAGATGTTTCAGGAGACAGCGTGATGTGAACAAAAAGGAGTCTTTAAATATTCAGTCAGTTGGTCTAGTGTCCACCCTTGAGACTTCCCAGAATTCTTTAACTGAGTTAACTGAACCTGCTGTGAGGAGTAACTTAAATTCTCATGATGGAGCTCCTCTTTTGAGCAGTAACGTGGGTGACACTCTCAAGAGTTCATGTGCTAATTTCCTGTCTGATGGTTTTGTCAGTCCTCTGGACAGTAATGACAGGAAATCAGTTAAAATATATCGTGATACAGGTGCTTGCCAATCCCTTATGCTGACCAGTGTTCTAGGCTCTAATGTTAATTCCTCTGATGAAACTGTAATCTTACAAGGTGTAGGGAATAATTACTTCTCTGTCCCTCTGTGCAGAGTGAATTAGAGTCTGGTTTTGTTAATGGTTCCGTTATGGTTGGGTTTGGTTGAGACACTCCCAATGTCAGGTGTAACTTTCTTACTTGGAAATGATATTGGTGGAAGTCAAGTGTGTCCAGCTCCTCAGTTGTCTAGTGAGCCAGTGACTGCGGCCCAGGATTGTGATGTCACTGATGTGTTCTCTGCATGTGATGTCACTAGGGCTAAGTCTAAAGTTACTGGTGACTTAGAGGATAATGATGAAGATGATGTTAGCCTAGCTGACACTTTTCTTGCTAATTTGGACCACTCACCAGATGAGGCAGTACCCCGTAGTGTTGATAATTTGTCTCGTCAAGAGTTGGTTGAGTTGCAGGTTGCTGACCCTGAGTTGAAAGGTCTAGCTAACTCTGCTTGCAGTGAGGAAGAGTCAGCTGGTGCTTCTACTTGTTATTATATAAAGTCAGGAGTACTTATGAGGAAGTGGAGACCCCCAACAGCATCAGCCGACTGTGAATGGGAGGTTGTACATCAAGTTGTCATCCCTCGTGTTTGTAGGCAGGATATCATTAGAGTGGCTCATGATTCCAGTTTGGCAGGACACCTTGGAGTGAGGAAGACTGTGGCACGCATTTTGAAACACTTCTACTGCCCAGGTATCTTCAGGGATGTTTCCTGGTATTGTAAGTCTTGTCACACCTGTCAAGTTGTCGGGAAGTGTAATCAGACCGAAAAGGTTGCACCTCTAGTTCCCATTCCTCCTTTTGAGGCGCCTTTCACCTGTGTGTTGGTGGATATTGTGGGCCCTCTTCCTAAGACTTCTTCAGGATTTTCTTATGTGTTGACCCTGATTGATATGGCTACTCGTTATCCTGAAGTCATTCCACTTAGAAATATCTCAGCAAAGAACGTGGTCAAGGAAATGCTAGGGTTCTTCACAAAGTTTGGTCTGCCCAAGGAGGTACAGTCCGACCGGGTAAGTAATTTCATGTCAAATGTTTTCAAGCAGTCTCTGAAATAGTTGGGCACCACCCAGATCACGTCTTCAGCTTACCATCCCCAGACCCAAGGAGCGTTGGAGAGATATCATCAAACACTCAAATCGATGCTCAAGAAATACTGTTTGGAACATCAGAAAGTCTGGGACAAAGGTCTTCCATTCGTTGTATTTGCCGCAAGAGAATCTCCAAATGAATCACTGGGCTTCTCACCTTTTGAACTACTGTTTGGCCATGAAGTAAGAGGACCCCTTAAGTTACTCAAGGAATGCTGGCTGTCGGAGGAAGATGACGTCAACCTGCTGGAGTATGTGATGAAGTTCAAAGAACGGCTGTCCACTGCTTTACAGCTGGCGAGAGAGAATTTAGGAGCTGCTCAGGAGAAGATGAAGACTTGATATGATAAGAAGTCCAGGTTACGCCACTTTTAGCCAGGGGATCAGGTTTTGATTCTGCTACCGGTGCATGGGCAACCTCTTCAAGCCAAGTTTAGTGGTCCTTATTTCGTGGAGAAGAAACTCAGTGATGTCAACTATGTCATCGCCACACCAGATCGTAGAAAGAAGAAGCAACTTTGTCACATCAACATGCTAAAGTTATATCACAGGCGGGACGAAAATAATCCAGTCTGCACTGTAGCTGTTCCACCCGAGTCTGCAAGTGAAGTTCTCCCATGCAGCATGAGCCTGAGTGATAGTTTTGGGAAGAATCCTGATATCATGAATGATCTCCAGACTAAGCTTTCTCATCTAGCTCCCGAGGAAAGGCAGGAGTTTTCGGCATTACTGCAGGAGTACCCGCAAGTGTTCCGTGCCACTCCAGGAAGAACCACTGTGTTGATGCATGATGTCGATGTTGGAGACGCAAAGCCAATTAAATTGCCTCCTTACCGTGTGAACCCAGTGAAAGTTCCTTTCATCGAGAAGGAGCTTGACTACCTGTTGGACCACAAGATGATTGAGCCCTGTCAGAGCGAGTGGAGTTCTCCTGTCACTTTAGTCCCTAAGCCAGGTGGGTCACAGCGGCTTTGCATTGACTACAGACGTGTTAATCAGATAACCAAAACAGACACTTACCCTCTCCCTCGCGTGGAAGATTGGATAGACAAGATCGGAAAGGCTAGGTACATAAGTAAGTTTGATTTGTTAAAGGGATACTGGCAAGTACCTATGACTGAAAGTGCTAGGGAGGTCTCATGTTTTGTAACACTAGGAAAGACTTTTGCATGTTCTGTAATGCCATACGGTACGAAGAATGCACCAGCCACATTTCAGAAGCTCATGAATGTTGTAACAGAGGGTTTGGCAGGGTGTGTTGTTTATATTGATGATGTATTAATCTTCAGTGACAACTGGAAAGATCACCTATGCCATGTCAGTAAATTTCTTGAGCGTTTGGTTCAGGCTAATCTTGTAGCTAATTTATCAAAGTGTGAGTTTGGTCAAGCTAAAGTTCAGTACCTTGGGTACGTAATTGGTGATGGACATGTTGCACCACCAGGAGCTAAGGTTCAGGTTATAAGTGATCTTCCCAGACCTAAAAGTAGGAAAGAGCTACAAAGATTTTTGGGAATGGTAGGTTATTACAGGAGATTTGTTCTTAACTTTTCAATTCTTGTATCACCACTTACAGACCTACTGAAAAAGTGAGTTAAATTTGTTTGGACCTATAACTGTGAATCCTCTTTCTGCAAACTTAAAGCTATCCTATTAAGTCAGCCAGTGCTCGCTACTCCAAATTTTGCTAAGCCTTTTAAGATGGCTGTTGATGCAAGTGATACAGGAGCTGGGGCTGTTTTGCTGCAAGAGGATGATCAGGGTATTGAACACGCTGTATCTTATTACAGTAAGAAATTCACTCCACCTCAAAAGAACTACTCAACTATTGAGAAAGAGCTTTTGGCCTTGATTTTTGTTTACAGCATTTTTCATTTTATTTGTGTTCTGGTTTTGACCCCATAGTCATTTATACCGATCATAACCCACTGAAATTCCTTAGTAAGTTAAAGATAAAAATCAGAGATTGACAAGATGGAGTCTACTTCTTCAGGAGTATTCATTAGACATACAACATGTCAAGGGGAAAGAAAATGTTATTGCAGATTGCTTATCTAGACTTTAGACAGATTGTTTTAGAGTAATAAGAAATTTCCTTTGTAAATTTCTTTTTCTTTGTGGGGAGGTGTTACATAGCCTATGATTTCATCATCCTTTGTGTAATTCTAACGTACACTATGCTGCATGTTTGATCACGAGCGTGTTCTACCTCACTCCCCCCTTCTACCGTTATAGTAGAGTAAGTCGTTCTTTCTGTTGTTCAGAGCAGGAGTGTCAACTCTTTGTCCCCTCTGGCTTCATTTGCGCGTCCTTCTTACAAGTTGTATCAAGCTCTGCCGGCCCCTATATAATGAGCTCTGTCTCTGCATTATTGCCACTTAGATCTACTCCTCATTTTGTTCACATCTCTGTCCTCCCCTGTACGGTTAATATTGTGAATGCTCAGGAAGTCTCCAACCATCTAGCAGCTGTGTAATTTGAGTATAAGTGTTGTTGCATTTTTTCTTGTACTGTGTAGCATGGGTTGTTAATTCTTAGGCCTAGTGAGGTTTTTGTGATTCATGTGTTTTTGTCAGTCATTTTTGATAATATTTTGTATCAGTAATAATATAACTTGCATTCACTGAGTATTATCTAGTATTGTCATTTTATCAGGGCTGATTTAGATAAATTTACACTTGCTAATTTCGTGTTAATAGAGGCTATTGCAGTTAACCATATATTTAACCTGTTTTTTGCCATTACATTATCCTTATGAGTCCTGAATGTTTTGTTGTTAGTTTGAGCATTAAACTTTAACTTGTAATTTTACCTAACTCTTTGTTTTGAACCTGGAACTTTGCGGGACATTTTTCTCTGTTCCGTAACATAAATTTGGCGACCTCTTATCAGGATATTCAGGATATTATCATAAGGATATTGCTTGATATTTTGTGACTGTGATTTATTCATGATGTCTACTATTACTACGCTTGATGAAGCCAAAGATTTTTTGTCAAATGTGCAAACAGTGTGTGATGTAGAAAACAGAACAAAGAATGAACTTAAGCTTGTTGCTCAACAATTGGGAATTGCTGTTCGCTCTCATCATTCTAAGGATCAAATTGTTGACATGATTAATGAAAGTTTGTTTAATGTAACTCCTCCAAATGAGCAAACGCAGATTGAATTAGCTAAGTTACAGCTAGCCCTGCAGGAGGCTCGTGCTAAGGAGGCTGAATTTCAGGCAAATGCTCGTATTCAGGAGGCTCAGGCACAAATTGAACTAGCTAGGATTCAGGCAGACCATGAGTATCGCATGAAACAAGGTGGAACTGGATCATCTAGCTCTGATGATTTTGATGTGGCTAAAAATGTTAAACTTGTCCCTTCTTTTAATGAATCTGATTTAACAAAGTATTTTCATTTGTTTGAGAGGGTAGCTACAGGTTTTAATTGGCCCAAAAGTATTGGCCAGTATTCCTTCAAACTGTTCTCACCGGTAAAGCTCAAGTAACTTATGCATCTTTGCCTCAGGATCAATCTGATAATTATGATGTCGTTAAGAACTTGATTCTTAAGGCCTATGAGCTTGTTCCTGAAGCCTATAGAGTAAAATTTAGGACAACTTATAAGCAAGATAAGCAATCCCATGTTGAGTATGCAAAAATCAAAGAAGATCTGTTAGACCAGTGGTTAAATTCTGAGAATGTGGATTCTGATTTTGACAAATTTAAGCAGATGATTTTGCTGGAGGACTTCAAAAGGTGTATTAGTAAAGATGTAAGCCTATATCTTGATGAGAGAAGAATAGATAATTTGTCTGATGCTGTAGTTTTAGCTGATGAATACGTTCTCACTCACAAGAGATATTCTAGAGAAAAAAGGAAAGCTGAGAGTAAGTACGTTGCCTCTACTCAGAGTACAGGTAACAGGAAAGAGAATAAAGATGATGTTTCTCAGGAAGTAAATACCAGCTTCACCTCTAGATTTCAGAAAAGTAAATGTACTTATTGTAGTAAGCTTCGTTATACTACGGAGAGATGTTTCAGGAGACAGCGTGATGTGAACAAAAAGGAGTCTTTAAATATTCAGTCAGTTGGTCTAGTGTCCACCCTTGAGACTTCCCAGAATTCTTTAACTGAGTTAACTGAACCTGCTTTGAGGAGTAACTTAAATTCTCATGATGGAGCTCCTCTTTTGAGCAGTAACGTGGGTGACACTCTCAAGAGTTCATGTGCTAATTTCCTGTCTGATGGTTTTGTCAGTCCTCTGGACAGTAATGACAGGAAATCAGTTAAAATATATCGTGATACAGGTGCTTGCCAATCCCTTATGCTGACCAGTGTTCTAGGCTCTAATGTTAATTCCTCTGATGAAACTGTAATCTTACAAGGTGTAGGGAATAATTACTTCTCTGTCCCTCTGTGCAGAGTGAATTAGAGTCTGGTTTTGTTAATGGTTCCGTTATGGTTGGGTTTGGTTGAGACACTCCCAATGTCAGGTGTAACTTTCTTACTTGGAAATGATATTGGTGGAAGTCAAGTGTGTCCAGCTCCTCAGTTGTCTAGTGAGCCAGTGACTGCGGCCCAGGATTGTGATGTCACTGATGTGTTCTCTGCATGTGATGTCACTAGGGCTAAGTCTAAAGTTACTGGTGACTTAGAGGATAATGATGAAGATGATGTTAGCCTAGCTGACACTTTTCTTGCTAATTTGGACCACTCACCAGATGAGGCAGTACCCCGTAGTGTTGATAATTTGTCTCGTCAAGAGTTGGTTGAGTTGCAGGTTGCTGACCCTGAGTTGAAAGGTCTAGCTAACTCTGCTTGCAGTGAGGAAGAGTCAGCTGGTGCTTCTACTTGTTATTATATAAAGTCAGGAGTACTTATGAGGAAGTGGAGACCCCCAACAGCATCAGCCGACTGTGAATGGGAGGTTGTACATCAAGTTGTCATCCCTCGTGTTTGTAGGCAGGATATCATTAGAGTGGCTCATGATTCCAGTTTGGCAGGACACCTTGGAGTGAGGAAGACTGTGGCACGCATTTTGAAACACTTCTACTGCCCAGGTATCTTCAGGGATGTTTCCTGGTATTGTAAGTCTTGTCACACCTGTCAAGTTGTCGGGAAGTGTAATCAGACCGAAAAGGTTGCACCTCTAGTTCCCATTCCTCCTTTTGAGGCGCCTTTCACCTGTGTGTTGGTGGATATTGTGGGCCCTCTTCCTAAGACTTCTTCAGGATTTTCTTATGTGTTGACCCTGATTGATATGGCTACTCGTTATCCTGAAGTCATTCCACTTAGAAATATCTCAGCAAAGAACGTGGTCAAGGAAATGCTAGGGTTCTTCACAAAGTTTGGTCTGCCCAAGGAGGTACAGTCCGACCGGGTAAGTAATTTCATGTCAAATGTTTTCAAGCAGTCTCTGAAATAGTTGGGCACCACCCAGATCACGTCTTCAGCTTACCATCCCCAGACCCAAGGAGCGTTGGAGAGATATCATCAAACACTCAAATCGATGCTCAAGAAATACTGTTTGGAACATCAGAAAGTCTGGGACAAAGGTCTTCCATTCGTTGTATTTGCCGCAAGAGAATCTCCAAATGAATCACTGGGCTTCTCACCTTTTGAACTACTGTTTGGCCATGAAGTAAGAGGACCCCTTAAGTTACTCAAGGAATGCTGGCTGTCGGAGGAAGATGACGTCAACCTGCTGGAGTATGTGATGAAGTTCAAAGAACGGCTGTCCACTGCTTTACAGCTGGCGAGAGAGAATTTAGGAGCTGCTCAGGAGAAGATGAAGACTTGATATGATAAGAAGTCCAGGTTACGCCACTTTTAGCCAGGGGATCAGGTTTTGATTCTGCTACCGGTGCATGGGCAACCTCTTCAAGCCAAGTTTAGTGGTCCTTATTTCGTGGAGAAGAAACTCAGTGATGTCAACTATGTCATCGCCACACCAGATCGTAGAAAGAAGAAGCAACTTTGTCACATCAACATGCTAAAGTTATATCACAGGCGGGACGAAAATAATCCAGTCTGCACTGTAGCTGTTCCACCCGAGTCTGCAAGTGAAGTTCTCCCATGCAGCATGAGCCTGAGTGATAGTTTTGGGAAGAATCCTGATATCATGAATGATCTCCAGACTAAGCTTTCTCATCTAGCTCCCGAGGAAAGGCAGGAGTTTTCGGCATTACTGCAGGAGTACCCGCAAGTGTTCCGTGCCACTCCATGAAGAACCACTGTGTTGATGCATGATGTCGATGTTGGAGACGCAAAGCCAATTAAATTGCCTCCTTACCGTGTGAACCCAGTGAAAGTTCCTTTCATCGAGAAGGAGCTTGACTACCTGTTGGACCACAAGATGATTGAGCCCTGTCAGAGCGAGTGGAGTTCTCCTGTCACTTTAGTCCCTAAGCCAGGTGGGTCACAGCGGCTTTGCATTGACTACAGACGTGTTAATCAGATAACCAAAACAGACACTTACCCTCTCCCTCGCGTGGAAGATTGGATAGACAAGATCGGAAAGGCTAGGTACATAAGTAAGTTTGATTTGTTAAAGGGATACTGGCAAGTACCTATGACTGAAAGTGCTAGGGAGGTCTCATGTTTTGTAACACTAGGAAAGACTTTTGCATGTTCTGTAATGCCATACGGTACGAAGAATGCACCAGCCACATTTCAGAAGCTCATGAATGTTGTAACAGAGGGTTTGGCAGGGTGTGTTGTTTATATTGATGATGTATTAATCTTCAGTGACAACTGGAAAGATCACCTATGCCATGTCAGTAAATTTCTTGAGCGTTTGGTTCAGGCTAATCTTGTAGCTAATTTATCAAAGTGTGAGTTTGGTCAAGCTAAAGTTCAGTACCTTGGGTACGTAATTGGTGATGGACATGTTGCACCACCAGGAGCTAAGGTTCAGGTTATAAGTGATCTTCCCAGACCTAAAAGTAGGAAAGAGCTACAAAGATTTTTGGGAATGGTAGGTTATTACAGGAGATTTGTTCTTAACTTTTCAATTCTTGTATCACCACTTACAGACCTACTGAAAAAGTGAGTTAAATTTGTTTGGACCTATAACTGTGAATCCTCTTTCTGCAAACTTAAAGCTATCCTATTAAGTCAGCCAGTGCTCGCTACTCCAAATTTTGCTAAGCCTTTTAAGATGGCTGTTGATGCAAGTGATACAGGAGCTGGGGCTGTTTTGCTGCAAGAGGATGATCAGGGTATTGAACACGCTGTATCTTATTACAGTAAGAAATTCACTCCACCTCAAAAGAACTACTCAACTATTGAGAAAGAGCTTTTGGCCTTGATTTTTTGTTTACAGCATTTTTCATTTTATTTGTGTTCTGGTTTTGACCCCATAGTCATTTATACCGATCATAACCCACTGAAATTCCTTAGTAAGTTAAAGATAAAAATCAGAGATTGACAAGATGGAGTCTACTTCTTCAGGAGTATTCATTAGACATACAACATGTCAAGGGGAAAGAAAATGTTATTGCAGATTGCTTATCTAGACTTTAGACAGATTGTTTTAGAGTAATAAGAAATTTCCTTTGTAAATTTCTTTTTCTTTGTGGGGAGGTGTTACATAGCCTATGATTTCATCATCCTTTGTGTAATTCTAACGTACACTATGCTGCATGTTTGATCACGAGCGTGTTCTACCTCACTCCCCCCTTCTACCGTTATAGTAGAGTAAGTCGTTCTTTCTGTTGTTCAGAGCAGGAGTGTCAACTCTTTGTCCCCTCTGGCTTCATTTGCGCGTCCTTCTTACAAGTTGTATCAAGCTCTGCCGGCCCCTATATAATGAGCTCTGTCTCTGCATTATTGCCACTTAGATCTACTCCTCATTTTGTTCACATCTCTGTCCTCCCCTGTACGGTTAATATTGTGAATGCTCAGGAAGTCTCCAACCATCTAGCAGCTGTGTAATTTGAGTATAAGTGTTGTTGCATTTTTTCTTGTACTGTGTAGCATGGGTTGTTAATTCTTAGGCCTAGTGAGGTTTTTGTGATTCATGTGTTTTTGTCAGTCATTTTTGATAATATTTTGTATCAGTAATAATATAACTTGCATTCACTGAGTATTATCTAGTATTGTCATTTTATCAGGGCTGATTTAGATAAATTTACACTTGCTAATTTCGTGTTAATAGAGGCTATTGCAGTTAACCATATATTTAACCTGTTTTTTGCCATTACATTATCCTTATGAGTCCTGAATGTTTTGTTGTTAGTTTGAGCATTAAAATTTAACTTGTAATTTTACCTAACTCTTTGTTTTGAACCTGGAACTTTGCGGAACATTTTTCTCTGTTCCGTAACATAAATTTGGCGACCTCTTATCAGGATATTCAGGATATTATCATAAGGATATTGCTTGATATTTTGTGACTGTGATTCATTCATGATGTCTACTATTACTACGCTTGATGAAGCCAAAGATTTTTTGTCAAATGTGCAAACAGTGTGTGATGTAGAAAACAGAACAAAGAATGAACTTAAGCTTGTTGCACAACAATTGGGAATTGCTGTTCGCTCTCATCATTCTAAGGATCAAATTGTTGACATGATTAATGAAAGTTTGTTTAATGTAACTCCTCCAAATGAGCAAACGCAGATTGAATTAGCTAAGTTACAGCTAGCCCTGCAGGAGGCTCGTGCTAAGGAGGCTGAATTTCAGGCAAATGCTCGTATTCAGGAGGCTCAGGCACAAATTGAACTAGCTAGGATTCAGGCAGACCATGAGTATCGCATGAAACAAGGTGGAACTGGATCATCTAGCTCTGATGATTTTGATGTGGCTAAAAATGTTAAACTTGTCCCTTCTTTTAATGAATCTGATTTAACAAAGTATTTTCATTTGTTTGAGAGGGTAGCTACAGGTTTTAATTGGCCCAAAAAGTATTGGCCAGTATTCCTTCAAACTGTTCTCACCGGTAAAGCTCAAGTAACTTATGCATCTTTGCCTCAGGATCAATCTGATAATTATGATGTCGTTAAGAACTTGATTCTTAAGGCCTATGAGCTTGTTCCTGAAGCCTATAGAGTAAAATTTAGGACAACTTATAAGCAAGATAAGCAATCCCATGTTGAGTATGCAAAAATCAAAGAAGATCTGTTAGACCAGTGGTTAAATTCTGAGAATGTGGATTCTGATTTTGACAAATTTAAGCAGATGATTTTGCTGGAGGACTTCAAAAGGTGTATTAGTAAAGATGTAAGCCTATATCTTGATGAGAGAAGAATAGATAATTTGTCTGATGCTGTAGTTTTAGCTGATGAATACGTTCTCACTCACAAGAGATATTCTAGAGAAAAAAGGAAAGCTGAGAGTAAGTACGTTGCCTCTACTCAGAGTACAGGTAACAGGAAAGAGAATAAAGATGATGTTTCTCAGGAAGTAAATACCAGCTTCACCTCTAGATTTCAGAAAAGTAAATGTACTTATTGTAGTAAGCTTCGTTATACTACGGAGAGATGTTTCAGGAGACAGCGTGATGTGAACAAAAAGGAGTCTTTAAATATTCAGTCAGTTGGTCTAGTGTCCACCCTTGAGACTTCCCAGAATTCTTTAACTGAGTTAACTGAACCTGCTTTGAGGAGTAACTTAAATTCTCATGATGGAGCTCCTCTTTTGAGCAGTAACGTGGGTGACACTCTCAAGAGTTCATGTGCTAATTTCCTGTCTGATGGTTTTGTCAGTCCTCTGGACAGTAATGACAGGAAATCAGTTAAAATATATCGTGATACAGGTGCTTGCCAATCCCTTATGCTGACCAGTGTTCTAGGCTCTAATGTTAATTCCTCTGATGAAACTGTAATCTTACAAGGTGTAGGGAATAATTACTTCTCTGTCCCTCTGTGCAGAGTGAATTAGAGTCTGGTTTTGTTAATGGTTCCGTTATGGTTGGGTTTGGTTGAGACACTCCCAATGTCAGGTGTAACTTTCTTACTTGGAAATGATATTGGTGGAAGTCAAGTGTGTCCAGCTCCTCAGTTGTCTAGTGAGCCAGTGACTGCGGCCCAGGATTGTGATGTCACTGATGTGTTCTCTGCATGTGATGTCACTAGGGCTAAGTCTAAAGTTACTGGTGACTTAGAGGATAATGATGAAGATGATGTTAGCCTAGCTGACACTTTTCTTGCTAATTTGGACCACTCACCAGATGAGGCAGTACCCCGTAGTGTTGATAATTTGTCTCGTCAAGAGTTGGTTGAGTTGCAGGTTGCTGACCCTGAGTTGAAAGGTCTAGCTAACTCTGCTTGCAGTGAGGAAGAGTCAGCTGGTGCTTCTACTTGTTATTATATAAAGTCAGGAGTACTTATGAGGAAGTGGAGACCCCCAACAGCATCAGCCGACTGTGAATGGGAGGTTGTACATCAAGTTGTCATCCCTCGTGTTTGTAGGCAGGATATCATTAGAGTGGCTCATGATTCCAGTTTGGCAGGACACCTTGGAGTGAGGAAGACTGTGGCACGCATTTTGAAACACTTCTACTGCCCAGGTATCTTCAGGGATGTTTCCTGGTATTGTAAGTCTTGTCACACCTGTCAAGTTGTCGGGAAGTGTAATCAGACCGAAAAGGTTGCACCTCTAGTTCCCATTCCTCCTTTTGAGGCGCCTTTCACCTGTGTGTTGGTGGATATTGTGGGCCCTCTTCCTAAGACTTCTTCAGGATTTTCTTATGTGTTGACCCTGATTGATATGGCTACTCGTTATCCTGAAGTCATTCCACTTAGAAATATCTCAGCAAAGAACGTGGTCAAGGAAATGCTAGGGTTCTTCACAAAGTTTGGTCTGCCCAAGGAGGTACAGTCCGACCGGGTAAGTAATTTCATGTCAAATGTTTTCAAGCAGTCTCTGAAATAGTTGGGCACCACCCAGATCACGTCTTCAGCTTACCATCCCCAGACCCAAGGAGCGTTGGAGAGATATCATCAAACACTCAAATCGATGCTCAAGAAATACTGTTTGGAACATCAGAAAGTCTGGGACAAAGGTCTTCCATTCGTTGTATTTGCCGCAAGAGAATCTCCAAATGAATCACTGGGCTTCTCACCTTTTGAACTACTGTTTGGCCATGAAGTAAGAGGACCCCTTAAGTTACTCAAGGAATGCTGGCTGTCGGAGGAAGATGACGTCAACCTGCTGGAGTATGTGATGAAGTTCAAAGAACGGCTGTCCACTGCTTTACAGCTGGCGAGAGAGAATTTAGGAGCTGCTCAGGAGAAGATGAAGACTTGATATGATAAGAAGTCCAGGTTACGCCACTTTTAGCCAGGGGATCAGGTTTTGATTCTGCTACCGGTGCATGGGCAACCTCTTCAAGCCAAGTTTAGTGGTCCTTATTTCGTGGAGAAGAAACTCAGTGATGTCAACTATGTCATCGCCACACCAGATCGTAGAAAGAAGAAGCAACTTTGTCACATCAACATGCTAAAGTTATATCACAGGCGGGACGAAAATAATCCAGTCTGCACTGTAGCTGTTCCACCCGAGTCTGCAAGTGAAGTTCTCCCATGCAGCATGAGCCTGAGTGATAGTTTTGGGAAGAATCCTGATATCATGAATGATCTCCAGACTAAGCTTTCTCATCTAGCTCCCGAGGAAAGGCAGGAGTTTTCGGCATTACTGCAGGAGTACCCGCAAGTGTTCCGTGCCACTCCATGAAGAACCACTGTGTTGATGCATGATGTCGATGTTGGAGACGCAAAGCCAATTAAATTGCCTCCTTACCGTGTGAACCCAGTGAAAGTTCCTTTCATCGAGAAGGAGCTTGACTACCTGTTGGACCACAAGATGATTGAGCCCTGTCAGAGCGAGTGGAGTTCTCCTGTCACTTTAGTCCCTAAGCCAGGTGGGTCACAGCGGCTTTGCATTGACTACAGACGTGTTAATCAGATAACCAAAACAGACACTTACCCTCTCCCTCGCGTGGAAGATTGGATAGACAAGATCGGAAAGGCTAGGTACATAAGTAAGTTTGATTTGTTAAAGGGATACTGGCAAGTACCTATGACTGAAAGTGCTAGGGAGGTCTCATGTTTTGTAACACTAGGAAAGACTTTTGCATGTTCTGTAATGCCATACGGTACGAAGAATGCACCAGCCACATTTCAGAAGCTCATGAATGTTGTAACAGAGGGTTTGGCAGGGTGTGTTGTTTATATTGATGATGTATTAATCTTCAGTGACAACTGGAAAGATCACCTATGCCATGTCAGTAAATTTCTTGAGCGTTTGGTTCAGGCTAATCTTGTAGCTAATTTATCAAAGTGTGAGTTTGGTCAAGCTAAAGTTCAGTACCTTGGGTACGTAATTGGTGATGGACATGTTGCACCACCAGGAGCTAAGGTTCAGGTTATAAGTGATCTTCCCAGACCTAAAAGTAGGAAAGAGCTACAAAGATTTTTGGGAATGGTAGGTTATTACAGGAGATTTGTTCTTAACTTTTCAATTCTTGTATCACCACTTACAGACCTACTGAAAAAGTGAGTTAAATTTGTTTGGACCTATAACTGTGAATCCTCTTTCTGCAAACTTAAAGCTATCCTATTAAGTCAGCCAGTGCTCACTACTCCAAATTTTGCTAAGCCTTTTAAGATGGCTGTTGATGCAAGTGATACAGGAGCTGGGGCTGTTTTGCTGCAAGAGGATGATCAGGGTATTGAACACGCTGTATCTTATTACAGTAAGAAATTCACTCCACCTCAAAAGAACTACTCAACTATTGAGAAAGAGCTTTTGGCCTTGATTTTTTGTTTACAGCATTTTTCATTTTATTTGTGTTCTGGTTTTGACCCCATAGTCATTTATACCGATCATAACCCACTGAAATTCCTTAGTAAGTTAAAGATAAAAATCAGAGATTGACAAGATGGAGTCTACTTCTTCAGGAGTATTCATTAGACATACAACATGTCAAGGGGAAAGAAAATGTTATTGCAGATTGCTTATCTAGACTTTAGACAGATTGTTTTAGAGTAATAAGAAATTTCCTTTGTAAATTTCTTTTTCTTTGTGGGGAGGTGTTACATAGCCTATGATTTCATCATCCTTTGTGTAATTCTAACGTACACTATGCTGCATGTTTGATCACGAGCGTGTTCTACCTCACTCCCCCCTTCTACCGTTATAGTAGAGTAAGTCGTTCTTTCTGTTGTTCAGAGCAGGAGTGTCAACTCTTTGTCCCCTCTGGCTTCATTTGCGCGTCCTTCTTACAAGTTGTATCAAGCTCTGCCGGCCCCTATATAATGAGCTCTGTCTCTGCATTATTGCCACTTAGATCTACTCCTCATTTTGTTCACATCTCTGTCCTCCCCTGTACGGTTATTATTGTGAATGCTCAGGAAGTCTCCAACCATCTAGCAGCTGTGTAATTTGAGTATAAGTGTTGTTGCATTATTTCTTGTACTGTGTAGCATGGGTTGTTAATTCTTAGGCCTAGTGAGGTTTTTGTGATTCATGTGTTTTTGTCAGTCATTTTTGATAATATTTTGTATTTGGAATATTATATCTTGCATTCACTGAATATTATCGAGTATTGTCATTTTATCAGGGCTGACTTAGATAAATTTACACTTGCTAATTTCGTGTTAATAGAGGCTATTGCAGTTAACCATATATTTAACCCTTTTTTTTTTGCCATTACATTATCCTTATGAGTCCTGAATGTTTTGTTGTTAGTTTGAGCATTAAACTTTAACTTGTAATTTTACCTAACTCTTTGTTTTGAACCTGGAACTTTGCGGGACAGTTTTCTCTGTTCCGTAACAATATATATATATATATATATATATATATATATATATATATAGCATTAGGAGAAACACATTGAGGTGGTTTGGCCATGTGGAGAGGATGAAGAGTGAGAGCCTGACTAGGAGAGTGTATGTGAGTAAGGTGGAGGGGGAGAGAGGGAGGGGAAGGGCAAGGATGAGATGGAGGGATGGAGTGGAGAGGTATTTGAGGGAGAGGGGTGAGAATTGGGAGCAGAGCAGTGAAATGGAGGGGGACAGGGTGACGTGGAGGCGATTTGTTTGTGGCCACCCCGTATAGGGGATAAGAGGGTCTGGCAATATATATATATATATATACATATATATATATATATATATATATATATATATATACTGTATATCGCCCTGACCGGGAGCTTTCTGTGGCTTTAACTTATTAGTTTCTTTTAGATAACTAAAGAAGAGATGTTAAAGGGCTTCCTATACCACTTAGAAAACAGACTACAGAGTTCTGGACAGTTTCGACTTCCGAGTAGTTGCAGCAAGTTCATAAGGCCGTTTCATGTGCCACGTCGTTTTGATGCTAAGGAGGGCACTGACAACGGACAGAGCCATGCAAAATTACACTCTACACAGCACAGTCTCTCTACATATTCTGTCTTACTGTTTATCTGTTTACCTATCTATGTATATCGATCCTCAGCCTTTTTAACAACTAATTATTCTGTTGATGTATGTTGAACTTCTATCTGTCTAGCCAACGTTATAGGTAACATTTTCCTGTCGTGCCATACGTACACCCGAGGAAAGTTCCGCCTTATACACCTGCCTGCCAGTTCGGAACTTAATGCGTGAGACAACGACTAGTGAAGCAGTAGCCAGACACTCAAATGCCTGGTACCACTGTGTGGGAGGGGAGAGGTTAAGGGAGGAGGAAGGCATGGGGGAGCTGATAGTTCCTACCCCTCCCTCTTCAGTCCCCATCCTTCTCACACAGTTACCAGATATATGAATGTTGGCTACTGCTTCGCTTAACACTTGTCTCACATTTACTATTTCGAAGTGGTGAGCGAGAGTACAACGCGCAACTTTCCCCGGCAGTACATGATTACTTTATTATAATGCTGTTACTGTTTTATTGCGTATTGCTGTCATTTATACTATGCATGATAACACTACTGAACCACACTGTAATACAACACTGACCTACGCTCTCCACCTTTCCGAATGGTTTTAGTAGTACTCTTAATATCGCGAGTATAAACCGTCCTAAACTGAGTCATACAGCAGAACAGTGTATACCAACGACAGAGAGAGAGAGAGAGAGAGAGAGAGAGAGAGAGGAAGAAAACAGTAAGGAGGAGGGATAGGCCGGATAGTAAAGAGAGAAGGAGGAGGAGGAGAAGGAAGAGAAAGAAGAGAAAGAAAACAATACAGAGGAGGAGGAGGAGGAGGGAAAGGAGGAGGATGAGGAAGAGGAGAGGAAGGACAAAAAAAATAAGACATGAAAGACTAAGAAGGAGGAGGAATAGAAACGAAATCAAACATCAACAGACCTGTCGGTCCTGCCAAGGCTGTTTGTTTTAGTGTTGGCTACAACTTAGGTAATTACTCTGTTAGTCGAAGACAAGGATGGAGAAGCAGGAAGACTTCTTGCCATTCACCAAACTCTCCAGCCGATGCCGGCAGGAAACATGAGAAGAACCCCACCATGCAGTGCTGAAAAATTGTCATTGTAATTTCACTGGGAAGAATAAATGAAAATTCTATATTCTGTACTAACATAGTCTGTATGGGAAAAGTGCCATTAACCGATTAGTCATGTTGCAATGTTGCTTAATTTTTCTTTATTCTGAGGCGAGGAATAAGATAGTTAGGCTAGAATGCATTTTATAAATATTCAATTGAGACCATGCATAGCTGAGAATTAGATGAGAGACACTTTTTCAAGCGATTCTCAAATGTAATTACTGTATCGTAAACTGCATTTATGGACACTGTTTACCACAAGTGTATACCTCTGTTAAAGAAAGAAACATGCTTTGAAGTATGAAAAGACCATTTTTTAAAATGCCATGTTAGTCTGAATGTTTTTGGGCTGGTTGCCCTCATGCTTAGGCAATCATCAGGGAGACATATCATTATCATATAAAAATATTTCTAGGCCATATCTACCTCCGTGAGACTTAAGAGGTACGGCAGCTGCCCTTCCCATATGGCAGAGTTGTATGCTAATCTGTTTACAACTACCTTGAGAGATAAGGCAACCAGCTGCTTGGCCTGGCTATGTGCCATCATTCCAATGCCAAGTAAACTACCAGATTCTTGCAGTTTTGTATATATATATATATATATATATATATATATATATATATATATATATATATATATATATATATATATATATATATATATATATATATATATATATATATATATATATATATATATATATATATATATATATATATATATATATATATATATATATATATATATATATATATATATATATATATGTATATATATGTATCTGTAGTGTACATCAATATGTACAGATAACTCTTTCGTAAGCCTTGATGAGTTCCTAAATTTTACCAAGAAACAGTTTAAATCTCTTCTCGAATTTGCAGTCAAAGATTGCATTTTTTTGTTTAACAATAACTATTATAAACAAGTTGATGGGGTTGCAATGGGTTCTCCTTTGGGTCCTACCTTGGCTAATGTATTTCTTTGTCACCATGAGGTGTCATGGCTTAAAGATTGCCCTGCTCATTTTAAACCGTTGCTGTACCGTAGATATGTTGACGACTGTTTTTTTGTTATTTAGACAGTCTGATCATGTAAATGATTTTTTGAATTACATTAATCATAAGCACCCTAATATTGAATTCACTGTAGAAACAGAGGAAAATAGAAGGCTTCCTTTCCTTGATGTTTTAGTTCATAGAAATGATTCCAGTTTCAGTACCTCTGTTTATAGGAAGAGTACCTTTACAGGACTTGGTCTTAATTTTTTGTCTTTTGTACCCAGGGTCTTTAAATTCAACTCCATTAAGACTTTGTTATACAGGTGTTATAACATTTCCTCGGATTGGAATTTGTTCCATTTAGAAATTACTAGGCTTAGAACATATTTCTTGAATAATGGATATCCTTTGCATCTTTTTGAAAGTACCTTACACAAGCTCCTGGATAAATTATTTAGTTGCACAAAGCCTGTGTCTTTAGTTCCCAAACAAGTACTTTATATTAGCTTCCCTTATTATAGGCACAGCAGTTTTCACATCAGAAAGGAATTAAATAAACTGCTTAATACAGTTTATCCACAGGTCTCATTTAGGTTCATCTTTAAAAATTCATATTCTATTGGATCCTTTTTTAGGTATAAGGATAGAATCCCCAAAGCTTTATGCTCTAATATTGTGTACATATTAATTCTTCCTACTGTAATGCAGGATATATTGGGAGTTCTATTCGAAACCTGAAAATTAGGATGTTCGAACACAAAGGCCTGTCATATAGAACCACTTTACCACTCTCAAACCCTCCCTTCTCGGAAATTAGGGAACATTCATTTGTTTCGGGTCATACATTTGATCTGGATGATTTTGAGATTTTAATGACAAATAATGATAAAACTAGTCTTAGAATAGCGGAATCATTGCTCATTCATGACTTAAAGCCTTCACTGAATACCTATGAGTCTTCCATTAAATTATTTACCCACTGATTCACGGATTCGATTCAGCAGTCTCATACAGCTCAACCAAGTTACTTTTCCACAGACTTTCCTCTACTGATTAGTTGCTTTATGTAGTTGCCACGGTGTGGACGTGTTTATGTTAGATTTTTCGTAATTTTGTGAATTTCTTTTTTTTTTTTTTTTACTACATTTTTTAATTTAATTTGTATATTTTATTGGTTTTTATTAATTGTGAATGAGGTTTTGGTGATACTTCATTTTGTAATTCATTTTACGTATTTTAGTTTGTCTGATGATGAGGTTGGATTTCTTCGAAACGTCACTGAAATAAATTGTGAACATGGCCCCAGTTCATCGTCTCTTGTCCTGGTCTTCTATATATATATATATATATATATATATATATATATATATATATATATATATATATATATATACACACACACATTATAAATGCACCCTGATGATTTAGCTGTGAATATTCGTTGGACCTTACAATATCCCTTCTCCATTTGTTGGAAAAGTAGCCTCTCTCTTTTGTTTTTGACTAACTGGGTGAACATTTGACCAACTCTACGTCAAGTATTGGGAAGTGACTCCCTCACCCCCCAGGTCAGGCCATCCCTGCCTCCACTTGTACTTAAAGCCACCGGAGCTTGGACCCAAGCCTGAAATATTGTTGACAAGAAAATTGACACCATGTAAATTATTTAATAGCCTGATTAAACTATTTGACCCAATCACGACATTTGGAGTTATTTATGACCAGACCATTTGCAGGAATGCATACAAATTTGCCTCCCCCCCCCCCTTGCCACCATTCCATGGGTGAAGGGGGTCCAGGTCAAGGCACCTTGATTAATATGGTACTTGATTTTTGCTTAGACTATTCTCCTGACAGGAGGGAAACCAGGGTATTTTGTATTTGTTCTCTAAATATTTATATAAAAAGAAAAAAATATATAAAATAATGGTTTGTCCTCTCGGAGACCTCTTCTTTTATGTAAAAAAGAAAAAAAAAGCTATACTTTCCATTTTTGACCAACTCAGTAGTTTTTTGACCAGCTCAGAAACAAACATTGGGGGAGTGACCCCCCACCCCCCAACCCCCCGGTCGGGCCATCCCTGCCTTCAAGGGGCCTCCAGCAGGGACAAATAGGAGGAGACCTGACCCCCTTAGATCGGCACGAGAAGGGGAACCTGTGTGTTCACTGCTTGCCTGTGAGGAAATTCCTCATTGCAATGAGTCCCCCGGTAGGGGAACCGAACCGCTCATCCCCAATGGGGAAGGGATAGGGCATGGAGGAGCAGGCAAGGAGGAGTTTGAGGCAGATGGTGGAAAGGGTGAGGGGCTACCATGAAAATAAGTGAAGCACTCTATTCCCTGATCAAGACAAAGTCGCATTTGTAGGACCTTGGCTTTCCATCTAAGTAAGAAGCCTTGCTAGCACACCCTCTTCTGTGGCAACTTCCATCTGATCCGAAGGTGGTGGAACTGCAGGGAAGCTGCTTCATCTCCACCTGGGGAAGGAGGAGATGGTGGCCAGTATGAGTAGACGGGACAATTGGCGGGATCGAAGAGCTGGCCTCACCCACAGTTGGCATGGCAAATGCAGTGCATGTAACCATACTTGGGTAACTACAGTAGGCACAGTACTAAAGGAAGAGCCAGAAAAATGTCTCCAACATCTCCGATGGGACGGATTTGGAGAGAGGGAGGAAAGAGAGGAGGGGGTCTGAAGGCCAAATGAGATGCAGGAATGGCACAAGGGGGAATAGGGTAAGCAAAAACAAACAAACAAAAAAGAATACCTACTACACCTCCCTCCCAGGCCTCCCACCCCCTTGTCAAAGGGAGGTAATGGAAAGGGGAAGGAGGAAGAGAGTAAACAAGATGAAAGTGGAAGTGAGACTGGTTACCCCTTTTACAAGCCTCCTCCGACTGACGACAAAGAGAGAGAAGGAGCTTTCTCCACCTGGAGATTCAGGGAAACAAGAGAAGGAAAACGGAAGGGAAAGCAGGAAAAAAACCACATGGGACACTAATCTGAAGAAGCACAATGCTGCCCATGTCCCAAACTGGGGTTAAAGCAGCACCAGAGATGAGAAAGGGGCAAGAGCCAGGGCATAGAATAGATGGAAGAGAAAGGGAAAACACAGGGTAAGGAGAAACACTGCACTCCGAAAGGAGAAGAATAACAGCACAAAAACAAGCCTGTAAGTTGCGAAAGGAGTATTGACTGAAAAAAAAAAAAAAATCAGGGGGATCTATCAGAGGAGAAGTAGCTGGAAACAGGCACTGGCACTTCCTTATAGGTTGCAGAGGTTGCACGAAGGTACGAATGCCGCATGAGAGAGAAGACTTGCTAGGAGGCAGCAAGCCCTGTGATACTGACTCATCTGAGGGAGAGCAGAAAATGATGGAAGATAGCTAGTTCATGCAGCTCGCCGCCTAATCTTGCAAAGGAGTTGTGGAAATATTAGCCTATATCACTGCCGTACGTCAAGTGCAGCTGCCATAAGTTTATATTTACGTCTCACAGTTATTAGTGACCAAGAAAGATTTTCTAGATGATTATGATATGATGAATACCTAGGCAGGAAGGCATTCAGCCATAGAAGCACTCACATTAGCAAAGCCAGAATTAAGATGCTTCAGTAGTAGTAGTAGTAGTACTAGTAGTAGGAGGAGGAGGAGGAGAATAGAAATGAAAGTGAGAAGGAAGGGTGAGGAGAGTATGGAGGAGGAGAAGAAAGAAGAGAGGCAATGGAGAGAGATGGGAGGTAAAGAGAAAGAAACTGAATGGAGTGGAAGAAAAAAAAACATATAAGAAGAGATAGAAGGAAGAAGAAAAAAGATGTAGGAAGAGAAAGGAGGAGAAAAAGAGGGAAATATGAGAACGGATGGAAGAAGAGATTGAAAAGATATAAAAAGAGAGAAGATAATGGGAGGAAGGAGAGAAAATAGTACGAATAGAAAAGGGGAGGAAAAAAGAGACAGAGTGAACAAAGTATTAGAAAGATAAGAGGATAAGGGACTGCAGAATAAAATGGACGGGGAAGAGAGGAGAAGGAGAGAGAGGAGAGAGAGAGAGAGAGAGAGAGAGAGAGAGAGAGAGAGACTTTCATAGGATTAGCGTAGGAATACACAGAAATGCCATCACCACCATGAACATTACCACCACTACCAACATTACAACCATTACCAACATTACCACCACAACCAACATTACCACTACTACCAACATTACCACCACCACCACTACCAACATCAATACCACCAACAACAACATTGCCACCAGCTACCCACATTAAAACTGCTACCACCATTACCACCAAAACTATACATTAAACCACTACTGACGTTACCACCGCTACCACCACAACCCACATTACCACGCCACCAGTATTACCACCACTGCCAACATTACCACCACCACCATCATTACCACACTACCAACATTATCACCATTACCATTATTGACACCATTACCATCGTTACCACCCCTGCCAACATTACCATACCAATAACATTGGCACCACTACCAACATTACCACCACCTCCAACAACATTATCACCACTATCAACATTGCTACCATTGTCAACATTATCACCACCAACAACAACCTTACCAGCAACACCAACACCAACATTACCATCACTACCAACTTAATCACCGCCACTACCACCAACATTACCACTACCACCAACATTACCACTACCACCAATATTACCACTACCACCAATATTACCACTACCACCACCAACGTTACCACTACCACCAAAATTACCATCACCAACAACATTACCACCACCAATATTACCGCCACGTCCATCATTACTACCAACATTACCATCACTACCAACATAATCACCGCCACTACCACCAACATTACCACTACCACCAACGTTACCACTACCACCAATATTACCACTACCACCACCAACATTACTACCACCACCAACGTTACCACTACCACCAACATTACCATCACCAACATTACCATCACCAACAACATTACCACCACCAACAACATTACCACCACCAATATTACCGCCACGTCCATCATTACTACCAACATTATCATCAATACCGCGCCACTGGCAACATTACCAACACTAACAACATAACCACCACTACCAACAATAACATCCCTGCCAACATTACCACTACCAAAAATACTAATAGCACTACTAACATTACCACAACTACCAACATTATCACCACTATCAACATTACCACTGCTACCAACATTACTGCGACCACTACGAACATTACCGCCACCAACATTACCACCACTGTCAACATTACCACCACCACAGCCACCAGCGTTACCACCATCGCCACAAACATTAACGCCACCACCAACATTACCACTACTTCAATCATGACAACCTCCCATATCACCAACATTACCACCACCAATATCATCAACATTAGCCTCCCACCACCATCAGTAATTACCACCACTCCCGACAGCACTACCCCTACCATCATTACCACCACTACCAACATTATTACCACTGCCAATGTTATCACCATTAACAATAATACCACCACTACAAACATTACCACCACCATCAACATTATCACTGGCAACATTATCACCATTACCAATATTGCCACCACTAGCAACATTATCACCACCACCAAAAGCATTATCACCAGCACCACCATTACCACAACCACCATTAACATTACCATCCCCACTAACAACAACAGCATTACCACCACCACCAACACTACTACCACCACCACCATTACGACCACTACCAACATTTTCACGACCACTACCGACATTACCATCACCACCACCACCAACAACAACAACATTACCACCACCACCAAAAACATTCCCACCACTCCCAACAGTACCACCACTACCAACATTACCACCACTACCTTCATTACCAACACTACCAAAATTGGCACCAATATCAACATTACTACCATAGCCAAAATAACCAACACTATCTTCATCATTACCATCACCATCATAACCACCAGCCCCACCACCATTACCACAGCTTTCAGCGTTACTACCACAACCAACATTACCAACACTACCACCATCAGTGCCACCATTACTTGTACCACCACAGCCACAACTACCAGCATTACCATCATCACCACTACACACATTTTTGGAACCAAACACACAAACCTTAACACAACTGCCAATATTAAAACAACTACCAGTATCATTCCTACCAACACCACTTCTATCACAGCTACCACCATCACCAGTTCTATCATCATCATCACCACCACCACCTTCGCCTTAACATCACCACAACCACAACTCCCACCATCAGACTACCAACATCTCCATCACCACATCCCCTTAACACATCACACACACAGATACCACCAAAACCACCACCACCACCACCAACACCACGCTGCCACCGCCATCACAACAACCACAACTACCATCATCACCACCACGCTACCACAACCACACCTACCCCCACTGTCACCATCATCACCATCACCACCACAATACCACAACAACCACTCTCATCATTACCAACAAGAGAGAGAGAGACAGACAGACAGACAGACAGACAAACAGACAGAGAGACTGTGTGTGTGTGTGTGTGTGTGTGTGTGTGTGTGTGTGTGTGTGTGTGTGTGTGTGTGTGTGTGTGTGTGTGTGTGTGTGTGACCCAATGTTAGTGTGAGAATACAAGTCAAGTAAGCCTAGGCAATAAACATTTAAAATGAAAGCGCCAGCGTCCTGTCCCTAGATACACTGTGATTAAAAGCTTTCAGGTCATAGCCAGTGGGAAAGACATGATGAGGAAGACAGTCACTCAGCTGGTTATTAGTGTAGACATGGCAGAATTGGACAGAGAAGTGACGAAAGTTGGCTGTTAGACGGGTGCTGCTTGGCCTCTGTAATAGGGGAGGGATACGATTCAGAGCTCAGAGGGACAGAGGCCACGGAAATATTGATACAAACGAGAGAAATATTCCGTATACGCCTAGAGAATCAGGACAGTGGGTCGTACTGTATGTAACGGTAGATATTGTAACAGCTTTTTAGCGACTTATTCTACACTTGGCACCATAGTATCCGCTTACATGCTAATACTGCAAACTGTGTAGATACCAAAATACATGATTTCTATCAAAGAGAATATAAAAATAATGGAATATAAATCACTGCGAAAGAAGTGCCACGAAGACCCCTTATGCCACGAACAATGTACAAGATATAACATGAAAAATAAATCGCTAAGAAAAAGGTGCCATCCGGAATACTGCTCAGGGTCCGGACATTGAGATCACTTGTCAAAGATATATACTTGTAAATGAATCCACTTATATGCTTGTCCCAGGCTAGGACTATAGATGCAGAAGTAGTTGTCAAATACATCGCGTGCCACACCAATGAAAGCAGTAGCAGATGTAGATAGATAGATGGATAGATTGATATAGATAGATAGACAGATAAATGGATAAATAGATAGACAGACATAGAGTCAGACAGAAAAGTAATAGACAGATAAATAGGCGGACACACACACACACACACACACACACACACACACACACACACACACACACAACAGCCAGGTACAGGTAAATAACTGTGTACAATGAAGGACAATACTGTTTACGAACATATTTTTGTCACTTTGTCCTGAGACGTATACAACAACAAGTCTAATCCTATTCCTTCATCACCACGGCGCCTATATTCTAGTCTTGTTGCTGCCACAATGTGTTATTCAGCTTAGAAGAGCACCTCCTGATAGTGAAAGGTTGTTATGGCTGTTGTTATTATATGTGGTGGTGGTGGTGGTGATGTGGTCCATGGCTAATAGGAATGTAAACCCGGTGGACTGCAGGTTGAAGTCGTTCTTTCTCTGCATTCCACTACCCTAGTTTGAAGGAAGAGTAAGGTTGTTTAGGGCTGCTTGTATAACCATTGACTGCTTATATTGGTGCCACCACATGAAGGCTTCATGAAGTAGAAAATGAAGGCCATAACTATACCCTCCAGATCAAAACGTCTCCCCCAAATTATATAAAGTCGCTTGGAAATGGCGAGAATAGACTAAAGAAAAAAAATTATTTTATCATATAACCATTTTATTTTTCATTCATCAAACCTTGTTAGATGAGTTCTGTGTGCTCACGTTATTGTTCCATTTTCTTTTCTTTTTAATAGCTGCCAGGCTTCATTTCTTTGCTTCACTTAAGATTCAGTCTTTTTATATGGTATTCGTCTCCCTCCCTCTCTCCCTCTCTCTCTCTCTCTCTCTCTCTCTCTCTCTCTCTCTCTCTCTCTCTCTCTCTCTCTCTCTCTCTCTCTCAAACACACACACACACACACACACACACACACACACACATACATCATTCATCCAGTGTTCATTTTCTTCACCACCCCCACCTCCGCCGTTACCACGTCCACAACAAAGGGTGAAGACTTGAAATGCCATTATCAACAATCTCTAAATGGGATTCCAGGTGTGTCAGTGAACTAGGGATGGGCTGATAGAAAGAGACAGGTAGATAATCACATAGACGGAGGTGGGTAGATAGAGGGGTAGATAGACAGACAGATCGATAAGCGGAAGGACAAATAGAGTAATAAATAGATAGACGGATGGATAGATAAACAGATAGACAAACAGGTGGATACAGTCGGATGGGTGAGAAGTGGATATAAGTGAATAAGTGGGAAGGATTGAAAGTTAAATCAGAGGCAAGAAAAATGGTGAATGAATTACCATAGGATGAATGGGTAAGGTACATAAACGAATGAACACACACACACACACACACACACACACACACACACACACACACACACACACACACCAAACAACCTCCCCCATCCTGCTTCACTGCCTGTCAAACAAAACAGAGCAGCTTCCAAACACCGCCACCTCTTAACTGTGTAGTATTTCTCAGCGGTACTGATATTTCTAGGTAGAGTTACCCGCGTCATCAGAGCTAAGAAGTAACGCCTACAGACCTGCCTGGCCTTTTGTCTCAGATATGTATTCTCCAGCACTACATTCTGGTCATGTGCGTATTTACGCGCAGAAACTGTGTGTATGTGTGTGTGTGTGTGTGTGTGTGTGTGTGTGTGTGTGTGTGGTATGAGCTAACTATGTTACTCTCGCCAGAAGTGTTTGTGAGCAGGTCGATAGATAGATAGGTAGATATAGACAGACCAATGGAGAAATAGAGATTGACAGAGAGGGCCATAGTTGAGTTCACAAATAGATAAATAGACAGCTACATAGATAGATAATTGTACTGACTGAAGAAAAGATACAATGATAGACACATATATAGAAAAATGGACTGATTGATAGATACACACACACACACACACACACACACACACACACACACACACACACACACACACACACACACACACACACACACACACAAATGTATATCTATCTATGTATCTATAGCCCGACGCCCTAATCCTGCAAAGGGTTGCCGCAGACAAAACGCCTCCAAGTCGCTCTGTCACCCACCATTTGACTACCCTCCCCCCATCTCTCCCCCCCTCCCTCATATACCTCTCAACTCCATCCCACCACTTCATCTTCGGTCTACCCCTCCTTCTCCCCCCCTCCACCTCACCTACATGCACCCTCTTAGTCAGTCTCTCATTCTCCATTCTCTCCACATGTCCAAACCACCTCAGTGTATTTCTCCTAATCTTCTCAACCACATCCACATCCACCCAACAACGTTCCTTCACTTCTTCATTCGTCAACCTGTCCCTCCAAGTCACTCCACATGCTCCTCTCAAGTAACTCATTTCCACTGCTCTCACTCTAGATTTGTTCCCCTCTTGCAAGGTCCACGCCTCGCTTCCATACGTCAGGGTAGGAATCACAATACTATCATGCAGTGACTTCTTAACTTCCATACTCACCTCCCTATTTCTCATCACTGCTTTCAGTGATCCAACAACCTTCCTTCTCTGCTGTACCCTTTCACGCACTTCATCCCCCATAGTTCCATCCTTACTCATCACACTACCCAAGTACTTGAATGCACTCACATTCTCCATATCCTCACCATCCAACCTCACTGTACATTCTGTGACTTCATTCCTCTCAAACACCATAACTTTACTTTTGTTTACATGAACGTTCAGATTCCTCTCCCTACACACTGTCCCAAATTCATTCACCAAACTTAGCAACTCACATTCATCTTCACTCAGCAATACTGTATCATCAGCAAACAGCAACACTGGAATCTTCCAAATCGCTCCCTCATTCATTAGAGCCACCCCCACATCCACTGCCCTACCTTGCACCTCATGTACAACCCCATCCATGTATATATTAAACAGCCATGGAGACATCACACAACCCTGTTTCAGTCCCACATTCAGATCAAAGAACTCATTCAGCTCACCATCCACTCCCACCGTAGCCCTAGCTCCTTCGTACATATTCCTCACAGCACTCAACAATTTCCCCTCCACTCCATATATTCTTAATACAGTGTATATATATATATATATATATATATATATATATATATATATATATATATATATATATATATATATACTGTATATATATACTGTATATATATATATATATATATATATATATATATATATATATATATATATATATATATATATATATATATATTAGAAATATTAGAGAGAGAGAGAGAGAGAGAGAGAGAGAGAGAGAGAGAGAGGGAGAGAGGAAAAACACTGTCTACCCCTCTGTGGATGCACAAAGAGCTCTGTAAACTGCTCTAACTAATGGAACTTTTTATGGCGCATTTAAATACTTCGTATGTTAATTGCAGTTGTCAGAGGGGACACCCCTAATGGTCAAAATTATAACTATTTAAAAATAATCAAGTCAACGTGTTGGAATCATGGTTGCAAATTTCCACACAGAGTTTTTTACTTATACAACCATTTCCTTACCCGTCCCCGCCCCGGAGGGGCTCTGGGACGGGTACTGTTTTCACTCAGTTTGTCTGTTTGCTTGTCTGTCTGTCTGTCTGTTAACAACTTTACGCGAAAACTACTGGTGCAATTTTGACTAAATTTTCAGGGAGGATGGGCTATGACGTTCTGATCACCTGATTAAATTTTGGGTCAAACTGGGGCAAGACCCAGGCTGTAGGTCCAAAAAATGTAAAAAAACAAATCGTTTTTTTTCCACAACTCCTTTCAGATTCGCCATACCAACATGAAACCCAAACCCAAAGGTGCGTCTTTCAAGTCTGCACCCGGCCAATGCCGGCTACCACTGATAATTGAGAGATCGATAGATAAAAACATAAACAGGCAGACGAGGAGTTTGAAATGATAATAGGAATACAGACTGAATAAGGCAGACAAAAAAAAAATCTTTTAGAATAAGATATAATTAGTACTTTTAACAGAGGCATCTAGCATGTATCTAGCAAGGACGGTGCGTAACAACGACCAAACAGTGACATGAGAAGGTGTATGACGCACAGGAAGCAGCTGAGTCTCGAGTAATAGACTGGCTTGCTGAAAAATAAATTAATAAAATAAATTAACATAGACAAAGTAAACAAGTGTCAGGTAAATAGTCAAGGTGGGAAACTGTCAGAGAGAGAGAGAGACTTTTTCTTCACCTCTCTCTCTCTCTCTCTCTCTCTCTCTCTCTCTTCCCCACAAATACTGTTCTCTAATCATCCTTGTTCTCTCGTAGCGTCCCATCCTCTCTTGTCGTCGTCGTCGTCCCTCTCCTCCTCCTGCTCCTCCTCCTCCTGCTCCTTCTCTCCCTCCTCCTTCTCCTTGTCTTCTGCACGTTTTCCTTTTCCTTGTCACCCTTTCATGAACCTTCGGATTCTCTTCCATTGTCTTCTTCATTACTCCTCTCTCTCTCTCTCTCTCTCTCTCTCTCTCTCTCTCTCTCTCTCTCCTCCTTCAATGTGTGTCCATATGATCCTCCTTTCTTCTGCTCCCTCACGGTGTTTTGAATTTGTTTCTTAGAGAGAGAGAGAGAGAGAGAGAGAGAGAGAGAGAGAGGGAGAGAGAGAGAGTGCCATAAACTCTGTCATGCATACAAACTTCAGGTTGCCAGATCTTACGCTATTCAGGACAGCACAAAAACATACGCACACATTCATATTCATACACACGCACATCTTCACGTACAGTACATGCAGCTGAATGCATAAACAAGAATGCACTGTCACAAACATACACAAAGTCATACACATACACACACACACACACTTTTTCTCTCTCTCTCTTTGAATTTTCCGTGTGTGTGTGTGTGTGTGTGTGTGTGTGTGTGTGTGTGTGTGTGTGTGTGTGTGTGTGTGTACAAGGTAATTGGCCCAGTTTCTATCTGGTTTTAAACAAACATGGTGGAAAGGCAGGTTGACAGCGAAGGGGTTGATCAGTTGTATCGTTTTTGAGAGCAATGGGTCAAAGGTCATGGTGAGAGATCATTTCCACAATTCGGCCTAGGAGGCGGTGGCTCAATCGGACCCAGGTTCAAATCTCCGCTGGGGCAGGGAACAGTTTAAGGATTTGAATTTCATGTAATGCAGACTTTACCGCTCTACCAGAAGACCCGCCGACATGTAAAAATACCCCCGCTAATACCCATACACCAGTCCTGTATGAGACAGCCCTAGCATGTATTCAATATGGACGATGGGTGTTAGCACCTAAGTGGTGACATGTAGAGGTGTATGATATGTAGGAGGACTACTGGGCCTTGGGAGCAGGCTGTGAAGCCTATGCCCAGAGTCGAGCAGATAAAAAAAAAAAATGACGTTAAATTTCTCAAGCGATTTAGACCAACCTTGGAGGAATAGTTGACAATGATGGAAGAAGGAAGGGACTCGATTTTCAGAACAACTGGTTAAAAGCCAAGGCCACGGGTAGGGTCATACTTGAACCCATGTGTCTGTGTGTGTGCATTATAACAAACAGTTCTGATCGAGTTGGACTAAACTTGACGAAACGGTAGAGAATCAGCCAACAGTTTGGCCTACTATTTTTTAGAACGTTAGATCAATGATCAAGGTCACATGGCAAGATCAACTTAAATAGTTTTCACGCAGTTTGTGCTAAACCTTGTGGAAGGGCTCAAGATAAGGTAAGTACAAAGGAACTTCATTTTAAGAACAATCACTCAAAGGTTAAATTCACAAGGGTCTCAGGGAAAGGTCAACAATTAAGGTCGCAGGACAAGGTGAACAACAGCAGTTTTTGGCTGATATGGGTCAACTTCCTGGAAGGAGTATGGGCAACGAAAGAAATTAGGGAGTCGAATTTGACAGCAGTCACGAAATGATCAAGGTCAAAGGGCAAAGTCAAATCTTTGGTTCTTAGGTCACTTGGTGAGTGAAATGATGCACTCTCTGAGTGTTCTTTGTTGTATATGCTTATGTGGTCACTTATGGTTGCCGTCTTGGTTGTACTCGTACAAAGAACTACGGTATAGGTATAATATAACTGTGTGTGTGTGTGTGTGTGTGTGTGTGTGTGTGTGTGTGTGTGTGTGTGTGTGTGTGTGTGTGTGTGTGTATTTTAACACATTGTTTTTCTCTTTGACCTTAAAACACACACACACACACACACACACACACACACACACACACACACACACACACACACACACACACACACACACACATACACACACAAACACACACACACACACACACACACACACACACACACACACACACAACTATCTATATCTATCTATCTATCTATTTATATTTATCTATATACAGAGAGAGAGAGAGAGGGGGGGGGGGTAGTTGGTTACATTTAGGAAATGAAAACAAGAGTCTAATGAGGAGGGGTGGGGCAGGAAGGCAGGTAGGTTAATCAGGAGTTAGGCAGAGTAAGGCAGAGGTAGGCCAGGCACAAATGAACATGTAATCGATAGGTAGATAAGTGTAAGGGAGATAAGCTATATTGGTGGATGCTGCAAACCACCACCACCATCATCATCATCATCATTATTCGACCGCCGCCTCAGAAAATACACACATCAGGTGGTGAACGTAGCAGTCACTGAGCCACAATGGCTACCACTAACATCCTTCACACATCTCACACTTTTAACCCAAATTATCAAATCTTTACACGACATTCTGGGAGTCCAACTCATGTACACAGCGAAAAAAGATGAAAATATTGTATGTCTATCTATCCGTCTATCATTAACCAGACACCATAATCCCAGAAGAGGTGGCCACAAACGAATCGCCAACCGTCAGAGGTAAACCCTAATAAGGCAGATTCCGTTGGAGAATCTTAACCCACTAGACCACCAGGCGTCAATATACACCTCAAACTGCCCACTCCTGTAAATCCTCAGTTATAACAGTATGATACGAGGCAGCAGAGGTACAGCTGTGACAACACTGGTGTGTGTTATTTAAGTCTCTCACCAAACAACATACAGAGAGAGAGAGAATTAGCCTTCTAATGCTACCTCCTTTGCGGTGTATTGTTTGTGTCTGAGTATTTTGGTCTGCCCCACTCCACCTTCTCTCTCTCTCTCTCTCTCTCTCTCTCTCTCTCTCTCTCTCTCTCTCTCTCAATATCACAAAGTAATTTTCTCAACTCAAGTCTTGACTTCCCACGTATCCATAAATTCCGTACCGCATGTAATTACTTCTTCCCTCTCTCCCGCTTCCTTCCTCTGTCGTCTTCCTCCCCCCCCCCCGTCTCTCTCTCTCCTTTCATTCACTACCTCTCTTTCTCCCTATCCTGTTGACCTCACACCTGGCGAAAGGGAGGAGGCGGGGAAAAAAAATTCAGGATCATAAACAAATTATGTCAAAGGAACATACAGCAAGATGTATTTATGTAGGAGATAAATGAGACTAAACTACCTCTATGAGCAAGCATGTGCAACCAGGTGGTATAATGACCCGCATTACACACACACACACACACACACACACACACACATGGAGATCTTCATTTCAATATTCATCATACAAATAACCGAATCACTCACAACATCTACACCTTCGGGGTCTCTGAAGTGCAGGGATTAACAAAAGCAACGACCGTGGAACCGGTTCTCAGGATCCCCTCTCTCTCTCTCTCTCTCTCTCTCTCTCTCTCTCTCTCCTTCATTCACTACCTCTCTTTCTCCCTACTCTGTTGACCTCACACCTGGTGACGGGGAGGTGAAAAAAAGAACAAAGCAAGATCATAAATATAATAAAGGAACATACAGCAACATGTATGTACCACTAACAAAAAGACAGGAGGCACGGTTGAAGGTAGCAGTATGGAAGATGTTGCGTTTTTCACTTGGAGTGACTTGGTTGGACAAAATTAGAAATGAGCATATTAGAGGGACAGCGCACATACGTCAGTCTGGGGAGAAAGCAAGAAAGGTGAGACTGAGATGGTCTGGACATGTGCGGAGAAGGGATGAGGAGTATGTCGGGAGTAGGGTGCTGGAAATGGAATTACCATGTAGGAGAAAGAGGGGAAGGCCAAAGAGAAGGTTTATGGATGTGGTGAAGGAGGACATGCGGGTGGTAAGTGTAAGAGAAGAAGATGCAGAAGACAGAGTAAGATGAAGACGAGTGATCGGCTGTGGCGACCCCTAAGGAGAGAGCCGAAAGGAGAAGATACAGCAATATGTATTTATGGATTGTCTTAAATAAGAGAACAGAGGAAGGAAAAACAAATGAATAAAAAAAAATTTCCATACACCAGATTACTCGCGTCCTCCATTCGTAAAAAAATTTGTAACAGTTGGCCTTGAGCAGATGTAGGTTGAATTTTGCGGTGAAACAACTCAAGGGAAGCAAGTTCCAGAGAGATGCAGTTCGGGGAATAAAAGAATTCTGATTGGGAGAAGTTTTGCGATATAGCTGTGTGATATTCCAATCATGTGCGCTCCCATATGCCCGTGTAGCACGAGGGAAGGCGTGGAGAGGTGGCATAATGAATGCAACTTTTTGTGAGCATTTGCCATAGAAGTATCTATAAAATAATGCAAGGGAAGCAACATTTCTTCATACTTGTAGGGGAGGTAGTTTGTTTATAATAGCAGGGTTATTATTTCCAACAATTTTGTTCTGGATTTTGTGTAGTTGTTTTAGTGCAACCTATCCAGGAGAGGAGATAAATGAGGTTAAAGTATGTCTATGAGCAAGCATATGCAACCAGTTGGTATAATGCCCTGCATCACACACACACACACACACACACACACACACACACAGCAGCCTGCCACTCCCCACACAACAACGTGGAAGCGGCTGCCGCTGGATGATTCCCTCAACCGGAGGACTGCCACTCTAATCACCGACCCAACTCTGGCAATGGCTTCAGTTCAGACCACTGATAATGTTCACCACCCGCCGTCAGTGACTAGGGAAGGGCAGGACTCTTCTGATTCCATCTCCATGGCTGAGGATGCACTGACCTGCTCATTGACAGGAGGAAATTTGATGAGTCCTCCTCTCCTCTGGCAGGAAAGGGCAGCACATCTCACCCTTCTATCATGGATCACAAGGATAGGCTAGATGTCTCCTCCTACCTCTACCCTCTGACACTCAACCCCCACACCCGGTTGTAGCAGCTCAGAGTCTCGACCTACTCCACCTTGTACGATGTTCTCCTAGCAACCGGCCTGGGTGAGGGGATTCCACCACTTTTCATTGTCAGAGGGGAGAGGGTGTGTCTAGCCAATCTTCGTGTTTTCTATCATATGCTGCCTCCAAGACTGGCCCTCTAGACTGGCTGTATGGAGCAATGTGTGTCCCTTTTGTCCAACTTTTATTTTTTATAATTTATTTGGCCTAATCCCTCACCTTATGGGCAATGGCCATAAAGCCTTAACTAAAAAAAAAAAAAATACAGTGGGCTAGCACAGTCGCAAATTCACAGTACGCGAATCGCATAGTACGCAAGTGACCAAAAATGTTAACCAAAAAACCTTGACTGCACGACTTTAGCCCACAATATGCAAGGCAGAGGCAAGGAGTGGCACAAAACACCATTTACCCTGACTACTCGACCCCCACCCATGCACAACACGCCCATTATGACGTCAGTCATGATGTAGATGCACAGAAATTCCCGGGCATTCTGCTAGTGTGATGGAGGGTGGCAAAGAACTGTCTATGTCAAGGATAAGCAAGATCCTTGCTGCCGTGGATAAGTTCAACGAAGAAGTGAAGGAACACGATATTAGCCACCAAAGAACGGAGAAGGTTCTAGTTAGTATCGACAAAGCCTTCCGCTTCTGCACAGACAGGCACAGGCAAGAAATTAACAGGAGGAGGCAGAAGCTTGTAACAAGTTACACACGGCGGCCTCAAGAAAGCGAAAGCGAGGAACCAGCTACATCGTCTGATCCTGTTCCTGTAGTGAAAAAAGAGGATGCAATGTCATCTGTGTCATCACTGGACTTCAAGGGGTTTTTGGCCAAAGTGACTGAGTTGGAGGCTGGTGGGGAAGGTGCTCAGGAGGAGTCTGAGGACGGAAGCTTTGGTGAGGCGTGGGATGCGGAACTGTGAGTGTTGCAGCTCCTCGGAACCCCTGTTATTTACGTCCATTAGGCCTGTTGTTAAGGTGGCGTACCATATTTTTGTTCCTGTACCTATATCTGTAGTATATGTCTCAAAAAAATTCCCTTTATTATGTCTCTAAGGGTCAAAAACTGTCAAGGTATGAGGGGGTACTGCCCATGTGTAATTTTTCCCATAAGATTATGTATTCACAGAGAGTGGTTTCGCAGTGCACGAGGACAAGGACCGCCCATGCACTCGCACACTGTGCAAGCCCACTGTAATAAGTTACCAAGCTGAATTAACGACTGAAGTTTAAACAGAGGAGTTGTGTGGTATTTTGTGGGACCCTTTTGTATATAGCATTTTGTTGTGAATATCTGCCACACGTGAGTTATTGTTTATTCATTAAGAGTGTCATCACATGATCTACCCATTAGGTTGTACTTAGTGATATTGCAGTTATTTACTATATAAGAATGGCTAATTTTGAGTCACTAGTTATTCCTGCTAATATCATCCATTTTATTCAAGCGTCAAGAGTCTGTATCACTTCTTTTATAGTCATTATTGCACCTCCAGCAGTTTCAGAACCCAGAGGCTAGTTTCAGTGTTCTGGTTTACCATTATCATTTATGTTTGTAACTTTAGAATAGTTTCTGCAACCCCTAGTTTGGCAAATCCTGTTCGAACCTGAATGATTTTGTTCTTTGGAGTTTAAGTTAGTGTTATGTATATTAAGTATTTTTAATTGCCTATTCCATTCCCCCTTTTGTCATTGCTATTTGTTTACACTTGATTCCGATTTCCCCGCTTTTGAGCTTAGGACGTGGTGTGGTTAGCTGCTGCCTTTGACTCCAAAGTTTCCTTCCACACTTTATTTTGATCTTCACGCAGTCAGATAGACCTTTGTCCCTCAACCCGACGAAACAATATATATATATATATATATATATATATATATATGGTATTCTCTTGCAACTCACGAGCATAGTTTGCAGCACGTGATGGGCAAGGGTGGGGCTGGTGAGTATGTGTGGTGGGGTGCGGCTGGTGTGTGAGTGAGTGGTGGGCACAGCAGCAGGATGATGACGTAATGTCTGTAGTGTCTGACTGGCTTCTGAGCGTTTCCTGGAGCAGCAACAGGCAGCACCTAAACTAGTGCAAACTAAGACGTGCATTCCTTAAAACTGGCCAAACAATATTGTGCTTTAAGAGCATTCGTTAATCACTGGCGCAGTCGTCACCAGGGTTGCCAGTTGGTATTCCTCATTAACAAATGTGAGGCAATTTGGTGATGAAAATATCGATCGGTAATGATTCAGAATGATTAATTACCAAAAATTCAATCGTTAATGATTCAGAATGATTAATTACCAAAAATTCAATCGTTAATGATTCAGAATGATTAATTACCAAAAATTCAATCGGTAATGATTCAGAATGATTAATTACCAAAAATTCAATCGGTAATGATTCAGAATGATTAATTACCAAAAATTCAATCGGTAATTATTCAGAATGATTAATTACCAAAAATTCAATCGGTAATGATTCAGAATGATTAACTACCAAAAATTCAATCGGTAATGATTCAGAATGATTAATTACCAAATATTTGGTCGGTAATGATTCAGAATGATTAATTACCAAAAATTTGGTCTGTAATGATTCAGAATGATTAATTACCAAAAGGATTTATCATAGATATGAGTGTACCGAGGGTGGAGACGGTGGATTATCTTTATTTTCTTTTAATGCAAGAAAGAAGGAACCAAAGACTAAGAGCCCACAAACAGTTCCTTCCAAAAAAGAAAAAAGAAAAAAAGAAAAAGAAATACACGATAGCTAAAACCCCTCCAGCATTTATGAGACTGAAAATGAGGCACGGCATGTGGCCCGTGCCGAACAGCTGTTGAGTGTTTTGATTCAGCTTCCATGGTATGGCGTCGTGTACCACAACAACAATTCGCATTATCTACCCTCTGTACAGTGCTGGTAAGGTCTTGAATGTTCATAATAAATAAACAGTCTTACTCCTGCATGCTTCTATTGTAAGTTTTCCTATTGCATTTTAGTTAGAGATAGGTACTGGTGAATCAATATACTAAAATTCAGGATGTGTCGCCCATAAAGTCATTTTAACATGGGATCCTATGCTTCGCAAAGCGCGAACTAATAAACTGCGACGGGCTGTGTCGCCCATATTCACAAACTTTACGCGAGATGACTGTGTATATATATATATATATATATATATATATATATATATATATATATATATATATATATATAATATATATATATATATATATATATATATATATATATATATATATATATATATATATATATATATATATATAATGGAGTTTTTTATAATATCACGGTAATTTTGGAATAAATGCTTATATATTATTTAATTGATATTAATATTCAATAATATTGAAGAGCAGAGACATTGATTGTCTTGCTACATCAAGCAACGATTACTTTACGCTGGCTTGTGCACGATTCTCTGAGAACGAGAATTTAAAAACTTTCTCAACAGTACACAACAAAGACTAATTACTCACAAATGCTGAATTAGTACTGTTAGCCTCTGGAGAAAGTTACTTCACCCCTGACAATAAATAACTAATACTAACATCAGGTTCTTGCCGATGCTTAAACTCCTAGGTGGCACAACGAATATTAAGTTAATACAACAAGACTGGTCTAAGTACCAATTATGAAAGCAAACGTTTATGCAAGCTAGGAGCTATATGGAAAATAAGCTTAATTTGGAGAAATGAAACAAGATTTTACTTTACATTAAGCTCAAGAAAAAGAACTGTTAAATTTATTGATTACAAAAAATAAATTTAACGTTACATTTCAAATCAAATCAATGAGACCGCACTCACTCACTCACACAAAAGCTAAATACTTACGCCTAGGAAAAAACACCTTAACTAAACTCTTAAGACTACGAAAATACAAGAAGGAAATACTATAGTCGATGAATGCTTTGTATCACCCGAAGCTGAACTAAGGATGGGAGTACTGGATAACTGTACTCAGTGGAGTCTGGGTGCTAGCGACCTCTTCTCTCGCACTTCTGGAGCACAGGACCTCTCTCCGTCAAAGCAACAACTAGACTGACCAAGTCGTGGGAAAGAAAAGCGGAGCACTAGGCCGCATTTTCTAACGGTCGAGTGAGCGAAACGCGCCCAAAACAATCGCTCGGTGGAAGGGCTAATGTCTCACACAGAGACGATCACGTATGACAATGAAAAATTGATTTGACAAAGCTTCCGTCCGAATGAGCGGTTAACTGAACGATAAACAGTGAGTTTTCCACTAATAGTTCGTGGCTTCTCACAAAAGGGAAATGTCGCGAACTTGATTCGTGACATTACGCCCCTACAAAATTAAATTTTTTCCTTATGGGAAAAAATTTGTGGATATATATATATATGTACACATCCTAAGTCATTCACACAAGATTCACACTGTGGTGTGTGTGCTATCCTGCTACAGGAGAAAGTTGCAGTCGCCAGTGAGCGAAAAACCTCGTATTTACGTTAATAGAAGCAAGCTTGAGAGAAAAACTCCGTGACGACGGTGAAAATCCTGTGCTCAGGTCAAACTGAGCGAAAAGTTGCTACATTTACACTGACAACTAATTGTTGTGTAGTGTGATGTATGTAATACACGGTGTAGGTGTGACAGTTGTAGTGTGACTGTACCTATGTGTAAAATGACACAATAATAATAATATGACGATGACGAAGGCAGAGGAGAAGAGGCGGCAGCGTGCGGCAGACGATCAGCTGGGCCGCACAGCAAAACTGCTTCACCCATTGCTGTACCTGCAAAACCAATTAAGGTGGAGCATCAAAAGTGTCAGTGAGACAAAATTCTTGTTAAGTTACAATTACTCTCTCTGCCTAGCAATCAGTACATGCTACGAAAAATACGCTCTGGCCGAAAAATACAAGTGACAGCCTAAGCTTCGTACATTCGAGGTCGCCAATTAATTATAGCACACGATTAGTGTCGGCAAGTTGAGAATCCTTGTGCAAACTCGGGTCTTCCATAGCCTCGAACTGCACACGGGTCCTCAACCTGTGCCTTAACCTACAGTACTTATATTAGTATTGGAGAGCTGAGAATCCTCGTGCAAACTCGGGTCTTCCATAGCCTCAAGTCGCCTCTGCGGAGTTCTCACTTCCCCCTTAACCTACAGTACTTATGTTAGTATCGGGGAGCTGAGAATCCTTGTGCAAACTTGGGTCTTCCATAGCCTCAAGTCGCCTCTGCGGAGTTCTCTCTCGAACTTCCCCCTTAACCTACAATACTTATATTAGTATCGGGGAGCTGAGAATCCTTGTGCAAACTCGGGTCTTCCATAGCCTCGAGTCGCCTCTCAACTTTCCCCTTAACCTACAGTACTTATATTAGTATCGGGAAGCTGAGAATCCTTGTGCAAACTTGGGTCTTCCATAGCCTCAAGTCGCCTCTCAACTTCCCCCTTAACTTACGGTACATAATATGTATGTACAGGCCCTGGACATAATGTGTCCTGTGGGGCCAATGGGCGAGACGTCAGGTCTGCACCCAGTTCACCACTACCCTGTCTCTCAACTGACTCAGAGGTTACAGGTGTGGTTACAAATGGCACAGGAAGGGCATGTCCCTGATTAGTGGTGATACTTTGGCACACACTGCAGGAACGGACAAAACTATCTATATCTCGTCCCATCCCTGGCCAGAAAAAGTCAGCTCAGATACGGCCCTGGGTCTTCCTTTTGCCCATGTGACCTCCTGAGGCTGAACAATGACCCCATTGTAACACTGCTAGGTGGTACTTAGCGGGAACGACAAACTGCAGTCGAACCTCGCCCTCGGGTGTTCGTGACTCACGGTAGAGCCGTCCTTGTTTGCAAAGGAACTTGGCTCGACCTCCCCGTGAATACTTAATCACTCGACCCTTTTGTTTGTTCCGCACGGCAGCAAGTGTCGGTCAAGAATGTTGTTCTTGCACAACAAGTTGACTACACATCAGATCTTGCGGCGATTCAATGATCACTGGGGTGACACAGTCTGGAGCCTCAGTCATGGCTCGTGTTACCGCAGCAGCCGAAGTCTGAGTAGCGCCATCATCGGAGCAACTATCCTTGACTCCTTGAATATTGCCTACTATAAGGTCAAATAGAGGCTCTGGCATGACAACTGCGAGTGTCGTACCAGTATAAAATGGAGATGCCACTTGGATACATGCCTCAGGGAATAATCTCACTGATCCATCAATAAGGTTTGCATGGATCTGTCGACCTGTATACTGCTCAGGCCGAACTAAACTCTGCTTAACAGAGCAACCTGAGGAACCATTATCTCTCAGGACCTTCACAGGAATGCCTCCCACAAACCCTGGCTGAACAAGGAAGGTACTGTCACCTGTGGGAGGGCCTGTGGAGGAAGAAGGTAGCCACTCATGAGGCTGCTGAATTGATGCGGCAAACATTGTGCCTTGTGAATTATATTGGGAAGATGGAACATTGGCCATCTGTGGAGGGGGGTTCACTGTCACTGTGGGACTAGTGAACTGTGGGGTAGTACCCACACTGGTAAGGACGTGACCACCGTGCTGCTGCTGAGGAATGAAGGCTGCATTTGCTTCCTGCCTCTTTTGAGCTGGTGGTGAAAAAGTTTGTCCCGACGGTCGGTTGCGTGGCTGATACTGCTGCTGGTTAGGGTACTTGTTGTACCTCTTCCACTCAGGTTTCTGAGTGTTTTGCCCCTGGTCCTTCTGTGGTTTGCTTGGACCTTGACCATTACTCTGAGAACGGCCTTGGTGCTGGGATTCAGTCTGAGACGGCTTCCCAGACTTGGCAGTATCTTTTCTGCTCCAGGTGTTTTGCTTACGAGTTTGATACCCGTATGCAGTAAAGAATGCGTCAGCCTTTTCTGCCATTTGGCTAGCATCTTTCACCTGGCAGATCTTAAGCTGTGCTATGAGTTCAGCAGGCCACGACCTCTCTAGCTGTGTACGCAGCATAAGGTCAATTATCCCTCAATGCTGCGGGAAGGAGTTTCATCTTTCTCCATCCACTCATTTAAGTAAGTTGTGAGATGATCAAGGAACTGAACAGCTGTCTCCTTGTCTTGGAGACGAGCTCGCATGAACTGAACTTTGGCGTCATCTACTGTGAGACCATACGCCTTAATGAGCGCAGCTTTCATCATCTCATATGTGAGATTGTCTCCACGAATTCTGTGGAGAATATCAAGGGCAGGGCCCTCAAATAGGCTAAGAAACTGAAGCCGCTTAGCTGCCTCATCCAGTTGATACATGTCTGCCATGTCCTCAAAACGAGCTATGTACGGCTCAATTCGCTCGCTTTCCTTGTATGAAGGAAGCTTGATGCGTGGGGTCGCCAGGACATGTGCAGGGAGAACGCTCGTGGAGCTTGGACCAACTGCACCAGATGTGTCTGAAGCCAAGGAATCTCGCTTGAGCTTCAGCACTTCAAGTTCACGTTTTTCTCGTGCCTCACGTTCGGCACGTTCATATTCACGTTGTTCCCGTACGTGTTCTAAGTCGAGCTCGCGTTGTTTCTGCTCGTGTTCGCGCTGTTGTCGCTCTTTTTCTAACTCGAGCTCGCGTTGTTTCTGCTCGTGTTCGCGCTGTTCTCGCTCGTGTTCGTGCTGTTCTCGCTCGTATTCGTGCTGAATTCTACGCTCTTCACGAGCATCTTTCTCACGTTCTTGCTCGTAACTGAACCGTTAGAGAACGTAACTCTGTATTTTCTCTGGGTCTGTGAGACCCATATCTTTGGCTTCCTGTACATAAGCACTGGCTGCCATGATGCTAGCTCAATTTACTAAGTAACCGAAACTGAGTACTGACTGCTTAGCGACGAATACTAATAAACACAAGTAAAGAATACAGACACAAGCTAGTGGTGACCAGTCTTATCTAGTTAACTGGCAAAGATTAAAGCAAAAATGCAAATAACTGAGAACTCAATAATTAACACAATGGGTACAGCGACTACCCAGGAGCGAATAAAATCGTCTGGCGATACCAAAAATAAAGTACTAGAGTTAAGTACTCTACGGATTAATAAAGCAAAAATTCACTTGCTAAATTAACGGTAAACACCAGTAAACTTGTACCTATAAACTTTAATTATAAATACCTAAATATGAATGAGTGAGCACTATCTCGTGAATAGCTTTAGAGCTAGGAGTTAATATCCTGGAATGAGGTCGCCAATTGTCACGGAGTTTTTTATAATATCACGGTAATTTTGGAATAAATGCTTAAATATTATTTAATTGATATTAATATTCAATAATATTGAAGAGCAGAGACATTGATTGTCTTGCTACATCAAGCAACGATTACTTTACGCTGGCTTGTGCACGATTCTCTGAGAACGAGAATTTAAAAACTTTCTCAACAGTACACAGCAGAGACTAATTACTCACAAATGCTGAATTAGTACTGTTAGCCTCTGGAGAAAGTTACTTCACCCCTGACAATAAATAACTAATATTAACATCAGGTTCTTGCCGATGCTTAAACTCCTAGGTGGCACAACAGATATTAAGTTAATTCAACAAGACTGGTCTAAGTACCAGTTATGAAAGCAAACGTTTATGCAAGCTAGGAGCTATATGGAAAATAAGCTTAATTTGGAGAAATGAAACAAGATTTTACTTTACATTAAGCTCAAGAAAAAGAAGTGTTAAATTTATTGATTACAAAAAATAAATTTAACGTTACATTTCAAATCGAATCAATGAGACCACACTCACTCACTCACACAGAAGCTAAATACTTACGCCTAGGAAAAAACACCTTAACTAAACTCTTAAGACTACGAAAATACAAGAAGGAAATACTATAGTCGATGAATGCTTTGTATCACCCGAAGCTGAACTAAGGATGGGAGAACTGGATAACTGTACTCAGTGGAGTCTGGGTGCTAGCGACCTCTTCTCTCGCACTTCTGGTGCACAGGACCTCTCTCCGTCAAAGCAACAACTAGACTGACCAAGTCGTGGGGAAGAAAAGCGGAGCACTAGGCCGCATTTTCTAACGGTCGAGTGAGCGAAACGCGCCCAAAACAATCGCTCGGCGGAAGGGCTAATGTCTCACACAGAGACGATCACGTATGACAATGAAAAATTGATTTGACAAAGCTTCCGTCCGAATGAGCGGTTAACTGAACGATAAACAGTGAGTTTTCCACTAATAGTTCATGGCTTCTCACAAAAGGGAAATGTCGCGAACTTGATTCGTGACAATATATATATATATATATATATATATATATATATATATATATATAATATTTCTTTCATCCCTCTTCCTTCTGCCTGCGGGTGACTTTACACTCCCTCGTCTGTCTGTCTTTCCTTCATTCTTTCCCCTTCCTTCTGCCTATGGGTGAATCTGCACTAAGTGACAAGCCAAATGGTTTTCTGTACACTAGCAAACCATCAGAACGCTGGGTGGTAACCATATAACCAAATTATGGCGCCTGGTGGTTTAGTGGGTAATTTAGGCACTCTGATCGAATAGAGTCTGTGCAGGTTTATATCCAAGGGATGGTTGGGGTTCACTGCTCACGTGATGTCACTCAGGGATGAGTGAGGCTGGTCACTCTCGTCTTAAATGTCAGAACCAACTTGCCGAGTCCCGGGTTCCTACGCTCCTCATGGGGCAACATAGGATTAGACGATGGATATATATATATATATATATATATATATATATATATATATATATATATATATGTGTGTGTGTGTGTGTGTGTGTGTGTGTGTGTGTTTTAAGGTCAAAGAGAATAGTAACGCCTTAAAACACACACACACACACACACACACACACACACACACACACACACACACGCGCGCGCGCGCTAATATTATCTCCGTAGTGTTTTCTATAACCAAGAGCAAAATCACAAATGACCACCTAAACATATACAAGATAGAGCACTCAAAAAGCGCCACAGTTCGCTCACCAAATGACCTAAGAACCAAACATTGACTTTGTCCTGTGACCTTGGCCTTCCACTGACTGCTGTCAAAATGGAATTCCTACTTTCTTTTCTTGCCCTTACCGCTTCCAGGCAGTTTGACCCATATCCGACAAAAACTGCTCTAATTCACCTTGTCTGTGACCTTAATTGTTGACCTTTCCCTTTGGTCCGTTTCTTTGACCTTTGAATGATTGTTCTTAAAGTGGAATCATTTATTCTGTCGAAGTATTGAACCCTTCCACAAGGATTGGCACAAACTGGGTAAAAACTATTTAAGATGGTCCAGCCATGTGACCATAATTATTCGTCTGATGTTCTCAACAACAGCAGGTCAACCTGTGGGCTGATCCTCAACCGTTCCGTCAAGTTTGGTCCAAATCCGATCAGAACTTTTTGTTATTATGCTCACACACAGACGCCTGGGATGAATTATGATCTTATCTGTGGCCTTGGCTTTTAACCAGTTGTTCTCAAAACTGAATACCTTCCTTCTTTCATCATTGCCATTTATTCCACCAAGGTTGGTCGAAATCGCATAAAAAATATTTAACTCCACTTTGCTAGGTCAGATTGCGACAAAGAGCTCTTTGCTTGACCTTTGACCTATTGCCCTCTAAAATGAAAGAAATACATTCCGGAGCCGAATGCTAATCGCCCGCCTGAATATTCTGTTGGCCGAGTCCAAGATTTTGGCCATATCTTGATGCCTGAAGGATTCATGTTGATAGCTCAAGTCGTTCATGAGATATAATGGTGCTAAAGGGGGCCAATAAAAAATTAGTTGACCTTAGACAGCCATTTTAGTGGCCATGGCCTTGACCCCAAGTGTCCATTTTCGAAATCATCCAAGATTCTGGCCATATCTTGATACTCTGATTGTTTCATGTTGATAGCTGAAGCCATTTATGAGATATAATGGGAACACACACACACACACACACACACACACACACACACACACACACACACTACAGTTCGAGAGAGAGAGAGAGAGAGAGAGAGAGAGAGAGAGAGTGTTTAATGGAAGCTTGTAGGGTGTGTGTGTGTGTGTGTGTGTGTGTGTGTGTGTGTATACTATTCGGTGTGTCCGTGTATGACTTTGTGTATGTTTCAGGCAGTACATTCTTGTTTACACATTCATCTGCACGTATGTAAGGATGTGCGTGAGTATGAATATGAATGTGTGAGTATATTTCTGTGTTGTACAGAAAAGCCTAAAGATCTGGCAACCTGAAGTTTGCATGCATGACAGAGTTTATGGTACGCTCTCTCTCCCTCTCTCTCTCTCTCTCTCTCTCTCTGACAGTTTCCCACCTCGACTGTTTACCTGACACTTGTTTACTTTGTCTATGTTAATTTATTTTATTAATTTATTTTTCAGCAAGCCAGTCTATTACTGGAGACTCAGCTGCTTCCTGTGCGTCATACACCTTCTCATGTCACTGTCTGGTCGTTGTTACGCACCGTCCTTACTAAATACAAACTAGATGTGTCTGTTAACAGCACTTCCTATATCTTATTCTAATAGGATTTTCCCGGTCTCTTTCAACCTGTACCCCAAACACCATTTTTGTCTCTTTATCTATCTGCTTATATTATTATCTATCTTTCTACTATCAGGGGTACCCGACGTTGGTCGGTTAAATCCGTTTTATCATACACTCCGTCATTACCCGGGAACCTGGGTGGTCATTCCCCCTGTGGGAGAAGACTCCCGCAGTCCCATCTTATCCACTGAAATTATGTTCCTCCTTTGGCCCATTTCCCTAGGGATACATTTCCCACTGACTTATTCCAATCATGGACCCACTCACTATAATTATAACACTTTCCACCCACCCCACCCACCCTGCCCACCCCACCAATCCGTCCGACCATCAGATTCGTTGCAGATTATTATGATATGGTTGTAGAAGTAAAAAACTCAGTGGTAATTGGCTATTATGATTCCAACACGTTGACTTGATTAATTCTAATTAGTTATAATACTGGCCATCAGGCGTGTCCCCTTCCACAACTGCAATGCATATATTTAAAATTCGCTGTAAAAAATTCCACCAGTTTGAGCTGTTAACAGTATTTTGTGCATCCATAGAGGGCAGATAGACAGACAGTGTTTTCCATACATACATTCATATATATATATATATATATATATATATATATATATATATATATATATATATATATATATATATATATATATAAATAATATCCAATCTTGGATGTTCTCACACCTCCATCGTTCCCAGGGAAGGCGGCAATATGATAGTCTTATCTTTTTCTCTCTTACATTTTAATTTTCACTCCTTGACATTCTTTCCTTCCTCCGTTCACTCTTTCTTTTTCGTCCCTCCCTTCCTTTATCCCTTCTTCCTCTTCAACCTAGTTTTCACTTCCTTTTATTTTCTTTCGTTTCCTCTCATCAGCCATTTTTCCTTTTGTATTCCTCTTTTTTTCCCACGGCTTTTTTTTTTTTTAATCCATCTTCCTTGCTCGGTTTCCTCATATATCCCTCTTTCATCTATCCTTCCTTTCCTTCATCTAACCCTCCTCCTTCCTTACTACTTAATTCTTCCCTCCTCCTCCCATTTTCTCCTTCTCATTGTGTCTTCTGTTCACTTCTACTAAACTCTTGTTTCTCTCGGCTTCTCATTATTTTCTCTCCTATTCCCTCCTCTCCATTCTTTCTATCATACCATTTTTTTATCCTTCCTCCCTCCCTCTCCCCCTAGCCTTCTTTCCTCCTTCCCTCTCTGCCTGCAAGCCTTTGTCATCTCCTGGACTCACAGCGCGTCAAGCAAGATTAGAATACGTATATTGTCACCTTCCCAGGGAACGATAGAGGTGTAGTAGGATCCAAGAGGATTCAGGAACACTGAATCGAAAGAGAGAGAGAGAGAGAGAGAAAGTGTGTGTGTGTGTGTGTGTGTGTGTATGTGTGTGTGTGTGTGTGTGTGTGTGTGTGTGTGTGTGTGTGTGTGTGTGTGTTATGTATGTGTGCGTTGCACAACGAAACTCCACTCAAAGACAATCCCTTCAAAATGAACACTCCTATAGTCGCGGCGCACGACTCTGAGGTTGTCATTACCGTACCCTATCAGCCTATCACTCCAGTGTGCGTCCGATTTCGTACCATATCATACACGGATCACATTATTATGCACGAATATATTATACACGAGTATTATTATACACGAACATATTATACACGAATCACATGCGTCTCATATTATAGGCAACACGAAATGGGACGCACTTTTGAATGGTAGGTTGCCCGGCAACGATAATGACAACCTCAGAGTCGTGCGCCGCGACTAATCACACACAAAGCCAAAGACACAAGCAGAAAACAAACAAAAAAGGAAAACGAAAGAGAAGCCTCACTCCACATGCACCCTCTCTCTCTCTCTCTCTCTCTCTCTCTCTCTCTCTCTCTCTCTCCACAGAAACATACGCGTAAAATTTTATGATTTTTAGTCCCCTCTTCAAGGACTGATAACGAACGAAACTACATGTAATTTTGGAGTGGAAGGGTAGATGCAGGAAATGATGAGAGAGAGAGAGAGAGAGAGAGAGAGAGAGAGAGAGAGAGAGAGAGAGAGAGAATGTGACTTTGAAGATTTTGTATGATCTTTTCATCAGCGATTCATTTTTTGCCATTACTCCTCAATATTGCCTTAATGTTGTTCATGCAAACCATACAGATCAAAAGATATAAATACCATGCAAAGTAACCTAATGGGGATATATGCAAAATAAATCGCTAAGGAAGAAATGCTACGAACTTTACATTGCCTCAAGACTATGGTGCAACGTTTGAACGTGTAGGGAGGATCTACCAGTCCATCCAACCAATCTTTCATTCATGCTGCTATTAATTCTTTCATCCACTCTTTTTCCTTCATCCATCACTTCTTTCTTTACTCCCCCATCCCTCCTTTCCCCTCCCCACCTCTCCTCTCACTTTTTCTTTTCCTTCTCCCCCTTCTTCCCCTCTTTCTATATTCCCTATTACTCATTCCCTTCCAATCAGGCTTCTATTTTCTTCCTACCTTCTTCCACCACACTCTTTTCCCTCTCCCTTCCCTTCCTCTTTTCCTTCTCTGCAGCCCACATTACACTTCCTTCCAGTGATGTGTTGCCCCCGTTAACTGTGTGGGGAGACATAAACGCAGCATCGATCAGGAACCAAACTTCCTCCCCTTTCCTGGCGCCTCGCTGTGTCGTGGTGCTGTCTGCCGCAATGGAACATTGGTTCACTGCAATGGACAGCCCTACAGAGGTGGTGGTTTGCCTTCGTTGATGGCTTTGCTCTGTCAGACAGACCGTGGTTACTCAACAACACTTCCCCTTCGACTCTCTTTTCCTCCCATTTTCAATTTTTCTTTCTCTATTTCATTTTTTTCCTTTTCCACCATTCATTTTTTTTTACCTTTTCATCTGTCCACGTTCTCCGAATTTCCTCATATCTTTCCCCCCCTTCCTGTATCTCTCCGTTCTTTAATCTATCCCTTTCCCCCCCCCCCTATCATCTTCCCTCCTTCTCTCACTAAGTCAATCAGTGTTTCCTCTCCTATTTTCTCCTTACGATCTCTATCTCCTATCTGCTTTTATCTCATTTTATCCTTTCCTTCTACTCTCTCTTATCGTCTTTTTATCCTTTCTCTCTTCGTCTCTCCCTAACTTTCTTTCCTCCTTCCCTCCCTGCCTCCAAGCCTTTGTTATCTTGTGGGCTGATCGTGCGCTAGATAAAATTAGAATACTTACTGTATATTATCACCTTGCCAGGGAACGACAGAGGTGTGGGAGGATCCAGGCTTGTATAAGGATGAATAAAGAGGATTAAGGAACATTAAAGTGGATTAGAGGGAGAGAGAGAGAGAGAGAGAGAGAGAGAGAGAGAGAGAGAGAGACTGTGTGGATGTTTGTGAGTGTGCATGTGTGTGTGTGTGTGGGAGGGGGGGGGGGTGCGGAACGAAACTCCGCGCAAAGACAATCCCTTCAAAAAGCACACTCCTATATCACACACAAAGCCAAACACACGCAATAGGAAAAACAAACAAGAAAACGGAAAGAGAAGCGTCAATACAGTACACAAGCACACACAACACAGAAAAAAAATAGAAACAAAGCATATGAATTACTTGTAACAATCTCTCTCTCTCTCTCTCTCTGCACAGACACGTACGCGTGAAATTTTATGATTTTTATCTCCCTTCCCAGTAACTTATAACGAGCGAAATAACATAAAAATTTGGAGTGGAAAGGCACATGAAGGAATTGGTGTGTGTGTGTGTGAGAGAGAGAGAGAGAGAGACTTTGAGAAAAGCATATATATTTTAGACATGCCACCACCACCACATTTTATCCTTTTTTCATCAGTATAGCTTTGCCGTCGTCTGGACAGGAGAGATATTGATAATTCTGAAGTTCTACTGAAGGCTACGTCGTTTTGCAATCTGTTCATAAATTCATCCTACTCAGTTTATCTTTTTTTTTCTTGTCCTTTCTGAACCAAAGCTCATCTCGTAAAGGAGTGGGAAAAAGAGGGCAGTATGTTTGGTTATGATGATGATGATGATATTCAATATATTTTCATTTGGTGCAACCTAGTTTTCTTCCACCTTTCATTTATCCTTTACCTTACTCGCTCCCTTCAATGGTTGTCTATTTTCCCAACACCCTCCATCACCATTTATAGATTTTATTTCGTTACTGCAAGGTAGTAGAACCCACACTAGCTACCCTTCACCTCTCCCTCCCTCCCTTCCTCTCTCTCTCTCTCTCTCTCTCAGGTCACACGGCACAGGTCACGTCACAGCAGGGTGAGGAAGCTTATCCTTAGGTGAATTATATCGTCTGTGGAGAGTGTACAATAAGAAATATAAAAAGGCTTCGTCCATCATTCACTGTTGGCCTATAAGGTTAGTTTTTGCTTGTATTCTCACATCAGTGCCTCGTAAGATTTTTGCCATCTCGACTGAGTATTTTAAAAAGTGAAACAAGCAAATTCTAGTTTGTGACGCTGGCCTACTGGATCTAGCCATTCTATGATTAATATGCAGCCTATATGGATGTGAGAAGTGCTTCAAAGTGAGCGAGTAAATTACTTAAGCAACTGCCGAAAATCCCGGCAAAATCATGGTTAAACCCCCATACCAAGCGCCTTATTGGAGAAGTATAGCCAAAAAGTTAAAATATATTTTACAAATAACGACTGCTTTAACCAGTGGGGGAGTTCTAATATCTACTATAAGTCACCTAAATGCAATACAAATAATTATATTAGATGGTGAAACACATAATTCTTTGTATGTCCAAATTTGCGGAAGAATAAACCCATACTTTTCGATATAAAATGCCGACCGCCCAAGTTACACGAGGAAAAAGATAAAACACTATAAACGAGAGACAATCAGCTATAAAAACACGGACAAGTTTATTTTAGGCGACTTCAGTAATCCAAATAATGGCTGAAAAAACTCGTGTGCGGACAAAGGAGGAAGCAGATTGTTAGAACTAATAGACGATGTATTTTTAAGTAAGAGTGAATAGCCTACACCAACGCTTGGTAATAAAATACTCGACCGTGTCCTAGCAGCATACAGTGATCTACTAAGTCTGTGTGATGTTGGTGAAAATTTTGGTGACAGTGATCATAATATCATCAGACTTGAAAATAATGTTAACTGTAAGACCAGCGGAAACTGCGTTTTAATCCCTAATTTCAAAAAAGCTAGTTTCTGTCATTTCAGAAAAGGAATTTACCATCACCAAATGGATCAAGTTACTGAAGGTGGATAATGTGGAGGACATGTAGAAAATATTTAGCAATCAATTGATGTTCATCCCACGAATAAACAAAAAAAAAAAAATACCGAGAGATACATGAAGGAATAATTAAATTAAAAAGCTGGGCTGTATGATAAAAAATAATGCAAAAATTAGCGATGACAAAAGAACATTAAACTATGTATAGGTACAACAAACCACGACAACAGTACCGAATATTTTAAGTTGCAGAAAGAATATAAGTTTTCCTGGAAAGTTAACGGGAAATTTATTGTAATGCAAAGTCTGACCCTCAGGATTTCTTCCATTCTGTATGGAGTAAATGTAAAAGCCAACTTAGGATTTATATTAAACTCGGAATGCGATCTCGTTAATGATAGCCACGCATTGGCAGTTTCTATGGTTCCTAAATTTGCAGGTGAAACAAAGATCGGAGGCAGAGTAATCACGAGGGCGAACTGCAAATCTATTCTTATACGACCTGGATAAGTTAATAAATCGGAGTGAAAATGGCACGTGAAATTTAATGTACAGTAAGTAACTGTTAGATAATATTCTTTGGCAAACAGGACATTAAATATTGATATAGTGTGATCGATACTTCACTGACGCAAGAATGAGACGAGAAGAATTTCAACGTTATTATTCGTAATGACGTCAAAAACTGGTAAAAGTGTATAGCAGCCAGTAACAAGGCTAGCAAATTGCTCTGCTTCATCGCAAGGAACTTTGACCATAAAACGACCAATTTAATCTCTAAATTTTATAAGTCATTACTTATACCACCCTGGACCCCTGCGTGCAGCAGTGGTCCTTTAATCATTTTATGGATGAAGACAAATTAGAGAGTGCAGCGCAGAGCAACAAAAATGATCCTCTCACTGCGGAATTTACCCTTCCAGGAGCGATGGAACAACTATATATGTCCCCCCTCAATAAAAGAAAAAAACAACCGACGACTTACTGTACAGATCTAATACAAGTATTTAAAACTATAAACAAACTGACGACGTTTGATATCATAAACTTATCGGAATACAGAATAATACTGTGACGAAATTATGGAATGAAACTCATAGTCATGAGATACAGCACTAATAAAGGGATAAATTACGTTAATATTCGTGTCGTGGAACAATGAAATAGGCGACCAGCGATAGTAGTTAATACCAAAACTATTGTTACGATTAAAATTCGACTTGACCAAGTGAGACTACAGGGTATAAGTAACTGAGTCTTGTTTATTTCCAGTTGACGTGTATGCTGAAGACAATAAGACTTAAGCTGAATGAGAACATTTGGCGACTGACCATACCCTTTCCTTTACAGATCTGTTCAGAGTTTTCATAGTGCGTATATATAGTTGTTCCTCTTCTGCTTCTTCTGTTGAAAATTGAACTGTTTATTCTTTATCATGAGCATTTTTTTTTAAATCTTTTTCCTGCCGGTTATACCAGATGGTGTGGTGTGTGGGGGAAAGCCTTCATGTTTTCTATCCTCTCGTCTTCGATGTTGGTTAGATCTCAGTAGAGTTTGTTTTTGTCTCTAACTGAAAAGCTCGTCATTGATCAACCAGTCTCCTGTTATCTGTACTTCCTGTGTACTCCTACGACCTTTCTTCTCTCTTCCTTCTTTCCCTTTCCTCCTTCTCTCGTTCTCTCCTCCCTCATTACTTTTCCTTCTCTGCTCCCCTCCCCTGTTCCTCTTCTTCTAGAATCGCCTCCTCGTCTTCGTCCTCCTCCTCCTCCTCCTCCTCCTACTACTACTACTACTATTCCTACTGCTACTACTGCTGCTGCTACTGCTCTTCCCCCTTCTCCTCGTCCTATTCTTCATCCAGCTCCCTTCTCTCTTCCTCAGTTTCGCTTCACTCGTCCCTCTTCCTCTCCTACCTTTCTCCCTTCTTCCAGCTATTTCCCTGCCCTCTTCTTACCCTCCGTTACTATTCCTCCCCGTGCCTCTCCCATTTTTCTTCCATCCTTTTTTCCTCTTCTTCATCTTGCCTTCATCACCTGCCTCTCCCAATTCCCTATCCATCCCTCTCCCATCTTCCTCCCTCTCCATTTTCCCTGTCTCTCTTTCTTCCACTGCTCCTTCCTCTTCCTCTTCCTCGTCCTTGACTTTATCTTTTTGCCTCAGAATCATTGATATTGCCCGTCGCCTACGCCCTCAAAAATACATAAATAAATAGAGGAAGGAAAACGCTCCCTTTCTCCATCCAATTTTCCCTTTTTACTCTTCCCTGTTTTGTCTTTCTTCCTCTCACTTAACATTCTCTCTCTCTCTCTCTCTCTCTCTCTCTCTCTCTCTCTCTCTCTCTCTGTCAGCCAGTGTAATATTTAAAGAAAACTCGTATCAAAAGAAACGAAAAAAAATCCCATAAGGTGGGAATTATGTCGTAAGGCAGGGTGAAGGTAAAAGAAAACGGTGAATTAAGAAAATCGAGAGAGAGAGAGAGAGAGAGAGAGAGAGAGAGATGGTGGTAGGGAAGGAGAGGAGACAATGAAGAGGGAGGAAAGAAATAAAGGGGGAGAAAGATAAATAAGGCGAGTAGAGGGAGGGCGAGAGGTTGGAAAGAGAGGGAGGTGATGAGGGAAGAAGAGAGAGAGAGAGAGAGAGAGAGAGGAAGTAATTACGTATGTTAGAGAAATTATGGAAATGTGGGAAAGCAAGGCTAGCTTTTAGCAAATTACTCTGTGTTGGAGAGAGAGAGAGAGAGAGAGAGAGAGAGAGAAATACAGACAAAACACCGCGAACAGGTGCCAATAGAATATGTATTCTCTCTCTCTCTCTCTCTCTCTCTCTCTCTCTCTCTCTCTCTCTCTCTCTCTCTCTCTCTCTCTCTTTATGTGTATGTGTGTGTGTGTGTGTGTGTGTGTGGTGAGGGATTAAACAAACACCAGTGTTGTCAGAGCCTTATGCGCTACTGCCACGTGTCAGTGTTAAACTGTGGATTTAGTGGAGTTGGCATTTTCAAGTGAGGATGGACTCCTGATGGTCTAGTGGGTTGAGGTTTTCCAGCCGGATGTGCCCTATAAGGACTTATGTCTGAGGGATGGTTTGGATTTACTACTAACATATTGACATTCAGATAGAGCCACTGGTCACTCGCCTTCAGTGCCTGGACTAATCAACCTAGCCCAGGGCCCCTACACTCCTGTTGGTGTGTGTTGGGGGATTAAAGCAACAGCTACTCAGTGTTTTCACAGCTACACCCAATGCTGGTACGTGTTATGGTCTTTGAACTTGGGTTTTCTAATCATCGGCATTTTGGGGCGATGGCTTTTGAAATACAGGATGTTGAAGCGTAAAATAAATTCAGATATTTGGGATGTGTACTGGAGCTGGAGGGAGATACTGCGGCTCAGAGGTTACTGCGTTCACGTCATAATCATTTGTTATTTACCGAGGCTTATCTTAAATATGATCCTAGTGGAGTCCATCAGCATAGTTTTGGGGGGAAAGGTAAATGGGTGAAGGACATTTGTGTAATCAGGCAGGGGAGCCGCCTGGTTATGCTGGTGCCACCACGTGAAGGCATCCCTCTCCAGCACCCCTCCATATCACTGGTGCAGAGGGACGCCTTCACGTGGTGGCAGTGATATATGTGGCGACCCGGTGAAAGAATCATCCTTCATTCCCTCACCTCCCTCCCTATCTCCGGAAAGGAGGCTGCTGGACTGCAGGGGAGGGACGAATTCAGACAGTAGTTCACCGGGTTCACGTCCAGATGAACCTTCACGTCCAGATGAACCTTGACCACCACCACCACCACCACCACCACCACCAACAACAACAACAACAACAACATGCTTACCTGGTTGGGACTGTGGGAGAACCGGGAATTTGAATAAACAATGTGGCATTGAATGTTGACCTTGAGTGCTAAGAGGAAGAGTCTTTATATTCAGAGTACATGTGTGTGCATAGGAGGGAGGGCAGCCTGATGACGGAAGACAGGGTGACAGGGAGGAATTCGACTGTAGTCAGCCCTTCCGGGACAAAGGCTTCTGGCTGTAGGTCGGTAGATTGATAGATAAATAGATCGATTAGATGAGATTTTCATATTTCCTTGTGTACATGACTGAGACCCAAAGATTGTCGCTTAAAGATGTGGTTGTCAGATTTAGGAGTGTGCAACATGTGTACTGTAGGATTTAGGAGTGTGCAACATGTGTACTGTAGGATTTAGGAGGTAGCCATTGTGGTTTAGTGTTTGCCGCGCTCACCTCCTGATGTGTGTATGCTCTGAAGACGCGGTGGAATGGTGATGATGATGGTGATGATGATGATTATTTGCAACATCTAACAATACAGCTTTCTCCCTTACCCAGATGCCTGAGCCTTGACGCTGACGCCTGCCATCCAGCGGGTCAGAGGTCAAGTCTTGTGTGCGTATACTGCTTGTCAATATTATCTGTGGTTTGCTCTTTCACACCATTTCCTACCCCTTGATCCCTTGATTATCAATACCTACCTCACCCCTGCCTTACCCTGCCTGACTCCTGCTTACCCTGCCTGCCTTACCCTGCCTGACGCCTGCTTAACCTGCCTGCCTTACCCTGCCTGACTCCTGCTTACCCTGCCTGCCTTACCCTGCCTGACGCCTGCTTAACCTGCCTGCCTTACCCTGCCTGACTCCTGCTTAACCTGCCTGCCTTACCCTGCCTCACCCCTTGTCATTAGATTCTTGTTTTCATTTTCTAAATATAACCACGTCCTCCCCCCTCCTCTCTCTCTCTCTCTCTCTCTATCTCTATCTATCTATCTATCTCTGTCTATCTATCTATCTCTCTCTATCTCTCTCTCTCTCCCTCAGAGGAAAAAAATGTATTTAACACACACACACACACACACACACACACACACACACACACACACAAAGAGTCTATCCGCAATGTAGATTTATGTATAACCAAGAACATAACCATACATGACCACATTAACATATACCGGTACTAGAGAAACAGAAAGTGCATCATTTCACTCACCAAGTGGCCTAAGAACCAAACATTTGGCTTTGTCCTGTGACTTGTATTTTCACTGACTGCTGTCAAAATCAAATTACTTCTTTTTTTTCCCAACCCGTACTTCTTCCACAAAGTTTGATCCACATCAGACAATAACTGTTTAATTTTCCTTGTCCTGTGACCAGAACTGTTTACCCTTCCCTGCGACCTTGACCTGAATTATTCTTAAAATCGAGTTCCTTTCTTCTTAACTTATCCTAAACCTTTCCACAGCGTTTGGCATAAACAGAATAACAACTGTGTTAGTTGATCCCGCCATGTTACCCTGATCATTGACCTTGTGTTCTAAAAAACATTAGGTCATCATGTTGGCTGATCCTCAACCGTTCCATCAAGTTTGGTCCAGTTATGATCAGAACGTCTTTTCTTATTAAGCTCTCACACAGACACATGGGTGGTGGTCTGATCTCACCCGTGACCTCGGCTTTTACCCCTTTGTTCTCAAAATCGAATCTCTTCCTTCTTCCCTCATCGCCAACCATTCCACAAGTTTGGTATTAATCACATGAACACTTTTAAAACTGGCATTGCAAGGTAACATTATGACCCAGCGCTGTCACCTGAAATTTGACCCATTGCTCTAAATAACAAGAGTTCGTCCCCTTGGCTGTCCATTTACCACTCAAGGATATCTGTTTAAAGTCAGACAGAAATTGAGTTATTTTCTTCACACACACACACACACACACACACACACACACACACACACACACACACACACAAAGAGAGAGAGAGAGAGAGAGAGAGAGAGAATAATGTTGGTCATGCATGCAAACTGCAGTTTGTCAGATCGTTAGGCTGTTCTGGACAACACAGAAATATACACACGCCTCTATGTTCTTACGCACACACATCTTTTACCTACATGCTGATAAATGCATTCACATGCATGCACCTACACACAGATTCACTAACAGGCATGCAAACATAGCTATACTTTGTAGAATACACACACACACACACACACACACACACACACACACACACACACACACACACACACACACACACATACATACCTCTGTGTGTCTGTCTGTGTGTCTATCTGTCTGTTTGTCTGTCTGTCTGTCTCCCTCTCTCTCTCTCTCTCTCTCTCTCTCTCTCTCTCTCTCTCTCTCTCTCTCTCTCCTTCTCTAACATGAAAGTAGGATCATTAATATATTTAAACCTCAGATACATCTATGTTGCAGAACACTGTGTGTGTGTGTGTGTGTGTGTGTGTGTGTGTGTGTGTGTGTGTGTGCTTAAACTAGAGAGAAAACAAACAATTACCATTTAATATTCTTAATAAAAAGACGCGAACTGCAAAGATATCTTTAAGAAGTAGTCTTCGCCTTCGTCTTGTTGTATTCGTATGTTTTCCCTTCTCTTCGTTTTTTACTTGGCTGAAAGTCTCCTTCCATGGATTCTTCCCCCCCCCCCGCTCCCTCCCTACCTGCTTCTGCTCATTAATTACATCCAACTTTCCTTCCTCCCTATCTTCCATCCATCCATCCATCCCACTTCCGCCCTTTCTTTCATCGTTCTTTTTTTGTTTTTCTTAATTCTCGCCTCATTCCTGATTCCAATCTTTACAGCGTTCACGAATACTTACTTCTCTCTCTCTCTCTCTCTCTCTCTCTCTCTCTCTCTCTCTCTCTCTTACTCAGAAGTGTTGTTAAGGAAACGTGAGGGAAGAAAGGAAAGGAAGACGAAGGAGAAAGCAATTAGGAAACATTAAAGGTAGAGAGAGAGAGAGAGAGAGAGAGAGAGAGAGTCTTAATGAGTAGGAATGAGAATTTTGGGAGGACGGGAGGAACGGTAGTCGGGGATGAGAGTTCAGTCACACGCAGAAGACTCAACTCGGTGGTTCGGTCTGTATGGTATTAGGCTCATGTTCGCAGGATCTTCAGTCATAAGTTCAATTCCCCAAACTGCTACTTAGTTTCCGGGAAGGACCTCACAAACTAACACCAGTTCGTAACAGTTAACTAACCATACTAATAACATAACAATAATTACTACATTTGTCTTCTTTTTCACCGCTTATGTCTTATATTTGTAACACTAATGCTCGCTTACACCTAACCACTGCCAGCTACCCCTATCTTCGTTTCACCTTCTATGTCTTGTAGCTGTCCTGCCTTCCTCCACCATAACACTGCCTATTATCTTTATTTTCATCGTCTGTGTTTTGTGTCTGCCTTACGTCCCTTCGCCAGACCACTGTCTGCTACTACGAACTTTTTTAAACGTTTGTGTCATGCACCTTTCACACCCTCCATTACCAAACAGCTGTCTTCTATATCATCGTCTGTGCATTATGTTCATCCTTTCTCCCAAATCCTATGTGACTAAACCCTTTACATGGAGAAGTATTTTTTTTCTCTCCTTTGCATCACATTCATTTTCATCATTTTACAGTCATATTGTTAATAACTGTTATTCTCTCCGACAAAGAAGTATGTTTTCACCCCTGTTTGTTTGCCTGTCTGTCTGTTAACAGGATTACTCGAAAACTAAAAGAGAGATTTGGACCAAATTTGGTGGGTATATAGCCCATGTCCCAGAGAACAATTGATTAACTTTTGGGATCGGTCCGTGTCGTATTACAGAGTCTGGATCAGGAAAACATTTTTTGAGAAACCCTAATCAGTGATGAGAAAACCTAACCTATTATGAAGAATGGTTTGGAAATTACGTTGCCCTTGATGGAGAGATGGGCTCCACTAAGTGCCCCTCTTGTTTATATTATTATTAACAATACTATTTTAATTATTGAGTATTCTCATAATTACAAACAAGCAAAAGAAATGCCACAGGTAGAGCTCTTGCTGGATGGAACAGATTGTATCTGTTAAGTTTTCACCAGCCTGTAGGCAGTCATTTGGAGATTTTTTTGCCATTCATTGCGAAGCACAAGATGGGTCTAGGAAGCTACAAATTGCATCGCCAGGTGCGCCAGACGTTTTTCTTCAGTTTGGTAAGGAAAAAATATCTATCTATTGCCAGTCGCCCTTAATCCCGTAAGGGGTGGCCACAAACGAATCTCCTCCACGTCCCCCTGTCCCCCGCCATTTCATTACCCTGCTCTCAGATTACACCCCTCTCTCTCATATACCTCTCCACTCTATCCCTCCATTTCATCCTTGGATTCTCCCTCCCTCTCCCGCTCGCCACCTCACTCACATACACTCTCCTCGTCAGTTTCTCGCTCTCCATCCTCTCCACATGCCAAACCACATCAGTGTGTTTCTCCTAACGCTTCCTATCACATCCTCATCCACACCACAACTCTCCTTTATATCCTCATTTGTCAATCTGTCTTTCCATGTGACTGCACATGCTCCTCTCAAAAGCTCATTTCCACTGCTCTCACTCTAGACTTGTGTCCTTTCAACAAGGTCCAAACTTCACATCCATACGTTAGAGTTGGTATCACAGTACTGTCATTTAGTAACTTTTTCACTTCCATGCTCACTTCCCTGTTTCTTATCACTGCTTTCAAAGAACCAGCAACCTTTCTTCCTTGTACCCTTTCAAGCCCTTCACCCTCTAAACTTTCATCCTTACTCATCACACAACCCAGGTACTTAAACGCACTCACATTTGGCATTTTCTCCTCATCCTCCCTCACCGTACATTCACTGACTTCATTTTTCTCGAAGACCATAACTCCATTCTTCTCTACATTAAGCTTTAGATTACGTTTCTTACACCACTGCCCTACCTTGTATCTCTTTTATAACCCCATCCATATATAGATTGAACAGCCATGGAGGCATAACACATCCATGTTTCAATCCAACCATCAAACAGAAAAATTCAATCAGTTCACTGTCCACACACACTGCAGCCTTAGCCCTCTCATGCATACTCTTCACGGTATTCAACAGCTTCCCATTTACTCCATAATTTTATTCCTAATGCCTTCCACAATCCTTGTCTATCCACCCTGTCATATTCTTTCTCCAAATCCATGAAGGCCACATACAACTTCTTTTCCTTCTCTAGAAACTTTTCCACTAAAGACCTAAGAATGAATATCTGATCTACACAACCTCTTCCCTTCGTAAAACCTTCCTGTTCTTCTGCAACTAATTCCTCTGTTATTTCCCTAACTCTGTTAATAAGTGTCCTGCCATATGCTTTTTCTATTACACCAAGAAGACAAATGCCCCCATGATTACCACACACTTCTTTTTTACCTTTTCCATTATATAGGGGAATAATTATATCTTACAATCCTCCGGAACTTTACAGTAGTAGAATGGATGTGCAAATCTTCCACATCCATTCTATTACTGTCTCTTCTCCATGCTTCGGCATTTCACCACACACACCATCAATTCCTGGGCCTTTCCCCATTTTAACTTTCTTCATAGCTTCCACAACTTCCATCCTACTGATTTCTCACATCCCTCCTTCTCCCAGTTATTGCCCACCCACTTATACTCGCGTTTCTTTCATTCTCCATGTTCAACAGTTCCTTGAAGTGTTCTCTCCATCGGCTCACTTTTTCTCACTTCTCCACTAGTAATCTGCCATTTCTGTATTTCACTCCCCGACAAGCTTCTTTAACACCCTGTCTAACTTTCCTTACTCCTTTCCAGAACACTTTCTTACATTAGCTCCACTTTACACTCGAATTTCTTCCTAATTCCTCATCCACTCTCTTCTTTCTCTTACTAATCTTTTCACCTCTCTTTTCGTCTCTACATCTAACTCTCTCTACTGTCTCTCAAGTTCCTCCACACCTCTGTTTCTCATCCACTCACCAAATTGTTACTTCTTTAGTGCCACAGTCTGTCTCACCTTTTCATTCCACTATGCTGTTCCTTGCACCCCTTTTCGTCTTCTCTTCACCCCACACACCACCTCACATGGTGCACTTATTTCTTCTGTGAATATCTTGCTCACACCTTCCACGTCCCTATCTGCTCCAAATCGGTGGCTCAGTCGGTAGAGAGGTGGCCTGCAGTCCTACCGGACCCAGGTTCGAATCCCCGCTGGGGCAGGAAACAGTTTAAAGATATGAATTTCATAATAGCAGGCTTTACTGATCTACCAGGAGACCCTCCGACATGTCATAAAAATATCCCCGCTAATACCAATACACCAGTCCTGTATGAGACAGCCCTTGCATGAATTCAATATGGACGGTGGGTGTTAGAGCCGAAATGGTGACATGTGGAGGTGTATGGTATGTAGGAGGCCTACTGAGCCTTGGGAACATGCTGTGAAACCTATGGCCAGAGTCGGACACGTAAAAAAATAAATCATATTTATCCAATCGCTCCTCCACTTCTCTCTCATATTCCGTCTTTTTGCATCCTCCTGTAACCTTTTCACCCTCCTTGTGAGAACTGTTTCCTCCTGTCCTTCCCTTCTTCTATTCCTTCACTTCATGTCAACCTTGACTTTCACCATCACCAAGTGGTGGTCAGAAAGTCCATTCCCCTAACCTCTATATGCTCTTGCATCCATTACACACCTCACTCTATCATCCACACACAAATAATCAATCATTGCCTTCCGTTCATTCATTTCACCACCCACCCTTCTCATCACTCGCCACGTATATCTGTGGATCATTTTGTGTCTGAAGAGGGTATTGGCTGTCATCAACCCCCTCCAGGCACAAATGTCCACTAGAGCACTGACATTCTCATCCACTTCTGCAGGCACATCCCAATCACCAACTACTCCATCCACCTTCACGCTCCCTATTTTTCTGTCCATATCTCCAATCAAAAACACTCTCATCCCTTTCAAACTTTTCTATTCACACTTTCAAATTTGTCCAGAACTCTTCTTTCGCTCTGCTTGCACGATCTTGCTTTGGCACATACACACACAATTGCCCACATTTTGTAGTCCAGCTTTCAATCTTACCCACACAGTCCTTGAGCCAACTGATCCAAACTCTCTTATATTCTCCTTCTATCTCTTGCACACACTTATACACACTCCTTCTTTAGCCCTCTCATTCTCACCCACTCCCTTGCATTTACCCCATCCATACTCCCATTCTCTCACAGTCTCAGCTCACCATTTAGTTTCAATTAATCCACATACATCCATTATTGCACCCTCAAGCACCTGGACAATGTCTTTTTCACCTCATCATTTACATCTCTTACATTCCATGTCGCAATCCGTACCATGACTTTGACTGGTCCGCGGTAGTCACCTGTTGGTCAGTCCTGGTCCGAGACTTGTTGTTCTTATTTTTAGTTAGTTGTTTTCCGTGGCGGGGCACTAACCCTCCGCCAACCCACTTGTTGTCACGTAGGCAACACGTGTTGGTCAGTTATAAGGTTACCACCCAGAGTTGTAAATGATTTCCTGGTTTACAGGACATCATTTGGCTTACCACTCATTGTAGAGCTACCCTAAAAACAGAGTACCGCTACACTAAGTGGGTGGATGATGGGCGCCCCCACCTACCACAAAAAATATCGATTTTCGAAATTGAAAGAATTGTGCCTGGACAGGCTCCTGGGTCCTGATGATTTCCAGACCCACGGCCATTGAGCGATTTCAACCTCCCACGCAGCCCAGGGCCTTTGACCGATTTTGATGTAAAACAATAGGCATCTTGGGTTTATGGATATCTACCTTCTGATTCTTTTTATTTTTTTGGTTTGAGCGATTGGCTCTTAATTGTTACCTGTAGAGTGCAGACAAACAGACACACAAACAAACATACGGAACTGACCAACATGCTTGCCGAATCTTTCGATTCCGGCAATCAACAAACATTTTTATTGACAATGTAATTTGTGTATATCACGTGTCCAGAGAGAGAGAGAGAGAGAGAGAGAGAGAAAGAGAAAGAGAGAGAGAGAAAGAGAGAGAGAGAGAGAGAGAGAGAGAGAGGAAATGTTGGAAAATGTTCTCTCTCTCTCTCTCTTTGTGTGTGTGTGTGTGTGTGTGTGTGTGTGTGTGTGTGTTTCTTTGACGCCGTTTCTCACCTCGACTGTTTTTTTATGTAATGTTTGTGAGTCCAAATTCTCTCTCTCTTCTAACAGGGTGAAATTTTAATGTAGTTTTTCAGATGTATTTTATTGTTTTTGGTATTTAATTGGTTTTGTTTTCATCTCTACCCATGTGAAATTATTTTATTATTTTATTTTATTCCGTGACAGTCTTTTCTCTGAGGTCCAGCTGGCTTCCTGTGTGCCATGCAGCTTTTCATATGACTAATTCGTTGCTATTACCTTCCGTCCTTGGTGTAGTGTTGCTTGCTTCATCTATATCCTTTATCATTCTATTAATCTCTTCTCCTGTGTTCGCATTCCTCCCTTCCCTTCCTGTCACATCTTATTACCCTTCTTTTCACTTGCCGCTGTTCAACACTGAGTGACAAGAATGATTTCCTGTAACTCAGGAGACTATTTGCAACGCTGGGTGGTAACCATATAACCAGATAACGTGTTTGTGTAGAACCAGCTATGGAAAGTAGGTGGAGTGCTTCAAAAGCGGCGTCCATCCAGGAACAAAATCTCCACACATCTCCCCCTGCAACCTCAAAGGAACATTGATTCACTGCACAGGATGGCCCTGCATGGGCAGTTACTTGCATGCGGTTGATGAGTCTGCTCGGCCAGACAGACAGGGATTAATCAACACTTGACACAACGATAACCCATCGTCCTATCTAAAGACGAACTAGTGGTTGCTATTTTAATCTCTAGCTCTGACAGACTTTTTTCACTTTGCGTCATTCTGTCTGCGTACCTGCCTACACACCTGTCTGCTCATCTGTTTGGCTGCCTGGCTACCTACAGTATTTTTTGCATCTGTATTTTCACTCATCTAGTTACCTCTGCCTCTGTTTATCTACCTATCTGTAAATCTATCCATCTATTATGTACCCATCAGTCTGCTCACAAACACTTCAGGCCAGAGTAACTGAATTATCTCTAACCACACACACACACACACACACACACACACACACACACACACACACACACACACACACACACACACACACACACACACACACACACACACACACACACACACACACACACACACACACACACACACACACACACACACACACACACACACACACACACCACACACACACATACACTTTCTGCATCATAAAATACACACACATGACCAGAATGTAGTTATGGAGAATACGTATCAGAGAATAACAAACAGACAAACACGCAGGCTCCTCTGCATTACCGCTTAATTCTGATGACGGGGGTACCTCGATGTGGCAATGACAGTACCACTGGGAAAGAATACACAGTTAAGAGGTGGCGGTGTTTGGACGCTGTTTTATTTGGTTTGCCTGGCACTGAGCATGTGTGTTTGTATGTGTGTGTGTGTGTGTGTGTGTGTGTGTGTGTGTGTGTGTGTGTGTGTGTGTGTGTGTGTGCGTATTCTTTCATCCATATATCTCTTCAATCCGTACAATAATAATTCATATAATTTTTGCCCTCATTCATCCATCAGTCGATTTCACTCACTGATTCATTTATATCCGTCTATCAATTCATCCGTCTGAGTCCACACATCTATATAATATGTGTGTCCATCTATCTATCTATCTATCTATCTATCTATCTATCTATTCGTCTAAATCGGTCTATCAGCGTACCTGCCTATCTCTCTACCTTTCTATCTATCTATCCATCTAACTGTTTATCTACCTGTCTATCTGCCTATCCATCTACCTATCAGTCCAACCCTAGTGCACTCACCCATCTGGAATCCCATTAAAAGACTGTTGATACCTGCATCTCAGGTCGTCATCCCTTGTAATGGTAATGGTGGTGGCGGTGCTGGTGAAGGAATTGAACCCTGGATGAGAGAGAGAGAGAGAGAGAGAGAGAGAGAGATGGAAAAACACAAGACTCCCATAAAAAAAATCTTCAAATATTTAATAAAACCAAGAAATAAAGCCAGAGAACGAAGAAAAAAAAAACAGTGGCCTGAGAACAAAGAACTGGTATAACCAGTAAAGTGCGCTTTGTGAGTGTGTGGCCAGCGAGCGCCATGTCATCACATTTTCCCTCTGTTATAAAATTATACGCGGAATCTCTGATATTTAATTGCTTGATCTGATGCCAATAAACACAGTGTTACGACGGAAAATCCCGGTCAATTTTATTTCGTAAATGGGGCGTTCACTGCTTAGCGCTGAACACTGCCTTGTAAAACTCGAGATTCGAAGGGGCTCCTACGCCTTTATAAGTGAGTTCTCAGATAAAATTTATTGAATCAATTTATCACACACAGAGATAATTTTAACTCTACTTCACGTACTGGCGGGAGTAAAGCCACTACCTTCTGTTTAGTGTAATGATTGGGTCCGGCCGGGCCGCTCGTTCCAAACTTAATTGAAAGTAAACATCGCTCGCTGGCTCCTAACAAGGTAAGATGAAAGAGTAAGAAAAATGTTACTGTAGTTAAGAAATGTCACTTTTATTATATTCCAGTCATTTACAAACGATTTTTTAAACTCCTTCAGAAACATTATGAACTGACTGGTTTAGATAGAGGCTTCATTATCCACTTCAAGAAGCCTTCACGTGGTGGCACTAATATAACCAGGCAGCGGTTATTGAAATATCCATCAGTTCCCTTCCTATCACCCGATAAGGATTTGGACTGAAGGAAAAGGGCGACATCAGCCAGCAGTGCACTGTGATTACGTTCATATTAGCCTAGGACCACCATCTGTCAACTTGCACCTTTCCTTCTGGTTGGAAGTTTGCTCTCATTCAGCCAGTCCCAAAGAAGGATAACCATTCCCAACCCTCTAACTATTACCCAATGGCTTTAACATCCTGTGTCTCATAAGTTTTCGAGTAAATTCTTAGCGAAAAAAAAAAAACATCTTTCCTATCACAACCTTCTTTCTGATCGTCAGTATGGGTTCCGTCAGGGACGCTCCACTGGCGATATTCACACCTGCCTTTCAGACTCCTGGTAATCCTCCTTTCGGGACTTTGGCGAAAGCTTTACCATTGAACTTGACATCTCAAAGGCTTTCGATCGAGTCTGGCATAAATCTTTTAATTTCCAAACTGCCCTCTTACTTTTTCTATACTTCAATAACTATGTGCCCTCATCTCTAGCTTTCTTTTTGGTCGTTCTATAGCTGCTGTTGTAGACGGCCACCGTGCTTCTCCTAGATCTATCATCAGTGGTGTTCCTTAGGGCTCTGTCCTATCATCAACTCTCCTCTTATTATTCATCAAGGACTTTCTGAGGTGTACATCTAACCATACATGCTGATGACTCCACCCTTCACCTTTCCATTTGCTTCCCGCAACGTCCATCTGAGCAGCTACTTCAGAATAAGGGATGAGGCTATGGCACACTTAATGTCTGACCTGGCTCATATTTCTGACTAAGGTAAAAGTAATCCTGTTTTTGATGCGTCAAAAACTCAGTTCTTACACCTATCAACCCCACAAAAATCTTCCACAGGAGTAGCCGCTAATGGTTGATAATATCCAGCTCAGTCGTGCACCATCTTTAAACATACCTGGGGTTTCATTCTCTCTGGATTTATCTTGGATAGATCATATTACATCTCTTGTAAAATCTGCTTCCAAGAGATTAGGTGTGCTACGAAAACCCCGCACCTTCTTTATCCATGCACAGTTGTTGACTTTATACACGGGTTTTATTCGCCCCTTTGTAGAGTATAACTCTCATGTGTGGGGAGGCTCCCCACATTCAGCTCTTCTCAACAAGGTGGAGTCAAAGGCTTTTCGTCTCATTAACTCTCCCCCTCTTACTGGCTCCCTTCAACCTCTGTCTCCTCGCAGCACCGTTGCATCTATATCTCTTTTCTGTCTCTACTTCAGTCGTCATTGGTTCTCTGAACTGTCTGCTTGCATCCCTCCACCACTATGACAGGCGCGTAGCACCCATCTAGCAAGAAACTCTTATCCCTTTTCTGTCCAACTCTTTAATGCACGAGTTAACCGTTACTCCCAGTCCTTCAAGTATGCGACAGGTCAGCTCTGGAACTGTTTCCCTCTGTATTTCCTACTTCCTATTATTTCCAGTCTTTCAGTCGCAGTGTGTAAAGGCATCTCCAAATGAACGGATTTTGAATTTGGCTCTTTGTTGTATTGTTTCTGTCTTTTTTTCTTGGAAGGAACGGTTTGCAGGCTCCTGGCCTTTGGTTTCTTCTTCCCTGAATAAAAAAAAAAAAAAAACGCCACAACAACAACCTCTTCACTACCAGGATGTGCTCTCCTAAGCTGAATAAAACCTTGTGGCAGCAGCAGGAATAGGAGAATGACGACGTGGTGATGAAGGGATTAAGAACTGTTGTTGAATAAGTATGAAGACAAATAAAGTGCCAAAACTGTACACATTATTGCTCGTATCTGTTACTGTATATATTTATCCATTTGCATCTGTCTGTGCATGTGTATCTGTCGGTCTATCAGTCTGTGTATGTCAGTCTGTTTGTGTCTACTACTTTTCTTTGTCTAAGGCCCGTGTGCCATATTCAAGTTCATCTTCGAGAACTGCCCCGATCACCACAATCTTACCCTCGAGGTATGATCTCAGTGACATGCCACGATCATACCTCAAATGATAGGCCTAAACGGCCATTTCAGGACACAGTCACGTTAGTGCTAACACACACAAAGACATTGCTACGACATCCCACGACATCCTAAGGAAGCGTCACGTTATCCTGACGACACACTACGATCATCCCTCAGTTAAAAAGTATCAGTCACTTTGACTCCACGTGACGCCAAGACATCGCCACGTAGCGTGTCGTAAGTTGTCTTAGCGTGTCTTAGGTATTACTTTGCCTGTCGTAGGTATAACTTTGGGTATTCAGGATCCGATCTCCAAGTTATTGCTACGACACGTCAGACGAAAAGCTACGACAACCTACGACAAACAAAGACACGCTAAGTCACAGCTAAGACAAATGACGTTACCTCAGCACTAAGTCACGCCACGTTACTCATGACTACATGCGGCGACACACGATGACATGAAGATCGTGGCGTGTCGTGGGAAAGATCCTGACAGTGGGACAGGTTTATCTCTTCCTGTCTACATATATACGTATCTATCTATCTGTCTATCTATCTATCTGTCTATCTATCTATCTGTCTATCTATCTATCTACCTGTCTCTGAGGTCTCACAGGGGTCAGAAAAGTGGTGCATTTGACAACCACTTCTGTAGTTCTGGGTACATTCCTAGCCCGGGGCAAGCATTTAAGTGGGTTCGGTTGTATGACCTTGACAAGTGATTTTAGTGTTCGTACCCTGAGCCGTATTCTGGAGGGCATGGGAGGCTTCGTACCACCTTTTCATTAGCGTTTTTTATTCAATTACCCAATTTCCCGAGTCTCCTGATAACCCCCTAGGAATCTTATCTCACTCGTATCAATATTTCCATGGCGTCTGCCCCTCTGGGTTCGTAATCATATCCCTGCCCCAATACAGACGCCACGCAGCACCCGTCTAAATACACACTCTTGCCACTTTTCTGTCCAACTCTTTATGTGTACACAACGCGTCAGCAGGAGAACTGTATCCTTCGTGTGTTTCCCACTGGCTATGATATCCAGGCTTTTAATAGCAATGCATCTTGGGTTAGAACACTGGCGCTGTCAGTAAGATAGTTCAAAGTTCATTGCTTAGGCTCAGTATTTGTAGACTGATTCTCTCTCTCTCTCTCTCTCTCTCTCTCTCTCACACACACACACACACACACACAAACAGTCTCTCTCTCTCTCTCTCTTTCTCTCTCACTCTCTCTCATTTCACTTCCTCTGTACCTCTTTTCCTGCTCCTCTCTCCCCCTCCCTACACATAGCCTTTACTTGTCACCACCTCTTCTCCCCCACGCCTTCCTCTCCTCACCATCACAGTGCACCATGCCAGGTGTCCTCCCACCTGTCTCACCTGATGCTTGCACATATTAGCAAGGTCTTACCTGTGTTGTGTTGTACCCTAACACACTCACAAACTTCACAGTAATGCATACATGTATACGTACTTGCATACACCTCTACATTGGTACATGTGTACACGTACGTACACATTATTCATACATACATGCACATGCATACACACAGTCATTGCCGCATGCATAAATACACACAGATATGTGGATACATATACATAGCATAGGCATTTACACAGCCATATACAAGCCTGATTTGTACGTACTGTGTACATATATAAAGTACACATGTATAGATAGAAAGTTAGATAGACATAAGACTGATAGATACATGTAAGTCATACATACATGCATCAATCAATCAATCAATCAATCAATCATTTCCTGTGGCACCCCACGGGATGCATAGGGTCTCAATGAACTCTCTCCACCAATATTTGTCTCTTGCCATCTCCTTCAGGTCCCACCAACACTCCTCTCCTGCTTCTTTTTTCATTGTCCTCAACCAGGTTTCCCTCGGACTACCTCTACCTCTTCTTCCTCTAGCAATCCACTCTGGCACATCCTGTATTAAACAACCTTCTTTTCTGTATATGTGCCCCAGCCACTTCCAGAGAGACAGTCTCACATATTCATTAACTGGTTCCACTCTCGTAATATCCCTTACTCTTGCATTTGTAACTCTGTCTTGCCACTTTACCCCAAGAAATTTTCTCAGTATTTTATTCTCAAATCCTAATACTTTCTGATCTGTTGCAATTGTACTGTACCATGACTCATGCCCGTAAATTAAAACTGGTCTAACCATGGACTTGTAAATTTTCACTTTAGTATGTACCGAAAGCATATTATTATTCCAAACAGATTTCAACATTCCAACAGCTCGCCAAGCCTGTCTAATCCTCTTCTCAATTTCATTGTTTAATGATCCATTAGATGATACAATCGTTCCCAGATATTTAAAATTGTCTACATTCTTCACCACATTATTCCCAATTACATAATCGATTTGGTTCTCCACGTTCATATTAATAATTTCAGTCTTTCCACAATTTATTACCAATCCCACTTTTTCTCCTTCCTCCACCAGACAATCGAGCACCCTCTGCATCTCGTAAATACTTCCGCAAATCAGTACAATATCATCAGCATACATACATACGGTACATTTTTTTAATGTGTCCGACATAGGCTTCATAGCCTGTTCCCAAGGCCCAGTAGTCCCCCTACATACCATACACCTCCAGATATCACCATTTCGGCGCTAACACCACCGTCCATATAGAATACATGCCAGGGCTGTCTCACTCAGGCTTAGTGTATTGGTATTAGCGGGGGAATCTTTTGAGGCATGTCGGCGGGTCGTCTGGTGGAGGCAGTAAAATCTGCTCCAAGAAATTCAAATCCTTATACTGTTTCCTGCCCCAAAGGGGATTCGATCCTGGGTCCATTAGGACTGCAGAACACCTCTCTACCGATTGAGCCACCGCCATGCATGTATGTATGCATGAATACGTACATGCATACATTCATGAGAGAGAGAGAGAGAGAGAGAGTGGTAGTTTCATTTCTTTGTGTTTGTTTGTGTCTGTCAGCACATATGTTTGTGTGTGTGTGTGTGTGTGTGTGTGTGTGTGTGTGTGTGTGTGTGTGTGTGTGTGTGTGTGTGTGTGTGTGTGTACTTTTGTGTGGATGATTGTATACATCTCCGTGACTGGAAACATAAAATACCACAGTAACACACACGCACACACACACACACACACACACACACACACACACACACACACACACACACACACACACACACACACACACACACGAGTACATTTCAATGAGTCGGTTTTTGTGAGCTTTACTAGTCTTTGTATGTTTGTGTGTGTGTGTGTGTGTGTGTGTGTGTGTGTGTGTGTGTGTGTGTGTACTTTTGTGTGGATGATTGTATACATCTCCGTGACTGGAAACATAAAATACCACAGTAACACACAAGCACACACACACACACACACACACACGAGTACATTTCAATGAGTCGGTTTTTGTGAGCTTTACTAGTCTTTGTATGTTTGTGTGTGTGTGTGTGTGTGTGTGTGTGTGTGTGTGTGTGTACTTTTGTGTGGATGAGTGTATACTGTACGTCTCCGTGACTGGAAACATAAAATACCACAGTAACACACACGCACACACACACACACACACACACACGAGTACATTTCAATGAGTCGGTTTTTGTGAGCTTTACTAGTCTTTGTATGTTTGTGAAATTCACCGGGTCGGTCAGGATCATTTGATGGTCGTGATCGTCAGCTTTTACCCTCCCGGAAGGGAGCTGAGAGCTCATATAGTCCGATCTAAGGGCAAGGCTGTGACCTTCACACACGCACACACCCGTCCCCTTGCTCAAGGGGGACAGAAACCACCCACTTCGTCAGTGAAACTTTTTCGCAACCTGAGCGAGGCGCGAACTCCCGTCCACCAGTTGGCAAGCGAGAGCGTTACCACTGCACCAGCGAGCAAGATAGGTGTGTATATGTGTGTGTGTGTGTGTGTGTGTGTGTGTGTGTGTGTGTGTGTGTGTGTGTGTGTGTGTGTGTGTGTGTGTGTGTGTGTGTGTGTGTGTGTGTGTGTGTGTCCCTAACTCACTTCGTTCCCCCCAGTCCCAGCTTTCCCACTGAAGTAGCCTTTCTTGGAGATTTGTCACGTTAATGAAATCCACAAAATCCCTTATAACTCGGATACTCAGTTGCATTTCATCAGTTGTTAAGGAATTGTTATTTATTCTCGTGGATTATCGTTTTTTCTTATATATTTTAGTTTTATTTTTTTTTACCTATTTTGACCCGTTTCCTTTATTAGGAGTGTGTGAGTGTGTGTAATAGATGAGAGAGGAATAAGAGACAGAAGGAAATGAAGGGTAGGATGGGAGGGGAAGGGAAAGAGAGGAATGAGAAGAAAGAGAAGTAGAAGGAAAGGAAAAGGAAAGGAAAAGAGGTGGGAGAGAGACGGAGGGAGAGGGGAGTAAGTAGACAGAAAATAGAGGGATGAAGGAAGAGAGGTGAGTGAGGATTACAAAAAGAAAAAAGGAAAGGAATGGGAAGGGGGAGGGAGAGAGGGAGGATAAATGGGGGACAGATGGAGAAGGAGAGAGAGAAGGAGAGGGAGAGATGATGGAAGAGAAGTGGGGAAGGATGAAAATGAGAGAGGAAAGAAGGCGGAATGGGAGAGAGAGGTGGAGAAAGAGGGGGAAGAGGCGGGGAAGGAGAGAGAAGATGGGAGAAAGGGATGATGGAAGAGAAGTGGGGAAGGATGAAAATGAGAGGGGAAGGAAGGTGGCAGGGGAGAGAGGTGGAGGTAGAAGGGGGAGAGACGGGGAAGGAGAGCGAAGAGAGGAGGGACGGATGAAGGAAGAGAGGTGAGGAAGGATGAAAAAGAGGAAGAGGAAGGATGGAAGGGGGAAGAGGAAAGGCGGGAGATAAAGGGGTAGAGACGAGGAAGGAGAGAGAGGAGGGGAGAAAGGGTTGAAGGAAGAGAGGTGGGAAAGGATGAAAAAGAGGAAGGAAGGGGGGAGGCGAGGGAGAGAGGGAGGGGAAGATACGGGGAGGAGAACGGGGAAGGGGAGAGAAGATGGGAGGTAAGGATGAAAGAAGAGAGGTGGGGAAGGATGAAAAGGAGAAAAAGAGAGAGGGGGGGGAGCAGGGAATGAAGAGGGTAATTAAGGAGGGGAAGAAAGGAAGAGAGACGAGGAAAGGAGCGAAACAAGGATGGAGGGGGCAGTGAGGAAAAATGGGAGGGGAGGGAAGAGCGGGGGGAGGAGACAGAGAGAGAGAGAGAGAGAGAGAGAAACGAGAGGGGAGTGAAATGAGGGAACGAAGGGAAGAAGGTCGAACAAGGATGGCATAGAAGGAGAGGGGCAGGAGAACAGTGAGAAGCTAAGGAGGGAATCAGCAAGGGAATAAGGAGACAGAGAAGGCTGGAACAGAGAGGGAAGGAGGGCCAAGCACCAAGAAAATGAGCACGGTAAGAAGAGAGGGAAAAAGAGAGAGAGAGGGAGGGAGGGATGGAGGGAGGGAGGGAGTGGTGCAAGAAAAGGTGGAGAGATGATTTAAGACAGATAGACAATAACTTGGAGGTTAATATCACAAGACTGCAATGGTTCTCTGGTTAAGAATGTTAAAGTAACTGTCCTCTTGTAATATGTATATTTTCTGCATGTGGAAGGGAGAGCAGTTGTGTATGTGTGTGTGTGTGTGTGTGTGTGTGTGTGTGTGTGTGTGTGTGTGTGTGTGTGTGTGTGTGTGACAGACAGCCAGATCGAAATAGTGTGAGATAACAATCAAGAAGAATATTGTACCAAACTGTTATATGTTTTATTTTAAATCTGGAGAATAAACCTTGCATTCCCTTTTTATTGGGTGAGTAAAGTTTGGCATCACAAAGTCTAATTAGTGAAACAGTAGGCTAGTGGAAGTCGAGGAACACCTAACTCTCTTTCTCTCTCTCTCTCTCTCTCTCTCTCTCTCTCTATTTCATTGGTAAAGTTTGGCATCACAAAGTTTGGTCAGTGAAATAGCAGTGGAAGTTAAAGGACTTAACACTCTCTCTCTCTCTCTCTCTCTCTCTCTCTCTCTCTCTCTCTCTCTCTCTCTCAGTGTGTGTGTGTGTGTGTGTGTGTGTGTGTGTGTGTGTGTGTGTGTGTGTTTTCTGATACCTATCACAAAACTCTCTTCCTGTTAGTATTACACACAGTTTTCTGTCAGCCCATTCTGACACAATGTCAATAACAGTATTTTTTACATCCTACACTAATGTTTACGAGGGAGGGCCATTAGATTCCTAAAACTGGTAACAAAAAAACTTCATTACAAAACTTACAGAAACTCCATTTAAGTTCCCTACAAAGGACTCCCCTTTAGACGCTATACACATGTCCCAGGGCTTTTCCCATTCCTGGAAACAATTTCTGTAGTCGTCTTGCATCACCTTGCCCATACACACAGGCTTTTTTTCTGGATTTCTTCAGTGTTGTTAATACTTCTGCCTTTCAGTCCTTTATCTTGAGAAAGAAGAAAAAGTATTTGGGAGCGAGATTTGGCTAGTGAGAGGGATGAGGAGCAACAACAGCGTTGTTTTTGGCCAAAAAATGGCTGAACTGACAACGTGGTGTGTGATGTTGCATTGTCGTGATGCAGGAACCATTTGTGGATGCGTCACTTCCCTGAACGTTTGCTCCCGATGCTTTCCCGTAGACGTCCCAACACTGTAATATAAAAGTGCGGGTTCACAATCTGTCCACGGGTAACAAACTGTTTATGGGCAGCTCTCTCAATGTCAAAATATACAATCAACATTATCTTGATGTCGCACTTGACCTTATGAGCTTTTTTCGGTCTCGGAGATGTTGGTGTCTTCCACTGACTGGATTACTGCTTGGTTTCGGGTTCATAGCCGCAAACCCAGGTCTCGTCACCCATAAAGACATTTGATATATATTCTGGGTCATTTCTCAATTGTTCTTTCAAGTCCTGACATACACTGAAACGATTATCTTTTTGATCTTCCATTAGAAGATGAGCGACGAATTTTGCCGAGACTCTGTGCATGCCAAAATCTCGTGTCAAAATCCGTTGAACTAAACTCAAGAAAAGCTTATAAATCATCAATAGTGCGACGACGATCTTCCAAGAGTGACTGTCGAGTTTTCTCGAGTTTTCAACTGTTTGGGAGGTCGAAGGACGGCCTGGACGTGGAGAGTCTTGGACTGACATGTCGCCTTTCTTAAAATACCCATACCATTTGTAGACTTGTGTTTATTTTTCATAACCTGCTTCTTGAAACCTTGCTTAAGCATTGTCACTGCCTCATCCGTGGTTTTCCCGAGCAATAAATATAACTAATGCACACTGTTTGCTCATTCAAATCTGCCATGCTGGTTTGAGGCCGCAAATCGCATGTCAGGTGCACGAACGAAGAAAAATGCCATTAGTGCGAACTAGACTTTCTCAGTGCGATGCCAGATGGCAGAATGATTCACCAGACTGCAGGCAAGTGGTTCCTAGTGGGGCAACAGGATCTATTCCATTTTGCCGTGAAACCGATCTATTCCTTGAATTTTGGGGTCCCACGCTTATATGTAACCTTATGAATCTGTAACAAAAATTTTTGAAGTAACTCATATACATCAATATAATAAACAAAATATACATACATATATACCTGGATACATAATTACACACACACACACACACACACACACACACACACACACACACACACACACACACACTACACACCAACGGATTCCTTCTCCCACCCCCTCACACCCTCTCATACACTCATATTTTCCACAAACTATAGCTAGTTTCTTTTCGTCTGAGGGAACTGGGCCATTCTCACAACTTGGATTCATAGTCATAGTTACATAAAATTCTCAAAGTGTTGGATTTACAGTAGGAATGAGTCTCTTTCGTTACTAGTCAATTTTATCCTCCAGTTCGACTACACTTGCCTATCCAATGAACTGAAAGAAGCTAGGGATCTTTGCCAGACGAAAAGAAAAAGGCTCTAAATCTATCCTAACCCTCCTATACTTTTCTCAGAGGCCTGCGTGTTGGGGTCCATGTTTTCTGCATATCCAGGTAATGTAAGGAGGAATAATTTGGGGTCCTGTATAGCCTGCTTCATGTATTACGCATCCCAGTTGTCTTGTGTTTCGGGGATGGCTCCGTCAGCATTACCAGAGTCTTCCCTACATTATTCCAACCTTCCCATAACAATTTTTCATACTGTATAGTACCTGATTTTTATGTCTAGTGATTGAATGACTGGTTGGTACTTTCGCAAAACTGTCCAGTATCTGTGCTCCTCATACCAGCAAACCGAGCCGTTCCCCCAATACAAAAGAATTGAGATGAACCACCAATTGTTATTTTTCTTTTTCTTTCGTCTTTTTCCATTTCTGTCTAGGATTGATGTATCGAACTAATCTTTGTCATACAGCTCAGTTTTGGTTTGGTTGTTTTTTATGGCCAGGTGCTCTTCCTGACACCCACTCTCTCTTTTTATTCGGGCTTGGGACCGGCACTGGCTTAGACTGACTTGCCCTCCCCAGTGGCTGAAGAAGTGCTTGTATTTTGATTGCTGCTAATGGACCTTTCTAGTATATTCCCAGTTAGTCGAAGCAGCACTGAAGCCTTCTCACCTCTGTATTGTGGCCCTTCACGAGCAGGCTCGTCACCAACCTTGAAGAGCCACCACCATCTTATCCAGATTGGGCTGTAGCTTAAGACGGGCTCAGAGAAGATGGGGGCTGAGGTGGCCGGGTCGACCTCCTCCTCGCATTCCTCATCCCCACTCTCGGAAAGCCACCACTAATTTCTGGCTTAAGGAGAGTGCCCTCCTTCTCCCTATCCCCAAAGGGCCACCACCCTTTCCAGCTTATGCTCTGAGTCAAGAGGGTCTCTTGAGACATAAGGGAGTACTCTTAGTCTTACTGCTGCCAGAAGACCCTCATAGCATGGTTATACCTATCTAGTCTGGCCCTACTAGGTCGAAGCAGAACTCAAGCCTGTTCTCCATTGCTAGGTAGGTTTCCACGAGCAGGTGAAGTGAACCAGCCTGTATCACAGTGTACTGCACAGTGCATTGCACGTTTTGTATTTTGTCAGTGGTCTGAAACGTTGTTGAGAATCCTTTCAATCATTTCAAGTAGAGCAAGGTAGGAGAGGTTTACTATTTTTTTTTTTTTAATGGTTTGTGTATTTTTTACTGTGAATTTCCTCATCCACGGTGGCTGAAAGGTTAGCATCGACGACTGCGAAACTGCAGGCCCGTTAGAGTTAGGGCTCAAATCGAGCAGACAGATGGCATCACTCGATTCAGATGTCCATCCACCCCTGTGGTTTGGTAGGGAAAATGAGTTCCTAGGGCAACCTCAGGGGGAGTGAACTGTAGTAACCTGGATGATTCAGTGGCGTTGTATCCCAGATTATTATGTAAATAACCCGCCACAGGCTCAAAGGCCTATGTTACTGAAATCAGAGCAGCGGCTACATCGAGGCGTCTGACCCTAACATTTACCTTACCGGTATGATGATGACGATGACTATGGTGGTCGTAATATAATATCCTGTATTTCAGTATTTGTTGTTTCCCTGTTAACCTCATATATCTTAATGCTTTTGTATTTTTGTTTGCATATCGTACTTTTGTATTTTGTATTTTGTGTCTTGATAAATGTGCTTCCTGCCAGTCCCAGTAAGGTAAAGAAAGAAACATTGGGTGGGCTGTGTAAGCCTCATATTTCCTGTGGTATTACTGTCTTCCATCCATTTATGAATGGTGGCACACACTGATATCCACTGTGTGCGTGTGTGTATGTGTGTGTGTGTGTGTGTGTGTGTGTGTGTGTGTGTGTGTGTGTGTGTGTGTGTGTGTGTGTGTGTGTGTGTGTGTGTGTGTGTCTTTCTTGCTCTCTAAGCCGTATCGTATCCCATCTTCGGGCTGGAAAATTGGTCGGGATGATGATGAAGAGGAGGATCATAAAACTCACTTTCTCTTTCTGTCTCTCGCACAGCCAACGATATTCAATCTTTCAAACTGATTAAGTCCAAGGCAATATGTTAAAAACGAAAATCTTGGAACAAATGAAGACTAGGAAACTGGAAAGCAGAATGCATGTAAGGGAGGTGAAGGGAGGGCGGGAGGAAAGGAGAGACCAATGTTCAGATGGAGGGATCGGGTGGAAAAGTATTTGAGGGAAAGTGGTATTAGCTGGAGAAAGGGCAGCCAGATGGAAGGAACGGTTTTGCTTTTGTACGAGATACCTGAAATTTCCGATAAAAAGGGAGTAAAACTTTTACTAAACTGTGTTTTAACTCAGTGAAAGAGACATGGTGAAAGGACACAGCATTAGCCACATATTCCTAGCGAGAGAGAGAGAGATAAGGAAACACGGAACACGTACAAGATGATAATACCATCGTTAAGCAAGATAAAATAATGCCTGAAAGAAAAAATACAAGTGTATCATTTTTCTTACTCAAAGAAGGAACCAAAGACAAGGAGCCCGGAACTTGTTCCCTCCAAGAAAAACAAAAACAAGATAACAGAGAGCCAAATTCATGATCCATTTATTTAGAGATGCCAGGAACCCTGCGCTTGAATGACGGGGGGGTCGTAGGCAGTAGGAAATACAAAGGGAGACAGCTCTAGAGTTGCCTGTTTCATACATGGAAAACTGGAAGTAAAGGTTAACTCTTGCATTACAGAGTTTGAGAGAAAAGGGATGAGAGTTTGTTGCTAGCCGGGTGCCACGCGTCCGCCGTAGTGGTGGATGGATGCAAGCATAAAATTCAGAGGAGCAGTGACCATTGAAGTAGCAATAAAAAAGAGATAACGATGCAACAGTGTGGCGAAGGGACAGAGGTTGAAGGATGCCAGTAAGAGGAGGCGAATTAATGAGACGAAAAGTCTTTGACTGCACCTTGTTGAGAAGAGCTGTATGTAGGCCCCCTTCCGATACATGAGAGTGGTACTCTACATAGGGGCGAATAAAATCCTTGTATAAAGTCAACAACTGAGCAGGGGTAAAGAAGGCACAGAGTTGGCTTAACACACCTAATCTCTTGGAAGCAGATTTTACTAAATATGTTTTTTCCATAACCCGAGAGAATGAAACCCAAGTATGTTTAAAGATGGTGCAAAATTGAACGGATATTGTTAAAAAATAGAATGTATTCTTGAGAAAGATTCTGTCGGGTTCATACAGTAGCTGTAAGAACTGAGTTTTTGTTGCATTAAGAACAAAAAGATTATTTTTACCCCAATCAGAGATATGAACCAATTCAGACATTAGGTGAGCCATAGCCTCATCCCTTGTTTGTTGATGTAACTGCTGAGATGGAGGCTGTAGGAAGCGAATGGAAAGGTGAAAGGTGGAGTCATCAGCATATGAGTGGATAGGGTTAGAGATACAGCTTAGGTCTCTGATAAATAAAAAGAAGAGAGTTGGTGATAAAACAGAGCCCTGAGGAACACCACTATTGATAGTTCTCGGAGAAGGACGGTGGCCGTCTACAACAGCAGCTAGAGAATGGCCAGAAAGGAGGCTAGATATGAAGGCACAGATAGAAGGATAGAAACCGTAAGAGGGCAGTTTGGAAATTAAAGATATATGCCAGTCCCGATCGAAAGCGTTTGAGATGTCAAGTGTAATGGCAAAGCATTCGTCAAAGTCCTTAATGCAGGATGACCAGGAGTCTGAAGGGTAGGTGAGAGGATCATCAGTGGAGCATTGGAGCATCCCTGGCGGAACCCATACTAACGATTAGAAAGAAGGGTGTGATAAGAAAGATGCTTTAATTTTTTTAAAGAGATGACTCGAAAACTTTTGAAGTACATGATGTTAAAGCAATTCAGCGATAGTTAGAGGGACAGGAGTGGTCACCCTTCTTTGAGACAGGCCGAATGAGAGCAAACTTCCAGCAAGAAGGAAAGGTGCAAGTTGATGAACGAAGACGAAAGAGTTTACCTAGGCAGGGTGTAAGTACAGAAACACAGTTCTTGAGGACAACGGGGGGGACCCCATCAGGCAGACATGCCTTATTGAGGTCAGTGATGGCAGAGAGGACATCAATTGAAGAAATTTTAATGTCAGGCACGATGAAGTCAGAAGGGGGATATGAAAAGCACCGGAATTGTCTGAGGTGGAATTGGAGGAGAAAGTCTAAACGAAGAGTTTTGCTTTATCAGTAAAAGCAATAGCTACAGAGCCATCAGGGTGGAAAAGCGGAGGGAATGATATTGAGGTAAATTTGTTAGAAAAGTTTTTAGCAAGGTGTCAGAAGAAGTGGGAGGATTCGAGTTGGAGAGTTGAGAGCCTTCAGTACTAATGAAATTATTTTTAGCAGAGCGAGGAACAGACTTACCACGATTCCGGGCAGTAAAATAAAAGAGATGAGATATAGGAGTGGGTTGGCTCCGGTACCTTTTGTAGGCCTTCTTGTTGTGGAAAGCATTAGAGCAAGCGTAAGTAAACCAATTTTTTATTTTGCATTAGTCAAAGGGCATGAGAAAGGAAGGTATACTTCCATGCCTGAGAGAATAACCTCGATAAAGTGCAAGACACACTCACATGGCTTACGGCCATGGAACCAATAGTCTTTCCTGGGAAAATCAAAGAAATACTTCCTGATGCCTCCCAATCAGCAGCTCTGACGTGCCACAGCCAATGCTTCTTTGGAGGGTCCAAAGGCCTTACTTGAGTGATAAAACAAATTAAAGGAGATAAGGTTGTCATTGGAGGAGCCCAACGGAGATGAAAGATGAACAGTGTAAGCAGAAGGATTAGTTGTAAAGAAGAGGTCAACTATGTTGAAACTCTCTCCAAGGCGGTCAGGGATAGGGGTAAGGTTCTGTACAAGCTGCTCTAGGTCATTAGGGATGGAAAAGATATAGGCTTGTTCGGAAGGTGAATGTACAAATAATTTTAAAAATCCATCATTCAGTCCATTATTGCCACGTCTGGAACGTAGAGTCACGAAATTAAGCTACTCAGTGCAGACATTTACGGTGATGGTGACCAGTTACTCATCCATCAATGGCATTATGTGACCAGTAACTCCAAACCATGCCTCAGTTACAAACCTTTATTGGACGTTTTCAACTACTAGACCTCCATGTATCCATTTGCTTATATGGTTACAACCCAGCATTTCCAATGTTTTCCTGGGCTACAAGAAATCTTTTGGTTTGTCATTCAGTGTAGAGTCATGTAAAGCCAACGCTGCGTCAATTGAACAGAAGCTGGGCACCCTTACCCACAACTAAGATAAGTTACATACATAAGTAAAATAGGTAACCATAAAAAATGTCAGACATAAACATGAAAAGAGACACATAGATTAACAAACCCAATGAGGACAAGCCCAGCTCAGCAATCTTTGTATCACCCTCCAGTCTCTCTCTCTCTCTCTCTCTCTCTCTCTCTCTCTCAAAGCCACGTTTAGCTAATATTCCGTCATTATTGCCAACACTGACGGTAATCGCTGTGTTAATCACCTCATTCATTTGAATTACTATGGGGGTCACAAATCCGTATGTGGCTGCATTATCACCGAGTGCGGTAGCACTCCGTAAGTAGGATTGGCGCAAGTTCAGAATGGCTTCCTCCCCTATAGGGTATAGGAGCATTCCCGGGAAAACGGTCACAAAGCTTAGTTCTAAGCTTATGAACAAAAAGACCTACGCTATTCAAGTGCGAAACTACTCACAAAGTCTTGTTAACCTTCGTAGGAGTCGCAAAATCGAACCGCAAAAATATCGATTTTGTTCTTTCTTTCTTCGTCAGTCATAAATCCAAAACAAAAAGGCGTACACGAGCGTACTATACACCAAAATGCTGCTTGTCAGGTGTAGATGTTTCTTTTCATGTTTATAAAATTATTTAGGCTACGGTTCGCTAGTTACGGCCTGAAAACTTTTTCGCGGTCACTCATAAGTACACCGTTTTGCACAATATTGGTTAGCTACAGCTCGCCTACAGGTAAGGAACGTACCTTTTTTTTTTTTTTTTTTTCACAGGGAGACATCCTCGTTTTAGTCTTTCAGTACGCAATGCATGTAACAATCCAAGTCTAACACTTGCTTTATGCATAATTATATTTCCACAGGGAGACCATAAACTAGAAAACAAACAAACGAACAAAAATTCTAAAATGAATGTTAAGATGAAGGAATGGCAAAAGTGCACAGATAAGAGATGAAAAAAGCACTGAAACAAGAAAGCATTCAGGATGGGAGGATATTATGAGACCTATACCCATTACTACATTCCACCAGCTACAAGTCTGTGGCTAAAGCATGGAATGTAGTAATGGGTATAGGTCTACAAATCTCCTCCCATCCTGAATGTTCTCTTGTTTCGGTGCGTTTTTCATCTATTATCTGTGCACTTTTGCCATTCCTACTTCTTAACAATCATTTTAGAAGAAAATTTTTGTTTTCTAGTCCTCTATTAATTTTCAGCAGATTTTGGTGTTTGTTAGTGGTTTGGTTTGTGGTATGGAGTTCAGTAATCTCTCTCTCACACATCCGGCCTCCCCCTCATCTCTCTCTCTCTCTCTCTCTCTCTCTCTCCCTCCAGGTAATAGTCCTCACTACAGCTTTCCACTTTGAGTTCCCGCCCTTGCGTGGGAAAGGAGGTCCGGGTGATGATGATGATGATTAGAAAATAAAAAGGAGAGAGAGAGAGAGAGAGAGAGAGAGAGAGAGAGACAGACAGACAGACAGACAGACAGTGATTCTTATAATTAACCAATGGAAAGTTAGATATTCAGAAAAAGATACAGAACAAGGAGGAAAGGAACGAGGAGGAGGAGGAGGAAGAGGAAGAAAAGAAAAAGAAGAGGAAGAAAAAGAAAGAAGACAATGATGATGATGATGAACAACAAGAACAAGAAGTTAAAGAACAGCAACACGAAGAAGAGGTGGTAAAGGAAGAGAAAGAAGATAGAAGAGAAGGAAGAGTAAGAATTAGGAGAAGTATGAGGAAAAGGAAGAAGATGAGAAGAAATAGAAAGGACCAGGGAAAGTACGAAAGGAAGAAGCAAGCACAAGGCAGTAATAGGAGGTACGCTCGGATGAGTAAGAGGAGGAAAACAGACGTGGAAGAAAGAGGAACAAGTGAAGAGTAAGAGAAGGAAGGCAAGGAAGAGCAAAAGTAGAAGAGAAGAGAGTAAATGGAGAGAAGGTAGAATGGGAGAAGGAAATAGATAATGGATGGAGGATATGAGGGAAAAACGAAAGAAAAAGAAAAAAAATGAGAGAAAGAAAAGGAGGAAGATCAGGAAGAAAAATAAAACAAAACAGAGAATTAAAGTAAGTCGATGAGGAAGAGGAGGAAGAAAGGAAGATTAAAGGAGGAGGTTGAGAAGGTGGAAGAGGTGACAGGAGAGAGACGCTGACTAAGAAGGCAAGGAAGGAAAGGAGGAGGAGGAAGAAGACAAAGATAAAGAGACAGGGAGGAAAGGAGGAGGTGGATTTGCAGCATTATTAGGTCTGAAAATATCAACCATTTGTATGTTGAGAGAGAGAGAGAGAGAGAGAGAGAGAGAGAGAATCCGATGAAGGACATAGAGACAATACTCTACTTAACAGAAAAAAATGATATGTGAAAGAAGTGCAGATGCAGGTACTATAGATAAATAAATATATATATAAATTCCATCTGTCAATTAGTTCATTACTGCCTCGTCAAGGGAGTAGGGGCCCGGGACTAGGGTACTCGCTGCAGACAAAGGCGGAAGTGACCAGTTACTCATCCCCGAATGGCATTATGTGATCAATAAGCCCAAACCAGGCCTTAGAGATAATCCCTTTACGAGACATAACCGTTTGGAGAGTCTTAACACACAAGACATCCACTCACCTGCTTAGTTTTATGGTCACCACAGAGCGTAGTGAAGGCTTCCTGGGCTAAAAGGAATCATTTGGTTTGTCATTCAGTGTACAGTCGTCTAAACGAAGCATTGGGTCAAGCGATGGGATGCTGGACGCCCTAACCCATGACTAAGATAATTACACACATAAGTACAATAGATACACGTAAAAAATTGTCAGATATATGACGTCTCCATGGCTGTTTAATATATACATGGATGGGGTTGTAAAGGAGGTGCAGGGTAGGGCAGTGGATGTGGGGCTGGCCCTAATGAATGAGGGTGAGATTTGGAAGCTTCCGGTGTTGCTGTTTGCTGATGATACAGTATTGTTGAGTGAAGATGAATGGGAGTTGCAAGGTTTGGTGAATGAATTTGGGACAGTGTGTAGGAGAAGGAAGCTGAAAGTTAATGTAAACAAAAGTAAAGTTATGGTGTGTTACATAGCCTATGATTTCATCATCCTTTGTGTAATTTTAACGCACAGTTGCTGCATGTTTGATCACGAGCGTGTTTTGCCTCAGTCCCTCCCTTCTACCGTTATAGTAGAGTAAGTCGTTCTCTCTGTTATACTTTGCGGGATTTTCAGCTCTTTGTCCCCATGGCTTCATTTGCGCGTCCTTCTTACAAGTTGTATCAGGCTCTGCTGGCCCCTATATAATGAGCTCAGTCACTGCATCATTGCCACTTAGATCTGCTCCTCATTTTGTTCACATCTCTGTCCTCCCCTGTACAGATATTATTATTGTGAGTGCTCAAGAAATCTCCAAACATCTAGCAGCTGTGTGTAATTTGAGTACAACTGTTGTATTTTTTCTTGTGCTGTGTAGCATAGGGTTAGTTCTTAGGCTTAGTGAGCTCTTTGTGATTAATGTTGGGTTTTATGTCAGTCATTTTTGATAATAGTTTGTATCTGTAATAATTTATCTTGCATTCACTGAGTATTATCTGGTATCTCATTTTATCAGGGCTGACTTAGATAAATTTACTCTTGCTAATTTCGTGTTAATAGAGGCTATTGCAGTTAACCATATATTTAACCTGTTTATTTGCCATTACATTATCCTTATGAGTCCTGAATGTTTTGTTGTTAGTTTAAGCATTAAACTTTAACTTGTAATTTTACCTAACTCTTTTGTTTTGAACCTGGAACTTTACGGGACAGTAGTGACTCTTAGTATTCTCACTTAATGTGTACATTATCTTTCTCTGTTCCGTAACATAAATTTGGCGACCTCATATCAGGATATTCAGGATATTATCATAAGGATATTGCTTGATATTTTGTGACTGTTTCTTATTAATTATGTCTACTATTACTACACTTGATGAAGCCAAGGACTTTTTGTCAAATGTGCAAACAGTGTGTGATATAGAAAACAGAACAAAGAATGAACTTAAGCTTGTTGCTCAACAATTGGGAATTGTTGTTCGCTCTCATCATTCTAAAGATCAGATTGTTGACATGATTAATGAAAGCTTGTTTAATGTAACTCCTCCAAATGAGCAAACGCAGATTGAATTAGCTAAGTTACAGCTAGCCCTGCAGGAGGCTTGTGTTAATGAGGCAAATGCTCGTATTCAAGAGGCAGAGGTACAGGCTCAGGCACAAATTGAACTTGCCAGGATTCAGGCAGACCATGAGTCTCGCATGAAACAAGGTGGAACTGGATCATCTAGCTCTGATGATTTTGATGTGGCTAAAAATGTTAAACTTGTCCCTCCTTTTAATAAATCTGATTTAACAAAGTATTTTCAGTTGTTTGAGAGGGTAGCTACAGGTTTTAATTGGCCTAAGGAGTATTGGCCAGTACTCCTTCAAACTGTTCTCACCGGTAAAGCTCAAGTAACTTATGCATCTTTGCCTCAGAATCAGTCTGATAATTATGATGTAGTTAAGAGCTTGATTCTTAAGGCCTATGAGCTTGTTCCTGAAGCTTATAGAGTAAAATTTAGGACAACTTACAAGCAAGATAAGCAATCCCATGTTCAGTATGCAAAAATCAAAGAAGATCTGTTAGAGCAGTGGTTAAATTCTAAGAATGTGGATTCTGATTTTGATAAATTTAAGCAGATGATTTTGCTGGAGGACTTCAAAAGGTGTATTTATAAAGATGTAAGCCTATATCTTGATGAGAAAAGAATCGATAATTTGTCTGATGCTGCAGTTTTAGCTGATGAGTATGTTCTCACTCACAAGAGATATTCTAGAGAAAAAGGGAAAGCTGAGAGTAAGTACGTTGCCTCTACTCAGAGTACAGGTAACAGGAAAGAGAATAAGGATGATGTTTCTCAGGAAGTAAATACCAGCTTCACCTCTAGAGTTCAGAAAAGTAAATGTACTTATTGTAGTAAGCTTGGTCATACTACGGAGAGATGTTTCAGGAGACAGCGTGATGTGAACAAAAAGGAGTCCTTAAATATTCAGTCAATTGGTCTAGTGTCCACTCTTGAGAGTTCCCAGAATTCTTTAACTGAGTTAATGAACCTGCTTTGAGGGGTAACTTAAATTCTCATGATGGAGCTCCTCTTTTGAGCAGTAACGTGGGTGACACTCTCAAGAGTTCATGTGCTAATTTCCTGTCTGATGATTTTGTCAGTCCTCTGGACAGTAATGACAGGAAATCAGTTCAAATATATCGTGATACAGGTGCTTGCCAATCCCTTATGCTGACCAGTGTTCTAGGCTCTAATGTTAATTCCTCTGATGAAACTGTAATCTTACAAGGTGTAGGGAATAATTACTTCTCTGTCCCTCTGTGCAGAGTGAATTTAGAGTCTGGTTTTGTTAATGGTTCTGTTATGGTTGGGTTGGTTGAGACACTCCCAATGTCAGGTGTAACTTTCTTACTTGGAAATGATATTGGTGGAAGTCAAGTGTGTCCAGCTCCTCAGTTGTCTAGTGAGCCAGTGGCTGCGTCCCAGGATTATGATGTCCCTGATGTGTTCCCTGCATGTGCTGTCACTAGGGCTAAGTCTAAAGTTACTGGTGATTTAGAGGATAATGATGATGATGATGTTCTCCTAGCTGACACTTTTCTTGCTAATTTGGACCACTCACCAGATGAGGCAGTACCCCGTAGTGTTGATAATTTGTCTCGTCAAGAGTTGGTTGAGTTGCAGGTTGCTGACCCTGAGTTGAAAGGTCTAGCTAACTCTGCTTACAGTGAACAAGAGTCAGCCGGTGCTTCTACTTGTTATTATGTAAAGTCAGGAGTACTTATGAGGAAGTGGAGACCCCCAACAGCATCAGCCGACTGTGAATGAGAGGTTGTACATCAAGTTGTCATCCCTCGTGTTTGTAGGCAGGATATCATTCGAGTGGCTCATGATTCCAGTTTGGCAGGACACCTTGGAGTGAGGAAGACTGTGGCACGCATTTTGAAACACTTCTACTGGCCAGGTGTCTTCAGGGATGTTTCCTGGTATTGTAAGTCTTGTCACACCTGTCAAGTTGTGGGGAAGTGTAATCAGACCGAAAAGGTTGCACCTCTAGTTCCCATTCCTCCTTTTGAGGCGCCTTTCACCCGTGTGTTGGTGGATATTGTGGGCCCTCTTCCTAAGACTTCTTCAGGATTTTCTTATGTGTTGACCATGATTGATATGGCTACTCGTTATCCTGAAGCCATTCCACTTAGAAATATCTCAGCAAAGAACGTGGTTAAGGAAATGCTATGGTTCTTCACAAAGTTTGGTCTGCCCAAGGAGGTACAGTCAGACCGGGGAAGTAATTTCATGTCAAATGTTTTCAAGCAGTCTCTGAAAGAGTTGGGCATCACCCAGATCACGTCTTCAGCTTACCATCCCCAGACCCAAGGACCGTTGGAGAGATATCATCAAACACTCAAATCGATGCTCAAGAAATACGGTTTGGAACATCAGAAAGACTGGGATAAAGGTCTTCCATTCGTTGTGTTTGCCGCAAGAGAATCTCCAAATGAATCACTGGGCTTCTCACCTTTTGAACTACTGTTTGGCCATGAAGTAAGAGGACCCCTTAAGTTACTCAAGGAATGCTGGCTGTCGGAGGAAGATGACGTCAACCTGCTGGAGTATGTGATGAAGTTCAAAGAACGGCTGTCCACTGCTTTACAGCTGGCGAGAGAGAATTTAGGAGCTGCTCAGGAGAAGATGAAGACTTGGTATGATAAGAAGTCCAGGTTACGCCACTTTCAGCCAAGAGATCAGGTTTTGATTCTGCTACCAGTTCATGGGCAACCTCTTCAAGCCAAGTTTAGTGGTCCTTATTTCGTGGAGAAGAAACTCAGTGATGTCAACTATGTCATCGCCACGCCAGATCGTAGAAAGAGCAAGCAACTATGTCACATCAACATGCTAAAGTTATATCACAGGCGGGACGAAAATAATCCAGTCTGCACTGTAGCTGTTCCACCCGAGTCTGCAAGTGAAGCTCTCCCATGCAGTATGAGCCTGAGTGATAGTTTGGGGAAGAATCCTGATATCATGAATGATCTCCAGACTAAGCTTTCTCATCTACCTCCCAAGGAAAGGCAGGAGTTTTCGGCATTACTGCAGGAGTACCCGCAAGTGTTCCGTGCTACTCCAGGAAGAACCACTGTGTTGATGCATGATGTCGATGTTGGAGACGCAAAGCCAATTAAATTGCCTCCTTACCGTGTGAACCCAGTGAAAGTTCCTCTCATCCAGAAGGAGCTTGGCTACCTGTTGGACCACAAGATGATTGAGCCCTGTCAGAGCGAGTGGAGTTCTCCTGTCACTCTAGTCCCTAAGCCAGGTGAGTCACAGAGGCTTTGCATTGACTACAGACGTGTTAATCAGATAACCAAAACAGACACTTACCCACTCCCTCGCGTGGAAGATTGCATAGACAAGATCGGAAAGGCTAGGTACATAAGTAAGTTTGATTTGTTAAAGGGATACTGGCAAGTACCTATGACTGAACGTGCTAGGGAGATCTCATTTTTTGTAACATTAGGAAAGACCTTTGCATGGTCTGTAATGCCATATACAGATTGTTTTAGAGTAATAAGAAATTTCCTTTGTAAATTTCTTTTTTCTTTGTGGGGAGGTGTTACATAGCCTATGATTTCATCATCCTTTGTGTAATTTTAACGCACAGTTGCTGCATGTTTGATCACGAGCGTGTTCTGCCTCAGTCCCCCCCTTCTACCGTTATAGTAGAGTAAATCGTTCTCTCTGTTATACTTTGCGGGATTTTCAGCTCTTTGTCCCCATGGCTTCATTTGCGCGTCCTTCTTACAAGTTGTATCAGGCTCTGCTGGCCCCTATATAATGAGCTCAGTCTCTGCATCATTGCCACTTAGATCTGCTCCTCATTTTGTTCACATCTCTGTCCTCCCCTGTACAGATATTATTATTGTGAGTGCTCAAGAAATCTCCAAACATCTAGCAGCTGTGTGTAATTTGAGTATAACTGTTGTATTTTTTCTTGTGCTGTGTAGCATAGGGTTAGTTCTTAGGCCTAGTGAGGTCTTTGTGATTAATGTTGGGTTTTATGTCAGTCATTTTTGATAATAGTTTGTATCTGTAATAATTTATCTTGCATTCACTGAGTATTATCTGGTATCTCATTTTATCAGGGCTGACTTAGATAAATTTACTCTTGCTAATTTCGTGTTAATAGAGGCTATTGCAGTTAACCATATATTTAACCTGTTTATTTGCCATTACATTATCCTTATGAGTCCTGAATGTTTTGTTGTTAGTTTAAGCATTAAACTTTAACTTGTAATTTTACCTAACTCTTTTGTTTTGAACCTGGAACTTTACGGGATAGTAGTGACTCTTAGTATTCTCACTTAATGTGTACATTATCTTTCTCTGTTCCGTAACAGGTGTTTGAGAGGAATGAAGTCACAGAGTGTGCAGTGAGGTTGGATGGTGAGGATATGGAGAATGTGAGTGCATTCAAGTACTTGGGTAGTGTGATGAGTAAGGATGGAACTTTGGGAGATGAAGTACGTGAAAGGGTACAGCAGGGAAGAAAGGTTGTTGGTACACTGAAAGCAGTGATGAGAAATAGGGAGGTGAGTATGGATGTTAAGAAGTCACTGCATGATGGTATTGTGATCCCTACCCTGACGTATGGAAGCGAGGCGTGGACCTTGCAAGAGGGGAACAAGTCAAGAGCGAGAGCAGTGGAAATGAGTTACTTGAGAGGAGCATGTGGAGTGACGTGGAGGGACAGGTTGACGAATGAAGAAGTGAAAGAACGTTGTGGGGTAGATGTGGATGTGGTTGAAAAGATTAGGAGAAATACACTGAGGTGGTTTGGACATGTGGAGAGAATGGAGAATGATAGACTGAGTAAGAGGGTGTATGTAGGTGAGGTGGAGGGAGGGAGAGGGAGGGGTAGACCGAGGACGAGGTGGAGGGATGGAGTTGAGAGGTATATGAGGGAGAGGGGGGGTGAGTTGGGGGGAGGGTAGTCAAATGGTGGGTGACAGAGCGACTTGGAGGCGTTTTGTCTGCGGCCACCCTTTGCGGGATTAGGGCGTCCGGCTATAGATAGATAGATAGACAGATGAAAAGACCCACGTAGACAGACAGACTGACAGACACAGTAACTACTAATCCAGTAACTCTCTCTCTCTCTCTCTCTCTCTCTCTCTCTCTCTCTCTCTCTCTCTCTCTCTCTCTCTCACTCACTCTCTCTCTCTCTCTCTCCTGAATTATAAAATATTTGAAAAATCGCAACTGCGCAACACCGGAGGGGGAATTACAGTATATATTAAGAACCAAGTAAATGCGCTACAGA
>NC_137031.1:20473224-20475724 GCF_032717465.1 Coenobita brevimanus
GGAGTGGAGAGGTATATGAGAGAGGGCTGTGTGAGCTGGGAGCAGGGCAGTGAAATGGCGGGGGACAGGGGGACATGGAGGCGATCTGCTTGTGGCCACCCCTTAAGGGATTAAGGCGTCTGGCAATAGATACATAGATAGTTGGATTTGTGTGGTAAAGTGGAGTTTCATAGTGTGTGTGTGTGTGTGTGTGTGTGTGTGTGTGTGTGTGTGTGTGTGTGTGTGTGTGTGTGTGTGTGTGTGTGTGTGTGTGTGTGTGTGTGTGTGTGTGTGTGTGTGTGTGTGTGTGTGTGTGTGTGTGTGTGTGTGTGTGTGTGTGTTTATTAGCAAAACAAAAAACTTCACCCCTTTATTTCCACTTTCAATTTCAACTTTACCAATGATTCTGCTGATCACAGAAATCATTAACATCCTCTATTAACTCAGTCATCAACTCTAGTGTTGTATAGTTTAATGTAGGATCACCAGCAGACTGCCTCAAGATAGGGAGAAGTCTAGAAGAATTTATCAAGTGAGTTATAGAGGCCTGGGAGAGCTAAAAGTTAGGACAAATGTGGGTTAATATTTTCGTGTCTCTCTGTGGTTTCCTTTCTTGGTTACTTCCACTTCAATTATGGGAGAGGAATATAGAGTTTGAGTGATGATGAGGGGGGTGTTGATGATGAGGAGGAGGGGGAGAAAGAGGGGGAGGAGACGGAGGAGGAGGGGGGGAAGTAGAAGGAGGAGGAAGAAGAGGAGGAATATGAAGATGATAATAAGATGATGATGATGATGATAATGATGATGATGAGGAGGAGATGGAGGAAGAGGAAGAGGAGGTGAGGTGAAGAAGAAGAAGATGAGGAAGAGGAGGAAGAGAAGGAAGAAGAAGAAGAGGAGGAGGAGGAGGAGAAAGAGGAGGAGGAGGATTATGAAAATGAAAGTTACTGTAATTGATGATGGTGATGATGATGATGATGATGAGGAGGAGGAGTAGGAAGAAGAGAAGGTGAAGGAGGAGGAAGAAGAAGAAACGGAGAAGGAGAGGAGGAAGAAGAAGAGCAGAACGAGGGAGAAGAAGAGGACAATTATTATGAAGAAAATTAAATGACGATGATGATAATGATGATATTAATGATTCTTTTACAAATAGTCCTCGAAGGCGAAGAAGACACAGAATAAGTGCACACTTTTTTATTTCATTTTCCCATAAATTATAATATACAAACAATTTTTGCAAAAGAAAAAAGATCCATGAAAGACTTACAGTATGACACAAAATATAAATCTGCATATGGGGCTAAAAATATTCTAAACTGTACTACTTACGTTTTGCGGGCAGTATTATACAAGTAGTAGTAGTAGTAATAGTAGTAGCAGTAGTAGTAGTAATAGTAGTAGTAACCCTAGCTCATATATGTGTGAACCCAGTGGACTGCAGGCTGAAATTTCCCTTCTCCTGGAGTCCACCATCCTACTCTCTGGTGGATGGGGAGGGAGCTGAGGGGCTTTTGTATAACCAGGCAGCTCCACCACCCAGTTATATCAGTGCCACCCCATGAAGGCGTCCCTCCCCAGCACCTATCGTATAAGAAATATCTGATCCTAGCGTTAGAATAACCTTTCATTACGACAACATCTTTATATATTACTCTTTGCTACTTCCAGAAACTTATTTTCACTGAGAGAGACTGGGGAAGGTCAGAGAGATGCTTCAGAGAGACGTTTCGAGCTGGTCGGGTTCAAATAGATGCTTCAGAGAGATATTTCCAACTTTTGAGTTCAGATTTCGAATGTTGGATAGACATTTGAACTAAAGGAGGCCAGAGAGATGTTTGAGAAAAACTTTTTTGGAATTCTGAGGTTCAGATATCGAATTTGGTGAGGGTGTTCGAACTGGGTGGGGTAGGATATAAGCTTATCAAATTCCTTCGACAAGAGAGACATTTCTTGGAATGGGTAAGCCGTCTTTAGGTAGCAAAGTAAATTACAGCAAGACATGATCGTAGAATAAGGCCATCACTCTTCACCAGTCCACATAATTATTTCTCCATACACTTTGAAGATAACTAGCGCCTTGGGTCACTGGAAGAGATGGAAAAATGCTGAGAGGGAAGAGAGCATGGAGGATACACTACAACAGGTCATCTTTCACTCATAGTATCAGTCTTCCCCAGCGTCTAGGCAGGAGCTATCTCACTTATATTTAGAAGTAAGTGGCCTAATACTTACAAACATCAAAATATTGACCAGGAAATACGTTGCTCGTTTCAGGCAAGAGTTTAAATAGACAACACTGATTTAGATATTAATTTAAAAATATATACAATTATCCCATAGACCAAATGCATATTGAATTAAAAAAAAAATAAGCATTGGGAATAGGTTGACATCTGGCGGGGGAAATTTGAATATTTTATTAGACGAAAGGAAACATCTCCTGAATGGCGAGTAATAAAAATAATATATCCCTTTTCCTTAAAAAAAATTTGGTCCCAAATTTTTAAAACATCAAAATAGA
>NC_137031.1:20480724-20493224 GCF_032717465.1 Coenobita brevimanus
ATAAAGGAATCAACAGTATACACAATGGTAATAAGTTGCATTCATCCTTACCTGACATACATGGTTGCAGTGTCTGGGAAGGTGAATGTAGTGAAGTAAAGGACTAAGTAACTATTATAATGGATGTGATGGGTCGTATTGTGACAGATTTCGTTGCCCATCTTCCTCAGCTATTTATTTTGCCTCTTGTAGCTATGAGCCTTCATGGGCTCATAGCTACCCCCTGGGGGTAGGGTTTTTTTTTCAAAAATACTCCCCGAGTATCCCTGCTTGTTGTAAAAGGCGACTAAAAGGGTTGCCGGAGGGTTAGTGCCCCTCCCCGGAAAACAACTAACTAAAAAAAACAAACAATAAGCCTCGGATAAGGACTGACCAAACGATGACGACGAAGGACCAGACAAAGGACATGGTAATTGGAAATTGGAATGTAAGGGGAGCGAATGATGAGGTGAAAGAGAGATTGTCCATGTGCTTGAGGGTGCGAAAGTGGATGTATGTGGAATGACTGAAACAAAATGGAGAGGAGAAAGTGTGAGAGAATGGGAGTATGGATGGGGTATATGTGCAGGAGTAGGTGAGAATGAGAGGGCGAAGGAAGGAGTATGTATAGTTGTGAGTAAAAGATGGAAGAGGAGCATAAGACAGTATGGATCAGTTGGGTCAAGGATTGTGTGGGTAAAGTTGAAAGTTGGAATACAAATGTGGGCGATTGTGTGTGTGTATGCACCAACGCAAGATCGTGCTAGAAGAGTGAGAGAAGAGTTCTGGACAAATGTAGAAATGTGCATGGAAAAGTTTGGAAGGAATGAGAGAGTGTTTTTGATTGGTGATATGAATGGTGAAGTTGGGAATGTGAAGGTGGATGGAATTGTTGGTGAGTGGGGTGTGCTTGCTGAGATAGATGAGAATGGGAGTGCGTTAGTGGACATTTGTGCTGGGAGGGGGTTGGTGATAGCCAATACCCTCTTCAGGCATTAAATGATCCACAGGTATACATGGCGAGTGATGAGAAGGGTGGGTGGCGAACTGAATGAATGGAAGGCAATGATTGATTATGTGTGTGTGGATGAAAGGATGCGAAGATGTGTAATGGATGCAAGAGTGTATAGAGGTTGGGGGAGTGGACTTTCTGACCACTACTTGGTGGTGGCCAGAATTAGAGTTCAAGTAAGATGGAGGAATAGAAGAAGGGAAAGATGAGAGGAAGGAGTAGTTGCAAGGAGAATGGAAAGGTTACAAGAGGATGAGAAAAAGGCAGACTATAAGAGAGAAGTGGAGGAACGATTGGGCAATTATGAATTGGAGCAGATGGGAGACGTGGAAGGTGTGTGTAGCATATTTACAGAAGAAATATGTGCAGCATGTGATGTGGTGTGTGGAAGGAAGAGAAGACGGAGGGGGGTGCAAGGAACAGCGTGGTGGACTGAAGAGGTGAAACAGGCTGTGACACAAAAGAAGAAAGCATACAATGAATGGATGAGAAAGAGGGGCGTGGAAGAAGTTGAGAGGCAGAAGAGAAAGTTATATGTACTTGTAGAAAGAAAGAGAGAGGTAAAGAGATTAGTAAGAGAGAGTAAGAAGAGAGTGGATGAGGAATTTGGAAGGAATTTGAGTGTAAAGTGGAGGGACTGTAAGAAAATATTCTGGAGAGAGGTGAAAAGAGTAAGACAGGGTGGAAGTGAAGTTAGCAGGGGAGTGAAAGATAAAAATGGTAGATTACTAGTGGAGAAGGGAGAAAAAGTGAGCAGATGGAGAGAACACTTTAAGGAATTGTTGATCATAGAGCATGGAAGTAATGCGAGTATAAGTGGCTGGGGAATGGCTGGGAGAAGGAGGGAGGTGAGAAGACAGGAAGAAATCAGTAGGATAGAAGTTGTGGAAGCAATGAAGAAAGTTAAATCGGGGAAAGCCCCAGGAATTGATGGAGTGTGTGGTGAAATGCTGAAACATGGGGGAGAGATAGTAGTAGAATGGATGTGGAAGATGTGCAGATTGGCCTGGGAGGAAGGTAGAGTCCCGGAGGATTGGAAGTCAGGTATAATTATTCCCTTGTACAAAGGAAAAGGGGAAAAAGAAGTGTCTGGTAATCATAGGGGCATTTGTTTTCTTAGTATAATAGGAAAAGTGTATGGTAGGGTACTTATTGACAGAGTTAGAGAAAGAACAGAGAAATTAGTTGGAGAAGAACAGGGAGGCTTTAGGAAGGGAAGAGGTTGTGTAGATCAGATATTCATTCTTAGATCTTTAGTGGAAATGTTTCTAGAGAAGGGAAAGAAGTTGTATGCGGCTTTCATGGATTTGGAGAAAGCATATGACAGGGTGGATAGACAAGGATTGTGGAAAGTGTTAAGAATATATGGAGTAGATGGGAAGTTGTTGAACGCTGTGAAGAGTATGTACGATGGTGCAAAGGCTGCAGTGCGTGTGGATGGTGAACTAAGTGAATTTTTCTCTTTGAAAGTTGGTTTGAAACAGGGATGTGTCATGTCTCCATGGTTGTTCAATCTGTACATGGATGGGGTAATAAAAGAGGTACAAGGTAGGGTAGTAGATGTTGGAGTGGCCCTGGTGAGAGAGGATAGTGTTTGGAAACTCCCTGTACTGTTGTTTGCAGATGATACTGTGTTGTTGAGTGAAGACGAAGGGGAGCTGCAAGGCTTGGTGGATGAGTTTGAGAGAGTGTATAAGAAACGGAATCTAAAGGTGAATGTAGGGAAGAGTAAAGTGATGGTCTTTGAGATAGGTGAAGTCAGTGAATGTACAGCGAGGTTGGATGGTGAGGAATTGGAAAATGTGAGTACGTTTAAGAACTTAGTGTGATGAGTAAGGATGGAGGTTTAGAGGGTGAAGTGCTTGAAAGGGTACAGCAGGGAAGAAAGGTTGCTGGTTCTTTGAAAGCAGTGATAAGAAACAGGGAAGTGAGCATGGAAGTGAAAAAGTTACTACATGACAGTATTGTGATACCAACTCTAACGTACGGAAGTGAAGCTTGGACGTTGTTGGAAGGACACAAGTCAAGAGTGAAAGCAGTGGAAATGAGTTTTTGAAGAGGAGCATATGGAGTCACATGGAGAGAGGGTGACGAATGAGGATATAAAGGAGCGTTGTGGTGCTGATGTGGATGTGATAGGAAGCGTTATGAGGAACACACTGAGGTGGTTTGGCCATGTGGAGAGGATGGAGGGTGAAAGACTGACGAAGAGAGTGTATGTGAGAGAGGTGGAGGGGGGAAGAGGGAGGGGGAGGCCGAGGATGAGATGGAGGAATTGGGTGGAGAGGTATATGAGAGAGGGGGGTGTGAGTTGGGAGCAGGGCAGTGAAATGGCGGGGGACAGGGCGACTTGGAGGCGATTTGTTTGTGGCCACCCCAAACGGGATTGATGCGTCTGGCAATAGATAGATAGATAGATAGAAAACCTTATTAGTAATGTATGAAGGAATATTATGATGCAGTAGGTTAAATAAATTGCTCAAAAAGAAGTCTTAATGAAGCTTGACATCAAGCCTTAGGTATGGGAGTAGAGTACTGTGTGTTGGAGCGGGTGAACCCGGTGGACTGCAGGACTGTACTGTGATACATGAAGACTTACACAGAAGATACAGTGCCAGGACACAATATCTCACAGTATTTTCACCTGACTTTCGGCCTCGTATGGTATAATTACTGATACTGGCGTGCTGCGGTGAAAAGACTTAACTGTCATGAAGACCTAAGAGTGTTGATACAGTGCCAGGACTTACACAGTAGATACGGTGCCACAGAACAGTATCTCACAGTATTCTCACCTAACATCCAGCTTCCAGGGCGGCGTCAACATAACTCCCGGGTACCTGTGTGTTGGAGCAGGTAAACCCGGTAGACTGCAGGACTGTACTTATGATACCTAAGGACTTACACAGTAGATACAGTGCCACAAAACAGTAAATCACCGTAACTTCTCACCTGACATCCAGCTTCCAGGGTGGCGTCGGCATAATATCCGGGCACCTGTGTGTTAGCGCAGGTGAAGCCGGTCAGCGGGACGGAGGCGAGGATGGGATAGTCCACGCCTGCAACGCCGCCCCCTCCGATGGCAGAGCTCAACACGGTGATGGGGTCCACGAAGCCGTTGATCCCATTACCGTTGATGCCGTTGATTCCGTTGATACCGTTACCATTGATACCATTGATCCTGTTGATGCTGTTACCGTTGAGACCGTTTGTGAAGCCATTACCGATGCTTGTTCTACCGTTTCCGTTGATGGCACCGTTTCCGTTAGTGTACCCATTACCGTTGATTGGACCGTTTCCGTTAGTGTACCCATTACCGTTGATTGGACCGTTTCCGTTAGTGTACCCATTACCGTTGATTGGACCGTTTCCGTTAGTGTACCCATTACCGTTGATTGGACCGTTACCGTTGATTGCACCGTTTCCGTTAGCGTACCCATTACCGTTGATTGGACCGTTGCCGTTGATGGCACCGTATCCGTTAGTGTACCCATTGCCGTTGATTGCACTGTTACCGTTGATTGCACCGTTACCGTTGATTGCACCGTTACCGTTGATTGCACCGTTACCGTTGATTGCACTGTTACCGTTGATTGCACCGTTACCGTTGATTGCTCCATTGCCATTGATGACACCGTTGCCATTACCGTTGACAGCTCTGTTGCCGTAAGAGTAACCATTACCATACACAGCTCCATTACCGTTGATTGCACCGTTACCATTGATTGCTCCATTGCCATTACCGTTGATAACTCCATTACCGTTGGTGTAGCCATTACCGTTACCGTTGATGAGTCCGTTACCGTTGATTGCTCCATTACCGTTGACTGCTCCGTTACCGTTGATTGCACCATTACCGTTGATTACTCCGTTACCGTTGACTGCACCATTACCGTTGATTACTCCGTTTCCATTACCAATACCGTAAAAATAACCGTTACTATTGCCACTGATTGCCCCGTTACCGTTACCGTTGATTGCTCCGTTACCGTTACCCTTGATTGCCCCGTTACCGTTGATTGCTCCATTACCGTTGATTGCTCCTTTTCCGTTACCAATGCCGTATGAATAGCCGTTACTGTTAATTACTCCATTACCGTTACCGGTGATTGCTCCATTACCGTTGATTACACCATTACCGTTGCTGTTAGTATAGCCGTTACCATTGATTACTCCTTTACCGTTGCCGTTAGTATAGCCGTTACCGTTGACTGCTCCGTTACCGTTGATTACTGCGTTACCATTGCCGTTGATTTCTCTGTTACCGTTGATTGCTCCATTACCGTTGATTGCTCCTTTTCCGTTACCAATGCCGTATGAATAGCCGTTACTGTTAATTACTCCATTACCGTTACCGCTGATTGCTCCGTTACCGTTGATTACTCCTTTACCGTTGATTACATCGTTACCGTTGCCGTTAGTATAGCCGTTACCGTTGATTACACCGTTACCGTTGCCGTTAGTATAGCCGTTACCGTTGATTACTCCGTTACCGTTGAATACTCCGTTATCATTACCGTTGATTGCTCCGTTACCAGTGGTTGCTTCATTACCGTTAAGGCCACTGCCGCTTGCTCCATAACCATTAACAGCACCGTTGCCATTTCCGTTGATCCCGTTGATTCCGTTTCCGTTTCCGTTGATTCCGTTACCGTTACTTGGCGGTAGGTAGGTATTCTGAGCCAGACACGCTCCCAACAGGGCTGAGAGAGAGAGAGAGAGAGAGAGAGAGAGAGAGAGAGAGAGAGAGAGTTAAAAATGTAAATAACAGTGCTAAATATACGCAAAATATATATAATAATAATAATAATAATAATAACAATAATAATAGTAGTAGTAGTAATAGTAATAGTAGTAGTAGTAGTAGTAGTAGTAGTAGTAGTAGTAATAATAGTAGTAGTAGTAGTAGTAGTAGTAGTAGAGGTCAGGTACTGAAAGGCGTCTGGCCATAGAGAAACAGATCAATAGAGATTATACCTAAGGCGTCTGGCGATAGGTAGATAGATAGATAATTAGGGCGTCTGGCGATAGATAGAGAGGATATTGAGAACGTCTGGCTATAGATTGATAGAGATGGTATAGGGCGTCTGGCAATAGAGATGTTGCGTAGGGCGTCTGGTAATAGATAGATAGCAATGAAACTATATGGTGTCTGGCAATAGATAGATATATAGATAGATAGATAAATAGGTTGATAGACAGAGTTAAACTGAACTTCACAACTCCTCACTATAAATATCCCCCTCCAAAAAAGAAAAAAAGAAAATGAAAAGAAAAAAGATGTCGAGAGCAAGAAAGATGGTCCAGCTAAATGTATTTCTAAAACTTTTAAATTCTCGTCTAAAAGTCCTTCAGGCTACTGTGAGTACAAGCTGGATGTGCTAAATGTACTACCGCTTCCCCTAAGACCAGGAACAAGTGCGCACGAGTGTACATCCCCTCCCAGTGGCCAGGAACAAGTGCACACGAGTGTACATCCCCTCCCAGTGGCCAGGAACAAGTGCACACGAGTGTACATCCCCTCCCAGTGATCAGGAACAAGTGCACACGAGTGTACATCCCCTCGCAGTGGCCAGGAACAAGTGCGCGCGAGTTTACATCCCCCTCCTGTGACCCCGAACAATTGTGCTAGCTTGTACATCCTCAGAAACAGTTGAGCGTGAGTGAAGTTCATCCCCCTCCCCTCCACCACCACTACAGTTACCACCTCGCATTTAAGTGGCTGGATTGACCCGGAAGAGTGGCTTAACTAGGAACAGTGAAATGGCTGTCTGTCGTTGTGGTCGGGGGGGTAATAGAGACGCCTAGGGAGTCTTGTGTCCTGTCCACTCACACACAAAGTCAAGTTGAAAAAGCGTAGAGGGTTAGAGCTAGCTTATTTTAGAGTTAGAGCTGGGTTAGGTTTGGCTTATACAGTATAACAGCTAATAAGAACATATATATCATTATAGTAACAGGTATATTTTTGGATGCTGCCTAAAGGTAATATATAACTGAAGCAATATTTAATTATAAACTTAATGGCATATATTACGAGTATCGCTATACTTGAAAATATACTATACAACCTTACATGTAAAATATATTATGCTTATCTCCCTATCTATCTGCCTGTCTACCTATCTATCTATCTAAACATTAATCCATTTTCTTACCAGCAAATATCAGCTGCCTCGTTATCCTAGCCATGTCTTCTTCGAGGACGACTTGAGGGTAAACTAAAGCTCAAGATGGAGAACCAGCCACCAATGTAGGCAATTAATGGGATGGGGAGCTTTGGGGAGAGGAGCAGGCAGTTGTGATAGGAGAGGAGGGGAGCTGAAGACTATGCCTGGAAAGGAGAGCGAGCGCCGTATATACTGACTGTGAGGACCTCGGCAGTGACGCAATATCTCTCAGTGGAGGAAAAGGAGGGAAGATGGGGTGGAGGGAGGGAGAGAGGAAGCGCAAAGTATAAAGGAGGAATGAAAGCATTTTTTTTTTTTTTATGCGGGGAAGAAGGAACCAAAGGCCATGAGCCCGCAACACAATAATAAACAGGGCTGGATAGATAGAAGAAGGGAAAGATGGAGGGCAATAGATAAAGGAGGAATGAGGGCAGGTACAGATAACGCGATAGATAAGCAGGACTGGACAGATAGAAGGAGGGAAAGACAGAGGGCAATAGATAAAAAAGGAATGAGAGCAAATATTGATAACAAAATGGATGGAGTGAAGAGGAATGGGAAAGACAGAGAGCAAAGGGGAATGAAAATTGGAAAGCAAGATTGGATAATGGCTGAGGTTAAGAAATAGGAGAATTTGGTTAATGGCAGGAGAGAGAGAGAGAGAGAGAGAGAGAGAGAGAGAGAGAGAAGAGAAGAAAAAATGGAGGAAGGCAGAAAATAAAACAAAATCGAGAACATGAAAAACAAGATAAAATGATGTTACTTTGATAAGGAGAGTATTTTTCACAGTTACTCGAGAGACAGAATACTTTGCAGTCACACTGATTGGCTTAGAATACTTTGCACATCTGGAAGTAATATATAGTACATATTACATCTTAGTTTACTTAGTGTTATTAATAGCACACTGATATGGTAATAGTTTGCCTCAATATTATGCAAGAAATTACACGAAGGCCTCCAGCACTGTGAGGGGTGAAGATTTTTTTCGTTTTTTTTTTTTTTCCACTTAAGTAAAGTCAATAGATTTTAGTCGGATCACAATACACACTTCAAGACTCCCTTACTTCCATATAGCACACCTCTTGGCTCTCAGAATTCCTTTATTTCCCCGAACTGCCTCTCTTTACAACTCGCTTCCCCAGATCAGTTTCCCCCGAACTTCGACTTACAGGACCTCAAATCCACCTGTTACAGATTTTTTTATGAATGGAGGACACCTGTATTCTGGTATACGGGTTTTTTAAAGTTGGTTTCTCCTTCCTCTATTTATCTTACTGAAGAATATATATATCAAATGCCTCCCCCCCCTTTTTTTTAAGTGTGCCTATGGTATCTGATTTTGAGCTGAGGATAGGGATAGCAAAACACGATAGCCTCCCTCATAGATGATGATGATGAAGACAATGCTGGTATTGTTAGTGATGATGATGATGATGAAGGTGATGATGATAGTGCTGCAAATGGTACTAATGTTGATGATAATGATGATGATGACTAGCATCATATTCTAGTGCTGAACTCTTTCTACAGCTCAGTACGAGATGGCAGGAAGGCAGTTATTTTTATCTAAAGTTCATTCACTTTTGCTTGGCTCAGATTTTCGTCCTTCTTGCAACCTGTTTCCCTTAGCTCATTTCAGAAGCTACTAATTCGTCTCCACATCCTTTCCACAGCACTTCTTCGTGACTAGTACCATATCCTATTCATAATCTCTTGATATAACTCAATATTCAAGATGGAGAGATGGCAATTTTTCGTCTATACTCCGTTCATTTTTACTTGGCCTGATACTTGCCATAAAACAACTAACTCAGACAAATAAATAAGTAAATAAAATGTACGTCCATCCATCCATCCATCCATCTATACATACATACATACATACATACATACATACACAACCGTCTATCCATCCATCCATCCATACATACATACATGCACACATCCATCTCTCCATCCATCCATCCATACATACATACATCCACCTATCCATCCATCCATACATACATACAGTACACACATCCATCTAGCCATCCATCCATGCATACCTGTACATACATACATAGGCTATGTACATACACAGATCCATCCATATATTCATCCATACATTCATCCATACACAGACAGACACAACACACACACACACACACACACACACACACACATCCATCCATCCATCCACACATCCATCCATCCATCCATACATACATACATACTTACACACATCTATCCATCCATCGATTCATACACACATCCATCCATCCAAGCATTCATCCATTCACACATCCATCCATCCATCCAACCATCCATATGAGGACCCATTCATACACATATCCATTCATCCATGCATGCATCCATCCATCCATCCAAGCATCCATTCATACACACATCCATCCATCCATCCATCCATCCAAGCATCCATCCAAGCATCCATTCATACACAAATCCATCCATCCATCCATCCATTCAATCATCCATCCAAGCATCCATTCATACACACATCCATCCATTCATCCATCCAAGCATCCATTCATACACAAACCCATCCATCCAGCCATCCATTCAACCATCCATCCAAGCATCCATTCATACACACATCCATCCATCCATCCAATCAACCATCCATACAGTGACACATTTTCCATTTCACTCCTGCTCACACCAAAACAGAAAAAATCGACCATAGAGCAAAGGAGGCAGGAAAAAAAATGAAGAAAAGAAGAAGGAAATTAGTCCGGGGGAAATATAGATCAGAGAGGAAGAGGAATATTACTGAGGCCTTGTTGTGAAATTGCTGCTGGATAACAGTACTGGGAGAGAGAGAGAGAGAGAGAGAGAGAGAGAGAGAGAGAGAGAGAGAGAGAGAGAGAGAGGGGGAGACAGACTTATACATATACTATATATATATATATATATATATATATATATATATATATATATATATATATATATATATATATATTCACTTACATTCAGTAGATATGCAGAGACACAGCATGTGAGAGTAGGAAAGGAAAAGGAAGAGAGAGAGAGAGAGAGATAGACCTTGTTATGAAAACGTTCCCACTTCACAAAGGAATGAGATTAAGGGCCCACATCCTTCCACCACTTTCTTAACCCCTGCACCACAGCGATTCATTCTCATTAACCTTAGACTTTACCATAGTTCACTTAGTCACTTACACTTTACACTTACACCTCTGTCATAAGTGGCAATACCTACAATTCACTATGTACTTAAGTGATAGTTGCTACACATCATCACACACGTACACTTTATACTAACACCTCTGTCTTAAGTAGTAGTACACACAGGCCACTTAAATCAACCACTTAAGTGACAACCCACACTCCACGTAATCAAGCACGTAAGTGGAAAGTTTCATCTTGCTCCGTGACCTATGGAAAAAAAAAAAAAAAAAAAACTTCATAATTAGATGAGTGTACTCATTCCCCCAAATTTGGAAAAATTTCCTTTTCGGAACTATTCTCACGGTATGCGAGTGTGAGAATAGTTCCGACCTTAACATAATTCAAACAATGATCATCCGAATCTATCCAAACTTGGTGGAAGAACTGAGAGTTATGTTTTGAGGAAGCTTATTGTGTATCAGTATAATATGTCAAAGATCAATATCACAAGGCAAGGCCAAAGTTCACCTCTCCTTGTGACCTAGGTAATTTACCTATTAGTCAAAAAAACTGTTGGTTTAATTATGGTCTATCCCTCAACCTTCCCACCAAATTTGGTTAACATCGAATAAAAAGTGTTCAAGTGATCTCATCCGGATTAAATTTTTTCCTCTCCTTGTGACCTTGATAATTAAACCATTGGTCTAAGAAATTGCAGGTTTAATCACGGTCTACCCCTCAACCTTCCAACCAGGTTTGGTTTAAATCGAAAAAAAAATGTTCACGTTACCTCATCTGGATTCCTATTTTCCTCTCCTAATGACTTTGATAATTAACCTAATGTTCTGAAAAAATTGTAGGTTTAATCATGGTTTACCCCTCAACCTTCCCACCAAGTTTGGTTAAAATCGAATAAAAACCGTTCAAGTATTTCGGTTTATTTTTTCACATTAGTTTGGGCGGTGAGATATCTAAGTTTTTATTCAATCTAATCCCAACTGGGTGGAAGGTTGAGAGGTAGTCCATATCGAGAAGCGCTATTACTTCGTCCTCATATATCCTGCAGCTTCCTTCCCCCCCCCTCTCTCCCCTTCCTTCTCCCTCCTCCCCCTTCCTTCCCCCTTCCCCACCTCCAACCTCCCCTCCCAACTCCTTACTACGCAGGTAATTGGCAGGTATGGGGGAGCCTTATACTTCACTGCCATAGCCTCTTGTGGGTGGAAAAGGGGTTTGTGTGTGTGTGTGTGTGTGTGTGTGTGTGTGTGTGTTTGGTGTTATTGTTGCTATTATGTGTTGTTTGTTTTACTGTGTAGTGTTGTGAGATGTAGTTAATATAATTCTCTCTCTCTCTCATTCTGGCTGTGGGTCTAGTTTTGAGTCTCTTGCTCTCACTCGTTCTCTTCCTCTCACTCTCCACATTCCCTCTTTTCACCCTTCCTTCCTTTTCTTCCTCCCTCCTTCCCTCTCTCCTTCCTTGCTTCCTTCCTTCCTTCCTTCACTCCATCATAACATCAAAACTAAACCAACAGATCGGTATATAAGCGACCAAACACAAGCCCGTCTGTTTACAATTTGTCAGGCGTTCGTGTAGTTGCAAATTGATCAATCCGGATTCCTTTGCGCATCCAGACGAGATGTGGGAATTGAAAGTTGACTGCTTAGAATTGCTAGACACAGGTGAGTGAGAATCAGTCATAGAACCGAGATTGATAGTGGAAAGAGATGTGGAGTGTATTAAGTATGTTTGGGTATGTGGAGAGAATGGGAAATGAGGGACTGACTAGGAGAGTATGAGCGAGTTGTTGGGAAGGAGGGGAAGAGGGAGACCGAGGATGAGATATAGGGACAATTTGGAGAGGTGTATGAGTGAGGGGTGTGTAAGTTGAAGAGGGGAGGGGAAGGGAGGCCAAGGATGAGGTGGAGGATGAGGTGGAGAAGTATATGAGTGACGGAAGGGTGAGTTGGAGAGAAGGCAGCCTGATGGTAGAAGACAGGGGGACATAGAGGCAATAGATAGATAGATGGATAGATGGATAAATAGATACTAAGTGGGCTGAGAAGGATACAAACGTTGTGTAGGAGTGATATTGACGATGGGGAAAGTGTGTGTGTGTGTGTGTGTGTGTGTGTGTGTGTGTGTGTGTGTGTGTGTGTGTGTGTGTGTGTGTGTGTGTGTGTGTGTGTGTGTGTTTTAGAGTGAGCCATAT
>NC_137031.1:20498224-20548224 GCF_032717465.1 Coenobita brevimanus
ACGGAGGGGGGTGCAAGGAACAGCGTGGTGGACTGAAGAGGTGAAACAGGCTGTGGCACAAAAGAAGAAAGCATACAATGAATGGATGAGAAGTAGGGGCGTGGAAGAAGTAGAGAGGCGGAAGAGAGAGTTATATGTGGAAAGGAAGAGAGAGGTGAAAAGATTAGTAAGAGAGAGTAAGAAGAGAGTGGATGAGGAATTTGGAAGGAATTTGAGTGTAAAGTGGAGGGACTGTAAGAAAATGTTCTGGAGAGAAGTGAAAAGAGTAAGACAGGGTGGAAGTGAAGTTAGCAGGGGAGTGAAAGATAAAAATGGTAGATTACTAGTGGAGAAGGGAGAAAAAGTGAGCAGATGGAGAGAACACTTTAAGGAATTGTTGAACGTAGAGGATGGAAGTAATGCGAGTATAAGTGGCTGGGGAATGGCTGGAAGAAGGAGGGAGGTGAGAAGACAGGAAGAAATCAGTAGGATAGAAGTTGTGGAAGCAATGAAGAAAGTTAAATCGGGGAAAGCCCCAGGAATTGATGGAGTGTGTGGTGAAATGCTGAAGCATGGGGGAGAGATAGTAGTAGAATGGATGTGGAAGATGTGCAGATTGGCCTGGGAGGAAGGTAGAGTCCCGGAGGATTGGAAGTCAGGTATAATTATTCCCTTGTACAAAGGAAAAGGGGAAAAAGAAGTGTCTGGTAATCATAGAGGCATTTGTCTTCTTAGTATAATAGGAAAAGTGTATGGTAGGATACTTATAGACAGAGTTAGAGAAAGAACAGTGAAATTAATTGGAGAAGAACAGGGAGGCTTTAGGAAGGGAAGAGGTTGTGTAGATCAAATATTCATTCTTAGATCTTTAGTGGAAAAGTTTCTAGAGAAGGGAAAGAAGTTGTATGCGGCTTTCATGGATTTGGAGAAAGCATATGACAGGGTGGATAGACAAGGATTGTGGAAAGTTTTAAGAATATATGGAGTAGATGGGAAGTTGTTGAACGCTGTGAAGAGTATGTACGATGGTGCGAAGGCTGCAGTGCGTGTGGATGGTGAACTAAGTGAATTTTTCTCTTTGAAAGTTGGTTTGAAACAGGGATGTGTCATGTCTCCATGGTTGTTCAATCTGTACATGGATGGGGTAATAAAAGAGGTACAAGGTAGGGTAGTGGATGTTGGAGTGGCCCTGGTGAGAGAGGATAGTGTTTGGAAACTCCCTGTACTGTTGTTTGCAGATGATACTGTTTTGTTGAGTGAAGACGAAGGGGAGCTGCAAGGCTTGGTGGATGAGTTTGAGAGAGTGTGTAAGAAACGGAACCTAAAGGTGAATGTAGGGAAGAGTAAAGTGATGGTCTTTGAGAGAGGTGAAGTTAGTGAATGTACAGCGAGATTATATGGTGAGGAATTGGAAAATGTGAGTACGTTTAAGTATTTGGGTAGTGTGATGAGTAAGGATGGAGGTTTGGAGGGTGAAGTGCTTGAAAGGGTACAGCAGGGAAGAAAGGTTGCTGGTTCCTTGAAAGCAGTGATAAGAAACAGGGAAGTGAGCATGGAAGTGAAGAAGTTACTACATGACAGTATTGTGATACCAACTCTAACGTACGGAAGTGAAGCTTGGACATTGTTGGAAGGACACAACTCAAGAGTGAGAGCAGTGGAATTGAGTTATTTAAGAGGAGCCTGTGGAGTCACGTGGAGAGACAGGCTGACGAATGAGGATATAAAGGAGCGTTGTGGTGTTTATGTGGATGTGATAGGAAGCGTTATGAGGAACACACTGAGGTGGTTTGGCCATGTGGAGAGGATGGAGGATGAAAGACTGACGAAGAGAGTGTATGTGAGTGAGGTGGAGGGGGGAAGAGGGAGGGGTAGGCCGAGGATGAGATTGAGGGATGGGGTGGAGAGGTATATGAGAGAGGGGGGTGTGAGTTGGGAGCAGGGCAGTGAAATGGCGGGGGACAGGGCGACTTGGAGGCGATTTGTTTGTGGCCACCCCAAACGTTATTGAGGCGTCTGGCAATAGATAGATAGATAAGTTGGATTTGGAGGATGGTATACGTTTATTGATATCTGGCCGACAGGACGGAATGCATTACCAGGGAGTAGGATTGTTGCTGTGTTGTAAGGCAAATAAGGCTTTATGTGAGTGGGATCCTATAGATAAGCGATTGTTATACGCACGGTTTAAATCAAATCATGGCAACATCAGTCTGTTTGTGTGTTATGCACCTACTAATGATGCACTCGATGAAAGGAAAGACACATTTTATGAAAAGTTGCAAGAAGGAGTAGGAAGGGTACCTAGACATGATGTTTTGATATGCGTTGGAGACTTTAATGCAGTAATAGGCTGTTCATATGAGGGATTTGAGGCATGTATGGGTAAGATGGGAGTTGGTAGTAGGATGAGTGAAAACGGAGTGAGGTTTGGAAGCTTCTGTCTAGCAAATGACTTAGTCATCGGGGGCACACTCTTTCAGCATTGCAATATACACAAGACAACTTGGATGTCGCCGTGTGGAAAATATAAAAATCAGATTGATCACATCGCTATCAGTAGGAGGCATAGAAGTTCTCTGCTAGATGTTCATGTTAAACGGGGAGCGGATATTGGTAGTGACCATCAACTCAGCATTGCAAAAATAAGGTTTAAACTTAAAAATCAGAAGAAGGAAAAATCTGGTGTTGGTAGATACGATATTGTTAAGCTTAGAAGGCAAGGAGAAGAAAAGGAGGAATTCAGATTAGAATGCAGAAATAGGTTTTTGGTGTTGGAAACGTTGGAAGAGGGGGAGAGAAGTGTAGATGAGATGTGGGAGGATGTGAACAAAGTTTTGCATGAGACTGCTGAATGTACGATTGGAAGGAGACATAGATTCAGGAGAAAGAAATGGATATCAGAGGAAACGTGGGATATGATAAAAAAGAGAGGTGAGGCTAAATTGAGGAGTGAGATGCAATGCGTTGATGAACGAGAGATTGAATTAGCAAGAGCTGCGTACTGGAGTTTGAATTCAGAAGTAAGAAGGTTAGCTAGGAGAGATAAAAGAAGATGTGTGGATGAAAAGTTTGCAGAGACTGAAATCTTAATAAACAAAAATGATGGACAGAGTCAAAGAATAGCATATGAATCGATTAGAGAACTGAGTGGTAATGCAGGTAAACGCAAGGAAATACCAGTTAGAGACAGGGAAGGAAATTTATTGACCAAAGATGGAGATATTAAAAATAGATGGAAAGAGCATTTTGAGACAGTTCTTAATAGACCAATACCACCAGAAGAGGATATACCGTCTGCTCAGGAAGATTTAAATATAGAAACAGGACAGTTGAGGCTTGCAGAAGTGGAGAAAGCAGTAAAACAGTTAAAGAATAATAAGGCACCAGGGGAGGATGGTTTATTTCCGGAAATGTTTAAAGTGGAGGGGGATAGATTAATAATGATCTTGACCAAGCTATTCAATAAGATATGGGTGACGGGGTTACTACCATCAGTTTGGAAGAATGGTGTAATTGTTAAAGTTCCGAAGAAGGGAGACCTGAGTGAATGTGGTAATTGGAGGGGAATCTCTTTGTCACCGATAGCTTTGAAAGTTTTCAGTAGAGTGTTGTTAAATAGCTTGGAGCCGGTGGTTGAGGGTATTCTGAGGGATGAACAGGCTGGTTTTAGAAAGGGACGTGGTTGCAATGATCAGATCTTTATAGTTAGGCATTTGATGCAGCAAGTTAATGAAATGAGAGTACCGTTAAGTCTTTGTTTTGTTGATTTTGAAAAGGCTTTTGATAGTGTTTCGAGAGAGACTATGGGGAAGATCATGAGACATTATGGAATACCAGAGGAGTTTGTGAGGGTCATTATGAACATGCATGAGGACACATTTTGTAAAGTGATGGTTGATGGTTGTCTGAGTGATTCGTTTGAAGTCAAGTCCGGAGTAATTCAAGGTGGTGTTCTATCGCCTTTACTATTTATATTGGTCATTGATTACATTATGAAACGCATTGGAACAGAAACCGGTGCAGGTATACTTTGGGGAGAGAACAGGAAACTTTTGGATTTAGATTATGCAGATGATATAGTTTTGATTTGTGATGGGCCAGAAGAGATGCAGAGAGTGTTGGACTGTTTGGTGAGTGAAGGTCGCACGGTGGGTTTGGTTATTAATTGTGGAAAAACTGAAATAATCAACATGAATATGGAAAATGAGCAGGAATGTGTAATTGGAGGTATGGTTGTAAAGCAAGTTGATAGGTTTAAATATTTAGGTACTTATTTAGCCAAGGATGGTTTTTTGAACTTTGAATTCGAGGAAAGGTTAAAAAAGGCTAATCAGGCAATGGGAATGCTTAAAAATATTTGGAATAATAACAATTTTTCTGTGCACACAAAAATCAAACTTTATAAGGTAATGGTTAGGAGTATCTTAATTTATGGACACGAGTCATGGTACAGCACAGTGACTATGGAAAATAAATTCTTGGTGTTTGAAAAAAAAAGGCACTTAGAAGAATATTAGGAGTTAAGTGGTGGGAAAGGATACCAAATAGCAGAATTAGGGAAATAACGGGAGTGCAGCCGGTCGATGAATATGTTAGGTTCTCACGATGGAAGTGGCTAGGACATGTATATAGGAGACAGGGAATAGTACGAGGTACACCAGGGTGGGTGGCACTTGGTAGGAGAGGTAGAGGAAGGCCAAAAGAGACGTGGGTGAGGACAATGAGACGGGAAGCTGGAGATGAGTGTTGGGGAGTTCTTGAGGAGTTAGCACAAGATAGGATGTGGTGGTGTGAGTTCATCGAGGCCCTATGCATCCCCGAGGGTGCCACAGGAAATGATATATATATATATATATATATATATATATATTGTTACATAGCCTATGATTTCATCATCCTTTGTGTAATTTTAACGCACAGTTGCTGCATGTTTGATCACGAGCGTGTTCTGCCTCAGTCCCCCCCTTCTACCGTTATAGTAGAGTAAGTCGATCTCTCTGTTATTCAGAGCGGGATTTTCAGCTCTTTGTCCCCATGGCTTCATTTGCGCGTCCTTCTTACAAGTTGTATCAAGCTCTCCTGGCCCCTATAAATTGAGCTCAGTCTCTGCATCATTGCCACTTAGATCTGCTCCTCATTTTGTTCACATCTCTGTCCTCCCCTGTACAGATATTATTATTGTGAGTGCTCAAGAAATCTCCAAACATCTAACAGCTGTGTGTAATTTGAGTATAAGTGTTATTGCATTTTTTTCTTGTACTGTGTAGCATAAGGTTAATTCTTAGGCCTAGTGAGGTTTTTGATTGATGTTGGGTTTTATGTCAGTCATTTTTGATAATAGTTTGTGTCTGTAATAATTTATCTGGCATTCACTGAGTATTATCTGGTATCTCATTTTATCAGGGTTGACTTAGATAAATTTACTCTTGCTAATTTCGTGTTAATAGAGGCTATTGCAGTTAACCATATATTTAACCTGTTTATTTGCCATTACATTATCCTTACGAGTTCTGAATGTTTTGTTGTTAGTTTGAGCATTAAACTTTAACTTGTAATTTTACCTAACGCTTTTGTTTTGAACCTGGAACTTTACGGGACAGTAGTGATTTTTAGCATTCTCACTTAAAGTGTACATTATCTTTCTCTGTTCCGTAACATAAATTTGGCGACCTCATATCAGGATATTCAGGATATTATCATAAGGATATTGCTCGATATTTTGTGACTGTTACTTATTCATGATGTCTACTATTACTACACTTGATGAAGCCAAAGATTTTTTGTCAAATGTGCAAACAGTGTGTGATGTAGAAAACAGAACAAAGAATGAACTTAAGCTTGTTGCTCAACAATTGGGAATTGCTGTTCGCTCTCATCATTCTAAAGATCAAATTGTTGACATGATTAATGAAAGCTTGTTTAATGTAACTCGTCCAAATGAGCAAACGCAGATTGAATTAGCTAAGTTACAGCTAGCCCTGCAGGAGGCTAAGGCTAAGGAGGCGGAGGCTCGTGTTAATGAGGCAAATGCTCGTATTCAAGAGGCACAGGTACAGGCTCAGGCACAAATTGAACTTGCCAGGATTCAGGCAGACCATGAGTATCGCATGAAACAAGGTGGAACTGGATCATCTAGCTCTGATGATTTTGATGTGGCTAAAAATGTTAAACTTGTCCCTCCTTTTAATGAATCTGATTTAACAAAGTATTTTCAGTTGTTTGAGAGGGTAGCTACAGGTTTTAGTTGGCCCAAGGAGTATTGGCCAGTACTCCTTCAAACTGTTCTCACCGGTAACGCTCAAGTAACTTATGCATCTTTGCCTCAGGATCAATCTGATAATTATGATGTAGTTAAGAGCTTGATTCTTAAGGCCTATGAGCTTGTTCCTGAAGCTTATAGAGTAAAATTTAGGACAACTTACAAGCAAGATAAGCAATCCCATGTTGAGTATGCAAAAATCATAGAAGATCTGTTAGAGCAGTGGTTAAATTCTAAGAATGTGGATTCTGATTTTGGTAAATTTAAGCAGATGATTTTGCTGGAGGACTTCAAAAGGTGTATTTATAAAGTTGTAAGCCTATATCTTGATGAGAAAAGAATAGATAATTTGTCTGATGCTGCAGTTTTAGCTGATGAATATGTTCTCACTCACAAGAGATATTCTAAAGAAAAAGGGAAAGCTGAGAGTAAGTACGTTGCCTCTACTCAGAGTACAGGTAACAGGAAAGAGAATAAAGATGATGTTTCTCAGGAAGTAAATACCAGCTTCACCTCTAGATTTCAGAAAAGTAAATGTACTTATTGTAGTAAGCTTGGTCATACTACGGAGAAATGTTTCAGGAGACAGCGTGATGTGAACAAAAAGGAGTCTTTAAATATTCAGTCAATTGGTCTAGTGTCCACTCTTGAGAGTTCCCAGAATTCTTTAACTGAGTTAACTGAACCTGCTTTGAGGGGTAACTTAAAATCTCATGATGGAGCTCCTCTTTTGAGCAGTAACGTGGGTGACACTGTCAAAAGTTCATGTGCTAATTTCCTGTCTGATGGTTTTGTCAGTCCTCTGCACAGTAATGACAGGAAATCAGTTAAAATATATCGTGACACAGGTGCTTGCCAATCCCTTATGCTGACCAGTGTTCTAGGCTCTAATGTTATTTCCTCTGATGAAACTGTAATCTTACAAGGTGTAGGGAATAATTACTTCTCTGTCCCTCTGTGCAGAGTTAATTTAGAGTCTGGTTTTGTTAATGGTTCCGTTATAGTTGGGTTGGTTGAGACACTCCCAATGTCAGGTGTAACTTTCTTACTTGGAAATGATATTGGTGGAAGTCAAGTGTGTCCAGCTCCTCAGTTGTCTAGTGAGCCAGTGGCTGCATCCCAGGATTGTGATGTCCCTGATGTGTTCCCTGCATGTGCTGTCACTAGGGCTAAGTCTAAAGTTACTGGTGATTTAGAGGATAATGATGATGATGATGTTATCCTAGCTGACACTTTTCTTGCTAATTTGGACCACTCATCAGATGAGGCAGTACCCCGTAGTGTTGATAATTTGTCTCGTCAAGAGTTGGTTGAGTTGCATGTTGCTGACCCTGAGTTGAAAGGTCTAGCTAACTCTGCTTACAGTGAAGAAGAGTCAGCCGGTGCTTCTACTTGTTATTATGTAAAGTCAGGAGTACTTATGAGGAAGTGGAGACCCCCAACAGCATCAGCCGACTGTGAATGGGAGGTTGTACATCAAGTTGTCATCCCTCGTGTTTGTAGGCAGGATATCATTCGAGTGGCTCATGACTCCAGTTTGGCAGGACACCTTGGAGTGAGGAAGACTGTGGCACGCATTTTGAAACACTTCTACTGCCCAGGTATCTTCAGGGATGTTTCCTGGTATTGTAAGTCTTGTCACACCTGTCAAGTTGTGGGGAAGTGTAATCAGACCAAAAAGGTTGCACCTCTAGTTCCCATTCCTCCTTTTGAGGCGCCTTTCACCCGTGTGTTGGTGGATATTGTGGGCCCTCTTCCTAAGACTTCTTCAGGATTTTCTTATGTGTTGACCATGATTGATATGGCTACTCGTTATCCTGAAGCCATTCCACTTAGAAACATCTCAGCAAAGAACGTGGTTAAGGAAATGCTAGGGTTCTTCACAAAGTTTGGTCTGCCCAAGGAGGTACAGTCAGACCGGGGAAGTAATTTCATGTCAAACGTTTTCAAGCAGTCTCTGAAAGAGTTGGGCATCACCCAGATCACGTCTTCAGCTTACCATCCCCAGACCCAAGGAGCGTTGGAGAGATATCATCAAACACTCAAATCGATGCTCAAGAAATACTGTTTGGAACATCAGAAAGACTGGGATAAAGGTCTTCCATTCGTTGTGTTTGCCGCAAGAGAATCTCCAAATGAATCACTGGGCTTCTCACCTTTTGAACTACTGTTTGGCCATGAAGTAAGAGGACCCCTTAAGTTACTCAAGGAATGTTGGCTGTCGGAGGAAGATGACGTCAACCTGCTGGAGTATGTGATGAAGTTCAAAGAACGGCTGTCCACTGCTTTACAGCTGGCGAGAGAGAATTTAGGAGCTGCTCAGGAGAAGATGAAGACTTGGTATGATAAGAAGTCCAGGTTACGCCACTTTCAGCCAGGAGATCAGGTTTTGATTCTGCTACCAGTTCATGGGCAACCTCTTCAAGCCAAGTTTAGTGGTCCTTATTTCGTGGAGAAGAAACTCAGTGATGTCAACTATGTCATCGCCACACCAGATCGTAGAAAGAGCAAGCAACTATGTCACATCAACATGCTAAAGTTATATCACAGGCGGGACGAAAATAATCCAGTCTGCACTGTAGCTTTTCCACCCGAGTCTACAAGTGAAGTTCTCCCATGCAGCATGAGCCTGAGTGATAGTTTGGGGAAGAATCCTGATATCATGAATGATCTCCAGACTAAGCTTTCTCATCTACCTCCCAAGGAAAGGCAGGAGTTTTCGGCATTACTGCAGGAGTACCCGCAAGTGTTCCGTGCTACTCCAGGAAGAACCACTGTGTTGATGCATGATGTCGATGTTGGAGACGCAAAGCCAATTAAATTGCCTCCTTACCGTGTGAACCCAGTGAAAGTTCCTCTCATCCAGAAGGAGCTTGGCTACCTGTTGGACCACAAGATGATTGAGCCCTGTCAGAGCGAGTGGAGTTCTCCTGTCACTCTAGTCCCTAAGCCAGGTGGGTCACAGCGGCATTGCATTGACTACAGACGTGTTAATCAGATAACCGAAACAGACACTTACCCTCTCCCTCGTGTGGAAGATTGCATAGACAAGATCGGAAAGGCTAGGTACATAAGTAAGTTTGATTTGTTAAAGGGATACTGGCAAGTACCTATGACTGAACGTGCTAGGGAGATCTCATGTTTTGTAACACTAGGAAAGACTTTTGCATGTTCTGTAATGCCGTATGGTATGAAGAATGCACCAGCCACATTTCAGAAGCTCATGAATGTTGTAACAGAGGGTTTGGCAGGGTGTGTTGTTTATATTGATGATGTATTAATCTTCAGTGACAACTGGAAAGATCACCTATGCCATGTCAGTAAATTTCTTGACCGTTTAGTTCATGCTAATCTTGTAGCTAATTTATCAAAGTGTGAGTTTGGTCAAGCTTAAGTTCAGTACCTTGGGTATGTAATTGGTGATGGACATGTTGCACCACCAGGAGCTAAGGTTCAGGTTATAAGTGATCTTTCCAGACCTAAAAGTAGGAAAGAGCTACAACGATTTTTGGGAATGGTAGGTCATTACAGGAGATTTGTTCTTAACTTTTCATTTCTTGTATCACCACTTACAGACCTACTGAAAAAGGGAGTTAAATTTGTCTGGACCAATAACTGTGAATCCTCTTTCAGCAAACTTAAAGCTATCCTATTAACCCCTTAACCGCGGGGCGTCACTTTCGTGATGCTTGGGAGCAAGGGATCATACCGCGGGGCGTCGCTTTTGTGATTCTGTGTTATTTTGAATTCACCTGGGCTTTCAAGTGGGGGCTTGTATCATCTATCAGTACTGACAATGTCCAACACTAGTCAGCACTCCTAATCTCATCTGTACTCCCATACATTGTTGACAATTTAGCCATTTCTCCCCGTTCTTGACTCCCCTCCATTACCCTATCCTCTTGCCTGCCCGGCAGTGCTACGCTAAGTAAATCTTCCCTGGAATTTTTCACTGATTTCATCCATTGAAATAAGCCCTATGCCCTATTCTTATACCAAATAATATATACAAGAAAGAAATAAGGTAAGCGAGAGTGCCATACACCTGGAACTGGCTAATTATCACCTGACAACACCTCACGTGCACTCGTTCGCTAATTTTCGCTGTTTTTTTCCCCTTGAAATATGCCATATAATCTATTTTCATAATAAATATACATATAAGGAGGGAAGGGAGAAGCCTAAGTGATATTTACATTCACCTGGAACTACCTAATTTATAATGTATTGTCTAGATTTCCTGCCAATCATTTCAGTGAAATACATAGCTGTTTCAAGTGCTACGTTGGTAGTACTGAATATTCCCTAAGTAGGCCTCTATCCAGGCCGGCCCTCCTTTATCAGTTCTCTCTCATCTTCCAAAGAGGAGGTACGGCTCATCCTCTTGATGACTTCAGGGCCTTTTTCACCCCCATGCAAAGGGCCCTGTGACCTTTACCCCCTCCTAACCTCGTGTGGAAAGAGGTAAAGGGCTGACAATTGATAAAAGAGTGACTACGATCTTTCTCTTGAGTAAAACAGTGCAAGTGGAATTGTAAGTAATGTGTAAATAATGTGTAAACAGCAAGTCAAAGTAATGAATGTAAATATACGTGAACAATGGAAAACAGTTTTATAAGTTACTTCAAGTGACAGTGCATAACACAGTGTAAATAAAATAGAAATGTAAATAACGTAAATAAAATAGGGAACGTAAATAGAAATGTAAATGAGTAGTATTATAAGAATACGAGTGTATACCCTAGGAGTAATGAAAGTGAAAGTTTCATTATAGCATGTCTGAATACTATGAGTTATGAGAGTGAAGATGAAAGTGACATTCACTCTCAATGCTAGTATACAGGACGAGAAAGTGAATGCTACGTATTTTACTGAAAGAAATTGAATCCCTACAGTGACAATAAACTAATACTACTGAAGGAAACTTATGGATAAAGACTAGATATATATAAGTGTTATATAGTAATAGAAATATAAAGTGTGAGAGGTTTTATGAATAATAAATGACAGAGTACCAAGAGCGAACTAGCGCAAGTGCGGCGGTCAGACGCGCTCATAATTTTCATTGCTTTCACAGTGGGTTTTTTTTTGGAGTATGGATCCCAAACTACTTGAAAATCATAGAGTAGTGTTTATAGTGTTAATATCTGGCTGTGGTAATCATATTACAGGTTGTCGGGAAGTGTAAAGTGGAGACCTCGTTACCCAACTTCAGAGGTCTCCACAAGTCCTACGGTAACCGACGAAGGCTCAACAAACATTCCAGGAGAAAGCTGAAGGTATGTGCCATAAGCATATATAATTTTAATATTCTAGAACTAATAACTGATTTTTGGCAAATATTTTTTTAGAGTCTGTCAGAGCCCGAATAACCCCGCGGCACACGCAAAACATCGGTAAACATGCCCGCGGTGTAGGGGTTAAGTCAGCCAGTGCTCGCTACTCCAAATTTTGCTAAGCCTTTTAAGATGGCTGTTGATGCAAGTGATACAGGAGTTGGGGCTGTTTTGCTGCAAGAGGATGATCAGGGTATTGAACATCCTGTATCTTATTACAGTAAGAAGTTCACTCCACCTCAAAAGAACTACTCAACTATTGAGAAAGAGCTTTTGGCCTTGATTTTGGGTTTACAGCATTTTTCATTTTATTTGTGTTCTGGTTTTGACCCCATAGTCATTTATACCGATCATAACCCACTGAAATTCCTTAGTAAGTTTAAAGATAAAAATCAGAGATTGACAAGATGGAGTCTACTTCTTCAGGAGTATTCATTAGACATACAACATGTCAAGGGGAAAGAAAATGTTATTGCAGATTGCTTATCTAGACTTTAGACAGATTGTTTTAGAGTAATAAGAAATTTCCTTTGTAAATTTCTTTTTCTTTGTGGGGAGGTGTTACATAGCCTATGATTTCATCATCCTTTGTGTAATTTTAACGCACAGTTGATGCATGTTTGATCACGAGCGTGTTCTGCCTCAGTCCCCCCCTTCTACCGTTATAGTAGAGTAAGTCGTTCTCTCTGTTATTCAGAGCGGGATTTTCAGCTCTTTGTCCCCATGGCTTCATTTGCGCGTCCTTCTTACAAGTTGTATCAAGCTCTCCTGGCCCCTATATAATGAGCTCAGTCTCTGCATCATTGCCACTTAGATCTGCTCCTCATTTTGTTCACATCTCTGTCCTCCCCTCTACAGATATTATTATTGTGAGTGCTCAAGAAATCTCCAAACATCTAGCAGCTGTGTGTAATTTGAGTATAAGTGTTATTGCATTTTTTCTTGTACTGTGTAGCATAAGGTTAATTCTTAGGCCTAGTGAGGTTTTTGATTGATGTTGGGTTTTATGTCAGTCATTTTTGATAATAGTTTGTATCTGTAATAATTTATCTGGCATTCACTGAGTATTATCTGGTATCTCATTTTATCAGGGCTGACTTAGATAAATTTACTCTTGCTAATTTCGTGTTAATAGAGGCTATTGCAGTTAACCATATATTTAACCTGTTTATTTGCCATTACATTATCCTTACGAGTTCTGAATGTTTTGTTGTTAGTTTGAGCATTAAACTTTAACTTGTAATTTTACCTAACTCTTTTGTTTTGAACCTGGAACTTTACGGGACAGTAGTGATTTTTAGCATTCTCACTTAAAGTGTATATTATCTTTCTCTGTTCCATAACAATATATTTATATATATATATATATATATATATATATATGTCTGTCTCAGTGTCTATCTATCCATCTACCTACCTATCCTTGTCTGTCTGTCTGTTTATCATGTCTCTCTGTCTATCTCTGTCTGTCTACTTGTCTCACTATTTACCGATCGATTTTTTCTTTCTCTTTTCTCTCTCTTCGACAAGCAATGTGGAAGAATATAATTACATAGACTCTTGTTTTCTTTTCCATGTTTGTCTTACACATTCTCTCACTTTCTCATTCTTGGCCTCTCTCTCTCTCTCTCTCTCTCTCTCTCTCTCTCTCTCTCTCTCTCTCTCACACACACACACACACACACACACACACACACACACACACGCACACACACACACACATAGACACAGACACAGACACACACACAGACACAGACACAGACACACACACACACACACACACACACACACACACACACACACACACACACACACACACACACACACACACACACACACACACACTCCACTCTGTCTCTCTCATCATTATTATATTTGCATTCTCATTCACCTTTATGCACTGTTACGGGCGCTGGTTCCTTTTACCTCTTTACTCCAAGGACGTGAGAGAGAGAGAGAGAGAGAAAGGGGGGGAAGAGAGGGGGAAGGGAGAGGGGAGAGGTCAAAGGTCATCCGCTCTGTGCTCTTCATCTGCTCCATATGGCCTAATAGATTAAGAATAAACAGTTTCCGGTCTGAGCTAAGAATAGGCCAAGAAGAAGGTCAGTCGACTGGGGGTCAAAGGTCAAAGAATAAAAAAAAATTGTATACGAAGTGTGTAGAGGGATTTATATGGAAGGGATTTATAGAAGAAGTGTGTAGAGGGATTTATATGGAAGGGATTTATATAGGAAGTGTGTAGAAGGATTTATATGGAAGGGATTTATATAGGAAGTGTTTAGAGGGATTTGTATGGCAGGGGTTTATATATGAAGTGTGTTGAGGGATTTATATGGAAGGGATTTATATATTAATTGTGTAGTGGGATTTATATGAGACAGAAATTACATATGAAGTATGTAGAAGGATTTATATGGAAGTGATTTATGTAGGAAGTGTGTAGAGGATTTTATATGGAAGTGATTTATGTAGGAGGTATGTAGAGGGATTTACTGTATATGGAAGTGATTTATATAGTAAGTGTGTAGAGGTATTTATATCAAAGGAATGAAAGGATTTACATGGAAGGGATTTATTTATGAAGTCTGGTGGGAGATTTATTATGGAAGGAACTAATTCATGACGTGTGGAGAAGGATATTTATGGAAGGGATTTATATAGGAAGTGTTTAAAGGGATTTATATGGAAGGGATTTATATATCGAAATGGAAGAGATATAGAATAAAGTTTGATATAAAGATGTTGATTTGATATGCATGAAGCTCCCCAACACATTCTTCTAAGCGATTTATTTTATTACACCTTACTGTCTACCTCTGTGTTACATAAATGCTTCCAATATCTCCATACTCTGCATAAATTAAGTACAAAAAGATATTAAGCAGCCATCCTAAAATAAATCACTAAGGAAAAGGTGCTTGGGATTAGTCTGTTGGATGCAAAATAATATATAAAAGAAAGAAAAATATATATATATATATATATATATATATATATATATATATATATATATATATATATATATATATATATATATATATATATATATATATATATATGCCTGAATGATGGTATGGAATAAAAAAAAAATCTTTAGGATGCAAAAATAGGAAATTGTTTTTAAAATCCTACGAGCGTTTGAGTAGGGATGCAAATTGGAATGGATGCGCAGGTGGGCTCGGTCGGTATTTAGGCTAACAGGAGGGTACGGCACAGATAGGTGAGATTGTGTGTCGGGGGTGGGGTTCTTTGTGTGTGTGTGTGTGTGTGTGTGTGTGTGTGTGTGTGTGATATATATATATATATATATATATATATATATATATAGAGAGAGAGAGAGAGAGAGAGAGAGAGAGAGAGAGAGATTTTTCTGTGTGTATGTATTTCGGTGCGTGTATGATGTGATTGTGTGTGTATGGGGAGTTTGTGTGTGTGTGTGTGTGTGTGTGTGTGTGTGTGTGTGAGAGAGAGAGAGAGAGAGAGAGAGAGAGATTATGAGTGTGACTATTACACATATAAATAAACCACACACAAATTGCAGTTCCCATTGAGTGGTTAAGCCTTAATGTAAATCACAAGACTTACTCCTATATTGCATAAGATTTGGAATTGCATGGAGAGAGAGAGAGAGAGAGAGGTGCATAAGAACTGGCGTAACCTTGTACCGCGAAGTCAATGGAAGGGAAGTTAACATTCGCCATTTTGTTCTGCGCATCAGGAGGAAGGGGGGAGTGCGCAAGAAGGTGTTCGCAGGGAAAGAGGGGGGGCAGTGAGCAAGACTAAAGGGGTGGAGGGATGAGCACGAAGGAAGGGGGGGGGGTAAGTGCGCAAAAAATAAGAGTACGTAGGAAATAAGAGAAATGCGCATATAAGAACGGCCAGTGTGCAAGATAGTTATACTGTAGGTGCGCAAAGGAGAGAAGGTGTAAATGTGCGCAGAAAGATGTAAAAGGGAAGAGGATAGACAATGAACAGAACGATGTGTTTGTGTGTGTGTGTGTGTGTGTGTGTGTGAGAGAGAGAGAGAGAGAGAGAGAGGAAGCCATCGTCTGTCCACCTTCGCTTATTTTAACCAGGTAACCAGCGTGTAAGGTCAAAGGCCAATCTCTCTCTCTCTCTCTCTCTCTCTCTCTCTCTCTCTCTCTCTCTCTCTCTCTAACACACACACACACTTTAACTTTCTCACATTAATTTCACATTTTACCTCTTCAGTTCGGTGTGTGTGTGTGTGTGTGTGTGTGTGTGTGTGTGTGTGTGTGTGTGTGTGTGTGTGTGTGCGTGTGTGTGTGTGTGTGTGTGCACTCGCGTTGGTTGATCTCCCTATCATCTCTTCCTTAGCGATATAACGTTAGAAATATCTGCTTAATATCCTTTTACACGTTATGTATATAAATTGAGGTGATCTTAGAATTTACATAACAGAAGAGGACAGTAAGGTGCTGAACATTTTCAGTGTTTCAGTAGCACAGAGAGTAGGCCAGCATGCTCTCCAATACAAGTTTCTCTAAATGTCAACAGCAATCTACTGTACATGCACAGTACACAGATCACAACCTTATTACCTTAACCTGTCCTATCGCTCCGGTACGGCCTGTGGACCCTCCAAAGAAACGTCGACTGTGGCACTTTGGAACTGCGGATTGGGAGGCCCTCAGGCAGTACTTCTTTAATTTTCCCTGGAATGATTATTTCTTCCATGGCCGGGAGCCATCTGAGTGTGCCTTGCACATTACGGAGGTTATTCTGTTGGGCATGGAAACATACATTCCTTTCTCATATCCTATGACTAATGCAAGAAGCCTTGGTTTAATCACGCTTGTTCTAATTCTGTCCGCAACAAGGAGAGGGCCTATAAAAGGTACCAGAGCCAACCCACCCCTGAATCACATCTTGTTCATGTTTCTGCCCGGAATCATGCTAAGTCTGTTCTTCACTCTGCTAAAAATAATTTCATCTGTACTAAATGCTCTCAACTCTCCAACTCGAATTCTTCCCGCTCCTTCTGGCACCTTGCCAAAAACCTTTCTGACAACTTTACTTCATCATCCTTCCCTCCTCCTTTCTACTCCGATGACACTGTAGCTGTTTCTTCTACTGATAAAGCAGATCTCTATGCTCAGACTTTCTCCTCCAATTCCACCTCAGACGATTCCGGTGCTGTTCCTCCATCACTTCCTCCCTCACATTTCCTCATGACTGACATTAAAATTTCTTCAGCTGATGTATGTTCTGCCGTCACTGGCCTTAATACTAACAAGGCATATGGGCCTGATGGAGTCCCTCCTGTTATCCTCAAGAACTGTGCATCTGTGCTTACACCCTGCCTAGGTAAACTCTTTCACCTTTGTCTTTCAACTCGTACCTTTCCTTCTTGCTGGAAGTTTGCTCTCATTCAGCCAGTCAAAAATTAGGGTGACCATTCCCAACCCTCTAACTACCGTCCAATTGCTTTAACATCCTGTGTCTCAAAAGTTTGCGAGTCTATCCATAACAGAAAATTTTTTAAGCATCTTTCCTATCACAACCTTCTTTCTGATCATCAGTATGGGTTCCGTCAGGGACGCTCCACTGGCAATCATCTCACCTACCTTTCAGGCTCCTAGTCATCCTCCTTTCGGGACTTTGGCGAAAGCTTTGCCATTGCACTTGACATCTCAAAGGCTTTCGATCGAATCTGGCATAAATCTTTAATTTCCAAACTGCCCTCTTACTGTTTCTATCCTTCCATCTGTGCCTTCATCTACATCTTCCTTTCTGGTCGTTCTATAGCCGCTGTTGTAGACGGCCATCGTTCTTCTCCTAGATCTATCAACAGTGATGTTCCTCAGGGCTCTGTTCTATCACCAACTCTCTTCCTTTTATTCATCAATGATCTTCTAAGCTGTACATCTAACCCTATCCACTCATATGCTGATGATTCCACCCTTCACCTTTCCATTTGGTTCCCGCAACGCCCATCTCAGCAGTTACCTCAACAAACAAGGGATGAGGCTATTGAACACCTAATGTCTGACTTGGCTCGTATCTCTGACTGGGGTAAAAATAATCTTGTTTTTTTAATGCATTAAAAATTCTGTTTTTACACTTATCAACCCGACAAAATCTTCCACAGGAGTACCCACTAATGTTTAATATTATCCAGCTCAATCTTGCATCATCCTTGAACATGCTTGGGGTTTCATTCACACGGGACCCATCTTGGAAAGATCATATTACATCTCTTGTAAAATCTGCTTCCATGAGATTGGGTGTGCTAAGACGACTCCATACCTTCTTTACCCCGGCACAGTTGTTGACTTAATAGAGGGGTTTCATTCGTCCCAGTGTAGAGTGCGACTCTCATGTGTGGGGAGGCTCCCCACATACAGCTCTTCTCAATAGGGTGGAGTCAAAGGCTTTTCGTCTCATTAACTCTTCTCGTCTTACTGGCTTCCTTCAACCTCTGTCTCTTCGCCTCACTGTTGCCACTTTATCTCTTTTCTATCACTGCTTCAATGGTCACTGCTTCTCTGAACTGTCTGCTTGCATCCCTCCACCACTATGACAGGCACGTAGCACCCGTCTAGCAACAAACTCTTATCCCTTTTCTGTCCAGCTCCCTAATGCAAGAGTTAGCCGTTACTCCCAGTCCTTCATTTATGCAACAGGTCAACTCTGGAACTGTCTCTCTCTTTCTGTATTTCGAACATCCTATGATCTCCAGTCTTTCAAACGCAGTGAGTCCAGCCATCTCGAAATGAACGGATCTTCAATTTGGCTCTCTTTTGTACTGTTTTTGTTTTTATCTTGGAAGGAACTATGTTTTGCTGGCTCCTAGCATTTGGTTTCTTCCTCCTCGCATAAACAAAAAGAACTTATTTTCTCCATGATCGCTATTCCCAAGTCATCCACCAACTTCTATATCACTAACGATGTTTTCTCTATTAGGTAAAACGAAATCTAGTTTATTATCCCTAGGAAGCTCCCTGATGTACTGATAAAGGATATTGTTCTGTACCATCTCCAGAAATTCCTCTGACTCTGCATCCCCTGCCTGATATTGCCATTCTATCCTTGAGAGGCTAAGATCCCCTACAGTTATTGCTAAGCTGGACTGTGACATTTTCCCAATTTCTCCCAAAAGTATTTACTCTCTGTTCTGCATTGTTTTGGAAATCTGTAAACACCTCCTAAGACTAATTTCTCCCTCTTATTACTAATTTCAACCCAGACACTTTCTGTGTACATATTCACTTTAATGTCGGCTTTATTGTAACAGTCTAATGAATCCTTTACATAAATAGCTACCCTGTCCCCCTCTCTTCGACGGTTTGACACCAAAATATTATAACGCTATATCTGAAACTCTGCTAAAAATCCTGAAGTGTCTGTAGTCATCCAAGTTTCTTCAATAACGGGAACGTCTATTGTCTCTGTACAAATTAAAGCCCTCAGTACATCCATTTTATTGCGTAAACTCCTGTTGTTTGTGTTGTACACTTTCAGATTATCACAGGTACTTATGGCTCGGCATTTGGATTTACTTTTTTTTTTTTTCATTAGGGTTGTCAATAACTGGGAATCTTTTTACTAATATAACAATACTTAATACTATCATTTATCACTCCTCCATCATTGGTTTTTCTCTCTACTATCATCGCCTGCACATATTGAGGAGCCTAAGTGAATGTATCGACACTAATGGTTAAACTTTTTTTATTTTTGCAAGTCTTGGTGCATCTATACAAACCTGGTGATAATGATCCCTGAGTGAAGTTGTTACAGCTTCCTGTACGTCTAACTCTCAACTTCGAAAAAAAAAAAAAAAAAAAAAACTAACTCCCTATCTATCGTCCTAGCTAAAACAGTAACTGCCTGTCTGCTAAGATGAATCCTGTTTCTACAAAACATAGCACTCCGTTCATAAATCCGGTCTCAGTTGTCTATGAAAGGTATTGCATAAACTTTGGAATACCTTACAAGGCGGATATTGAAATCTATCTCCCTACTCAACCATTCCCTGCCAACCCCTCTCCTTGGCAAAACGCCTATACTCGGTTTCACGGAGTCTGACGCACTGATTTTGCCAGCCGAGGACAGGTGGATTTGGTAACACTGCGCGATGTACTCGGGCGGTGATTGGTGGATTTTCGTTGTGTTTGAACGTGCACCAAATTGACTTTGTATTCCAACCAAGGCACCTCAATGATTTGTAAGATGACGGAATATACAGATACAAATTAGAGCAATGATATCTTTAATGAGAAACATGTACCTTTTAAATTACCAGAGATAAACCTGAACGACAGTGATAACAAAACTAAGTAAAGTCTTGACTGGATGCATACGAACACAGTTAGCGACAGCGGCGGGATTTTAGACGTTCATAGCGAGTGTGGTTCCGAGGTGCTGTGAAGGCTAGAATGTTTTTCCTACCCTACCCCTACTACACAGTGTCACAGTACAGTCTACACCAGGCCCTTCATTACCTCATCTGCTAATATACAACCTGACCCTAGATACGCTTAGCTTATCTTCTAATACTTATGATCTGTGTGAGCACACACACACACACACACACACACACACACACACACACACACACTGGGGTCAATTCATGCTATTCTCAGTAAATATAGTGTACGTAACACATTTTCATTACCTTCATAGGTACCAGTAGCTTTAAAAATCTTCATTTGTTTGTATTCCTTGTCAGCTTCAATAAAATTATTTCTTACATGAATAAGTTTGGTGTTTTGATTTTCCCTAACATTTTCGTATAAGCGTTTGACATACAGACAGACAGACGGACACCCTATCCCTTGTCACCACCCTCCCTCTCCTCAAGCACGTATCTGTGTCCCCTCGACAGAGAGCCGGGAAAGTAATGGATTACATCACTGTAGAATGAACCGAATTTTTCTTACTGGTGGAAGAAAGGAAAGTAAGATAAACCCCATGAGAAAATAATAGTTGAACTCCGCTGCTATAATAAAACCACGTGCAGTGTGAACGAAATCAAACATAATAAAATGAATTTTAACCAATAAATCAGTCGCTAACTGTGTTCGTATGCGTCCAATCGCGACTTTACTTAGTTTTGTTATCACTGTCGTTCAGGTTTATATCTAGTAATTTAAAAGGCACATGTTTCTCATTAAAAATATCATTGCTTTAATTTGTAAGTGTATACTCGTAATCCAGTATCTTACAAATCAATGAGGGTCTGGTTGGAATACAAAGTCAATTTGGTGCACATTCAAACACAACGGAAATCCACCAATCAGCGCCCGAGTGCATCGCGCAGTGTTACCAAATCCACCTGTCCTCGGCTGGCAAAATCAGTGCGTCAGACTCCATGAAACCGAGTATAGTACTACAGGGGTCCCTTCCCTCTCCCTAAATTTGTCCAACATATTCTTGTACTGCTGCCACAATACCTCACCCCTGCGCCTACCAGTATCGTTGCCTCCTACACTGAGGCATTCAGTGAGTTATTCTAAATCATCCTTCACGATATTTGCAATTTTTCCTATCACATTATCCACCCTGGCCCCCGGAAGACAAACGTTTAGTGAGTGGAGTATAAACAGCTCTGTTTCGGTATCCTGCGAGTCTTCAATAATGACAATATTTTTCTTATCTTCCTTGATCTTATGATTCCTATTGGAAGTTCTCTTACCCTCCTTCACCTCTACTTCCTCTCTGCCTTCCCATCACATTCGTCACGCAACTTGGCGAATGCATTTGTGCTTTAAACATCTGCTTGCTTCTTTAGGGTGAACATGGTCGCTCCCTTGTGAACAAGTGTCCAACCTTCAACCTTTTTCCTATTCTTCTCCAACATCCCCAATAATCTCCTCACTTGTGACTTCTCATGCCTGAGCACCTGTACCTATCGTTTAATTTGAGAAAATCTTCCTTTAACTCAAGGTAGTACTTCTCAAAACCTGCAACAGGGAAACACCTCGCTGTAGAGGAAGTTAATCATGCACAGAAATCTCACAAGAGTAATACAAATTCACAAGTATACCTCACAAACTAAACACAAGGGAATACAAAATCACAACACAATTGTACTAGTTCTCAACACTCCTAACACTGTCAACTGTAATACTACTGTAGGACACACTAGCACAACTTTATCACACGTCAGTATACTCAATGACAATTCTCACAACAGGCGGGTACGCCAAGAAACGTCTGAACAGACTGACCTCAGGTTGTGCGAGGGTATGTACAGTGAATAATAATAATAATAATATATATATATATATATATATATATATATATATATATATATATATATATATATATATATATATATATATATATATATATATATATATATATATATATTGCTGCCAGGTGTAGTAATCGAGAATCCTGCAGTCAAGCAGTGAATGTGGCATCGTCACAGTCGTGGTCACCGTAATAGCCTGCTATATACATTTATTTTTATTTTAGTCCTTAACCCTAATATTTACTTTAATCTGTACACTTGAAGTAGGATATAGGCCTATACAAAGGACTATACTCTTAAATCATAGATTATTATAATACTAATTTAAGCAATTTTTTTTTTTTTTTTTTGCTTCTATCACCCAGTTAGACAGCAGACAGACAAGAAAGGGCAGACTTGGCTCCACTCCCCAATTTTCGCCAGATCTGAAGCTTTCAGACACGTCAAGTGAGTTGAGTCAAATGATTACTTTCTTACCAGAAGTGAGAGGGTGAGTGGGTGACGGAGTGTCACTGTATACTGAAGAAGAACGAGAGTAATTGTAGTGCTGAGAGTAAGAAGCATCGTATTATTACTTGATATTACACACACACACACACACACACACACACACACACACACACACACAACACAATAATACCCAGGCGGGCAGTCTTGCATGCGAGTGTAATAAACTGTGCCATTTATAAGAACAGCTGCTTTATTTCATATTAAACCGAACTGATATATTAGCCAAGTCGGGTTTTATTGGAAACATAAAGTCATCTGAATGTAACGGTTGATTTTAGAATCAGAAACAAATTTACCTGCGCCCTAAGACCTGGCAAATGAGAACCACGCGATGTGGTTAGAGAACGCTTTGAAAAAATAAATAAATAAATAAAATCTGTACTGCACTGAGCATAAATTTTACACCATTCATTTCCACATGCCCCCTCCCCCCTCCCCCTAACCACAGTCCCGGCTAATGTCATTAAATATCTCTTTCCCCTCGGTCTAGTTTTTTATTCCCTGACGCGTTCATTTTCAGAGGGTTATTTGAAAAATTTTGGCATCTCTCATGTTACAAATGCTACAACACACATTTTTGCAGGGTATCCTTCCCCGCCCGTCACGTCACGCACCAAAGTTCCAATCCACCCACTCCTTCCTTTGTCCGGCTGTTCGGCATGCTTATTTCATAGCGCAACGCAGGTCACACGGTCAACAAAAGCTCTAATCAGACAGTCAGGGAAAATAAGTTCGGATATTCTGTGTTGCATCATATATATCATTCTCTTAATGCCGTCACTGTAGAATGCGCTGCTTTTTGCAATAAAGTATATTTTTCTTCAAAACGTAAACTGCTGTTTCCTCTAGAATCTAGATACATGCGAATTTCTTTTCCTTCACCCCGGAGACGTATTTTGTAATTCATTCTTCTGATATTTCAGATGCTTATTATTTCCGCCAAGGGGGTTATGTTTTTGCCGACGTTGGTTTGTTTCCTTGTTTGTCTGTCTGTCTGGTAGCAATTTCACTCAAAAAGTTATGAATGAATTTTGATGAAATTTTGTGGAAAGGTGGGCCATGGGCCAAGGACGAAATGGTTAAATTTGGAGGCGGATTCGGATCCGGATCCGGAGTATCCAGCACAATATCTCCAAAAGTTTTCAATGAATTTCAATTAAATTTTGTGGGAAGGTGGTTCATGAACCAAAAAAGAACCGATTAAATTTTGGGACGGATCCGGATCCGGATCCTTTTTAGTGACAATGACATTGGTGGAGGTATGCGCTCTCTGAGTGTTTTCTAGTATTAATAATATAAAAGACGTTTTGAAATAGGGGAGTTAGATGTTGCATTCAATGACCCCATCAGTTTGAGAAACATTTCTTACGTTCAATAAACTGTCTGGGTGGAGAGAGAGAGAGAGAGAGAGAGAGAGAGAGAGAGATTATCTTTAACTCCTTCATCGCAAGGTGTCGTTTCAAAACTGAATGTATTCATCTGGGGAGCGATAATGTAAATAAAAAGAGAAGCAAAGCGAAAAACATCATACATGTATAATAATGCAATCTTGTTGTAACCCCCTTCCCTACGCAGAAAAGAGTCGTGTAGCGTCAGAGGATGCATTATAGTCCTTTGGCTGTATAGGGAGGGTCGTGTGCATGAAATGTGCCCTAAGTTGCTCTTTACATTAATAAATTATACCATTAAACATTACAAAAAACTGAGGGTAGACTTTTGTTAGACTGGCATCTGGTCACAAAAGGAGCTTATCGCGTCGCCAAATTTCTTAAACCAGTAGGATTAAGAAAAGTAGAAGGCTTACTTATATGGCATTTTAATACCTATAACAAGAAAAAAAGAAACATGCACTTTATATGCTAATATAACTTGCAGGTACTAAATATTCCAAGTATATAGAATCATACTTAATTACAATGCAACTTATGTACATACATAAGGCACCATCACCCCAAATAAGTAAAAAACAATATATTATTATTTCCTTTCTTTGGCAACGACATTTGTACATTCAAAAGTTCCCTGGCCACTGCAAGTGCATAATCATTACTGGTATATGAATATTTATTACGACTTACTCATGGCATTTTAATAACAATATCTAGAAAAAAAAAAAAAAACGGACTTTATGTAGCTAAAAAGTTCACATGCTTGTATAACATGCAAACAGGGATGGACTTTATGTAGCTAAGTACTGTAGCTCACATGCTAGTATAATATGTAGGTACTAAATATTCCTTTTATAACCATACTTATGATGTAACCATTCCCTTTAAAAAAGTACGGCAAACTCACCTCAGTTAAAATAATAATAATAATAATAATAATAATTCTCTCTTCCATTCTGTTGTAATGACATATGTACATTCAGGAGATTATTTTCATAACTAATTTTTCACCTGTTCGTCACTGAGGAGGGTGGCACTGTTCAATGAACTGTCTGGATCGTATATTTCTCCTCTACCAGTGTAGGTTTTGTGAACAAAATTTTCTATCTTCATCGACAGAAGTAATGCATCTCTTTGTAAAGGAAAAAAATATATAATCTTTTACCATACCTGTCTAAGTAAGACATCTAAATTTTACATACACCCCAGTGGATTACTGCAACTTGTGCCAGAATCAAGCTTTTCCTCGTGACATTTGCAAAACTTACAGCATGGTTTCTCTTTCCTTCTACAGGTGCACCTAATATTTACACATTTTAGACAATTGCAACACATAGCGTACTCTTCCCGTATAGGTCTGAGCCCTACTACTGGCATTAAGAGTTCATCAACCTCCTCAAATCCAAAATGAGTGGGATCTAACGACTGTGGTTGACTAGATAGAAGAGAGACCATCTGCTAAGTTGCAGAATATGCTCTCAAAATATGATGTCTTACGGCATTGCTAGTTAGCTCCTCTATATTCAGCCCTTTACTATGATAGTCCATATGATTTCTTAGTTGTTTCATAATTTTGCATTTGGTCCCATTTTTCTGCACCTGTGTAAGGTATTCCTCACTCATTTCAATCATCTTTTCAAGACTGGAATCATCAGTGCTTAGTCCAAAACCCTTCTAGAAGTAGTCCTGGTGTGCTGTCAATGTTGAATATTTAGTTCCCACTTTACTTGTGTAATCACAACCTGTTAAAGTGTGAATAGCAGGCAATACATTACAGAGGTCTAGTCCTACAATAGAAGCCAACAAGTGTATAGGAATATAGCATATTGAATCACCATGACCCTTTTTACCCAAAGCTCTGAAAGCCCAGAAGATTTAAACTCATCCCAGTAGTACATTAACATTACAAAAACATCAGTGTCAGGGGACAAAACTATGATCTTGGAGGTTCCTTTCTGACCTGCATACATCACATGAGGATTTATACGCTGATCAGCTTCTTCACTGTCAACATATAGCTCAGGGATGACTGTTGAAGACTATTCAAACACACCTTGGAAAAAGCACTGCCCTCTCACCTGAAATGTGACTTATTACCAAACATACAGACGGAAATTTTTCATTAGCTGTAGTTACAGCTTGTTCATGAAGTAAGCACTGAAGCTTTTGTTTGTTTTTACTTGAGCACCAGACTTTGTCGGTTTCTAATGGTAATGGCGTCTCTTCTTTGATCTTAGTCAGTTCAGTGGGAGAAGTGATTTGACGTCTTCTCCTTTCAGAATCATTGATTGACTTATCATTGTATGGGTCAAATGACACAGCCTTGTTTCAATCCATCCTTCAAATAGAAAAATTCACTCAGTTCACTATCCACATGCACTGCAGCTAAGGCTGCAGTGCATGTGGATAGTGAACTGAGTGAATTTTTCTATTTGAAGGATGGATTGAAACAAGGCTGTGTCATGTCTCCACGGTTGTTCAATCTGTATATGGATGGGGCTATAAAAGAGAAGCAAGGTAAGGCAGTTGAAGTTGGAGCAGCCCTAGTGAGAGAGGGCAGTGTTTGGCAACTCCATGTACTATTTTTTGCAGATGATACTGTGTTGTTAAGTGAAGACGAAGGAGAGCTGCAAGGCTTGGTGGATGAGTTTGGGAGAGTGTGTAAGAAACGGAATCTAAAGGTGAATGTAGGGAAGAGTAAAGTTATGGTTTTCGAGAGAAGTGAAGTCAGTGAATGTAGAGTGAGGTTGGATGAGAAGGAAATGGAAAATGTGAGTGCGTTTAAGTACTTGGGTAATGTGATGAGTGAGGATGGAAGTTTAGAGGGTGAAGTACTTGAAAGGATGAAAACAGGATAACAAACAGGGAAGTGAGCATGGAAATAAAAAAAAAAAAAGCTACTTCATGACAGTATTGTGATACCAACTCTGACGTATGGAAGTGAAGCTTGGACCCTGCTGGAGGGACAGAAGTCACGAGTGAGAGCAGTGGAAATGAGCCATTTAAGAGGAGCATGTCGAATCACATGGAGAGACTGACAAATGAGGCAGTGAGGGAGCGTTATGGTGTGGATGTGGATGTGATAGGAAGTGTTAGGAGAAGCACACTGAGGTGGTTTGGCCACATGAAGAGGACGGCGCTTGAGAGACTGACGAGGAGAGTGTGAATGAGATGGAGGGGGGGAGAGGGAGGGGGAGGCCAAGGATGAGATGGAGGTATGGAGTGGAGAGGTACAGTATATGAGAGAGGGGGGTGTGAGCTGGGAGCAGAGCAATGAAATGACGGGGGACAGGGCGACATGGCGGCTATTTGTTTGTGACCACCCCTTACGGGATTAAGGCGTTTTGCAGTGGATAGATAGATAGACAGACTGTATTACAATGGCATCATTATCGATGTACAGTACAGAACTGCGTAATGTAAATTGTTATGATGAAATTTTATTGTACTCATTACTATACAACTGTAATTAATATTTAGGTTATATTACAGATTGAATGTCTAGTACAGTTAATATTGTGAAGACAGTAAAGTACCATACGGCTAACAGTTGTGTATTTCATTATAACTTACTAAATCATTATGTAGGTTGTGCATGTTTGTATAGTAAACTGATGAATTATTTTCATAGCTACTCAGCTCATCATAATGTGGGTCCTGCTTTGCTGTTCTCATTTCAGGCAGTATGGCTTGTATTGCAGTAACAATATAGGCTTTGTTGTTCACTTTTTGTATACGCCGCCCATGATTGTTGGAATTTGTACAATTCAAATAGAATCACAGCACAAACTATGTCACAATTATTTTTTTCCCACAAGGGGGCAAGAATGGCATCCACAAGCAGACCCTGTGGTTCTGCAGGTGCACCTAGACTTGTCATTATTGGTGACAAAATGAATCACAGATTATGACTGCTGCAAAAACAGAATAATAAAGAATATTAGGGATACTGTAGAGGCAGTAGTCTTCCATTCAGACGAAAAGCTATGGTGATGTTATCACCATAGCTCTCCGTTTGAAAGTGGTGGTAGTGTCGCATAGGCGTTGCCAGCTGTACGACAAAGGCCAAGAATGCAAAGGTGACATAGAGGGATAGGGCATGGCCAACGATTTCCAAATGGAATGGACTGTAGATATCAGATTTTTTTTTTTCTTTTTTATATAAGTTTCCTCGGTTCATTGTGCCTCATATGCTACATTTAACATTAAAAAGTCGGCACTATGATTGGCCAACTTGAAAGCAAGGTTTGGCCCAAGTCCGTGACTTGATCCTGACTTTGTGAAATCAGACTTGAGCCTCGATTCTACATATGGCTGGTTCAAGCAGGTTGAGGCCGACTTGAGTAAGCCTTTAGCCTGGGTCTTAGACTGTCCCAAGCCCGACTTCCAAGTTCCAAGTCCGACTGAAGCCTCGTTCTAGCATTTGGGCCCAAGTCATACAAACGTATGAGCATAAACCCGCATCATTAGTCAAAGCATGCCATACATAGAGCGCCATAAGACAAAATATACCAGTTACATTCTTAATTCCAACACCTTCATTATCAAATATACTCTTTTCGACTTAACTTGGTACAGATTTTCGTCGTTTTGCAGCTCTCTCTCTCTCTCTCTCTCTCTCTCTCTCTCTCTCTCTCCCTCTCCAAAGCTTATTGATAGAAACAGGATGCTACGGCTCTACATCCCTCCCACAGGGTTTCTTTGTGACTAGCATCGTATCCTAATGTTACTGTTTTGTTACAATTCAGCATTTAATATGGAGAGTTGCTGATTTATGTGTCCAGGTAAAGTGAAAAGAGTACACCACATTAGCAGACTCTCACAATATGAAACAGTACACAAGGGGTCGGCAACCTAGGGCCCGTGGGTCTGACCCGGTCTGTAAACCATATCTGACCGGCCCACCAGCATGCTCCACAAATTAATGAAAATATCCCCCTTTATCAATTTTTCAGTAAGTGAAAACATATGCAACTTTACGCTGTTGCAACCCTCCATCTGACTAAGCACTCCCCCCCCCAAACCTCTCTAAGTCTGTTCTTTTAAAGGTGGGCGTAAGGAGAACGCCTTGAGGACACATAACCTGGACCCTTCACATTTCTTGCGCAGGTCACTTTGAAATCTCTGGATTTTTTTTTTTTTACTTAATCATTATTAAAAAAAAAAAAAACTACTTAAGACAGCATTCTACCCATCAAAACGCACCAGTTCACTATAAGACACATAGCTATGTGAAATTTCATGACTCTATAGTAAATACTTTCTGAGTTCTGGCCCGGAAACGAAATCTCTGCGCCCGGCCAACCGCCCTGCCTCCCAGCTCAACGGATGGACACCTGTTGATCAGCATTGCCGGAAATCTGCATTCTTTCTGACGTCATTTTTCCACACGTTCTCGTTTAGTGGCCAAAATGATAGAAAATTTGATGTTTGTACAACTAAAATGATGTATGTTACACACGATAATTGTAAGAGTAGCTATGAATAATGAATTTCAACATATCCTGATTGATGTGCACGGATGTTAAATGGCTAATATACCAAAATAAATCATTATTACATGCTGAAAAGTAACGAAACAAGAGACATTCACATCTAAAAGATAATAAAAAGAAACTAACGACTTTTACATTTATTAGTCCATCCCTGCACGATACATGAATCGGGTTATTCACAGTCAGTAACAAAATAGCTGTTCTGGCGTTCCTATTATAGATCATAATTATATAACCTAATCCGTGAAGTCATTGCTGGCCATCATACTATGCCAAACTCGTTTGCAGTTCAACTATACAGGATTTACTTAGAAATACTTTTGCTGTCCCTCAGCACTTTTAACTATGACTGCAAGCGTTTAGCATTTGCCTTGTAAATAATTTACTAAATAATATATTTGCAACGATACTGCTGACCGAGTGCAGAGTGACAATGGTCCACGATGCATTCTTCCTTGTTTTAAATGAGTATTATGCACAAACGATACATTTTCAATCGCTTCACACTGATAGATATAAATAACAATATAGGTTAATGTGCCTTAACCATGTCAGAATCTCATTTATAGCACAAAAACAGCATGAATGGGTAGCGTGGAAATTTTCGGCACTGGTGTGGAAAGACTTCCGTCTCTCCCATATCTAGGTCCGTCATTCATTTGTTTTTCCACATTAGTAGACAATTTCAACGAAACGACAACTCTGCCATTGATCCCAGTGATAACAACACCCTCTTCTGACTTTGTCAGGTGGAGTGTAGAAACAGTAAGTTTTACTGGCTGTTAATCAATATGGCAAACACTGTTTAGTTTGTTCGAAAAAGTGTGTATTCGAACTCGAACTCAGAGTAGGAGGCTGTGACGTTCTGTATCCAGCGCTCGGTGATGATTTTTTTTTTTTTTAATTAAGGTTATTTCTATTATTTCTAATGCATTAATATCATGAAAATAGTATTAAGTATAATTTTTAGGAAATACTTTGAATATTTCAACTACACACACACACACACACACACACACACACACACACACACACACATATATATATATATATATATATATATATATATATATATATATATATATATATATATATATATATATATATATATATATATATATATATATATATATATATATATATATATATATATATATATATATATATATATATATATATATATAATAACAGAACAGAGCAAGGAAAAACAAATGAAATAAAAAATAAATAATCCATACACCAGATTACTGGTGTCCTCTGTTCATAAAATATCTGTAACAGTTTGACTTGAACAGCTGTAGGTTGACGTTTGGAGGGGGAAACAACTCTAGGGAAGCGAGTTCCAGAGAGATGCAGTTCGAGGAATGAAAGAATTCTGATAGCCAGAAGTTCTGCAATATGGCTGAGTGACGTTCCAGTCATGAGTGCTACCAGATGCCCATGTAGCACGTGGGAAGGCAAGGAGAGGTGGCACAATGGTCGCAACTTCGTCTGAGCATTTACCATGAAAATATCTGTAAAATAATGCAAAGAAGGCAACATTCCTTCTTACCCGTAAGGGAGGTAGTTTATTTATAATAGCAGGGTTGTTAATAATTCCAGCAGCTTTGTTCTGAATTTTGTCTAGTTGTTTTAATGCAACCTCTCCACATCTATTGCACAAGGGTGAGCAGTATTCAAGCTGAGAACGCACATGACTGTTATAAATAATAGCTAACTGCTCGTCAGTGAAGAAGTTACAGACTCTGTACAATAATCCAAGTTTTTTTGAGGCGGTTTTAGCAAGTGATCTGACATGAGAGGTCCAGCTGAGGGCATTGTTAAGTGAGTTGCCAAAAATTTCAGTACTTTTGAAGATGGGATAATTAGCTGCATTGAAGGTAATATATGATTCTGGCAATATCTGTCTATCAGTAAATTGTATATACTGTATTACTAACATTATATGAGACAAGGTTGCTTTGTCCCCATTCATTGATTATAGATAAATCTTCATTTATGGAGATGGCTGTACTGAGTTGAGATATTAGACTTTGTAAATGGATGTCTGAATGTGAATGAACTATGAAGTGTTGAGTCATCTGCATATGAATGGATGGGGTTGCTTGTGACAGATAAGAGATCATTAATATGAACCAGGATAAGGGTTGGGGCCAGAACTGATCCCTGCGGCACGCTGGCGTTAATTGAGTGGAAATTGGAATATACATCATCTACCCTTACTCTTATTTTCTGTCACTGAGTTACGAGGAAATCAAAGGAACAAATGACGTTAGTCCATGGCAAGGGAGTTTGGACAGCAGGGAACGGTGCCATACTCTGTAGAAAGCTTTAGAAATATCAAGGGCTATTGCATGAGTTTCTCCATGTTTCAGTGAAAGTTATTTATTTATTTATTTTTAAAAATAATTGAACGGAGGAAGGAAAAACAAATGAATAAAAAAAAAATCCATACACCAGAATACTGGCGTCCTCCATTCATTAAATATCTGTAACAGTTGGATTTGGACAGCTGTAGGTTGAAGTTTGGGGGGAAACAACTCCGGGGAAGCGAGTTCCAGAGAGATGCAGATCGGAGGATAAAAGAATTCTGATAGGCAGAAGTTCTGCAGTACTTTTCTAATGCATTTATTTTATATAAATTTTACGCAAAATAATTTTAGGAAAAATACTTTGAATAATTTTTGTTCTTATTAACGAGTATACTTCTTCTTTCTCAATACATCTTTTCTCACTTTTATGTGGGGTCGATGTGTCTGACTGCTTTCCTCCACCTAGTCCGGTCATACACATTATCTCTGACAGCTCTTTTTCTCTCAAATCCTCCCTTACGTTGTCCATCCACCTCCGATTCGATCTTCCTCTCCTTCTCCTACCCTGCACCTCCATCCATCACTCTTCTCCCCACATACATAATTATGTCTCGTCGCTTCTCATCACGTGGACGGACCACTCCAGTCGTCTTCCATGTTCTTTCCTAGCTATCTCCACTACCTTCGTAGTTCCTCCTATTCTTTCATTCCTGATCTTATCCATTTTAGTTGCTTCACACATCCATCTAAGCATCTTCATCTCCTCAACATCCAACGTCTCCTGAGCTTTCTTCACTGGTCGTGTTTCAGCCCCATACACCACTGCTGGGCTCACTGCCGTCTTGTATACTCTTCCCTTGACCTTTACACTGATTCTACCATTACACAGAACTCCCAACATCTTTTTCCAGTTATTCCACCCTTACTGGAGTCTGTGTGTCATCCTTGCGTCTAGATATTCTTCCTCGGCCACCGTCTTATAAAATCATTATCACCATCATCATTATCATTATTATTATTATTATTATTATTATTATTACTGGAGGAGGAGGGTGTAGTCTTTAACAAAATCAAAACATGTGGCCCACCAGCTGAGTCAGAGCAGTTCCGGGCCCCAGTCCATCAAAGGTTGTCGACCCCTGCAGTAGGCTACACCGTCAGAGAGAGAGAGAGAGAGAGAGAGAGAGAGAGAGAGAGAGAGAGAGAGATCGCAATTCGTTTTGTATTGAAGGTGCTATCTTCTTACAGTTCTTCCTTAGCAATTTATTTTGCATATTACGCCTTCACATTTTCTTGTACATTATTTATACCATTAATAACACTACAATTTCCACAGTGTTTAGAATAAGTCGCTAAGGAGTAGGTATAACGAAGCCTCCTGTGCTACTTATATTACACACCACTTAAAGCCACTACGAAACTTATATACCTCCTTACGTGTGCCTTACAAACAGCAGTAGTAAAATATAAGTAGGCAGAGGCAACACAGCACTCAGCATAGTGACAGGCGCTTAAATATATGACTAAAAATTCTTTCTATATTTCAATTTGAGTCTCAATATTTTCATCAGTTTTTCAAGGCCCATTAGGTTTCGTAACTCCTTTTCTTTTGCTAGTTATTTTGCTAAGGGCACAATAACAATTGTCCTCAAAGGTATATTATCGCTTAAACATCTACATAGTTTGCATTATTAACATACAAGAAGGTGATGGCGTTCAGTATGCTGAATAGTCTTTAATACTGTATTGTATGTTAAGTATAGTTTTAACACTGAACTAGTTTGAAATAATAATATACAGAAAATACTGGTGTGTAATATCCATAACAAATATCTAAATTAGTCCTAATATTGTCTTGTAACTGTCAAATAATGTTTCAATAGTACTTCGTTTGCACAAATAATAATAATAATAATAATAATAATAAGGCCCAATATGCAGAAAAATCACCTTAGGAGGAGACATCACGAAATTTCTAAAGCCACTGAAAATGCGATGCTCGATGTCCTCTTACTAGGGATCTTCGTCCTTCATGTAACGTTGTCTTACAATACAAATCTTGCTCTCACGTTTCCTTCAATAGAAATCTTCCTCCTTCACCGAACGTTTCCTGTAAATTTCAATCTTGCTCTCGCGTTTACTTCATCATAAATCTTCCTCCTTCATTTAACGTTTCCTAAAAATGCAAATCTTGTTCTCTCAAAATCTCCTCTTCAGTATTAATCTTCCTCCTTCATCTAACGTGTGCTACAAATAAAAATCTTGCCCTCAAAACCTTTCCTAAAATCTCCATCCTAACTTATCCATACGCGGTCCCTCTGAGCCGTATTGTAGGTAGCATAGGAGGCTTTGTAGCACCTCTTCCTTAGCGATTTATGCTGCATACTATGCTTAACATTCTCTTTTATGGCACTTATTTCCCTTTAACGTTAGCATATTTACCTACATAACACACAACGCGGTACTCAGGTGTAATGTGCAGAATGAATTGCTAAGGAATGGATGTTAGGAAATCGCCAGTGCCACTTACGAGTACAACACGACACGGATACAAAGCCTGTCATTGAATCCTCAGACAACACAGGGTGTGCTGTGAAGCGTGTGTCAGATTGCAATAGGTTATTCTTGAACTAATTTGGGGTAAGGGATGCCATTATGTCTGTGTAAAATTTTCAACCATTATGAAGCTGCATTACTGAAAACCTGAAGGGTAAAAATGGTATTCCGTACAATTACCCCATAAGGTCTTCAGTACTTGAACTGGATGACTGACTTGGATACATAATGGTTTTGCATAATTATATTAGCTTAAGTTGGCCAGGTCTCGCATTCTGAAATCTGACACACGCTTAACTAAACATCCCACACACACTGGCCGGAAGCGACACTTCCATAAAGTACCGTACACTTGAGAGCCGTAGGAGAAGTTATGGCTCAACCGTCAACACTGTTTAGTAAAATGTTCACATGATGCCGGAAAAAAGTATGCCCCAAACACAACAACGGGACATATTATGGCGGCCATAAAGATAAGACGGACACGTATGGAAAGCTGAGACGAGCAATTAAGAACAAGAACACTGATATATATACTGTATATTAGTTTGGGGGTCATTCAGTATTTATAAACACTTCCAGCTTTATCCTTGGCGGATTTGTCCACAACCTAAGCTGTCTGCAGAGTGCGGCTGCTTTGCTTCAAAACTTAATTTTATTGTTATATATTTATTGGTTTTATACTTTGCTGTTGTGGCCCCAGGCTCATACGGACGAGAACTCAATGAAATGCAGGGTGAAATTGCCCTTCCCTAGTTTACCATCCTCTTTTCGGAAAACAGGGAGGGAGTTGTGGGCCGTTTGTGTAACCAAGTGGCAGTCACATCATTATTTCGATGTTCCCACGTAAAGGCGTCCCCCTCTAGCATCCCTGGGCTTGTTTAAGCTGTGCTGGCAATGTTTACTGCACTGGAACTTTACTGGTTTTCATTAGTTTCTTTGTATGAATATTTTTTTTCCAGTCTGCTAATAACATTAAGATGCCAGGTTGTGTGTTGTCTTTCATTTACCGTATATTTTTTGTTTGCTTCCATTCAGAGCCTATGGGGTGAGGCCTAGTCTAAGGTAAGCCACTTCTAGAGCCTCACACATGCCACACATTCTTCTTTCTCAGGCTAAGGGAGTTAATTATATTCCATCCCAAATTAGAATTGCACTCGGCCATGACACACCCTTCCACATTTACCTATTCTCCCCCAGTCTAACTGTAGTCACTCTAGCTAATATCATTTCAAATTAGACTTACTGTGTCAGGTGATGGAGTCAGAGTAAGAGAGAATAGACAGGTATGAAAGAGTGTGAGTCGTAGTCGAATTATTCTTCTGATTGGATACATAACAGCTGGTTCAGATGAGTTATGGCCCACTTTTAAAATAATTTCAAACCCTCCTGAACAACTGAATACAATAACAATAAAATTTCCCCTAACTAACCCTCCTTGCTTCTAATTAATTCATTCGCACCACAGCTATCATGTTATATCTGAGCCAGCCAAAGAACCACTTCAAACTACAAGAGACTCGTTTACAGTGGGCTCTGTCTTTGGATATAAATATTCTGTTAATCTGTAACCAGTCTCCTATAACTTGTAAGTGAACGAGAGGCTGTATGGCTGCCTGAGATGGGGCCTTATGAATCTGACTACATACGCGGTGCTTCATGTAGTTCACAACCCAATTCTCACGTGTTATGGGGACGGATCAGCTAACGTTACCCAGTGTGTGTGTATCCTGCATTATTTTCTACATCTCAAAGTCATTTTTGTGCATTATATTCACAGCTTTTGTCCGTCCACTGATTGAAATGCATATACTCGTATAAAAAAAAAAATCGTTTTTAAACTGTCTTCATTCATCACAAAAGTAGACTCAGCTGTACCTGCAACACACGATGGGAGAGCTCAATAAACGAAACACGCTATATAGTATATAATGGATGGTGCCGTCCCCTAGCCATGAAAAACATTTTAAAATCATCCAATAATTGTTTTCATTTCATTCCAGCTTTCGCATATAAACTAATATTAATTTCCTTAGCACGATATATTTCGGAAGAGGGTATATCACACACGGCTGAAAAATGAGTCATGTGATTATGTCCACTGCATGATTAGAATAATACTTGCTCTATTGAAACTGGATGCCCGAAAACTTCTTGAGTAGATTACTTGCAAGACTTTTCAGATGTGTGACATAAAATATGGCAACTTTGCAATGTAACAGCCACATGTCATCGCATAAGTGCAATGTAAATCTTGAATGACCCCTCATGCAAAAGGCAACAACTATGATTTATATTGCACACAAATATATATGTATGGGCAAAATAAAATGTCTTTTTAGTTACATTCTTAGGCTTCAAAAGCGACTCACGAGAAAGTGAGCAGGATTTTTATTCCATTATTCCCAAATATCACTCCCTGAACCTTCACACCCACCCTCAGAAAGAAGGAAAATAACATTTTATTTTTTAATATCATCACATCCTAGAAAAATTTGTTGATCCCTTCAGCCTGATGACGTATCATTTTTTTATTCTCACAGTTTCTAGACGATTATATTCACCTCAGGAGAGGCTTTTCGAAGTGAAGTGGTTAGATAGAGCCTTCATCAACTCCTTTACAGTTAACGGGTCATCCAAAATTGAACAAAATCGTCCGGCAGTAGCAACAACAAGATTGGATAATACGTCAATGAACTGAAGGGATTACAGTATGACTAGTATAAGTGTTTTTCTTTCTGCGATGAATGGCAGAATTTTAAAGACAGGAGAAAGTACGCATAATCTGTGCACGACGGCAGATGAGCTGGTTAATGTAGTGTTTATACCATACAATATGTGATATAATTCACATGACGTAGAAAGTCACACGCTACTTCTATAACCTGGAACTGTATATACTGTACTGTCTTTATACGTAAGGTGTCCATGATACGATGTACTAACTTCAAGAGGTAATTCTTATGCTGATTTTGAGGATATCAACATGGGTCCAGTTCTCCGTCGCTACAGAGCTACAATTAGTGTGGGTGAATTATGAGGGACACCATCTTCTTCCAAAAGTCCACCAGGAATTGTAGTGTCATATCGCTAGTACATCAAACCCTATGTGTGTGTGTGTGTGTGTGTGTGTGTGTGTGTGTGTGTGTGTGTGTGTGTGTGTGTGTGTGAATTACAGTTTCTACATATTGTCTGTAGGACCCACAGGAAGATAAAAATTGTTTGAAACGTGTGGAAACACGCCATTACAGCAACACCCAGTAACTCTGTGGAAACCGTCTCCAAGAAAGTCACAAAAATAGTTATCCTTGTGTTTTCTTATGTATAAAGGTCTTTGGTGGTGCCACAGAGAGGTCTAGGGTCAGTTCCTGGTCCGTTATGGGGTGCATCTGTTAGAGTATATTTTCTTTGCTTAGTCACTGTTTCTGTCCTCTTCGCTTACGGTTATATAACCATTTCTTTTTCATAATGCTGTAGAATCATCCTATTCATCAGTTTAACTATATAATTAAATAACCGTTTCCATTTTTCTGTATATACTTTAACAAGTTCCTGTTTTGTTACCGTATGTAGTATATCGTTGTTTCACTCAAATTCGCAACTGTATCTAGTGAAATAACAATTTCTTTCTGTTTGCTGTAAACTGTCCCAAATTACTTGTTTTCCTGGCAAAACTCACCTGTTCTTACCAAAGAAAAACATCAAGAGTCAGTCATTCACTGTTACATACGGGTATGAAAATCCAGGGAAAGGATATATATATATATATATATGAGTAATACGCGGTACACAATTCCGTCCCCAGAGGCACAAAAGTAATTCCAAAAACATCAGCACTTTTATCTTTGTTGTGATGGAAGCACGGCGTGTCCAGGGGCTATAGTTATTTCCACATAATTAAGATCTTTTTTAGCACCTCTTCTTAAAGATTTACTTTAACATACAGTATTTCATCCTTATATTCTCTAATGAATTATTTTTAATATCTAAATAACAATGCAGTTTGCACAGACGAGAATATAAACACACCATATACCAAAAAAAAAAAAAAAAAGGAAAAAAAAGAAAAACGGGATGAGGTGCTAGAAAGTCAAAAGAAAATGTGGTCCGTATTTTAAGTGGCACAGTGGACAACGTTGCATCCTTTCACAGAGATTTATTTTGTAAAGAACACCTTAACATTCTGTTCAATGTCTTTCTTTTAATATCGAGATAATTTGTATCAGTGACATACAAGAGGATACTGCAATGCAATGTTCAAAATAAATCGCAAAGAAAGAGATATTACTAATCTCCAAAGCCACTTATGGAATACCACCCTATTGCCTCAAGTGAGACCTGGCAGTAACAGGGCCAGATTCACTTACAAACTGACAATTAATTCCCTGTTGTAACTGGGAGCTGTTTTTGCAGGAAAAAGGATAGAGAAGGCGTGATTCTGGCCGCCTATCTTTGTCCTTCATGCACAGACAAATCCAGGTTGCTACAGGGATGGATCGTAAGTTTGTTTGTGAATCTGGACCCAGTGCCACCCGCCAGCAAACACACCTGCCTCATCTACTGGCCACACCTGCAGGAGCTGAAGGTGCCAGGCGAAGGAAGCTGGTGAGTCTTGGGAAGATGTAGATGGAAAGTTCTAAGGGCAGGTGTGGGATGCAGGACTGGTGCGGGTGTGGGATGCAAGGCTGGTGCAGGTGTGGGATGCAAGGCTGGTGCAAGTGTGGGATGCAAGGCTGGTGCAGGTGTGGGATGCAAGGCTGGTGCAGGTGTGGGATGCAAGGCTGGTGCAAGTGTGCGATGCAAGGCTGGTGCAGGTGTGGGATGCAAGGCTGATGCAGGTGTGGGATGCAGGGCCGGTGCAGGTGCGAGATGCAAGGCTGGTGCAGGTGTGGGATGCAAGGCTGGTGCAAGTGTGGGATGCAAGGCTGGTGCATGTGTGGGATGCAAGGCTGGTGCAGGTGTGGGATGCAAGGCTGGTGCATGTGTGGGATGCAAGGCTGGTGCAGGCGTGGGATGCAGGGCTTTAGCAGGTGTGGTGTTGGGGCTGCTGAGGGCTGGGGTGGCACAGGGGGTGGCCTAGGGACGCCATCAGGAAATCTTAGTCGGGGAAAAATTGACAACAGGACCAATGCAGCAGGCAAGGAGACCAAGGTAGGCCTGGCGGTACTCTGAGGACATGACCACATAGATAAAGGGGTTGATGCAGGTGGTAAGGTAGACTAATAGTAACCCCAGGATGTTCAACACAGGGTTGTCATCCTTGCTGAACGTCTTCACCAGCGTGATGGGCAGGTAACACGCCACAAAAGACAGGAAGATCACCAGAATCATCTTCAGCAATCGCCGGTCCTTTGGGCTTAATGCAGTCTGCCGAGTCAGCAGTGATCCCTTCCGAGCCCTGCGAAATGTCCCACGCAACTGTGAAAACGCTTCCTCTGCTGATTTGTTTGACTGCCGCCGCCCCGCCCCATCAGCCCCATCTAAGGTAGGTGAGTCTGGTGCACTTGGTGGATATATTCTGATGGGGGAGGCCACCACCGTTCTCTCTCCCAAAGCATGGCCAGACAGCCCATTGACCTCAGGCCTGAGCAGAGTTGCGCTCACCCCTGGGGAAGGTGACCGACCTCTGCCATCCCTGTAACTGTTGACTGGGTGGGTGGGGGTGGCACCGACTTCCAGGATCTCCACCTTGACGGAGTTTGAGCTGCAGGAGAGTTTTACCAGCGTTTCTACCTGCAGAGGCTCGCTTGGTGTGTCCACCCCTGCCTCACCCTCCTCCTGTAAGTCCGTATCCCCCTCGTCTTCCATACCCAGATTTTCCCCTTCCTCCGGCTTTCTGCAGCCAATTGGTTTGCTATTGGCGGTGATGATGCTCAGTCCAAGGGAATGGCTTCTCTTGTCGGCACAGTGCGCGATGCAGAAAATCCTGGCGTAGCAGACACAGATGGCCACGCATGGAAGCACGAACGCAAACACAAAGAGGAATTCTTTCGGTGAGCGTCCAGCAGTATCCGGCAGGATGGTGCACGAGCCAATGGTGGGGTCCAAGCCAAAAGTCCCCCATATCTTCAAGACGGTGGGCATCAGCGCTCCAAAGGCTCCAACCCACGTCGATACCACCATCAGTGCCAATAACGTCCCCGTGTACAACCTGAAACGGTAAGGGTGTTGTCAGTAGTGGTGGTAATAATGGCATAGCACTAAAGGTAAGGGTGTTGTCAGTAGTGGTGGTAATAATGGCATAGCACTAACGGTAAGGGTGTTGTCAGTAGTGGTGGTAATAATGGCATAGCACTAACGGTAAGGGTGTTGTCAGTAGTGGTGGTATTAATGGCATAGCACTAACGGTAAGGGTTTTGTCAGTAGTGGTGGTAATAATGGCATAGCACTGACGGTAAGGGTGTTGTCAGTAGTGGTGGTAATAATGGCATAGCACTAACGGTAAGGGTGTTGTCAGCAGTGGCAGTGGTGTTGGTAATGATGGTTTGGCACGTTGGGAAAACATCTTTTTCTTCTGCCATTTTGGATTTTTTGTATAGTATTTCTTGTTCATGATAGTGTGACTCTTCAGCGACGTTTGTTCTAACCTGACGGGGAAACCTCAGCTAAAGATCCCATGTAAATAGGCTTAGGGTGATTTGACAAGTAAAAGAGAAGATTTATTCCTATCTCATAACTGAGTCTGATCAAAATTCATGCAACCACGATTTACATAAAAGTCCTGAGAATGGCTCCGCTCCATCAGAGGAGATCATACCAATTTTGGTGAGCATACAGCACGGGTTTGCAGCAGTATCAGCGGCAAGTGCATGGTGATGGTGTGAATTACCATATAACAGACATCTCTCTCTCTCTCTCTCTCTCTCTCTCTCTCTCTCTCTCTTTCTCTCTCTCTCTCTCTCTCCACCGACCCTTGATATCACATTCAAGTCAGTGTTGCGTTACAGTTTGTGGAAAATGTTGACCTGACACCGCCTCTGTACCCGTTGTGAGAGAGAGAGAGAGAGAGAGAGAGAGAGAGAGACTGCTTCATGAGACTGGTCATAATAAATTGCTCCTTGCTGTAATCCTGGTGATTAAATATAAACTATTTATTTACAGTATCTATCTCTCTATCTACCTTTATCCATCTGTCTATCTCCATGTTCCCGTAGTTTGTGTACTGGTGTATTGCTTCTACCTTTTCCCTTTGTATATGGCAGCAATAATCTATGCTGTTACGCTGACATAAACACTTTTTAATTATTTCCTGCCATTCATTCACCCCTCCGCCATCCTGCCTGTGAGGGAAGCAGGATTACCCTTACTAACGTGTCACACAATACAACTTTGATGGCTATATTTTAAGTGGCTTTCGAAATCTCGTAAAACCTGCTTCTTAGCGACTTACGCACACAACACTTTACTTTTCTGAGGCATGTATCAGCAACGTCCAGCGGGATAAAAAGTTATAAATGTAAAAATAAATCGCCAAGGAAGTATATCCCAGAACAGAAATATGGCCCAAAATTTAATGCCCCCCCTCGCTGATGCAATACAGAAGACGGCTTGAAGGTATGTATTCTCAGTAGTTTTAGGGACATCGAAACGCCTGTTCATTTGCGATTTATTCAGTGTACCACATCCCAGTTTAATCTTATGTGTTATTAATGCAAACTATGTCGATACCAAAATGACATAAATGCAAGAGAATGTTGACGTGCAATACACCACATAAATCGGCGAGGAAGATGTGCTATAGGGTGTCCTGTGCCACATACGCGTATGCAGAAGAAAGATAAGGAGTATTATACAAAATAAATCGCTAAGAATGAGGTGTTAGGAGGCGTGCTGTGCCAGCCACTGCCTTTGCCCACCTGTGATAGAGTTTGGGGTGTGCGATCATGACGTATCTGTTGATGGTGATGGCCAGGACGGTAAAGACGGACACGGCCACCAGTCCGTAGCGAAGGAAGGGGAACAGCATGCACAGGAAGCCCGTGTGTACCCAGGCGCGGTGCACGAACAGCGAGGCGGCCAGGGGCAGGTTGAACACTCCCAGCATCAGGTCTGACAGGGTTAAGTTGACGATGAACACAGCAGTGGCGTTGTGCACCTGTAAAGAGAGAAAGAGAGAGAATGAGTTAGAGGTGAAAAGAGAGATAGAGAGTTAGAGTCAGTATGAGTAAGAGAAAATGTGGGAGAAAAATATGAGTCAATCATTAGGTCAGATAGGCGCAAGGTGATGAACACAACACGACCATGGAACTGTCGTGCCATATATATATATATATATATATATATATATATATATATATATATATATATATATATATATATATATATATATATATATATATATATATATATATATATATACTAAAATTCCCATTGTTTGTCTATTTGTGAACTCAAAATAGTCAAAACAGTGCATTACAGCGCAACAATTTTTAAATCAGTGTGCCTAAAATGCGTTAATTCAAAGAATGAGTTAAAAAAAAACACGGGTGCATCGGCCACCGGTTACCAAAAAATGTTGTTCAGTAACACACGTCCATATCTTATATTACACGGTAAATGAGGCAGGGCATTTCCGTGGAGTTTAATGTTTCTGAAGGAAGCGAGAGAGAGAGAGAGAGAGAGAGAGAGAGAGAGAGAAGGAAATATGAGTCAAACATTAGGTCAGATAGGGTCAAGTTGTTAATGAAGACTGTGGCTGCGTTGTGGACCTGAACAGACAGGCAGCATTAGAGCCATATAGCGTATTAGGAGTGTTTAATAGAAGGGCGAGTGACTGATCTCCATTTATTCCATCTTGGACTAAAACTGCCATCATTCCACCCTCAATGCTGACTTGTAACAAAACATGAACACTGGAGTATGATGCTAGTCACGAATAGGGAAAAGGTGTAGATCCATAGCACTGTCTGTTTGTCACTGAGCTACGTGCATTAAGCTGCAAAAGGATGAAAATCTGGAACACGTCCAGGTGAAAGAACTATACCCACTCTCCCTCACTCGCACTCCCTTCCTAAATCTGCCTCACTCTCTCCCTTCCTCGGTAATCCCCACTCACCCTAACCCTTCCCCTCTGACACAAAGCCATAATAACCTAAATGCCAGTCCAGACTTTAACACTGGCAGGCAGGAACGTGGGCGTAAGGCAACAAACAATGTTTTCAAGAGGTTACTTCGTCTTGTTGTTGTTGTTGTTGTTGTTCTTCTTCTTCTTCTTCTTCTGCTCCTCTTCCTTTTCCTCTCCTCTTCCTTCTTCTTCTCCTTCTCCTCCTCCTCCTCCTCCTCCTCCTTATCCTTCTCTTCCTTTTTCCGCTCCTCCTCCTTCTCCTTCTTATTTCTTTTTTTTTTTTCTTTTTTTCTCCTTCGCACTCAAACTTTAAGCCGTGGCATCAAACAAAAATAGCATGATATATACAGTAATGAAAACGAAAATCAAGTTCTGAATGACTTACGAGACACGTAACACCTCATCCTTAGCGATTTATTCTGTACCTTACACCTCAATAACCTCCTGAACATTAGTGATGCAAGCTGTGTCGACGTAACCCAGTACACTCCCATCATGTACTGGCTTTTTAAATTCTTGCTGTTTTGATTCCCGCTAACTTCACCTGCTACTAGTACTGTAAGCTTTAGAAGGGGTGTGTGGTTGTGAAGGGGCTAATGAAGACGAAGACTCGTATTCTTAGCAACTAAAGAAGCTCCATAACATTTGTTCCTAATCGCTTTATGTTGTTTATAATACTAGTGTGTGTTTCTATATCCAAGGGGTGGTTGGGGTTTATTGCTCACGTATTGCCACTCAGGGATGAGTGAGGCTGGTCACTCTCATTTTAAAAGTCAAGATCAACTTGTTTAGCCCTGGGATCCTGCGCTCCTCATGGGGGAACGCAGGATTAGATAATGATGATGACGTTGATGATGATGTGTATTTATTTTACAATAACAGAACAAAGGGAGGAAAAACAAATGCTTAAAAAATAAAACATACACCAGATTACAGGTGTTCTCCATAAATATAAAATCTGTAACAGTTGGACTTCAACAACCGCAGGTTGAAGTTTGGAGGGAAACTACTCTGGGGAAGCGAGTTCCAAAGCGATGCAGTTCGGAGAATAAAAGATTCTTGATAGGCAGTAGTTTTGCAATATGGCAGAATGACGGTCTATTCATGAGCGCCACCAGATGCCCGTGTTGCATGGGAGAAGGCATGAATAGGTGACGCAATGGATGCAATTTCGTCTGAGCATTTGCGGTAAAAGTATCTGTGAAATAATGCAAAGGAGGCACCGTTCCTTCTTACTTGTAGGGGAGGTAGTTTATTTATAATAGCAGGGTTATCAATAATTCCAACAGCTTTGTTCTGAACTTTGTGTGGTTGTTTTAGTGCAACCTCTCCACATCCATTCCACAAGAGTGAACAATATTCCAGTTAAGGACGTACATAACTCTTATAAACTATAGCCAATTGCTCATCAGTGAAGAAGTTACGGACTCTGTACAATAATCCAAGTTTCTCTGAGGAGGTTTTAACAAGTGATCTAACATGAGAGGTCCAGCTGAGGGCATTGTTAAGTGAAACATCAAGAATTTCAATACTTTTAGCGATGGGAATATCAGAAGTATTGAAGGTAATAGCCTATAGGAATCAGGCATTATCTGTATCAGTAAATTGTATATATTTGGTTTTCCTAGCGTTAAATGAGAGTGTTATTTTGTCCCCATTCAGTGATTTTAGATAAGTTTTGATTTATGAAGATTGCTGTACTGAGCTGTGAATTAAACTCTGTGAATGGGTGTTTGAATGAAAATGAACTGTGGAGTATTGAGTCAGCTGCATATGAATGAATGGGATAATGGGTGACAGGTAAGAGATCATTAACATGAATTAGGAACAGAGCTGGAGCCAGGACTGATCTTTGTGGCACGCTGGTATTAATCGAGTGGAAACTGTAATATACTTCATCTACTTTTACTCTAATCTTTCTGTTGCTGAGATATGAGGCAATCAGAGGAACAAAAGATGATAGGCCATGGCAAGGGAGCTTGGATATCAAGGAACTGTGCCACACTCTGTCAAAAGCTTTAGAAATATCAAGGGTCTCCCCATGTTGGTCAGTTGACTGATGCATGATATGAGTCAAGAGACTGAGTAATCAACAGTGGATCTTTCGTAAGGGGGTAACAGTAAAATTTGAATAATTTCAATTTCCCAGAACTAGTAGTGATAAAATGTTGCATTTTTGTATTGGGAATTCAAATCAGTCTACAAAATGTAGTTTAAGCAAGCCTTACCTACTTCAGTTTTGTATTGAAATGTGTCAATATTACTTAATTGGCGATATACACAATAACGATATAACACTAAACCTTTCTATTTAAAGTATCAAGAAATTACCTCTTTGTATATATTCAACACAGTTTTACAAAATTAACCAAAGATATCATGCCTTTCTTGCTTTTGTTTTTGCACCTGAGTTCACGGCTGACCACCTAACCACTGATAATCTCTTATGTCCTGACTATAAGCATGGGCAGCAGCTTCAGTTGTCATCATCACACATCTCTCCACTGCCTGGGTGTGTGAAGGCCAGTCTGGAACAGCCATGGGCTTCTTCACAAATTCATTGACCTGTAATGTTGTCAGGCAGCAGGCAAAGTGGGGGGGAGGGGTGTTGTGAGACTCCTGAAGTCCAGTCAATAAGGTCCGAGGGTGAAGTCGCCTCAGAACTGATTGATGATGTTTTCCTGGTTCATACCCTGTTATATCCAAACTGGGTCATCTCATCTCCTTCACCTCCAATCTTCAGTATCCTCTCTACTGTATCATTTCTTTCTAGGTCATCTTCAATACACAGCATAGCTTGGAGTATAGACTCACTGGGATTATACCATGCTGATTTGTCAGTGTTTACATGGTCAGCCTTCTCATTTCTTCACTCTGGCTTCTTAAGTGTTCTGGCTGAAATAGGAGATGCCCTGGTCCTTGTTTCCATTTGCTGTTGATCTTTATTTTGAACCAGTTTAACATATACACCACAACACAAAAGTCGACAAAAGTCTTCTTCTTCTTCTGGTTCTTTTTTTTTTTTTTTTTTGAGGTTATGTTCAGAGATCCATATCTGTCACTGGAATATTATTCTCGTTTCTTCACTGACAATCTACTGTATAATTATGTACACCACTCGTGCAGGCAGAGTTGCAACCAGCATCCTAACAAACGTTGATATCACATTTGTAGGTAAGTATGTCCATCAATCTATTAAGGTTCTCCTAAACCTGTCTTTTTTTTTTCTAACATAGCTTTGCCTGTAGATACCTTGTTAGCCTGTTCAAACATGGTTTTCAACTTAGCTTTGATCCTGATATGGCCATTTTTGACTGGCCCACAGATTATGCGATCTGCTGTGCTCCAACCAGAAAGCAAGGTTGTCATAAGGTCAGTGACAAGTTGCCCAGTGTTGTAATTCCTCCTATTTTGGTCTCTAGTCTCCCTAAGGTACAGTCTATAACTGAAATCTCTGACAGTTGGTAACTCTGCTACAGGAAGCTCTCCCCCTGACCCCTCCAGGTGGTGCAGATGAGTCCAAGCTTGTAGTCTTGTCTTTAACTGAGATATTTTTGTGGAAAACTGAACAGCTATGACTATCTATCTATCTATCTATCTATAGCCCGACGCCCTAATCCCGCAAAGGGTGGCCGCAGACAAAACGCCTCCAAGTCGCTCTGTCACCCACCATTTGACTACCCTCTCCCCAACTCACCCCCCCTCCCTCATATACCTCTCAACTTCATCCTTCCACCTCATCCTCGGTCTACCTCTCCCTTTCCCTCCCTCCACCTCACCTACATACACCCTCTTAGCCAGTCTTACTTTCTCCATTCTCTCCACATGTCCAAACCACCTCAGTGTATTTCTCCTAATCTTCTCAACCACATCCACATCCACCCAACAACGTTCCTTCACTTCTTCATTTGTCAACCTGTCCCTCCACGTCACTCCACATGCTCCTCTCAAGTAACCCATTTCCACTGCTCTCACTCTTGACTTGTTCCCCTCTTGCAAGGTCCATGCCTCGCTTCCATACGTCAGGGTAGGGATCACAATACTATCATGCAGTGACTTCTTAACTTCCATACTCACCTCCCTATTTCTCATCACTGCTTTCAGTGTACCAACAACCTTCCTTCCCTGCTGTACCCTTTCACGCACTTCATCCCCCAAAGTTCCATCCTTACTGATCACACTACCTAAGAACTTGAATGCACTCACATTCTCCATATCCTCACAATCCAACATCACTGCACTCTCTGTGACTTCATTCCTCTCAAACACCATAACTTTACTTTTGTTTATATTAACTTTCAGCTTCCTCCTCCTACACACTGTCCCAAATTCATTCACCAAACCTTGCAACTCCCATTCATCTTCACTCAACAGTACTGTATCATCAGCAAACAGCAACACCGGAAGCTTCCAAATCTCACCCTCATTCATTAGAGCCACCCCCACATCCACTGCCCTACCCTGCACCTCCTTTACAACCCCATCCATGTATATATCAAACAGCCATGGAGACATCACACAACCCTGTTTCAGTCCCACATTGAGATCAAAGAACTCACTCAGCTCACCATCCACTCGCACCGTAACCCTAGCTCCCTCGTACATACTCTTCACAGCACTCAACAATTTTCCCTCCACTCCATATATTCTTAATACCTTCCACATACCTTGCCTATCTATTCTGTCATAAGCTTTCTCCAAATCCATGAAGGCAGCATACACTTCCCTTCCCTTCTCTAGATACTTCTCCACTAAACATCTTAGAACAAATATCTGATCTACACACCCTTTTCCCTTCCTAAATCCACCTTGTTCTTCTCCAACTAGCTCCTCTGTCATATGCCTAACCCTATCAATGAGTATTCTACCATATATTTTAGCAGTCACACTAAGTAGGCAAATACCCCTATGGTTACCACATACTTCTCTCTCTCCTTTTCCTTTGTATAAAGGAACAATTATACCTGATTTCCAGTCCTCTGGAACCCTTCCCTCTTCCTAAGCCAATCTACACAACTTCCATATCCACTCTACAACAATCTCACCCCCGTACCAAAGGATTTCACCACACACTCCATTAATTCCTGGGGCCTTTCCCAACTAAATATTCTTCATCGCTTCCACTACTTCCGCCCTACTGATCTCTTCCTCCCTCCTCTCATCTCTTCTTCTCCCAGCCATGCCCCAACCACTTATACTCGCACAGCTCTCACTCTCCACATTCAACAAATCCTCAAAGTGCTCCTTCCATCTCCTCAGTTTCTCTCTCTTCTCCACCAACAATCTATTATTCCTATCTTTCACTCCCCTACTATTTCCCCTTTCACACTGCCTTACTTTCTTTACCTCCTTCCAAAACAATTTCTTACTCTCCCTCCATTTCACACTCAGATTCCTCCCAAACTCCTCATCCACTTTCTTTTTACTCTCCTTCACCAGTCTCTTAACCTCCCTTCTCTTGCTCACATATACCTCTCTCTTCTCTCTCTCATCTTCTCCCCTACCTCTACTCGCTAACCATTCACTATATGCCTTCTTCTTTTGTTCCACAGCTCGTTTCACCTCATCATTCCACTATGCTGTCCCTTGCACACCCTTGCATCTCCTCCTCACTCCACAAACCACCTCACACGCTGCGCCTATCTCTTCCGTGAATATCTTACATACGTCTTCTACCCCTTCTATCTGCTCTAGCTCATACCTTCCCAGTCTTTCTTCCACTATGCTCTTATACTCTGTCATTTTTTCACTATCTTGCAATTTCTCCACTCTTCTCACAGGAGTTGCTTCCTCCTCTCTTCCCCTTAGTCTCCTCAACCACTTTCTTTGCAGCTCTACCTTGGCCATCACTAAGTGATGGTCCACGACTCCATTCCCCCACCCTCTCCACACTCTTGCATCCAACACTTGTCTTCTCATTCGCTCATCCACACACACGTAGTCTATCATTGCCTTTCGTTCAACAAGTTCACCATCCATCCTCCTCATTACTCTCCATGTATACCGGTGGATCATCTTATGCCGAAAGTAGGTGTTGGCTATTGCCAACCCCTTACAAGCACAGATGTCCACCAAAGCACTTCCATTTCCATCTACGTCAGCTGGCACACCCCACTGACCAACCACTTGACTTGCCAGTCTGCAGTGAAACTGAGAAAGATAAAAATGACCTTACGAAAAATGTTTAGGTTCAATAGCAATAAACATTTATAGTATTAAAATACAGCTTATCCTCCTTCCTGGACAATAAACCCACCCAAATGCCATCGTCAGTATTTCGTAATTTGTGTAAATTTTCGCGTTTTTTTTTTTTTTTTTGCAAAATTTCAACACAAAATTTAAGTGGGTTAATTACATGAGACAGAAATCAAACATATATTTGTGTTATCCAGACAAAAATCTAACATTTGATGACTAGTAAGTTTAAAGATATTGATTTTGCCAAAATTGACACACCCAATTATGCCCTACTGTCTCCTTTTTGTTACATAAATCCTTCCAATATTGCCATGCTCCATAAATAACGTACAAAAGGATATTACCCAGCCATAACCAAAAATAAATCGCTGAGGAAGAGATGTTAGGGGGCTTCATTACCCGACAAGAATACAGACCTAGAGCTAGTACACTCGGCGATTAAAGAAGCTATCACCTTTTCCTTAGCGGTTTATTTTCGGACGGGCATGGCTAATACAGTTTTATACGTTCTTTATGCAGACTATGGCTATGTTAGGAGGATTAATGCAACACGGAGCAGGACGCCATGGTGTAATAAGCAAAATAAATCGCTTCCGAACAGGTGTTAGGAAGCTCCCTTAACCAACGAGGGTACAGGTCAAAATGCAAACCCTCCAGTGAGAAAGCCTGCCTTTGCTT
>NC_137031.1:20553224-20638224 GCF_032717465.1 Coenobita brevimanus
TCTTCATCCACTTTCTTCTTACTCTCCTTCACCAGACTCTTCACCTCCCTTCTCCTGCTCACATATACCTCTCTTTTCTCTCTCTCATCTTCTCCCCTACCTCTACTCGGTAGCCATTCACTAATATGCCTTCTTGTTTTGTTCCACAGCTCGTTTCACCTCATCATTCCACTATGCTGTTCCTTGCACACCCCTGCATCTCCTCACTCCACAAACCACCTCACACGCTGCGCCTATCTCTTCCGTGAATATCTTACATACGTCTTCCACCCCTTCCATCTGCTCTAACTCATACCTTCCCAATCTTTCTTCCACTATGCTCTTATACTCTGCCATTTTTTCACTATCTTGCAGCTTCTCCACTCTTCTCACAGGAGCTGTTTTCTCCTGTATTCCCCTTTCTTCTCTTTAACCATCTTCTCTGTAGCTTTACCTTGGCCATCAGTAAGTGATGGTCCGAGACTCCATTCCCCCACCCTCTCCACACTCTTGCATCCAACACTTGTCTTCTCATTCGCTCATCCACACACACGTAGTCTATCATTGCCTTTCGTTCAACAAGTTCACCATCCATCCTTCTCATTACTCTCCATGTATACCTGTGGATCATCTTATGCCGAAAGTAGGTGTTAGCTACTGCCAACCCCTTACCAGCACAGATGTCCACCAAAGCACTACCATTCCCATCTACTTCAGCTGCCACACCCCACTGACCAACCACTCCATCCACTCGTACATTCCCAACTTTGCCATACATGTCTCCAATCAAAAGCACTTCTTGCTCCTCTCAAATTTGTCAATACATGCTTCTACACTCGCCCAAAACTCATCTTCCACTCTTGCCACTCGGTCCTTTGTCGGCGCATACGCACATACAATCGCCCACGCTTGTATACCTACTTTCATCCTCACCCATACAATCCTTGCACCCACTGTTCCATACTCTCTTACATTCTCCTTCCACTTCTTGCATATCATCAGACATACTCCCTCTCTTGCCCTCTCATTCTCATTAACTCCCGCACATATACCTAAACCATATTCCCACTCTTTCACCCTTTCATCTTACCATTTAGTTTCAGTCAATCCACATATAGCCACTCTTGCATCCTCAAGCACCTGAACAGTCTCTCTTTCACTTCATCATTCACTCCTCTCACATTCCATGTCCCCACCCTCACAATGTCCTTTGTCCGTTCCTTAGTCGTCAACGTATGGTCCGTCCTGGTCCGAGGCGCTTTATTTGCTTCTTTAGTTAGTTCTTTTTACGGGGTGGGGCACTAACCCACCACCAACCCTTTTAGTCGCCTCGTACGACAAGCAGGGATACTGGGGGAGTATTCTTGAAACCCCCCTATCCCCAGGGGGGGGTAATAAATGGTTCTACTTCTCTGTTCCCCTCCCCTTCTTCTCCCGCTTCCTCTCCCCCTCCTCCTCCCCCTTCCCCTTCCCTTTCCCCTTCCCCTTCCCTTTCCCCTTCCCCTTCCAATTCCCCTTCCCTACCCTTTCCACTTGCTTCCTATTTCTTTTGGCTCACCTCCTCCCCACCTACCCAGTCGTTCACACACACACACACACACACACACACACACACACACACACACACACACACACACACACACACACACACACACACACACACACACACACACACACACACACACACACACACACACACACACACACACACAAACCTCTGAAAAAAAAAAAATTCTCCTAGCAACGTTTTCTTCCATTTTAACTAATAAAACTTCTGAACACAAAAGCCTGAGTTAATTTAATGCTGTAATATTATAAGCAAGACACGTAAGTTTTACAGAAAGTTGACAGTTTCTCTTGCCAGGGCTTATATATTAGATTTGTCTAGTATATTATTATTATTATTATTATTATTATTATTATTATTATTATTATTATTACTACTACTACTACTACTACTGCTACTACTACTACTTCTACTACTACAACTACTACCACAACTACTACTGCTACTACTACTATTATTATTTTATTATTATTATTATTATTATTGCTAATGAGGAAGGGGAGGCACACAGAGAATAATATTACCATGGCGTAGTATTTTCCTAATAGAAGCAGGAGTATCTCTAGGAGCGGCTCTGTCCGTCTGTCTCTCACTGACAAGTTTCGGACGCGGGGAGCTCCACATCCGTAGATTTTAGCGAATTTAGGGAAGCCACACCACAATACACTAGCCTCTCATACCAAACTGCATCAGCTTCTCACACCATACCACACCACCCTCTCACATCACACCACACCACACCGCACCACACAACACCACACCACCCTCTCAAACCACACCGCACCTCACCACACCACACTACACCTCCCTTACACACCACACCACAGTACCCCTCCCTGTCAGACCACACCACACCACACCACACCACCCACACCAAACCACAACACACCAAAGGCATTAACCTAGGTGGTATGAAGCTTCCACATCCACGCACAGTCCTGAACATTTTTTTCCTTGTTTTAATAAAGTAAGACACAAGAATGTTAGCAAGTAAAGCCATCCACTTTAATCTCTTTAATGCATCTGTCATTTTGGAGCCTGTTTTACGAAGATCAGTGGCAGAATAAAAGAAAACTTCGGCTCTACATTACATTCTTCGTGACTAGCATCATATTTGAGCCAATCCCTTGTTAGAGCTCCATGGTGGTATGTCACTTCTTTGTGACTATACAGCATTCACATTACTACGGCTCTACATCCTTTCCATAGCACTTCTTCGTAACTATAAATGATTCACAACACTTAGGCTCTACACCCTTTCCATAGCACTTCTTCCTGACTATAAATGATTCACAACATCATGGATCTAATCCTTTCCATAGTACTTCTTCGTGACTATAAATGATTAACAACACTATGGTTCCACATCCTTTCCATAGCACTTCTTCGTGACTATTGATCATTCACCTCTCATTTTACGGCTAATTTGGTGTGGATAATTGGCAAAAGAAGGTACACGACGGCTCTGTATTCTTTCCACGGCACTTTTTCTTGATATAATATTCAATTTTTTTATCTCTTATCAGCTCAGAGCCAGAATGAGACAGTATCATGGCTCTACATCCATTTCATAGCAGAAGGAATTTTAGATTGAATATTTCTTTATTAAAGTTCAGTATCTAATGAGATTTTTTTTTTAGGTTAAGCTGAAGCAAAAAGAGTACTTATGAGAGAAAATAGCGTAGAAATGAGAGATGAAACAAATATGGCTTCTGAAAGCCACGAATTGAAGAAGAATTAAAGAAAAGCACTCGGGAGCCAAATGCTAATCGCCCGCCAGAATTTGATGTTGGCCAAGTCCAAGATTTAGGCCATATCTTGATGCCCTGAAGGTTTCATGTTGATAGCTCAAGCCGTTCATGAGATATAATGGTGCTCAAGGGGAGCGATAAAAACTTGTTGACCTTTGGCAGCCAGTTTGGTGACCTTGACCTTGACCCCAAGTGCCCATTTTCGAACTCGCCCAAAATTTTGGCCATATCTTGATACACTGAAGGTTTCATGTTGATAGCTCAAGCCGTGCATGAGATATAATGGGAACAAATACACACACACACACACACACACACACACACAGAGGCAAGGAAAAACATTATTGCTCAGTCTTCTAAAGGCGGCGATGATAAATGATAGAAAATATTACCTAGACAGCAGAGGAAGATGATGTCATATAAACATGATTGTGTGGCTGCTGGAGAGAGAGAGAGAGAGAGAGAGAGAGAGAGAGAGAGAGAGAGAGAGAGAGAGAGAGAGAGAGATCTGTTTATCTGTCTGTTATTTTCTCATCGTGTGCACCTCCATCTCACTGTATCTGTCTGCCTGTATGTCTGTCTGCCTGTCTGTCTGCCTGTATGTCTGCCAGCCTGTATGTATGTCTGTATGTCTGCCAGCCTGTATGTATGTCTGTCTGCCTGAAGGTCTGTCTTCCTGTCTGTCTGACTCTCTGTCTGTCTGCCTATCTGTCCGTACGTCTGTCTGCCTGTCTGTCTGTCTGTCTGTCTGACTGTCTGTCTGCCTGTCTGTCTGTCTGTCTGTCTGTCTGTCTGTCTGACTGTCTGTCTGCCTGTCTGTCTGTCTGTCTGTCTGCCTGTCTGTCTGTCTGCCTTTCTGTCTGTCTGCCTGTCTGTCCGTATGTCTGTCTGTCTGTACAACTGTCTGCCTGTCTGTCTGCCTCTCTGTCTGTATGTCTGTCTGCCTGTCTGTCCGTATGCCTGTCTGCTTGTATGTCTGCCAGCCTGTATGTATGTCTGCATGTATATCTGTCTGCCTGTGTCTGTTTGCCTGTGTTCCTTTGCCTGAACTTATGTCTGCCTGTATGTCTGTATGTCTGTCTGCCTGTATGTCTGTATGTCTGTCTGCCAGCATGCCTGTCTGCTTCCATGGATGCTGTATACCTCTCTCTCTCTCTCTCTCTCTCTCTCTCTCTCTCTCTCTCTCCTTATAACCCACTCTTCCCTCTCCATCACTCTCTGTCACCTCTCATTTTCTCTTTGACGCGCACTACCACCACTCTCGCATCCCTTTTTATTCTTGAATCGCTAACAGCGACTCTGTCTGTCTGTCTGTCTGTCTGTCTCTCTCTCTCTCTCTCTCTCTCTCTCTCTCTCTCTCTCTCTCTCTCTCAGCCTGCACATGACGCAAGTTGAATTGGTTTGAGTTGTAATATGAGTCCTTGTTATGTTGAAAGGACGAGAGAGAGAGAGAGAGAGAGAGAGAGAGAGAGAGAGAGAGAGAGAGAGAGCGAGAGAGAGAATTACATACCGGATTCTATCTTCTATTGAGCAGCCGACCTACTTATGTCATTCTATCTATCTATCTGTCTATCGATGCATCTTCCTCTCTGCTTGTAGCTTTTGTTTAATAAGCCTGTCTGTCTGTCTGTAATCTGTCAGTCACTGTCTGCCTGTCTGCCTTTCTGTATGTCTGTCTCTTTTTCTCTCACCCTCCGCATTACCTGCTTCTCGCCAACCATTTCTCTCTATCACCTCTCATTTTCTCTTTCTTGGACATCCGCTCTACTCTCCCTTTTTCATCATTACCCCTCTTTCAGCTTTATTACCGCCTTTTCCCTTCTCTGTCTCTGTTTTATACATACATACATACATATATATATATATATATATATATATATATATATATATATATATATATATATATATATATATATATATATATATATATATATATATATATATATATATATATATATATAAACAGGGTGAGCATAAAGTTTTTCCCTGATTATGAAAAATCATATCTCAAAGACCATTCTAGATAGAAACATGAATATTGTGGCATTGTGTAGACGAATTCATAGAATTTTTTCAAACATATTTCACAGACATTTTCTCCCCTACAGGTGGCGCTGCAGTCATTAATATAAAAATGGCGCCTATGAAGGAGAAAGCGCAGTGTGTTTTGTGGCATCACGAAACAAAATCGTCAGCTACAGTTCAACGAAAATTCTGAAATGAGTATGGACGAGATGCACCAGATATTAAGAGTAACAAGGGCTGGTATGAGAAGTTTAAAGAGACTGGTAGTGTTGGTGACCTCAAAAGAACTGGCAGGCCACGCTCAAATGAAGAGACTGTTGATGCTGTGCGTATTGGTTTTCAGTGCAGCCTTCGCAAATCAACTCGTCGTGCTTCAACAGAACTCAGGATACAGCAGAGCACAGTGGTTAAAATTTTGTACAAAAGCCTTCGTTTGCATGCGTAGAAAGTGCAATTCATTCAAGCTTTGGAGCCAAACGATTGTCCCCGACGTGACTGAAGACACGCTGCAAAACACATGGCGTTAAATCGAGTATCGCTTAGATGTGCTCCGGCCAACAAAAAGAGCACATGTTGAAGTTCATGTGTAAAGGGGAAAAAAAAAAAAAAACTTGAGGTAAGAAATAACGTACATGAAACAGTATGTTTGTACCTTTTGTACCTAGCATATGTTTTGTCCAATAAAGGTTTGTAATCAGGGAAAGACTTTATGTTCACCCTGTATATATATATATATATCACGTCCACTGCTGAGCAAAGGCCTCCCCAAAACTTTTCTACGAATTTCTTGACTGAACCAATTTCTGCGACATTTGGCCTGCAAACTTTTCTATATCATCTCTCCACCTCCTGTCAGGCTTTTTTCTGCTATGCTTGAAACCCTGTCGGTAAGCCTCTTGCTCCATCAGTTATCCCTTATTCTTGCTACGTGACCTGCCCACCTCCACTTCTATTTTGTTTTTTTTAATAACTTCTATAATGTATTTGACTTTAGTCTACCCTCTTATCAAAGATGATCTTTTTGTCTTTTAAAGATACTCCCAACATTGACTTTTCCATTGCTCTTTGAGTACAGGTTAGCTGATTTTCCATTAATTTTAGTGTCCAGGTCTCTCAACCGCAAGTCGTAACTTGGATTATGAATTCGTTGTATACTTCTCGTTTCATGCATATTAGCAAGCTACTTTTTATCTTTCCATTCATCTGCAATGCGTCTTTATCTTTCCCTTTCATGGTCTTTCGTTAGTTTCAGTATTTGTTCCAAGTAGCTGTACTCCTTGACTTCTTAAAGAATTTCTTCGCATATTCTGACGACACCCTTTGGTGTATTTGGATTAAACATTTCTTTTGTTTTGCTCTGGTTCATCTTTAGCCCTACTTTGAGACTCTCGATTTAGGTCATTTAACATTTCTTACAATGTCTCTGAAGTTTCTGAGATTAGAGCAATGTCATTTTCAAATCATAAATGGTTTAGGTTTTTCCATCTATGTTTATTTCTTCTCCCAGTCCAGCTTGCTGAAAATAATCTTGGTGAAACCTTATCTCCCTGACGCAAGCTCTTCTCAGTCTTATTTTTTTCCCGAGTCTTTTTATTCAACTGTAGCAGTTCCCTTTTTACATATGTTCTCGAGCAGTTTTACAGTGTTCTCATTTGTTCCTTGTTCCTACAATGAATTTATAATTGCCATGTGCTCCACTGAGTCGAAACCCTTTTCATAATGAATTAAACCTAAGGACAGTGGTTTATTATATACAGTGGTATTCTCAATTAGCTGATTCATTGCGTATAGATGATCAGTTGTCAAATCTTGCTTGATCACGAGGTTGGTTTTCTTTCATATTTGAATCTGGCTGTGCAACCCTCCATTCTATGGTCACTTCCTCTGATAACCTTGTGGATAACTGTAAATATGATCGTGTAAATCTTACCTGCTATACTAAAGTCGATTTCATTCTTAGTTTCTTCATTTGGACTTCTCCAGGTCCATTTTCTCCCTGTCCCTTTGTGAGAGAATGTGTACATTATTCTCATGTTATACATCTCAACAAAATTTACTACCATTTCTCCTGTCATTCGTTTCTTCCACTCCGAATTTTCCCATACATGCTTCTCCATTTTTTGGTTTGCAAACTTTTACATTAAAATTTCCAGTGATTATAGCGTATCTAGTCTTTTTTTTCTTCCATAATCTGTGAAATGTCGTTACTGAATGTTTCTATTTCTTCAGCTGAGCTTTGAGAAGTCCGTGCATATGCTTGTATTGCATTCAGGGTGAATCTGTTGCCTAGTCTCATTTCAATCCACGCTACTGTTAGATGAACTGCTGAATTAAACAATTTTTCTGCAAGATTTCTGTTAATTAAAAATCCCACACAACTACCTCTTTCATTTTGCATTTCTCTAGAGTATTATAGGTGGTTGGAATCTTGGAGCTAAACTGTTTTTTCTTCTTTTCTGTGGATCTTACTTACATCTACAATATCTCAACTAATGTCTTCTAATTCAGTTATTAAGCAATCGAAGGTGTAACCTTCTGCGAGGCTTCTTACACTGTACGTGTCGATCCTGATAGATTTCATTTTTTTTTTAATGTCCCCGTCACTGATTTGCCGGGACAATGCCTACTCACTTTTGGTGGCACACTGCCCGTAAGCACAGGAGGCAGTGCGGTTCGACCTTTAGTAGACGACGATCCAACAGGAACGCCAGTGAAATCATTAACATCATAATTATTCATGTTTGGTTTGGGGGATTGTGGCAAATAATCTCGCCTCCCTGCCACATTGTTACTAGTGATATATATATATATATATATATATATATATATATATATATATATATATATATATATATATATATATATATATATACCCCCACGCATGTGTGTGTGTGTGTGTGTGTGTGTGTGTGTGTGTGTGTGTGTGTGCCACCTTATTCTTTATATTTGGTGGAGCCCTATATATCCAAAGGGGGTCCCTTGGTTAGCACCATCTAAGACGGTACCTAGTGTATCGGCAAGGCCTTCCCCTTTCCGCCTGCCAGGGACATGCCAGGTAACAGTGGGATCCTGCCCCTTTGTATATGAGTATGTATACTCTCTCTCTCTCTCTCTCTCTCTCTCTCTCTCTCTCTCTCTCTCTCTCTATATATATATATATATATATATATATATATATATATATATATATATATATATATATATTCTAAACATCGCCACCATTTTCATCATCATCATCATCATTACTATCATCATTTTATTTCTAACAATCTCGCTTCTTCCTTCTCCTTCCTCCTCCTCTTCTTCCTCCTCCTCTTCCTCCTGCTCTTCTTCGTGCTAAGGGTCACTGAAGAAAGCACTGTAATCTCAAACTCTCCTCACTTCAACCCAAGACTTAATAAGTATCATATTTATAAAAGACCATAACCAATTTGCTCCAGCATCGCAAAGCTTAGGACTGAGAAGAAGAAGGTGAACTTGTCTTTTTCTTGTTCTCATTCTTGTTGTTCTTGTCGGAGAAAACTTTGAAATAAACCTTCACTTCACCCAAACCATTAATACTATACTGTTTTTATTTTAACTTGGCCCAGACTGTCATTCTTTTGCAGCTTATTTCACATAGCTCAGTGGCAGAACAGGATAATACCACAGCTCTACATCATTTCCACAGCACTCTTTCGTGACTAGTACATATTTTAGTTTTAATCTATTGCTATATGGAGAGATGGCAATTTTAGGACAAGTTAGAGCAAAACGAGTATAGTTCACCCATTTGCAGGGTGTACTGTCATGGCCCCTCCCTACCCTCACCACAAGTCCGTCTCATCCCATCCATTTCTTCGTCACCCACCTCCATATATTTAACCCACGACCACCACGATATATTCATGCCTGGGATGCAAGTCTACTGTCTAGGAAGCTCCCTAACACCTCTTCTTAAGCGATTTATTTTTGGAAATAGGTGGTTAATATCCGTTTATACGTTATTCATGCAGAGTATGGCGATATTGAAAGGATTTAAGTAACACAGAATAGGACAGTGTGGTGTAATAAAATAAATCGCATAGAATAAAACGCTGCAGAGCTTCCTTCCCTGACAAGAATTATGCCTTGGAGGATACTATAATACACGCTTATGGAAGATCCCTAGCACCTCTTTCTTAGCTATTTATTTTTGGATACCGCTGGCTAATATCAATTTGCATGTTATTTATGCTGACTATGGTGGTATTTGATTTAAAGGAAACAGAAGAGGATAGTATGGAGCAATAAGCAAAATAAATCTCTTAGGAAGAGGTGTCAGGAGTTAATATCAGTTTAAATATCTTGCTGAGCATGGAGGTGTCTGAGTGATTTAAATGAAACAAAATGGTAGTAAGGAGTAATTAGGAAAATAAATCGCTTAGCAAGAGGTGTTAGGGAGTTTCCTTAGCCAACGAGAATATTGTCTTAGGTCACGAAAACCTATATTCACGGGGTGTACTCTCCCTCCCCAGCCCCACCGCCTACCTAAACTCCAGCCCATCCCGCCAAATCCTTTGCTCACCTCGCTTATTTCCTTATTCCCATGACGGCTTCGTGGCGCGAAGCAGGCCATACGGTCCACGAACTCGGTACTTACGATAAGCAACTCTCCATAACAGTTAAATATTATCCTGTATATATATTTGTTTTGGTGATATTTCCGCCTTATAGTCACTAGTTTGGCTGTGACGTGTATGAGTCAAGACAATCGTATGTAGAAGGAATCTTATATAACTTATTTGTAGCTTTTGCTTTTGGCTCTCAAGAATTCTTAACACCTCGTCCTTAGCGAATTAGTCAACACAGAACACCTGAATATCGTCGAGTATGTTAATGATAGAAACTATATCGATATGAAAGCCGAATAAATGACATAAACGAGAATATTAAGGAGTAATATAGAAGGAATATATATCGATAAATGGAGATGTGTTACAGAGCCTTCAATACGACTCTTTTTACTGATCAAGGAGACTATAAATTCGGGCCTAAACCTGGAATCCAATGCAAGTGGGTCAATGAGACGCCCACGACCTGGAAGACAGAATGAGAGTTAGAAAACAGTGAAGGAATGAGATAAAAGAAATTATTGTTTTTAAGAGTCTGATTCTGGATAGACACCTACGAGAAAGGCAGGGGAAAAACTGAAAGCACAGAAAGAAATAAGTGTTGAAAGACAAAATCTGAGGAGGAGGGAGAGGAGGGGGAGAAGGAGGATAAGAAGATTTTTGCAGAAAGAGCACTATTCTAATTATTCAGAAGAGGACAAGACTTAACTGAACGCGGCCATGTCAGCAAACTGGTACCTTGTGTGTATGCTTTGACAGTAAATTCTTGGCCATAACTCATTCTCTTTGCTCTCTCTTTAACATTTTTAATTTCCATCTTTTCTGAATCCGTTTATTCGCTTCTTCCTCCTCCTTTCTCGCATCCATTTATGTATAATTCTGTTGCCTTTTCTTTCTCTGTCAATAAATTAAATAACCTGTGTGCAAGCTCTGAGGGTAACTTCTTGTATACATGTCTTCCCATCTGCTTTCTTTTTCCCTCATCCTTTTAATTTTATTCTTATTATATTCTTGTTCAGTTTCGTCCTCTAATATCATCATCTTCATTCTGTCTTTCCTATATGCTTCTCTCTTTTTATGTTGTCAGTATACAGTATAACTTCCCGTTTTTGAAACTCTGACTCCAATATCTTAGTAACTCTTCTTTCTTCACTCTCGCCTTCCATTTTTATTCTCGCTATACAAATGATGTCTCTTCAGTGCCTTCTTTCTTCCTTCTTTCTCTAATTAACTTCCATGTCTTTCTTCTCGTCTCCTTCTCTCTTATCTTCCATCCGTTTATCTTTGGCGGCAATTTCTGGGAACAGTTTCTTTACTCTCAGTTTCCATAAGACTTTTTTTTTTTTTTTTTTTTTGCCATTCTTTTTCATTTTCGCTTTTTCTTGCCTCTCGCTTTCTCTCTTCCATGAAAACCTCGCGTTCTCTCACTCTTTCTCTCTCTCTCTCCCTCTCTCTCTCTCTCCCTCGTGTTTTTGCAACCCACTAACAGTCTTATCGGTGTTACCCTCTCGCGGTTTGGTTTTAGGACATTTTCCAATATTTTAGTATAATTTTTGGTAATCTTTTATCAGAGTTCCAAACACCCTGTACTGTTGTGTTCTTGTCCATAACAGCAACAGCCAATCCCGTGTTACCCCACGTGGAGCGTAGGGGGCCGAGGCTAGGCTAATACTGGTCCCGTTAACCCTCTCATTATCGATACAACGCCAGTATTGTATTCCGGCTGACGACAGATGATTTTATTCAGCTCAGAGTGGGTCATAGGAGCCAGCAAAGAGTTCGGCCACAGCTGTCAACACTTCCACATCTGCCTTTCAGAGGGTATCAGCAGCTGTACTTAACACCCCTGGCAAAGCTACTTAACATTCTCGCTGCTGGAATTCTGTTGGTGGGTACGGAGATGAATTTAATAGGATTTTAGGTTTATGACTGTCTGTCTGTCTGTCTGTCTGTCTGTCTCTGTCTCTGTCTCTGTCTCTCTCTCTCTCTCTCTCTCTCACACACACACACACACACACACACACACCATATTCTAATCAGCTTTATAAACACTGACACGTATTGAGGTGCAGGAAAGCGACCATCAGCTGTCTCTCCAACTCCTTTCGTCCACTAATGAGTTATTATTTCTATGTTTTCCACCAACACACGATTTATTCAACGTGAACAAGAGCACTACTGTAGTGGTGCAGTAGTTGCTGTTGTCGTTGCTGCTGCTCAACCGTATCTGTCTGATCGAGCAGATCCTTTGATCGCAAGTAAGGAAGTGCTGGTATGTTGTTGTCTCAAAAGGTCCCTACGCAGTTGATGTTGTGTCTGCGTTTCAGTGAGACATGTGATGTGCAGTGTTGCATTATGTGTGTTATGTTGTGTGGGTGTATTAGACATGTGCTGTGCAGTGTTGCATTATGTGTGTTATGTTGTGTGGGTGTATTAGACATGTGCTGTGCAGTGTTGCATTATGTGTGTTATGTTGTGTGGGCGTATTAGACATGTGCTGTGCAGTGTTGCATTATGTGTGTTATGTTGTGTGGGTGTATTAGACATGTGCTGTGCAGTGTTGCATTATGTGTGTTATGTTGTGTGGGTGTATTAGACATGTGCTGTGCAGTGTTCCATTATGTGTGTTATGTTGTGTGGGTGTATTAGACATGTGCTGTGCAGTGTTGCATTATGTGTGTTATGTTGTGTGGGTGTATTAGACATGTGCTGTGCAGTGTTGCATTATGTGTGTTATGTTGTGTGGGTGTATTAGACATGTGCTGTGCAGTGTTGCATTATGTGTGTTATGTTGTGTGGGTGTATTAGACATGTGCTGTGCAGTGTTGCATTATGTTTTTTATTTTTATTTTTATTTTTTTATAAATAACAGAACGGAGGAAGGAAAAACAAATGGGTGAAATAAAAAATAATCCATACACCAGATTACTGGTGTCCTCTGTTCATAAAATATCTGTAACAGTTAGACTTGAACAGTCGTGGGTTGAAATTTGGAGGAAAACAACTCTGGGGAAGCGAGTTCCAGAGAGATCCAGTTCAGGGAATGAAAGAATTCTGATAGGCAGAAGTTCTGCAATATGGTTCAGTGACATTCCAGTCATGAGCGCTACCAGATGCCCGTGTTGCACGAGGGAAGGCATGGAGACGTGGCACCATGGACGCAACTTTGAGCATTTGCCAAAAAAATGTCTGTAAAAGGGAGGCAACATTCCTTCTTACTTGCAGGGGAGGTAGTTTATATGTAATGGCAGGGTTGTTAATGATTCTAACAGCTTTATTCTGAATTTTGTCTAGTTGTCTTAATGCAACCTCTCCACAACCATTCCACAAGGGTGAGCAATATTCAAGCTGAGAGCGCACATGACTCTTATAAATTATAGCTAACTGCTCATCGGCGAAGAAGTTACGGACTCTGTACAATAATCCAAGTTTCTTTGAGGCGGTTTTAGCAAGTGATTTGACATGAGAGGTCCAGCTGAGGGCACTGTTAAGTGAGACACCAAGAATTTCAATACTTTTGGAGATGGGAATATTAGTAGCACTGAAGGTAATGTACGAATCTGGCATCATCTGTCTATTAGTAAACTGTATATATTTAGTTTTACTAGCATTAAAAGAGACAAGGTTGTTTAGTCCCCATTCACTGATTGTAGATAGATCTTTATTTATGGAGATGGCTGTACTGAGTTGAGAGGTAGAGATATTAGACTTTGTAAATGGATGTCTGAGTGTGAATGAACTATGTAGTGTTGAGTCATCTGCGTACGAGTGAATGGGATTGTGAGTGACAGATAAAAGATCATTAATATGAACCAGAAATAGGGTTGGCGCCAGAACTGATCCCTGCTGCACGCCGGCGTTAATTGAGAGGAAATTGGAATATACATCATCTACTTTTACTCTTATTTTCCTGTCACTAAGATAAGAAGAAATCAAAGGAACAAAAGAAGTTAGTCCATAGCAAGGCAGTTTGGACAGCAGGGAATGCTGCCATACTCTGTCGAAAGCTTTAGAGATATCAAGAGCTACTGCATGAGTTTCTCCAAAAAGATCAATTGATTGATAGATGGTATGAGTTAAGAGATTGAGTATGTCAATGGTGGATCTTTCGTGGCGAAAACCGTATTGTCTATCACTAATTAAGTTGTTGGATTCAAGATGTTTAACAATATGCTTATTAATTAAAGTTTCAAATACCTTACAAAGAGAAGATGTGACAGCTATTGGTCTGTAATTGGAGGGGTCAGACGAACTTCCTTTCTTCGGAACTGGGTGGATATTGGCTTCTTTCCATGAATTTGGGAATAAATAAGTACGTATGCATAGTCTGAATAATTTAGCTAGGACAGAGGCAAGTTCAGGGGAACACTTTTTCAAAACAATTGGCGGAATTTCATCTGGGCCTGGAGCTTTGTTGGTAGGTAAATTGTCTAGGATGGATTTTACGTATCTTGTCTGTATTTTAAGTGGGGCAATTTCGGGAGAATCAAGTTCCAGTACTGAGACATTCTGGCTGGTATCGTCTATGGTAGAGTTTCTTGCAAAGGTACTAGCAAAGATATCTGCTTTCCCACGTGGGTCATTTGTAATATTGCCATCTGAAGATTTTAATGGGGGAATGGAAGATGACTTGTTAAAGTTATTATTGAAAGAATTAAGAGTTGACCAGAATATTCTATTGTCATTAGGCTTGTTAAGTAGTTTTGATGCTTGCTTTTGAAGAAAGTTTGATTTAGATAGATTTAATACAGCTTTTGCATGATTTCTAGCAATTTTAAATTGGGAGAGTGATTCAGATGTTTTTGATTTTAAGTAAGAGTTATATGCTAATGACTTTTGGGCTGTTGCTCTGGCACAATTGCCATCAAACCATTTTGGAGAGTTTGATCTTTTAGTGAAATGTTGACTTGGTATGAATAAATCCATACCAGCTAGTATTAAGTCGCAAATGTGGGACTGGGTAGAATTGGGATCACTAGAGAAGAAAGACTGCCTTGGAACATCAGCAAGATAATTTCTAAATCCATCCCAGTCTGCCCTGTCAAAGTGCCATCGGGTCACCCTGACAGGTTCAAAATGGGGAAGTGTAGGAGGGTAAACTAATGAGGCTTTGATGAGATTGTGGTCAGAGGATCCAAGTGGTGACAGTACCTCTATCCTGTATTGATCTGGATTATTTGTCAAGAATAAATCCAAGAGATGGGCATTATGATCAGGATTATCAGGTATTCTGGTTGGTTGCTTTACCAACTGGGTGAGATTAAACGATTCCGAAAACAGCTCGCATTCTAGACAAGCGTCGTCAGTCCGGGCAGAATGCAATAACCATTCAACACTGTGTATGTTAAAATCACCCAAAATGGTAATTTCATTGCCAAGGGCAAGGTCAAGGTTACTCAACTGAGTGGATATGGAATCAAATACACTGGGTTCCGAAGAAGCATTGGGGGAACGATAAACTACACAAATATATTTGGTAATGTTTTGGCAATTTAATATATATAATGAGTAATCAAAACTGGATGAAGTGAAGTTTAAAATAGTGTCAACTGCGTATTGGGATTTGATATAACAACAGGTGCCGCCCTTGTTACGAAAGTTTGTAAGGAGATGGTAACCGGGAAAACAAAATGGAGATATATCGGTAGAGGGTGAGATTTGTGGTTCTGTGAGGAAAAGGGACAAAGGGGATATGGACTGAAGGAAAAAATGAACCGAGTTTAAATTTGTGGTAAGGCCGCGGATGTTGGTAAAGAATAAGGCCGCACCGTCACCTCTTCGCCGACGAGCATTCCCAGAAATAGCAACAGTCGCTGCAGGCACAGTCGCTTGATAGCGACCGGGAGGACCCTGTGCCTCCAGCCCTACCCTGCCGGTGGTGGCAATCCGAGGTACCACCTCATTTGATTGTAAGATTGCAGCGGCCATTACTAAATATGTGAATAGAAGGTGTGATATGTTATGCGCATGCAGTGTGGTGTAGACAGTTGAAGGTAGAGGTATTATGAGAGCATGCTGGCCTACTCTCTGTGTAAATGAATGCACTGAAAATGTTCAGAAAAGGGAGATGGTCAGGATCAAGTCCTGAGGGCTGGTGAAACGGGAGCTCCAGCTCTCCCTATTACCAGCTTGCCATCAACCTCGGGAGTACTGCCCTGTTCGACTGGTGCTACAGTCTACTGTTATGCTGTGTGGGTGTATTAGACATGTGCTGTGCAGTGTTGCATTATGTGTTATGTTGTGTGGGTGTATTAGACATGTGCTGTACAGTGTTGCATTATGTGTGTTATGTTGTGTGGGTGTATTAGACATGTGCTGTGCAGTGTTGCATTATGTGTGTTATGTTGTGTGGGTGTATTAGACATGTGCTGTGCAGTGTTGCATTATGTGTGTTATGTTGTGTGGGTGTATTAGACATGTGCTGTGCAGTGTTGCATTATATGTGTTATGTTGTGTGGGTGTATTAGACATGTGCTGTGCAGTGTTGGATTATGTGTGTTATGTTGTGTGGGTGTATTAGACATGTGCTGTGCAGTGTTGCATTATGTGTGTTATGTTGTGTGGGTGTATTAGACATGTGCTGTGCAGTGTTGCATTATGTGTGTTATGTTGTGTGGGTGTGTTAGACATGTGCTGTGCAGTGTTGCATTATGTGTGTTATGTTGTGTGGGTGTATTAGACATGTGCTGTGCAGTGTTGCATTATGTGTGTTATGTTGTGTGGGTGTGTTAGACATGTGCTGTGCAGTGTTGCATTATGTGTGTTATGTTGTGTGGGTATATTCTACAAGCAGGACACGTGTCATGTGATGTCACCCAACCCAAATCTATGCTGGCTGCTGAGGAAGGCTGGTTGATGTCCTGGTCTAAGCCTAGGTAGATAAACTCCATCATATCTATTTAAGGACACCTCTGATGCCTGGATGGAGGGTGGGGGGGAAGTCCGCTTAACCCCCTTCCCTGGCTAGTAGTGTAGTGGTTAATGACAGCTTTATCCACCCCATCCAGGTCTCCCTGTGCTGAATAAAAAGGTTGGGAAATAGCAAGATAGAATACAGTGACAATACGTCATTTGACTGAAGGGATTAATGTAAATAACAGTCGTATTTTAGGAAGGTTTGAAGTTTCCGTAATACTTTTCCCTTGGCAATTTATTCTGTACATTACATCTCAGTACCGTTGTGTATGTGAACTATTTCTTGGTCACTCTAGTTTTAAATGTGTGGACTTAGAAGCCTAGCCCCTGACCCTTACTCTCCTTTTGGGTGGTAAAGGAAGATGCAGACAGTGATGTAGACAGGTAGATACACATAGAAGACCAAAACAGACAAACAGAAAGACAGATAGACAGATACGAGCAGACAGATAAACATTCAGACAGACAGACAGACAGACAGAGCTCTCCTGTAAATTCAGGAAAAGATAGTATTGGAAACGTCAGCGAGGAGTGAGGAAAGAGTGATGGAGAAAGAAGAGCGAAGACAGCGATAAGGAGGACGAGGGAGGGAGGAAGTGACGGAGGAGGAAAAGGGGAGGAGGAAAAAGATGACGACATTTAGGAGGAAGAGGCACAGGAAGGAAAGGATATATATGATGAGGTGAGGGAAGGAGACAATAAGAGAGGAGGTGGAAGAGGAGGAAAAGGGAAAAATAAGAAGAAGGAAGGGGATAAGGAAAGGAGGAAATATAAAGATGAAAAGGGGATGAAGAGGAGAAGAAAGGGAGTGGAAGAGGAAAAGAGGAATAGATTAGAAGGATGAAGAGGGAAAGGAAAAGAGGAAATATAAAGATAAGGTGAAGGAAGAAGAGAAGACAGAAGGAGGACTGGACAGGATGAAGTGAGAGGACACTATGGTAATGAGAGGGGGAAGAATAAAACTCAAAAGAGAAAGGAAAAGACAGACATGATGAGATGGAAGAAAACTGTGGAAGAGAAAAGGAAAATTGAAGACACAAGAGAACGGAAAAGCGCAATAAAATGTACAGGAGTACAGAGAAAATGGCTGAGGGAATAAGAAAACAGGGAATGAGGAACATAAAAAAGAGAAGGAGGAGAAAATGAAAAGGGGAGGGAGTAGGTGACAGTTAGGGAAACAAAACAAAAAGAAAGAGAGAGAGAACAGACAGGACGTGCGAAACGAGGAAGAGAGAAAATCGGAAGAGAGAAGAGTGAAACGATATTCTTCTCAAGTCGGTTCAAATATGCCCTCTGTGAAATTTGTGCGTACTTATCAGAAGTGGAGAATATCGTCACCTTTCACCTGCCCACCGTTCCACCTGTCCAGCCCTCCCACCCACCCACTTCGCTCCACCTACCTACCCCCGTCGCTCCACTTACCCACCCCTTCTCTCTACCTACCCGTATATATATATATATATATATATATATATATATATATATATATATATATATACAGGGTGTAACGCGACGTATGACAAAAACTTACACCAATTTTCTATCATGTAATTCTGAGTATATTTTGTTCTATTAACATATGCTCTCTGCGGCCCCAGTTCAGTACCCAGCATTCGGCTGTTTTGTGTAAAAGCTTCGTCTCTTGCATGCGCCATTGGGTGAGCGCTTCGCAGGGCGACGGGAGACGAGTATTATTAGCTTATATTGTACTATACATAAAAATTCCATATCCTATCAGTACACACGAGTTTTAAGAAGAAACTTTACGTAGTCTATTGATTCTTTAACATCAAGTCATGCATTCATGCAATTCTTTTGCACATACCGACTGTAATTAAGGATTAAATTCAAATTTTATGGCTTGCAAGGGAGGAGGGAGGGAGGGAGGACAGGCTGGTGTGTTGTGCCAGTTATGTAATATTTGGTTTGTAGGATGTTGCTACCAGCATTATCATAACATCCACAGCTCATTCAGTGAAAGAACATTACCATACTGAGTGACTAGCCTCACTTTAAGTCAGGAGTAATATTATTACTCATAATTTTTCTGCTGCAAGTAAACGTGGCACCATTTTTTTCATATGCTGTCGTGGGAACAGTGATACAGGATTGCCAATGTAACGAGTATGTTGCTAGACCTATTTTCTTGCTTCTACTTGCGGCACTAACATCTGGCAACATGATATCTAACTATATTCTGGATATTTTTGCCATTTTTAGGTGATATTCTGGAGATTTTATCGTATTTTCTAGTGATGTTTTGCAGTGTTTATTATCTAGCGACATTCTAGCAAGTTTTCAGGACTAAACTAGCGAGACTGATGATAAGGACTTGGCAACCCTGCGTCCAGTGTCATTTGAACGGGAACATCTGCAGGGGAGGCACATACTTTAAATACTGTTCTCCGCGTTCTGTTGTTCACCGGGTTCAGCTTCACATGTTCATGAAACAGCATGCCACGTACGTACAGCAGTGAAGAATATGCAGATATCGTGTATTTTTTTACGGATTCTGCGATGATGTGCTGCAGAGAGGAACAGGTGGAGATACCCAGTGGCGCCACGTTTACTTGCAGCAGAAAAATTGATTAATAAAATTCTTCCTGACTTAAAGTGAGGCTAATCTCCCTTTAGAATAAGTTTTTTTTCACTAAATGAGCTGTGGGTGTTATGATAATGCTGGTAGCAACATCCTACAAACCAAATATTACATAACTGGCAACAACACACCAGCCTGTCCTCCCTCCCTCCCTCCTCCCTTGCAAGCCATCAAATTTGAATTTAATCCTTAATTACAGTCGATATGTGCAAAAGAATTGCATGAATGCATGACTTGATGTTAAAGAATCAATAGACTACGTAAAGTTTCTTCTTAAAACTCGTGTGTACTGATAGGACATGGGATTTTTATGTATAGTACAATATAAGCTAATAATACTCGTCTCCCGTCGCCCTGCGAAACTCTCACCCAATGGCGCATGCAAGAGACGAAGCTTTTACACAAAACAGCCAAATGCTGGGTACTGAACTGGGGCCGCAGAGAGCATATGTTTATAGAACAAAATATACTCAGAATTACATGATAGATCATTGGTGTAAGTTTTTGTCATACGTCGCGTTACACCCTGTATATATATATATATATATATATATATATATATATGGAGCCTCTGTGGTACAGTGCTTAAGTGTGCGTTTTCGTACTCTGAAGAACGAGAGTTCGCGCCCCGCTAAGGTAATAAACTTTGGGAGCGTTCTTCTGGCCACGTACTACTTTGGCGGGCATCAGGGGCGCTGTGGTTGAACCAGTGTCGCATACTATAAAGTATGCTTGCACCCGGTCGGCTTGCGCGGGCCGATTACACTTGGTTTACAGACTATACACACATCCAAAGCCACTCCAACACTACAATTACACTTCCAAGCACTTCTCACCCTACATACAATATCTACTAGACAGCCTAAGCCACTTGGTAGAGATACATTGGCTGTATAGTCCCCACTTCGGTAGGGATAGGCCGGTCCTGCAGTGGATGCTCAAACGGCTGATGATGATGACATATACTGTATATATATATATATATATATATATATATATATATATATATATATATATATATATATATATATATATCTTCCGTTCCCTTCTCCTTCGCTATTTCCATTTCCTGCTACATTCTTTCCTCTCTTTCTTTTCCCTCTTCCATTTGCTTTTCTACTTTACAACTCCTCTCTCCACTTGTCTTTCCTTCACTCTCATCTAATTCTCATTCTTTTATACCAATCCATTCTTTCTTCAGCTTCCCTCCTTTCGCTTTTCTTTTTCTCTTCTTCCTAACATCTCTCCCCTCTCCTCCTTCCATAAATCTCCTCCTCTCCTTTCTCTCTTCCTCATCTCCTGTCTTCCTTTTTCTCTCCTCTCCTTTTCTGTTTTCTTTCTCGAATTCTCTCCATGTATCATTTCTCTCTTCTCATTCTCTTTTCTTCTTTTCTTTTCACTCATCACCTCTCTTCTTCGTTACTCCTCTCTCCTCTTCACCTTTCTTCCCTCCCTTTACCACCTCTCTCTCTCTCCCTCTCTCTCTCTCTCTCTCTCTCTCTCTCTCTCTCTCTCTCTCTCTCTCTCTCTCTCTCTCTCTCTCTCTCTCTCTCACTCTCTCTCATAAAACTGTGCCATAAAAATAATCCTTTGTAACAATTCCTTCCTTTGAAAGCCGAAAATTATATTAAGGCTGGGTTTCCTGGACGCTTTGTGCACGCCAGAATTTTACCGTGAACATCAAACACAGTAAAAATAAAAGATAATAATATAGACACAATGCAAAACAAATACAAACACACAAATAATAAAAAACGAGCCTAGTCTATACCGTGTTTAGAAAGTACACATTATGATACAAAGAAATGGGAGGTAACATGTATGAAAATGTCTACTGTGTCCCAAAGTGCTTATTTCACTTAAGCACTATATTTGTTTATATTCATGACATATGAAACCAAGGAATCCCCAAAACATCCTAGAGGGCCCATTAGAACACAACATGCGCCTGTATTGATATGATTTGGGGGGACTCTGTTGATTTAGCGCCATCTTTTGTTGGTTAGTCACCCATTATTTTTCACACTTGTTGGCCTCTAAAGTAATGAAAGCTGTAATGGACAGTTACGGGAAGGTGTCCCGGGACACCAAGATCAGGTACAGCAGGCATCAGAAGACCTGTAGCCCCCCCCCCTCTTTCTCAATATATAGATAAAGAGAGAGAGAGCGAGAGAGAGAACACACACACACACACACACACACACACACACACACACACACGTGAGCGTGGGAGCGACCTAACACTATAAAAATCATACTTCTTACATAAAAGGATCCTAAACAAACACGAACCAGAAGAGGAGCTGCTATTTGCTTTACAGATCCCTGTGATGTTACACCGGTAAAAAAAAAAAAAAAATCCACTGAAGTTACTGTGAAAAAATATGTATAATTATGTAAGTATATAAACAAGTTGAAGCCAGTAATAAAAGTTATTACAATTTACCCAGGTTGATAAATCCTCTTGTAACAGGCCTTATATTTACCCTGTCACACTGATGACACATATATTTCTTATTAACACAGTCAGGTCCATATATAACAGGCCTTATATTTACCCTGCCACACTGATGACATATATATTTCTTATTAACACAGTCAGGTCCATATATAACAGGCCTTATATTTACCCTGTCACACTGATGACACATATATTTCTTATTAACACAGTCAGGTCCATATATAACAGGCCTTATATTTACCCTGCCACACTGATGACATATATATTTCTTATTAACACAGTCAGGTCCATATATAACAGGCCTTATATTTACCCTGCCACACTGATGACATATATATTTCTTATTAACACAGGCAGGTCCATATATAACAGGCCTTATATTTACCCTGCCACACTGTTGATAAATATATTTCTTATTAACACAGGCAGGTCCATATATAACAGGCCTTATATTTACCCTGCCACACTGTTGATAAATATATTTCTTATTAACACAGGCAGGTCCATATATAACAGGCCTTATATTTACCCTGCCACACTGTTGATACATATATTTCTTATTAACACAGGCAGGTCCATATATAACAGGCCTTATATTTACCCTGCCACACTGATGATATATATATATTTCTTATTAACACAGGCAGGTCCATATATAACACTGCTCTTCCACACCTACGAGCGGTTTCTTTCGTGCTGCTGGGACGGATCAGTCAGCGTCATCAATGTCTACTCTGCAGCATTTATTCACTTCCCACTCCCACTGCCGCACCCACACCCACACCAGCAGACTAGGCCATACCCGCAACACGGAAGATACTGCTGATGAGTTTTTTTTTTTTTTATGGAAGGAAGAAGGAACCAAAGGCCAGGAGCCCACAAACCGTTCCTTCTAAGAAAAAACACAAACAATGCGAAAGAGAGCCAAACGCATGATTCGTTCATTTCAAGATGCCTGGACACACTGCGTCTGAAAGACTGGAGATCATAGGAAATAGGAAAAACAGACAGAGGGAGACAGTTCCCGAGTCGACCCGTTGCATAAATGAAGAACCGGAAGTAACGGGCAACTCATGCACTAGAGAGTTGGTCAGAAAAGGTATGAGTTTGCTGCTAGGCGAGTGCTACGCTCCTGTCATAGAGGTGGAGGGATGCAAGAAGACCGTTCAGAGGAGCAGTGACCATTTGAAGCAGCGATAGAAAAGAGATAAACAAGCAACAGTGCGGAGAAGTGATAGAGGTTGAAGGAAGCCAGTAAGAGGAGGAGAGTTGATGAGACGAAAAGCCTTTGACTCCACCCTATTGAGAGGAGCTGTATGTGGGGAACCTCCCCACACATGAGACTTATACTCTACACAGGGGAGAATAAAACCCGTGTATAAAGTCAACAGATGTGCAGGGGTAAAGAAGGTACGGAGTCTGCTTAGCACACCTAATCTCTTGGAAGCAGATTTTGCAAGAGATGATCTTTCCAAGTTAAGTCCCGAGAGAATGAAACCCCAAATATGTTTAAATATGATGCAGGATTAAGCTGGATATTATTAAACATTAGTGGATACTCCTGTGGAAGATTGTTTCAGGCTGATAGGTGTCATAACTGAGTTTTTGATGCATTAAAAACAACAAGATTATTTTTACTGCAGTCAGAGACACGAGCCAAGTCAGACATTAGGTGTGCCATAGCCTCATCCCTTGTTTGTTGAAGTAACTGCTGGGATGGACGTTGAGAGAACCGAATGGAAAGGTGAAGGGTGGAATCATCAGTGCATGAGTGAATAGGGTTAGATGTACAGCTTAGCAGGTCACTGATGAATAAAAGGAAGAGAGCTGGTGATAGGACAGAGCCCTCAGAACGCCACTATTGATAGATAAGGAGATGAACGATGGCCGTCTACAAATGCAGCTATAGAAAGACCAGAAAGGAAGCTATGAAGGCAAAGATAGAAGGATATAAACCGTAAGAGGGCAGTTTGAAAATTCTCGACCGAATGCCTTTGAGACGTCAAGCACAGTGGCAAAGCTTTCTCCAAAGTCCCGAAAGGAGAATAACATGGAGTCTGAAAGGTAGGTGAGATGATCACCAGTGGAGCGTCCCTGACGGAACCCATACTATCGATCAGAAAAAAGGTTGTGATAGGAAAGATGCTTTAAAATTTTTTTTGTTAAGAATAAACTCGAAATCTTTTGAGACACAGGATGTTAAAGCAACGATAGTTGGAGGGTTGGCAATGGTCACCCTTCTTTAGGACTAGCTTAATGAGACAAAACTTCGAGCAAGAAGGAAAGGTACAAGTTGATATACAAAGGAGATAAAGTTTACCTAGGCAGGGTATAAGTACAGAAGCACAGTTCTTGAGGACAACAGGAGGGACCCCATCAGGCCCATATGCCTTGTTAGTATTGAGACCTGTGATGGCATAAAAAACATCACCTGAAGAAATTTTAATGTCAGCCATGAGGAAGTCAGAGGGAGGGAAGTGACGGAGGAACAGCTCCGAAATCGTCTAAGGTAGAACTGGAGAAAGTCTGAGCGAAGAGATCTGCATCATCAGTAGAAGAAATAGTTACAGAGCCATCAGAGTAGAAAAGAAGGAAGGATGATGAGGAAAAGTTGTTAGAAAGGTTTTTGGCAAGGTGCCAGAAGGAGCGGGAAGAATTCAGGTTTGAGAGTTGAGAGCATTTATTACGGAAGTAATTATTTTTAGCAGAACGAAGAACAGACTTAGCACGATTCCAGGCATAAACATTAAAAAGATGTGATTCAGGGGCGGGTTGGCTCTGGCACCTTTTGTAGGCCTTATTCTTGTCGTGGACAGCATTAGAACAAGCGTGATTAAACCAAGACTTTCTTGCATTAGTCAAAAGATATGAGAAAGGAATGTATGCTTCCATGCCCGAGAGAATAACCTCCGTAATGCGCAAGGCACACTCGGGTGGCTCCCGGCCATGGAAGCAATAATCATTCCAGGGAAAATCAAAGAAGTACTGTCTAAGGGCCTCCCAATCTGCAGTTCCAAAGTGCCACAGACGACGTTTCTTTGGAGGGTCCACAGGCCGTACTGGAGCGATAAGACAGGTTAAGGTAATAAGGTTGTGATCGGAGGAGCCCAATGGAGAGGAAAGATTAACAATGTAAACAGAAGAATTAGTTGTAAGGAAGAGGTGAAGTATGTTGGAGCTCTCTCCAAGGCGGTCAGGGATACGGATAGTGTGCTGTACAAGATGCACTAGGTCATTAAGGATAGAAAAGATGTAGGCTTGTTCACCAAGTGGATCAGTGAAAGGAGAGGAGAGCCAAAGGTGGTGGTGAACATTATAATCTCCTACAATGGAGATTTCAGAGAAAAGAGAAATTGGTAGGATGTGTTCCATTGTTGAAGTAAGATAGTCGAAGAATTTTTGATAGTCAGGAGCACTAGAGGATAGGTAAACTGCGCAGATACATTTAATTAGAGAATGACAGGAAAGTCAAAGCCAGAGTAGAGAATTCAGAAGAATCAAGTTCAGGAACACAAGAGCAAGGTAAGTCGTTGCGTTCATATACACAACATCCACCTTTGTCTTTGAAATAAGTATAAAGAAAGTAGGAGGATAAAGAAAAGGGTTTGCTGTCAGTTGTCTCAGACAGCTGAGTCTCAGTTAAGAAGAGAAGGTGAAGTTTAGAGGAGGAGATGTGGTGCTCAACAGAGAGAAAGTTAGAGGAAAGACTGCAAATGTTGCAAAAATGATGAAGTGAGTCAGACAGTGGTTCCAGGCAGCTCGATGAGTCGTCACCGGGAGAGGGGCGGATGGTGGGGGCATTTATGGTCCCTCCCCCCTTGGGGACTCCCAGGCTTGGTTATTAGACTCCATATTTCTTTTTTAATTTTGAAAAGGAAGTGTAGTGTGTACTGTGCATGTAGTTTGGTGCTGATAGAGAAACTTGTATTGGAGACCATCCTGGCCTACTCTCTGAGGTACTGAGACACTGAAAAAGTTCAGCAAAGGGGGATGGTCAGGAACTAGTTCCGAGGGCTGATGAAACGGGAGCTCCAGCTCTCCCTGTCATCAGCTTTCCATCCACCTTGGGAGTACTGCCCTGCTCGACTGGTGCTACAGTCTACTCCTCGTGTAGCGGTATTTACTGAAAATTCGTTATTTATTTATCGTTTTTGATAACAACGAATTTTATTAAGTTATGGAGAGATTTATCGCTGTAAAGGAAACAGAATCATCCTTTATTAAACCATTTACCATTCACAGTTCATGTTAAACTGAAAACAGTCTTCTCGTGACGGCAAGAATTAACCATTAATGTATAATTAAATGCGAGGGGTTAAATGAAAGTTGTGAAGATTGATTAATATTACTCTAAGGCGAAGGTAGGAAGAGTTTATATGTATCTGTATGTCTGTTTACCCGACTCTATCTATATTAATTTATTTCCGTATATATCTATCCATCTATCTATTTATCCCTCCCTTCCTCAATCAGTTTGTCTCTCACTGTGTCTATCAGTCTATGTCTATCCACCCATCCATTCAGCCACCTGTCTGTCCATCTGCCTGTCCGTCTGTCTGTTCGTTTGTCTGTCTGTCTGTCTGTCTGTCTGTATTCATCTGTCTGTGTCTATATCTGTCTATTAATAGCTCTCTTTGTTTCTCATCTCTCTCTCTCTCTCTCTCTCTCTCTCTCTCTCTCTCTCTCTCTCTCTAGGTATCTATCTGCATGTATCTTTTTGTCTATCCATATGTAAAAAGAGAGAGAGAGAGAGAGAGAGAGAGAGAGAGAGAGAGAGAGAGAGAGAGAGAGAGAGAGAGGCAATTAACGATGATGTATTGGAAACCTGAAATTTGTCTATATTCTAGTTGGCATAAGAGGGTGGTAGCACTTCTTCGTTAGCGAATTATTCTGGTCATTACACTTCAGTACCATCTAAATGTTAATGATATTTAGTATGCCAATGTTTACACTATATGATTACTGTACAAGAAAATACTTAGCTGTAGTATACGATATAAATGGCCAAGGAAAAAGTGATAGGAAACCTCAAATATCATCTTCCTTTCCTTTTCGTTGTTTTCTCTCCTCTCTTCCCCTCCATTAACCAATTCCCTCTTCCTTTTTCCATTTATTTCCCCCTAATTCTCTTTTCTAACCTCCTTCCTCTACCCTTTCTATTTCTACTTTTATATATGTTTTTATTATCCCATTTTCTTTATGTCAATATTACATTCAGTCCTTTTACTCTGCTTCTTCTGTTTTATTATTTTCTATTTCATTCATCCATTCCATCTTTCTTTCCATTGTTTTATTCATTTCACTCCCTGTTTCATTTAGATTGATCCATTTCCTTTTCTCTGTATTAATCCGTTTCATTGCCTTTACTCCTTTCCATTTCCCTCTCATCCTTCACCCCTCCACTTCTCATCCCTCTCATTTTCCCTCTTACTCCCCATACTCTCACTTCCTTTCCTCCCTTTCTCCTCCCCCTATCCTTTCCCATTCTCCTGCCCCATTACCCCTCTTCACCCTTTCCTCTTCCTCTCATTTCTTTCTCTTTCCCTTTCCCCTTTTCCCATTCTTCTCCTTCCTTTCAGTTTCCCCTCCGCCTTTTCCCTTTCCTTTCCCCTTTCCTTTCCTTTCTTTCCCTTCTTCCTCCCTTTTCGTTTTTCGTTTCTCCTTCCCCTTTCTTTCCAACTTCCTTCCTCACTTTTCTTTTTCCTTTCCTTTTCCTCACTCGCATCCCCTCACCCTCACCCTCATCCTCACCCTCACCCTCACTCTCCCTCTCACACCTCAAAGCCTTTCTCTCTTGTATCACTGCTCTTTGCATAGGACTGCAAACGCATCAATATTCTTCTGTACACCCACCTCTCCTGTTCAATATATATATGTAGCACACACACACACACACACACACACACACACACACACACACACACACACACACACACACACACAACAGGATCAAATCAAGTATTCAACATAGCCTCACAAAGACAACACACAAGAGCGGATTATGACTTTCTCTCTCTCTCTCTCTCTCTCTCTCTCTCTCTCTCTCTCTCTCTCTCTCTCTCTCTCTCTCTCTCTCTCTCTCTCTCTCTCTCTCTCTCTCTCTCTCTCTCTCTCTCTCTCTCTCTCTCTCTCTCTCTCTCTCTCTCTCTCTCTCTCTCTCTTTCAGTGTGTGTGTGTGTGTGTGTGTGTGTGTGTGTGTGTGTGTGTGTGTGTGTGTGTGTGTGTGTGTGTGTGTGTGTGTGTGTGTGTGTGTGTGTGTGTGTGTGTGTGTGTGTGTGTGTGCTGGGGCTAATAGTGAGCGTGAAGAACACTGTGATGTGACATTAGACTTGTTAATGGTTCTGAGACTGTGTGTGTGTGTGTGTGTGTGTGTGTGTGTGTGTGTGTGTGTGTGCTGGGGCTAATAGTGAGCGTGAAGAACACTGTGATGTGACATTAGACTTGTTAATGGTTCTGAGACTGTGTGTGTGTGTGTGTGTGTGTGTGTGTGTGTGTGTGTGTGTGTGTGTGTGTGTGTGTGTGTGTGTGTGCGCGCGCGCGCCCGCGCGCCCGCTAATAGTGAGCGTGAAGAACACTGTGATGTGACATTAGACTTGTTAATGGTTCTGAGACTGTGTGTGTGTGTGTGTGTGTGTGTGTGTGTGTGTGTGTGTGTGTGTGTGTGTGTGTGTGTGTGCGTGCGTGCGTGCGTGCGTGCGCCCCCCCCCCCCGCTCCACTGTCTCTAACTCACCTCATATAATAAATCTATCACCATTTCCATACTCACTCTCTACATTCATAGTCAGTTATCACATTCTCCACGTCCGTCTAATTCCTTCACTCACATATGTAAATCCTTGAGACAACACATCATTATTCCATCACATACGAGTACACTAATTTCTTCATCACATTCACGATTTTTTTCATCACTTTGACTGTCTTCTTCATCACATTCACTAATTTCGCCCCACGGCCTATAATTTCTCCACCACATTCACCACACACTAATTTCACCCCACGCCCTGTAATTTCCCCACCACATTCACCACACACTAATTTCGCCCCACGCCCTGTAATTTCCTCACCACATTCACCACACACTAATTTCACCCCACGCCCTGTAATTTCTTCACCACATTCACCACACATTAATTTCACCCCACACCATGTAATTTCTTCACCACATTCACCACACACTAATTTCACCCCACACCATGTAATTTCTTCACCACATTCACCACACACTCATTTCATCCCACACCCTGTAATTTCTTCATCACATTCACCACACAGTAATTTCCTCATCACATTCTGAAGGCCATGGACAATCAAGGTTGGAGTCTTATGTCAATGAAGGTAGTAGTCCCTGCTTGCCCCTCTCGCAGTGACGGCCGGGAGAGGCTATTTCAATTGACGATCTGAGGGTTTACTGGGAGGAGTGGAGAAAGCAGGAGTTGGTGGAAAGAACGATGGAGATAAAGGTGGGAATGTGGATGGATGGAGGGAGATGGAAGAAGGAGAGGTTGAAGTAGATAGAGTTGAGCTGGGAGGAGGGGAGGAAAGAATTCGGATGGAAGCGGGTGCTGAAGGAAGTAGGAAAAGAGGTGGATGAAGAGTGAGGGAGGAGGGAAAGAAGGTTAATGAGAAATAGATGGAGAGAGTGACATGAAGATAGATAAGGGAGGTTAAGGGAGGTAAAGGAAAAATCAAAGGAGTTGGATGAATGGGATGTGGATGTGGAATAGAGGTGGGTGAAAATAGAGCGAAAACTGTGGATGAAGAATGGATGGGGGGAGGGAAGAGTGAATGGCGGGTGAAAGAGTCAGGAAGAATAGTGAGTAAATGTAGACTGTGGCTGTAGGCTGGATCCTGGGTGTGGAAGGATATGAAATGGATCACAATGGCCACTGTTTTTCAATATTACCATCGACACGACAAAGAATTTGGATCGTTATCTATGTCAGTCCATATCAGATCCACTACAGATCCGGACTTTCTCATCACAGGGAGAGTGAGAGCCAGAATTTGGCCCATTCAAGCTGGTGAAGTACGAATGGGGAATGTATGTCTGTTGGAAGGGTGATGCCTGTCAAAGTGGAAGTGTTGTAATGGGTATATCTGTGTGTTGGAGTCTGTACAGCATATGCCATCGGTAAAACTAACAGGGTGCCAACATATACCACCTACACTCACTTTATATGACCAGAAGTTGATTTATGATTTCATAGTAAATTTGGTGAAGGATTAATTCCACGTATTGCCACTTGAGTTGCAATGTGGTAAGTATCAGGGAAGTGAGTTAATTATGCAGCAGGAGAAGGAGAGGAAGACTTATGACAAAGACGAAGTGAATTACTGAGGGTGAGGGGAAATAAATATGTAGATAGATAGAAATACTGTATAGATAGATAGTGACGATACATGCCACAGAAAATGAAAATGTGTGTGTGTGTGTGTGTGTGTGTGTGTGTGTGTGTGTGTGTGTGTGTGTGTGTGTGCGATAAATTAAGTACACATTGTCTCTGTCTTTCGCCATGGATATCTCAAGCACCACTACATCTCCCCCTCCAAAGAAGCATGGGGGACTTCGTAACACGTCTTCCTCTTATTTTGTTTGCATATTTCACCTTACCGTTGTCTTCTATTGTATTTATATATTTTTTAATATCGAAATAGTGTGTATCAACAAAATTCAAAATGATATCACAGTAAACTGTGAAGGATAACTCGCTAAGGAACTGGAGCAAAGAAATCTTTCAGTGCCACCTTGAATACAGCTCCACATATTCTCCATTTGTCTGTCTGTCTGTCTGTCTGTCTGTCTGTCTGTCTCTGTCTCTGTCTCTCTCTCTCTCTCTCTCTCTCTCTCTCTCTCTCTCTCTCTCTCTCTCTCTCTCTCTCTCTCTCTCTCCAATCCCTAAGGCACATCACAGAGTAACTCCAGACCGCACACAATGCTGAGTTAATGCAAGTGGGAAGTACTGTGCAGGAACACCACCGATAGTACTCCTTCTTTGTTAACCTATTTACCTACCTATCTATCCATCAGTCTATTTCTATTTCTACTTCTATATCAATCTGTGTGTCTGAAGGTTGGCTGGATTCAGGGACTTTTAAAAGCTTCTCCAAGAAGCAAAACATCAAAAACTGAAATTAAGCAAGCTCTACGCTCCCAAATACTCGATGTCTCATTCCTTAAGTCAAAACTGATCCAAGTTTCACTCCTTACGTTTCGTTTCGTTTTTTGAAAGCTCCAACATGCTTGCATGAGCCGGCCTAGGTCACCTAATGGCGGATCTCCACGCTTCTCGATCTCTGACAGCCTCCCTATTCTGTCCTTTATCCCTGAGGTCACTCTCAGTAACCTCTTCCCAGGTCTTTTGATATTAATCCCGTTTTGTTGTTGTTGTTGTTGTTATTGTTGTTGATCCAGGCTGATTTGAACGTGAACCTCGCAAACCTCAAGTTGAAATTACCCTTCACATGCAGCCCATCCACCTCCTTTCAAGGGACTGGGGAAGTTTGTATAACCAGGCAGCGGGGTCACCTGGTTGTATCAGTGCCACTACGTGAAGGCGTCCCTCTCCAGCACGTTAGTCCCTTGAATCCAGCTGACGACATTTTTAGTATATTCTTGCTGCCTCCAGACGATTTTGTTTTGCTTAAGGTCAACATATTGTGTTCTAAAGGACTTACTAAGGTTGTACTCAACTTACTGTTCGAAACGTCACTCCTAGGCTGAAAAACTCATCTACCTATTGATAGAATAAACTAATTAAGGCGTCTTTAAGCTGTATGTGATGCTATGTTATTTTTAGCTTTTTTGCTGCAACCAGACGATTTTATTCAACCTGGCAGACTGTCCGATCTGGAAGGGTAAGTTATGGCCTTCCCTAACAACTTCCATACAATACATCCTCCGTCAGTGTGTAGTGTAAAAATAAATGATGGGGTGGTAGTGTTGCTGTTGCGGTGGCCCATGGTTCATCTGAATGCGATCCCAATGGACTGCAGGCTAAATATGTCCTCCTGCAGTCTGATGTCCTTCTCTTGAGAGGTAGTGAAGGATCAAAGGGATGTTTGTGTCACCGGGCAGTGGGTCCGTCCAGTCATATCAGTGCCACCACATGAAGGCGGCACTCTTCAGCAGCGCTTGGTGGTGGCATGATACAAATGAAATACACGCACCCGAGCAGTGTCGGTTAATTAAGGTGTGATATCACTGAAGCATGAAGGATTAATTGACATTATCCAGTGGACTGCAAACAGGCTATTATGTACAGACGTCGGAATAAGTTCGTTTCCTTTTCCGTGTTTGTAACACTGCTCGATGGAGAGCTACCCCCTCCTCCTCCCTTCCTCATAGTCCTCCCCCCCACCCAACCCCCCCCAACTTTTCTCTCCGACCCCATCACCCCACCAGGTACCCTCCATACTCTCGCTCACAGCCAGCTAGGGGTTTCTGTACTTCAAGCACCTCCCTAATGGGGTGCTTTCAAAGCTAGTATTCGGGTAGATGTCACCACCATTCGGACAACACATTCCCCGCGTTGTTTAATAAGTATATTTTTCTTTGTTAAATATCTACACTGTCGTGTGAAACAGTGAATCATAGTAATGTCATATACTGTAATATAAATAATACAAATAGAACACGTATATATAACGTAGCGTGAATTGTTCATATTTATCATAAACGGAAATTAAAATATCATTCATGGAATATGATGGCAACTCGCCATTTCATTGTTCCTATATTATTTCATTTCTGCTACATTTAGTGCAAGTTAGGTTCTTAATACATAGTTTGTTCAGACTGTAAATTACGCCTAGTGGGTGTCTTGACTCATTCAATCTCTATGTGGGCAGAAATTTAATGTTGAGTAAATACTGGGACTCAACATTTTGCTCACTCCCTTCACCCATGCACACCACAAGACCCTTGTGCCACGGTTTGAGAAGGCCGTGGTGTTGACCCCTCAGACCCTTCAAAGCAATTACAGTACCTTACTTTATCTAACCTAACTAGACCACACGTAGCCTAGTCTAAATTGTATTATTTTAAGCATTAGCCCTAGTGCGTTTGTTTTGAAAACAAATCTCTCGTGAAAAAACGTAAACACTGGACTGTCTTGTGCGCATGCATGAAGGGAGTGAGCAAAATGTTGAATCCCAGTATTTACTCAGCATTAAATTTCTGCCCACGTAGAGACTGAATGAGTCAAGATACCTAGTAGGCGTAATTTACAGTCTGAACAAACTATGTATTAAGAACCTAACTTGCACTAAATGTAGCAGAAATGAAATAATATAGGACCATCATATTCCATCAATGATATTTTAATTTCCGTTTATGATAAATATAAATAACTCACGCTACGTTATACATACTTGTTCTGTTTGTATTATTTACGTTACAGAATTTGACATTACTATGATTCACAGTTTCACACAATGTAGCGATTTAACAAAGAAAAAAATGCTTTTTAAACAGCGCGGGGACTGTGTTTATCCCAATGGTAGTGACATCTACCGGAATACTAGGCTTTTCAGAAGCACCCCATTAAGTGTAGTCCGAGCAACTAATAAAGAAATAGTACAGTATATATCATAAACTAAGTTAGGAAAAGGTTTACCACACTGTGTGTGTGTGTGTGTGTGTGTGTGTGTGTGTGTGTGTGTGTGTGTGTGAGAGAGAGAGAGAGAGAGAGAGAGAGAGAGAGAGAGAGAGAGAGAGAGAGAATAAATCTGTTGTGATTAAATGTTGTGGTAGTAGACACCTCTTTTACACACACACACACACACACACACACACACACACACACACACACAGAATAAATCTGCTGTGATTAAATGTTGCGAAAGTAGACACCTCTTTTACACACACACACACACACACACACACACACACACACACACACACACACACACACACACACACACACAGTGAGAGAGAGGAGTTACAAGGAAGTTAGGATCTTAATGACTATGCAGCCCATACCGTGGAGATACTTCTTGTTTGCCTGGGAATGCATATCCAGTTCACATTTTATTCTAGTGTAAGATCCTGCCGATGAATCCCTTAAACTTTTCTACTGTAGTGTTAACAACGTCCATGTTCAGTCAGTTCCATGTGGAGCAGATCTTGCAAGTGAAAAAGTTTTCACGTAATTCTGCTGGTAAATTTTCTCATTTACAGCTTCCAATCATGGTTGTGTGCCAAGTCCGTGTTAAGAGTAAGCAACTTTGTATGTAATGATTGTGAAACCCATTCAGATTTTAAACACTTTAACTAGTTGACCTCGTAGTCTACGAGTTTCTACTACAAAAGTCCCACAGCCCTCAGGCGAACCTGATACCTTAGTCTCCTGAACTCTTTCAGTCGACGTATGTCTTTTCCAAGCGACCAAAATTCCACAGCAACTCAGGAAGTGGCCGTATTAAGGAGATATAGACTGTGAGAACAATCTCTTAATTCCCAGAGAGAGAGAGAGAGAGAGAGAGAGAGAGAGGGAGACTTTGAATGGTAAGAACAATCAGGAGAAATGCTGATAAGAAAAGTAAGAGGAGAAACTGAAGCAGGGAAGAGGAAAACACTCAGGTGAAAAAAATGGAACAATGTTATAGAAGTGACACAGGGACGGAAGCACACACACACACACACACACACACACACACACACTTTCTGAATATTTGTTGACCTATCTGTCTGTGCCTGTCTGTGTACTGCCCCTGCACCCCCCCCCATCTCTCCCTCTGGATCCTTTGTCTCACCCCCAGTTTCCTTTTCCCTCCTTCCTCTTTCTAGCTATCTGCTTAGTCCCTACCTTCCTCCCTCTCTCCTTTCCTTCGTCTGTCTCCCCCTCTGTCACTCCCTCCTTACCTCACTCTTCTTTCTCCCTCCTTGTCACAACTTTGTCTTACTTTTTTCATGTCACATGTTACCTTTTTTTCTCCATTATTCTCTCCGTATTTCTTTACTTGTACAAAACCCATTTCCTTCACTGCTTTCTTTCCCCATTAATAACTGCATGCTCCTTTTTCTCTCTCCTCTCTCCGTCTCTCCCTGTCACCCGAAATCTCTTCTTTCATTCCCTTCCTCCCTCCCTCCCCTTGTCTTCCCTTCTTAACATCCGCCTTCCCATTCTTGCCCTAAAAATTAACCTATTTTCTTCCCACCGTTAACCTCAACTTTCTCTCCGGAAATTTCTCTAATTTCTCTATTTCTCTCCCTCCCTTTTTATTTGAATGTCATTCGTTCTACTCAGCCTCAATGCCTTCGTCTTATCCTGCTTAGTTCTTTCCTTGCGTTCTTGCCAGAATAACACACTCTCTTCCTCCTCCCCGTTACCTTGCCTTCTTTTCTAATTTTTCTCTTATCGTTCTCAGTGTTCCGTTCCGTAACTCTCCGTCCCACTTTCTCCTTTCGTTATCCCTATTTCTAGGTTTGCTCCGTTCCCATTTTCTCTCAGCTGTCACCCCTTTTGTCTCTGCATCCCTGTCTCCCAGCCTTCCGATTCACATCACCCTTTTCTCTTTCCCTTTCACACTGCTTGTATCTCATTTCACCTCTCACTGTCTCTTTTTCTCACTCTCTTTCTCATTTCTTAATTCTAGTTGTTCTCTGCTTGCCTCTCCCCTTTTTATTTTTTCCGTAACTGCCCTCTTATTTCTCATTTCTCCACTCGCACTCCCTCTCCGCTTGTCGCTCCCTGTCTTTTAACACACTCTCTCTCTCTCTCTCTCTCTCTCTCTCTCTCTCTCTCTCTCTCTCTCTCTCTCTCTCACCGTGTAGTAAAGTTTTCCTAACTTGGTTGTTCGGACTACACTTAATTAGAGAGGTGCTTGAAGTACAGAAACCCCTATGAATAGCTGGCTGTGAGCGAGAGTATGAAGGGTACCGGGTGGGGTTATGGGGTCGGAGAGAAAAGTGGGGGGGTTGGGTGGGAGTGTGGGACTATGAGGAAGGGAGAAGGAGGGGGTAGCTCTCAATCGAACAGTGTTACAAACGCCTTAGTCCACGGAAAAGGAAACGAACTTATTCCGACGTCTGTACCTCGTGTTTACCTTCTGACAGAATACTTGATCATTAACTCTCTCTCTCTCTCTCTCTCTCTCTCTCTCTCTCTCACACACACACACACACACACACACACACACACACACACACACACACACACACACACAAATCCGATAACAAATCCCTACAATTACTGAAGTGACTTGCTACACCTCCTAACCCCCACACTCACTTGCACTCCACCATCACCTGAACCACGTCCAATTAAGCTTCACTTTGCCTCTGAAGCACAGTGCATGACAGGCTTGCTGGAGTGAGGCGAGCAGAGCCAGGGTTCAAACAGGGTACCAATGAACTCAAAGGATCGACCACAGCAGGAGGTGATAGGCAGCCCAGAGGGAGGGAGTTTAGTTGACGGGGACCCACAACTCCTTAACTCCTCGCCAATTTCATATACATTGATTTGTGTGTGTGTGTGTGTGTGTGTGTGTGTGTGTGTGTGTGTAGCACGGTCAGAACTGGAAAAAAGGATTTTGATGTAACTAAGCAGGATCGTTGGAACTGGGTCCTAGGTGGGCCAGATTCAATTTCAAATCAAATAATATTTTGTTTTTTTTCCTAATTTTTGCAGCTTAATTTACGTAGCTCAGTGGCAGAAAAGGACAGTGCATTGAATTTACATCCTTTTCACAGCATCCTACGTGACTAACATTATATGCCAGCGTTAATTTCTTGTGACAACTCAGTATTCAAGATAGAGACGACTGTTTTAATCAGAGATAAATTAGAACGAATATAAAATTCAACCTGTGGGAGTAGCCTAGTTCGTTCAAGTAAAAAAATAAATGTTATACTGAACCGTGTTGTAAAAGGCGAAAAAGTCCAGCCTGTAGCCGGGCAGTTCAGCGCTGGAGGGATTCAGTTGTGGCATTTTTAGTTATCTTAGAACAATACAGAGTTACTGCATGATTTCAAGATAGTACAAGACCATTACATTACAGCATGAGTAGATCGATTACATGGAAAAACAGTTACAGAATGAAAATGTGAGTAATGAATTTAGTGAGAAGCGGGAGTGCTGGGCTGATGTTTTTGTGTAATTGTATGTGTAAAGTTGTACCGCGTGGCCAGATATACCAGGAGAGACGTAGAGCAGGTAGGAGCCTGGGTGAAGTGGAGAGTGGAGGGGAGTGCGGCAAGTGAGATCGCCCACCCGCTTTTAAGCCCCTTCATGAGGGGGCGGAGCACCATAGGGCTAGGTCGCCTGAGTATTCAAATTTGATTGATTGAGGCACCACTACAGGTGAGGAGGGAAGAGAAATTCAATTCTACTGGTAGCGGCACCAATAACGATGCTGATTCCAAGAACCAGGTGTGGAAAAAGCCGTGAGGGAAGGAAACCACGTGTGTAGGCGAAATGAGAAAAAAATCCACGAGGGAAGGAAACCAAGTGTGTGGTGACATGAGGAGAAGCCACGAGGAAAGTAAACCACGTGTGTGGGTGAAATGTGAGGTGCGATACTTGGTGGTGTAATTTACACCACAGCATTCCCCCTCCCCCCCTTTCCGTTTAGGCACACAAACAGGAAGTGCCAAAAATGATTAGAGTACAATTACAAATATATATATATATATATATATATATATATATATATATATATATATATGGCGGTGTGCAGTACGTAGGAGGACTACTGGGCCTTGAAAGCAGGCTGTGAAGCCTATGCCCAGAGTCGGTCACTTGAAAAAAAAACAAAAAAAACATAGTTTTCAAAGTGTGTGAACATTTGCAAGTGATTTGACTGTGTTAATTACACATGACAAGTCCATGGCTATGTGTGATGGAGTAAGGTATCAAATGGGGGGGTTCCTGATTATAAAGTAAGAAATAATAGCCGGGCATAACTTTCTGTCCGACAATTTGATTAGTCATTATGAGCAAATGAATGAGAAAGTTATGCCCGCCATTACAACTGAGTCTTTGTATGAGGGAGAATACACACACAAAAATACTATGTACCATACGAATGCAATGTATTGTAAGTGTGGGGCGACACTGAGAGTCTGCTGGCCCTTTTGGTGTGAGATTATGTTGGAGTGTAAAATTGTGGTGGTTTGCTGAGCTGGCCTGATTGTGTGACGGTAAATGTGGTAGGAACTGATGTAGGTTGTAGGTTGTGGTGAGTAGTGTAGGGGTTACAGGAGTGACGGATGTTGATGTATGGGGGGTATTGACGGAGGGGGGGGACTGGTGGGACAGAGTGTGGGGTAGGATTGCATGAGGTTGACGAAGAGGGTTGGTTAGTGTTAAGGACTGGTTAAGGGCTGGGAGCTGGTGTTGACGGAGAGGGTGAAATAGGCGTTAGGATGGGTTGAGGGGTGGTGGGTGGGGAAGTAAGGTGAGAGGTAGGATCGTGTGAGGTTGATGGAGAGAGTGGATTAGGTGTAGGGAGGGGTTGACGGGTGGTGAGTGGGGGAGACAAGTGAGAGATAGGATCGTGTGAGGTTGATGGAGAGGTTGGGTTAGTGGTTGTAGGGTCAGTGCGTAAGGTAAGATTTGTGGACGGAAGTGTGGATGGTAGTGAGGGAGTCTTTGCGTCAATGGGAGTGTTTTGCTGTACTGTATGACGCCTGGGTCGGCATGTGGTGACGACAGGTAGCGAAGGGTAGGAATTGACAAAGGGTATAGGGTGTGTGTGTGTGTGTGTGTGTGTGTGTGTGTGTGTGTGTGTGTGTGTGTGTGTGTGTGTGTGTGTGTGTGTGTGTGTGTGTGTGTGAGTGGTGCATGTAGGTGTTGGTGCAAGGACTTGAGGTGTTGGTTGTGTGAGTGTTGTTGGTGGGCTGTCATGGTTGGGGGATGACGTGTTGGGTGTTGTCTGTGACTGGATTTGTGGTGTGGCTGGTTTGACTCTGTCTGTGGAGATTGTGGATGATTTCCCGTGTTTGTCTGTTGTAACTGTTTTGTCTGATTTTGTGATCATGGGGCAAGGGCCCTCGTATGAGGTTTGAAGAGGTGAAGTGCACTGACCCCTTCTCACAAAGACCTGTTCGGCGTCTGGTAGGGAGTGCGGTATGAACGTCATTTGTTGTTGGCAAGCACGAGGAGGGACTGGTTGTAGTGCCTGCATTACCTGCTGGAGCTCTGGGAGTAAAACCAGGGCCGGCATCCCTGGTTGCGGGGCAAACTTTCCAGGAAGCCTCAAGTCTTCCCCATATGTTAGCTCCGCCGGGGAATTCCCGATGTCCTCCTTCTCAGTAACCGTCAAGTTTAGGAGGATGACTGGCAGTGCGGCCACCCAATTCATTGGTTGGGGAAGTGCACTCAGTGCTCCCTTCAGGCGACGATGGCAGCGCTCAACCATCCCATTTACCTGAGGGTGATATGCGGAGGTTCTGTGGCGTGTAGCACCCAGGAAGTCCATGAGGTCCTGCCAGGCCTGAGATTCGAACTGGGGGCCCTGGTCGGTGGTGATAACCTGCGGGGCGCCGAAATGAGTGACCCAGGATGCCAAGAAATGATATGCTACAAGGTCAGTTGTAGCCTCAAGCATGGGCGTGGCCTCGACCCACCTTGTCACTCTACCTATACACGTTAAGATATAGCAGTTACCCCTAGATTTGGGGAGGGGGCCGAGGATGTCAATGTGTACTGTATGGAAATGTTGAGTTGGTGTGGGCAGCAGTTGTAGTGGTGTCTTGTTGTGGCGATGTATTTTTGCAGACTGACAAGCCACGCTTGCTCAGACCCAGTTGTTGGTGTCATGCCTCATCCCTGGCCATACCACTCGCTGGCTAAGTAAGCTGTGCATGCCACAAATGCCTGGGTGCGCCATGTCGTGGTAATGACAAAGGACTTGCCTTCAGAATTGTTGGGGAATATAGGCCCGTGCTGTCCCGCAGGATATATCACACCAGAGTTTCTTGGGTGTGCCGGTTACGTCAATGCAGTTGAAGTGAGGTCGTGGCCTGCAGCAATTCTCGGAATTCCTGATCATCCTCCTGCTCCCGTGCCAAGGTTGCATGGTCTAGCAGGGGTAGTGTTGGGCCGACAGCTGAGATTCCCCGGGACAGAGTGTCCGCAATCTTGTTCTCGTCCCCAGTGATATGCTGGATGTCAGTGGAAAACTCAGAAATGAAGGCCAGCTGTCTTGCTACCCTGGGAGACCAATTTTCTTCTTTCTGGGCCATTGCATAAGTAAGGGGTTTATGGTCAGTGAGGATGGTGAATTTTCTGCCTTCCAGAAAGTGCCTGAAATGTCTGACTGCCTCATATACAGCCAGCAACTCCCTGTTGAAGGCATTGTATTTGCATTGGGCAGGGTTAAGGAGCTGGCTGAAGAATGTGACAGGCACTTTTGCCCCGTTAACATGTTGTTTTAGGACTGCCCCCACAGGTTCGGCAGAGGCGTCTGTGGTGAGCGTGATGGGAGCATCTGGTGATGGGTATGCTAATCGGGGTGTGGTGGAGATGTGGTTCTTGAGGGTGGTAAAGGCATGGTCTGCTTGTGCGGTCCATTGAAGAGGCTTGGAGGATGTCTTTTTTGTCCCTTTCAGATCATGAATGGGGGCTAGTGTGGTTGCAGCATTTCTCAGGAACCTGTGATAATAACTGACCATCCCCAAGAACTCCCTGAGCCTGCGAGGTGTAGCCGGGCATGAAAGTCTTTAATGGCGTCCACCTTCTGCGGGAGGGGTGTGATACCTGTGGCTGATACCCTGTGGCCCAAGAAATCCAGTTCGTCTGCACCGAGGATACACTTCGCGGGGTGCACACACAGCCTGTAGTCCTGCAGCCTTTGGAACAGCATTTGGAGGTGTGTTTTGTGCTGCTCATGGGAATCCGAAGTGATGAGGATGTCGTCAATGTACACCATGCCGAAATCTAGCCCCCTGGCAACCTGGTCCATAAATCTCTGGAACGTTTGTGCGGAGTTACTGAGAACGAAATTCATCTTTGTGTATTCAAAAAGGCCAAAGGGGGTGGTCACCGCAGTCTTGGGGATGTCCTTCTTTGCCACAGGGATTTGGTGGAATGCTCTGACTAAATCAATCTTCGAGAATACACGTCAGCCTTGCAGTTGGTGGTGGAAATCCTGGATGTGGGGAATGGGATATCTGTTTGGAACTGTCATTGCATTCAGTGCCCTGTTGTCCCCACATGCTCTCCACTCACCCTGCTGTGCTTTCGGTACCATGTGTAGAGGGATGCACTGCAGCTTGATGACAGCCAAATGATCCCCTCATCGAGCATCGCCTGAAATTCCTTTTTCACTGCTTGATGACTTTCTGGGGGAAGACGTCTGGGATGGGCAAAACGGGGTGGTCCGGAAGTGATGATGCAGCGCTCTATCCCAAGGTCAGTATGGCCGTTGTTGGGCGACTGAGAGGTCAAGAGGGGAAACTGGCACAGTATAGAATTGTATGAGGAATTCTGGTGAAGGTGCATAATGAGTGGTGGGTTACTATCACACCCGATTACTTTGATGGATGAGTTTGAGGGTCTGTGATATAGATTCCGTCCTCTGGTATCCACGAACAAGTCATGTGTCTCCAAGAAGTCAACGCCAATAATGGGTTGATTAACGTCTGTGACGAGGAACAGCCAAGTTAATGACACTGATTGGGCGAGTGCCACGTGCAGGGGTTCCGTGCTGTATGTGGCTATGGGGGTGCCACTTGCTGCTATCAGGTCAAATGCGGGTTGCTGGGCCGTTTTGTGGTCAGAGGTAGGGGGAACTATACTGAATGCGGCTCCTGTGTCAATAAGGTATTATGTGCCAGAGATGGTGTCTCTAACCCATAGCAGTTCCCTGGAGCCAGTGGAACGTGTCGTGGGCTTGGGTGTGCTGAACCTGGGGAGGTGGTTGGCTTGTGTGGCGGGAGACACCACTGGGGACTGTCTCCCGCCATAAGTGTTTCCTGTGGATATGCAGGGTGGTGCACATCATCTGGCTTCCATGCCAAAGCGCTTATGATAAGTACATAACACAAAATTGTCCCTTGTTGTTATCTGGGGCTGAGGATTAGGACCACAGTTCACTAGGAGAGCACTGTTGGAACTCAAAGGGGCTGGGAGATGATTTGCAACACTGGGGATCTGAGTGGTGAAGCCACTTATGTTACTTTCCAGCTAGTCTATTCCATTGTTAAATTTGTTAATAGGGTACATAGCCCTGACATGGAACCAGTTTTATCCACAACACTTTTACTGACACCACTGTTTCACTTGGGGTAGCATTGGGGGCTATGACAGGGGGGAAGAGAGGAGTGTGCACTTACTGGTTGGTTAGTGTAATGCTGTTGAGCTTCGTACAAAGTGTCCGCCCTCTCGATGAACTCAGCAAGGGACGTGCTAGGGCCCAGGGATGCTAGGTGGAGCCGGAAGTCTGGTGGCATGAGCTGGAGGAGTCTGTGCCGGAGGAGTCGGTGCCGGAGGAGGTCATCCGATAAGGTGGCACCAGCTGCCTTGAGAGTGGCTTGAATGTGGGCAAGAAGGGGGAAGGGACGCTGCTGTTGGGAGCAAATTGCATCCAGCTCCATTAGAAGTGCCTGCTTTGATTTGCCCAGGGCCTGTAACAGACTCTCCTTCAGGGTTTTATATTTGTGCCCAGTAGATGGTTTGAGGAGTACGTCCTGTACCAGGGCCACTGCTTGAGTTGGGAGAGTGCGGACAACTGCTCTGAATTTGTCGTCATCACTGGTATCGTCAGGCCATGCAGCATCAACTTGTGTAAACCACGTGTTAATATCGTACGTGAATGTAGGAAGAGATAGACGGATGTGTGGTAAGCTTTCCATGTTCTTTCTACACACCGGGAAGTCACCAATGTGACGTTTTTAGTTATTAGGTTATGAGTATTTCTTACTAGGGGCTACACCAAGGCAAATGGTAAGAAGAGATAAGCACAACTGTGCTGGGAAGAAATAGGTAGAACAGTGATTATTGACTTGGAGCAATACAGAGTTACTGCGTGATTTCAAGATAGTATAAGACCATTATATTACAGCATGAGTAGATCGATTACATGGATAAATAGTTACAGAATGAAAATGTGAGTAATCAATTTAGTGAGAACCGGGAGTGCTGGGCTTATGTGTTTGTGTAATTGTATGTGTAAAATTGTACTGCGTGGCCAGATTTACCAGGAGAGACGCAGAGCAGGTAGCAGCCGGGGTGAAGTGGAGAGAAGTTAGGCGAGTGAGGTCGCCCGGTCGCTTTTAAGCCCCTTAATGAGGGGGCGGAGCACCGGTAGGGCTAGGTCGACTGAGTATTCAAAATTGATTGGTTGAGGCACCTCTACAGGTGAGAAGGGAAGAGAAATTCAATTCTATTGGTAGCAGCACCAATTAGCGGTGCTGATTCCGAGAACAAGGTGTGGAAAAAGCCGTGAGGGAAGGAAACCACGTGTGTAGGTGAAATGAGGAAAAAATCCACTAGGGAAGAAACCAAGTGTGTGGTGACATGAGGAGAAGCCTCGAGGAAAGTGAACCACGTGTGTGGGTGAAATGTGAGGTGCGATACTTTTTGGTATAATAAACGCCACATAGTGGTCAGGGGAAAGTTTTTGCCCACGTCAGTGATAACAAGTGAAGGTCTCCCAGGATCACGAATGTTTTATTACAATACCCAAACTCTTTCCGTACTTATTTTCATGCTGGTATTTTGCTGCTGGAGAGGGACGTCTTCGCGTGATGGCACCGACATGCCTGGGCGGTGGACCTGCCCGTTAAACAATCGTTCCTTAGTTCCCTCCCTATCCCCGGAAAGGAGTATTGTGGACTGTAAGAGAAAGGCAGCTTCAGCCTGTAGTCCATCATGTGCATATTCAGATGAGACTGGGACCACAACAACACATCTGGTATTTTGCACAGTACCCTATGGCAAAACTGACGTCTTTTGGGAGTTTGTTCCTGCACCAGCCACTCGATTTCATTCGCCTTAGGGCAGCCCGCATCAAAAGTACTTTACCAGTACTACAAAGACTACTACGACACATTTTCCCTGTGAAGATTCTTACGATAAGGGGAGAATTTCATTTCATCAACGATGACCTGGTCTGCTCTGCAGCACTCTTTCAATGTTATGTACTTCCTCCTTTAGTTCTAACATACCGAAAATGACAGCAAACGTTGTCAACTATATTTTTTCTTCCAAACCCCCATAAAAAGGTTACTAAGGGTAAGTTAGGTTGCATTAGAGTTAATACTTTCACTCTGTGGTTGAAAAGAAACATTGAATCACCAGGATCGTGATCGTGCGGGGGTACCCCCGCACACACACACACACACACACACACACACACACACACACACACACACATTTTATGTATATTGTATATATATATATATATATATATATATATATATATATATATATATATATATATATATAGCCAGTACGAGCTAGCCTTGGTTGGAAAATACCAAGAGAACAAAAAAGTATTAAAATCAGGAAAAGTGAGTAATTAGGTTAGGTCACATTAGGATACATTAAAATAGCACTCATTATTTCAGACTCTATATGAGAGTATGAACTTATAGTTGAAGTTATTAGTAGTAACAGTAAAGCGCCATAAGATAAAACATACCAGTCATACTACGTTATAAGGTGCAGGAGAGGGACACCTTCACGTGGTGGCACTGATATAACCCGGTAGCTGGTTAGAACAAGCAAGTTTAGTCTGCCGTCAACCGGGTTCACTCTCAGATGGGCCCAGGTCAGCAACAACAACAATATTTTAGGACAGACTAAGGTGGGAAATGTTAGGCTGCAGCGAGCCATAAGCCCGTATTCTCGTTGTATAAGGAAGCTCCCTAACACCCCCTCCTATGCGATTTATTTTCCGTTTTACACCTTGCCAGCATCGTCTGTTTCACTTCAGTCATTCTGATATCACAATACGGAAATAAACTTCAAAACGATATTAGCAGGCCATGTTCCTAAATAAATCGGTAAGGAAGAGGTATTACCAAACTGCCTTGACAAACGAGAATACGAGTCTAGTGATCAACCTCTGTCACTAATAGTCACGAGGAAGCGGCAGGCCATAGAGAGGTTAATGACAGACGTGAAGAGTGATGAGGTGATAAAAGGTCAAGTGATACAGAGTTAGGTTAATGGAAGGACTTTCTCTTACCTGTGTATAACTGTGAGTCATCGGCCGTATGTCAGTACAGGTCAAGGCAGGTCAAAACAAGTCACAATTGGTCAAAGAGAGTTAAAGTAGATGAGTATATTTTCTCCTTCCATCCTCTGTCTGACTGTCTGTCTTTCTGTCTGTCTGTCTGTCTGTCTGTCTGTCTGTCTCTCTTTCTCTCTCTCTCTCTCTCTCTCTCTCTCTCATTCCTGCCATTTCCTGGCGATTTTATTCAACTTAGGACACACTTTTGGAGCTACAGGTATGGTAAATATCTTTACTAAACCCCTTCAGTACGAGAGGCCTTTCCTGATCTGAATAAAGTCGTGTGGCATCAGCAACAATGAACCAACTTGCACGTCACCGCCACTCACAGTATTATCTTTAACCTCTTCTCTCTCATTACCGATTTTTAGTTTTTATTTTATACTTGTTATGCTCCTCCTGATTTTCATCCTTTTGCAGTCTATTTCCCGAGGCTCAGTGGCCGAAAAAGACGACGCTACGGCTCTGCATCCATCCCGTGGCACTTCTTCGTGACTACGATGCTACGGCTCTGCATCCATCCCATGGCACTTCTTCGTGACTAGCTTCATATTATATAATAGCTTTAACTTTCCAACTCAACGCTGAAGATGGAGATATCGTAGTTTAGGTGAAGTTAGTGTAAGAAAGGGATAGTTTTATGTTTATTTTCTTAATCTAAGGAAACACTTTTCGAACAACTGGCTCCTGATGCAGCCTGGTGTTGGAGAGGGACGCCTTCATGTGGTGGCATCGATATAACTAGGCGGCTCCGCTGCCTGGTTATACTAACGTCCCTCAACTCCCTACCAAATCCCATAAAAGGAGGATGGTGGACTGCAGACAGCCAAGGAAAAATATTCACTCCACAGGTTCAGGGTGCATGCTATTTTGCTTCTTAAGTCGAATTTATAAAGTATTTGAAAAGACTTCTGGAAATACAGGTGTTAAATATAGCTTAGTGCTGGTGAGGGACTCCTTCACGTGGTAGCACTGATGTAACCGGTGGATCCGCTATTCAGTTATACAAATGTCCCACAACTTCCTTTCTGTCAACAGGAAGTAGGATGATGGCTCGTAGGAAAAGAACAGCTTCAGCTTATAGTTTACCGGGATCACGTCTTGGTGAACCTGAGGTAGCAACAACAACAACAGCAACAACAACGACAAGAACAACGTCAAGCGCACACACACAGCACACACCTCCGCCAACGTCTATACCAGACAACTCAGGTCACCGCCAAAATTTAATCACCCTTCCTTGGCCCATGACTCACATACCCACAAAAGTTCAGTGAAATCCATCTGTATGTTTGCGAGATATGTTGTGGCCAAACAAACATGCGAACAAACAGGGTGAATACATTACCACCTACTTCGTTGGCGGAGGTAGCAAAAATAACATAAAAGATCATTTGTGCGGTTTAGTTTAAAAAACGTATAGATAGAAAAAAGAAAAAAACAAAGGCCATCCGACTGGAGGTATTAAACCATTTAAACTTTCTTACTCTAAGAAAAACGGTAGCTAAGAGACATGAGGCAGAGACCATTAGATACGAGATGTTATACCACTATCTCCTGCACCATTCTCTCGTAGAGCTTTCCAAAAAATACATGTGACTAAATACCACGTACAAGACACAATATGTGAGATAAGAGATGAGAGATAAGAGATATGAGGCATACTATACGATGTACGATGTTACATGAGGGATACGAGGGACGAGACGCAAGATGAGAGACAGAGGGACGAGACGCAAGATGAGAGACAGAGGGACGAGACGCAAGATGAGAGACAGAGGGACGAGACGCAAGATGAGAGACAGAGGGACGAGATACGAGATATAAGCTATGACATACAAGCTACGAGACTGGAAGAAAGAAACAAGAACAAAGGAGAGTTTTGGAATACTGACTCTAACACACAATTTCTTACACAATATTCCCTGAAGATTTAGCTGTATTCTCTTCTTTTAAGGAGGTTCCCTAACACCTGCTCCTCAGCGATTAATTCACGCCAATCCTCTCGCTTAACCATCGCTTGACATAGTTTACAATGGCCTAATAATTACATTCATATACCTCACTTCTGAACTCATAATTACACTTCACTGCTGACCTGATAATTACACTTCACGGCTGACCTGTTAATTACACTTCACTGCTGACCTCATAACTACGCTTCACTGCAGACCTCATAATTACTCTTCACTGCTGACCTCATAATTACACTTCAGTGCTGACCTGTTAATTACACTTCACTGCTGACCTGATAATTACACTTCACTGCTGACCTCATAATTACACTTCACTGCTGACCTCATAATTACACTTCACTGCTGACCTTATAATCACACTTCACTGCTGACCACATAATTACACTTCACTGCTGACCTCATAATTACACTTCACTGCTGACCTCATAATTACACTTCACTGCTGACCTTATAATTACACTCACTATACTCTGTTCACTTCAGCCTGGCATAAAATTGTTGTATATACTTCTTGAATGCAGAGCTGTAAAAAGAAAAGACGAGTATGGTCCTAGTCACGAAGACGTGCTTTGGAAGGGATGTAGAGCCGAAACAGTGGCTTATTTTGCCACTTAGCTGCAGGACACACACACACACACACACACACACACACACACACACACACACACACACACACACACACACACACACACAGTAAAATGGGTAAATTCTGTGCTCCAAGAAGACGTCAAACTTTGCCTTAATCTTGCCCCATACTCACGCCATCACCACCATTTTTCTTTTTATGCAAGGAAGAAGGAACCAAAGGCCAGGAGCCGACAAACCGCTCCATCCAAGGAAAAACAATACGAAAGGGAGCCAAATTCAAGATCCGTTCATTTCGAGATGCCTGGACACACCGATTTGAAAGACTGGAGATCATAGAAAGTAGGAAATACAGATCACGCCTATAAATTACAGTCATTTGTGAGAAGGACGCTTTCACCACTCGCCCTGCAAGGTTTGGGTCGGTGTGGATATAACTAAGACATGTTATACTCTTTATAGTCTAACTTGGCCTTAAACTGTCGTCTCTCCATCAGGAATGCGCTGTGCAATAATAGATTAACCGTATACTATGGTGCAAGTCATGATGAAGTGCTATATAAAGGATGTCAAGCCCTAGTATTATCTGCCATTGAGGTTCATGAAATATGCCCCAAAGGGATGAGTTTCTGGGCCAAATTAAGGTGAAAGGACTATAGTGAGGCAATTTATAACTGTCACCCTACACCACTCTGAACCACTGAAGCAAAAATAGTCTTAGGGTTTTTTTCCGCCGCTGGATTACAGTACTAAGAACGATTCGGATTTATTTATACTGTATAATATCCATATCTTAACAGATGAACAATATATTTATTTACATTTATTTCAACAGTTTCTAGGACAGGCAGCTACTTAAGGCATTTACTGTTAAGCTGTCCCTTAAACAAACGTCCCTCGTTCCACCTCCCATTCCCCCCAAAAGAGGACTGAGGATTGCAGAAGATGGACAGCTTCATCCTGCAGTCCACTGGATTCACATTCACACTGGCCTGACGAACCGAGTACCGCTATTTTTGCTACTACTACCACCAGTCGGCTTCATTCAGGTTTGCAGAGCACGTTTGGAACAGGAGGTAAACAAAGGCTTCATCTACCCCTTCACTAATACAAGTCTGTCCTTAGCTGAATAAAATGGTGTAGGGGCAGCTGAATAAAGTACAGTAACGCGACATGCATTTATGGAGCTAATTACTGTGTTCCTCGCGATCGTGTAATAAAATACCCTAACACGTAGCTACTGTGAACTGCATCTTAATGATACGTCTTTATTACACACCCCTTTACCTGATAATAATTAAGTGTGTGTGTGTGTGTGTGTGTGTGTAAGATCAATAAACTTTGCTCAGTATCTTTCTTCATGAAATGTCATATAAGGTTGATTATCTATGTTCCAGTTTTAGTCATGTTGTTGTTGTTGTCGTCACTGTTGTAAACCCAGATTCATCGGAACGTAAACGCGGTCGCCAGCAGGCTAAACTTTCCCTCCTGCAGTCCACTATCCTATTCTCGAATACCCGGACATCGGAGTCGCTCTGTTATATCGATGTCACAACGAGGTTATTTTTATCTAACACCATTTTGAATCATAGGGTTACTAAATAAAGGCAGGTTAAACATTATAGAGAAAAATATAAGTAAACAAGGCGATTTCTACTAATGTTTCGAACAGTGGTGGCCCCCCACTTCAAACACCTAGAATATATATCCTATCCCCGACCACTGCTTTTCAGATGAAGCAAAACAGGACTGGATTTTAAGCAGGCCTATATATATATATATATATATATATATATATATATATATATATATATATATATATATATATATATATATTGATATATATATGGATAGATAGCTAGGTGATAGACAGTTAGACAGGTATACAGACAGGCAGCTATACCGACACACTGGCAGACGTGCAAAAAGACCGGCAGTCAGACAAACCGTCAACTTGACAAACAACTGACTGATAGAGAGGTAAAGGAGAGAGACAAAATGGGAGATAATACCTTTGGCTGACAGATAGACAGACAGACAGACAGACAGACAGGTGTTGATCTTAAAATTCCCTTTCCATTCAAGGCTGAGGTAGGAAACAGTTTTAAAATATCATCATTATCATTATCATCATTATCATTATCATTATTATCACCACATTCATCCTCATCATCACCATCACCAGCGTCACCACAATCACCATCACCACCAAAAACATCATCATCATCATTATCATCATTACCACCACCACCACCACCACCACCACCAACAACAACAACAACAACAACAACGACGACGACGACGACGACAACAACAACAACAACAACAACAACGACGACGACGACGACAACAACAACAACAACAACAACAACGACGACGACAACAACAACAACAACAACAACAGCAGCAGCACCTTCACCGTCGCGATCTCAGTCATCATCATCATCATCATTCGGACCAATTTTCCCACATAGAGTTCTTTGATCTCAATGTAGGACTGAAACAGGGTTGTGTGATGTCTCCATGGCTGTTTAATATATACATGAATGGGGTTGTAAAGGAGGTGCAAGGAAGGGCAGTGGTTGTGAGGGTGGCTCTAATGAATGAGGATGAGATTTGGAAGATTCCGGTGTTGCTGTTTGCTGATGATACAGTATTGTTGAGTGAAGATGAATGGGAGTTGCAAGGTTTGGTGAATGAATTCGGGACAGTGTGTAGGAGGAGGAAGCTGAAAGTTAATGTAAACAAAAGTAAAGTTATGGTGTCTGAGAGGAATGAAGTTAAAGAATGTACAGTGAGGTTGGATGGTGAGGATATGGAGAATGTGAGTGCATTCAAGTACTTGGGTAGTGTGATGAGTAAGGATGGAACTTTGGGGGATGAAGTGCGTGAAAGGGTACAGCAGGGAAGGAAGGTTGTTGATTCACTGAAAGCAGTGATGAGAAATAGGGAGGTGAGTATGGAAGTTAAGAAGTCACTGCATGATAGTATTGTGATCCCTACCCTGATGTATGGAAGTGAGGCGTGGACCTTGCAAGAGGGGAACAAGTCAAGAGCGAGAGCAGTGGAAATGAGTTACTTGAGAGGAGCATGTGGAGTGACATGGAGGGACAAGTTGACGAATGAAGAAGTGAAGGAACGTTGTGGGGTGGATGTGGATGTGGCTGAGAAGATTAGGAGAAATACACTGAGGTGGTTTGGACATGTGGAGAGAATGGAGAATGAACGACTGACTAAGAGGGTGTATGTAGATGAGGTGGAGGGAGGGGTAGACAGAGGATGAGGTGGAGGGATGGAGCTGAGAGGTATATGAGGGAGGGGGGGGGTGAGTTGGGGAGAGGGTAGTCAAATGGTGGGTGACAGAGCGACTTGGAGGCGTTTTGTTTGCGGCCACCCTTTGCGGGATTAGGGCATTGGGCTATAGATAGATAGACAGGCCAGAGAAAGGGATGGGGGATGGAGTTATCCTCGTACCCTGAAGACTGGGTCTATGAATGTGCGTGGATGTAGTACGATTGAGGCTAAAAGGGAGGAGATTGGGAGAATGTTTGTGAGAAGAAAGTTGGATGTGTTAGCTTTGAGTGAAACGAAGATGAAAGGGAAGGGGGAATCTATGTTTGGAAGTGTGAATGGAAGATTGTCAGGTGTTGATAGAGGAAGGGCAAGAGAAGGTGTGGCCTTGTTAGTGAGTCCGGAAGTTCAGCAATGTGTGATTGAATGGAAGGAGGTGTCATCGAGACTGATGTGGGTGAAAGCGAAATTTGAACGTGAGTTGTGGGTGTTTGTGAGTGCATATGGGCCTGGTAGTGAAAGGGATGAACAAGAGAGGGAGTCTTTCTGGAATGATGTTGATGAGTGTCTGCAGAGTTTTGAAGCGAATGTGAATGTGGTAATGATGGGAGATCTGAATGCTAGAGTGGGAAATGTAGCAGTTGAAGGTGTAGTTGGTATGCATGGTGTGCCTGGAAGAAATGAAAATGGGGAACGAATGATAGCGATGTGTGTTGAGCGAGAGATGGTGATTGGGAATACGCTGTTTGAGAAGAAAGATATTTATAAGTATACATGGGTGAGACAGGAGGGTGGAAGGGTTGTTGATAGAGCCTTGATGGACTATGTGGTTGTGTCTAGGAATGTAATAGGAAGATTGTTGGATGTGAGAGTTCTGAGAGGGGAGGGTGGAGGTATGTCTGACCACTACCTGGTGGAGGGAAAGTTAAAAGTAGGAAAGAGATGGATGAGAGCTAGGAGGGTTAGGTGTGGCAGGGAGGTTTTGAAAGTGAGTGAGTTGGATAAAAGAGAGAAAAAGATAGAGTATCAGGAGAAATTGAAAGATGAGTGGAACGCAGTGAAAGATCGGGAAAATGGCAGCGTGGAGGAGGAATGGCAGTTGTTTAAGAGTGCTGTGGTGGGGCATGCAGAAGAGGTGTGTGGTGTGAGACGTGTGGGTGGTGGTGTAAGAAAAGGAAGTGAATGGTGGTGCGAGGAAGTAAGTATGGCTGTGGCCGAGAAGAGATGTGCATATGAAGTGTGGCTGCAGAGGAAGGATGAGATGTCATATGAAAGGTATAAGGAGAAGAGGAATAGAGCGAGAAGGGCTGTGCGTGATGCTAAAGTGGCAGCAGATGAGAGGTGGGGTAGGCGGCTGACAGAGAATTTTCAGCAGAATAAGAAAATGTTTTGGAAGGAGGTGAAAAGGGTGCGAAAGGGAGAGTCTGGGAAGGAAGAACGAGTAAAATCAGAGGATGGAAGGATGTTAATTGAGATGGATGCAGTAAGGAAGAGATGGGCAGAGTATTTTGAAAGATTGTTAAATGTAGAGGAGGAAAGGGTGGCTGAGATTGTGGCGGATGGAAGGGTGCAAGGTATAAATGTGTTGGGAGAGTTGAATGATTCCTTGATCACGAAGGAGGAAGTGGAGAAGGCAGTAAAGGAGATGAAAACAGGGAAAGCTGCAGGTATGGATGGGTGTGCTGTGGAATGCCTGAAGGGTGGTGGAGTGACTATTGTTGACTGGTTAGTAAGATTGTTGAATGTGTGCTTTGAGAAAGGTATGGTGCCAATTGACTGGGCAAGTGCTTGTGTGGTCCCGTTGTATAAAGGCAAGGGTGATAAGTATGAATGTACTAGCTTTAGGGGTATAAGTCTGTTGAGTGTTGTAGGTAAGGTGTATGGTAGAGTGTTAATTATGAGAGTTAGAGAGGGTACAGAGGGAGTGATTAGTGATGAGCAGTGTGGCTTTAGGAGAGGGAGGGGCGGCGTTGATCAGGTGTTTGCTGTGAGACAAGTGTGTGAAAAGTATTTAGCGAAAGGCAAGGATGTGTTTTGGGCATTTATGGATTTAGAGAAAGCGTATGATAGAATTGATAGGGAGGCTTTGTGAACTGTTTTAAGATTGTATGGACTTGATGGTAGGTTACTAAAAGGGGTGAAAAGTTTTTATGTAAATAGTAGAGCGTGTGTAAGAGTGGGAAATGCTGTGAGTGATTGGTTTCCCGTGAGAGTGGGGCTGCGACAGGGATGTGTGATGTCGCCTTGGTTGTTTAATATTTACATGGATGGTGTTGTAAGGGAGGTGAATGCAAGAGTTTTAGGTGGTCTGAGTCTGGTAAATGTTGATGGAGGAGAGTGGAATCTGAAGCAGCTGCTGTTTGCAGATGATACTGCACTGGTGACTGATTCAGAGGAGAGATTGAGACAGTTGGTAGAGGAGTTTGGAAGGGTGTGTGAAAGGAGGAAATTGAAAGTAAATGAGAATAAGAGTAAAGTGATGAAGTGTACGAGGTTGATAGATGGTAGGGGGATGAATATAGTTTTGAATGGTGAGTTGCTTGAGGAGGTAGATTGTTTTAAATATCTAGGGTCACATGTTGCTGTGGATGGAAGAATAGATGCAGAAGTGAAGTTTAGAATAAATGAAGTAGGAAAGGTGCTGGGAGGAATGAAAAAAGTGTTTAAATGTCGTTCGCTTAGAATGGATGTAAAGAGAAGGCTGTATGAGGGTGTTGTGGTACCGACTGCATTATATGGGGCTGAAACATGGAATATGGGTGTAGCAGAGAGGAAAAGTTTGAATGTAATGGAGATGAGATGTCTGAGGAGTATGTGTGGAGTGACGCGTATGGATCGGGTGCGAAATGATGAAGTGCGAAGGAGAACTGGAGTTGTTCGGGAGATGGCTGGCAGAGTTGAGCAGAGGGTGTTGCAATGGTTTGGGCATATGGAGAGAATGGATAATGAGCGATTGGTGAAAAAGATAACTAGATCTGATGTGAGAGGTGTAATGCTGAGAGGAAGACCACGAATAGGATGGATGGACAGTGTGAAGAGAGCGCTGGATGCGAGAGGGATGTCTGTTGAGCAAGGAAGAGTGGCTGTGCGTGACAGAAATAAATGGAGAGAAATTGTGAATGAATAAGTGATGACGCAGCCCTGAGGGGATATTCTCCCGCATTTGGTCTGATCAGCTAGTCAGGTCAGGTGCGGGTAAGGGGATCGGTCTGTTATGATGTGGCAGGGGTAAACCAGTTCTGCTGTCGGGCCCTGCTGTGGATGTCACTGATTGCATTGCCCAGTTGACCCTTGTGCGGTGCGGTGCGGTGAGGATCTGTCCGTTCTCCCCTTTGGGGCTAAGATGCGAATGAATGTGTTTGAATGGATGAGTAAATGGAGAGTGAGTCATCCTGTCTCGGCTACCTCCCTTTCCTTGGGGGAAGCAGCCTAGGTATATAGATAGATAGATAGTGTAGTAGCAGAGTATAGTTGTAGTAGCAGAGTATGTTAGGAGTATTTAAAGCACTCTTTCCTGGTAGGTGATGGCAACCATCATCCACTCATGTAGTGCTGCCTACTTCTTCCTTCACCTTAATCATTGTTTCTGTGTCTGCCATCCTCTGTTCCTATTTCTCCCATCTTTCCTGTCACTTTTTATTACTCTACTTTCCATTTCAGGTGCTTTTACAATAAGTGACAAGCCTAATGGTTTCCTGTAAGCCAGGAAACCATTTACAATGCTGGGTGGTAACCATATAACCAGCCCATACATGTACCTTACATGTCAACAAATGGGTTGGTGGAGGATTAGTGTCCCTCCCCAAAAAACAACCAACTCCTAGTCAAGTGGCCACCCCTTTCGGGATTATGGCATCTGACTGTAGATAGATAGATAGACATTCAGTATTTTATTAGGGCTTTTGTTGCAGTAGTCGAGTATGATTGATGATTTCAGAGTTCCATGGGATTAATAAGTTAACCCTCTAATGGTTGGGACATCTCCTTTATTCTCTTCCCACAAATGCCAGATGATCCACATGGATTCATTTATGGGATTTTCTTGAAACAGTAGTGTGTGGCTGAATTATTCAACCCTTTCAACCCAAGGAAATAATTTTTATTTTCTTCTTGTTATCCACAGGTGATTTTATTCAGCTTTAGAGATACTTACCTGATTGGAAGGGTTGGATGCAACATTCAAGAACCCCTTCAGTATGCGAGGTATATTCTGGCGTTCCTGTAAGCCAAGAAACCATTTACAACGCTGGGTGGTAACCATATAACCAAACCATACGTGCTCCCTGCGTGTCAAGTGGGTTGGTGGAGGGTTAGTGCCTCTCCCTGTAAAAGAAATAACTCAGAATCAAGTGGCCACCCCGTACGGGATTATGGCGTCTGGCAATAGATAGATAGATAGACTTCTCTTTCATTCTGCTGTCTGTCTCACTCTGTCTCCCTGTCTACATTCAATCCCTCGTCTATAATCTAAACGCAGTCCCAATCACAGTGCAATGTGCACTGAAAGCGTACAAATACATTGTGGTGGTGATGAGAATTGCTTGATTTTTTTTTTTTTTTATAAATAACAGAAAGGAAGAAGGAAAAACAAATGAGTAAAAAAAACAACAACCCATACACCAGATTACTGGTGTCCTCTGTTCATAAAGTATCTGTAACAGTTAGACTTGAACAGTTGTGGGTTGAAATTTGGAGGAAAACAACTCTGGGGAAGCGAGTTCCAGAGAGATCCAGTTCGGGGAATGAAAGAATTCTGATAGGCAGAAGTTCTGCAATATGGCTGAGTGACATTCCAGTCATGAGCACTACCAGATGCCCGTGTAGCACTAGGGAAGGCATGGAGAGATGGCACCATGGACGCAACATCGTCTGAGCATTTGCCAAAAAAATATCTGTAAAATAATGCAAGGGAGGCAACATTCCTTCTTACTTGCAGGATATGTAATGGCAGGGTTGTTAATGATGCTAACAGCTTTGTTCTGAATTTTGTCTAGTTGTCTTAATGCAACCTCTCCACAACCATTCCACAAGGGTGAGCAATATTCAAGCTGAGAGCGCACATGACTTATAAATTATAGCTAACTGCTCATCAGTGAAGAAGTTACGGACTCTGTACAATAATCTAAGTTTCTTTGAGGCGGTTTTAGCAAGTGATCTTACATGAGAGGTCCAGCTGAGGGCACTGTTAAGTGAGACATCAAGAATTTCAATACTTTTGGAGATGGGAATATTAGTAGCACTGAAGGTAATGTACGAATCTGGCAATATCTGTCTATTAGTAAAATGTATATATTTGGTTTTACTAGCATTAAAAGAGACAAGGTTGTTTTGTCCCCATTCACTGATTGTAGGTAGATCTTGATTTATGGAGACGGCTGTACTGAGTTGAGAGGTGGAGATATTAAACTTTGTAAATGGATGTCTGAGTGTGAATGAACTATGTAGTGTTGAGTCATCTGCATATGAGTGAATGGGATTGTGGGTGACAGATAAGAGATCATTAATATGAACCAGAAATAGGGTTGGTGCCAGAACTGATCCCTGCGGCACGTTGGCGTTAATTGAGTGGAAAATGGAATATACACCATCTACTTTTACTCTTATTTTCCTGTCACTAAGATATGAAGAAATCAAAGGAACAAAAGACGTCAGTCCATAGCAAGGGAGTTTGGACAGCAGGGAACGGTGCCATACTCTGTTGAAAGCTTTAGAGATATCAAGAGCTACTGCATGAGTTTCTCCAAAAAGATCAATTGATTGATGGATGGTATGAGTTAAGAGATTGAGGATGTCAATGGTGGATCTTTCATGGTAAAAACCATATTGTCTATCACTATATAAGTTGCTGGATTCAAGATGTCTAACAATGTGCTTATTAATTAACCCGTCACGTCCCAAGCTATTTCGCACCTCTGACACCCCCCAATCCCGAGGTATTTTCGATTTTTTTTTTTTTTTGGCTAAAACCTCCGCTTTTGTTGAGAAACATCGAAAGTTCATAGAGAAATCGCTCACCTGAGGTTTAAAATACTCTATCCAGGTACCAGTACCTCCTTACCTGACTGGGTTTTCTAACAGGCTGGTACCAAAGAAAACGAGTTCTATGGGAGAGTAACTATTTCACACCACTCATAAACGGTATTTATTTATTTACTTGGTGTGAATTTACATGTAGTACGAGAGTACATTGGTTTTCAAACAGTAATATAGGCATTATAAGCATTGTTTCACTCACTAACTCATCACCATACCTGACATTCTTTTCCCACACTACCTGATCATTATTTCTGACTGTTTCTTCCTCTAATGCTATGTAAACTTTGTCCTCCACATTGTCATCGATTGGGGAATCACTCTGGACCTGAATGTCTTTACTGGCCAGGTCACTGATAACAGGTGAATTGCCGAGACAATGGCATGAGAGGGGGAGGGGGGAGGTTATGCGGTGTAAGGCATTGTCCCTGCTTGGCATCTTGAAGAGAGATAGAGGAAGGTGTCCCGTGTATATGTATGAAAAATCACGCGCGAAAATTGAAAATTGTGCAAATTAGGGACCTTGCAATTGCACAATGTACCAGTACATCGCCGGGACTGGCAAATGCAAAATGTTGCAACGTACCCATACATCGACGGGACGGGGCGGGTTAAAGTTTCAAATACCTTACAAAGAGAAGATGTGACAGCTATTGGTCTGTAATTGGAGGGGTCAGACGAACTTCCTTTCTTCGGAACTGGGTGGATATTGGTTTCTTTCCATGAATTTGGGAATAAAGAAGTATGTATGCATAGTCTGAATAATTTAGCTAGGAGAGAGGCAAGTTCAGGGGAACACTTTTTCAAAACAATTGACGGAATTCCATCTGGGCCTGGAGCTTTGTTGGTAGGTAAATTGTCTAGGATGGATTTTACGTATCTTGTCTGTATTTTAAGTGAGGCAATTTCGGGAGAATCAAGTTCCAGTACTGGGACATTCTGGCTGGTATCATCTATGGTAGAGTTTCTAGCAAAGGTACTGGCAAAGATATCTGCTTTCCCATGCGGGTCATTTGTAATGTTGCCATCTGAAGATTTTAGTGGGGGAATGGAAGATGACTTGTTAAAGTTATTATTGAAAGAATTAAGAGTTGACCAGAATATTCTATTGTCATTAGGCTTGTTAAGTAGTTTTGATGCTTGCTTTTGAAGAAAGTTTGATTTAGATAGATTTAATACAGCTTTTGCATGATTTCTATCAATTTTAAATTGAGAGAGTGATTCAGATGTTTTTGATTTTAAGTAAGAGTTATATGCTAATGACTTTTGCGCTGTTGCTCTGGCACAGTTGCCATCAAACCATTTTGGAGAGTTCGATCTTTTAGTGAACTGTTGACTTGGTATGAATAAATCCATACCAGCTAGTATTAAGTTGCATATGTGGGACTGGGTAGAAATGGGATCACTAGAGAAGAAAGACTGCCATGGAACATCAGCAAGATTTTTTCTAAATCCATCCCAGTCTGCCCTATCAAAGTGCCATCAGATCACCCTGACAGGTTCAGAACAGGGAGGTGTGGGAGGGTTAACTAATGAGGCTTTGATGAGATTGTGGTCAGAGGATCCAAGTGGTGACAGTACCTCTATCCTGTATTGATCTGGATTATTTGTCAAGAATAAATCCAAGAGATGGGCATTATGGTCTGGATTGTCAGGTATTCTGGTTGGTTGCTTTACCAACTGGGTGAGATTAAACGATTCTGCAAATAGCTCGCACTCTAGACCAGCGTCATCAGTCTGGGCAGAATGCAATAACCATTCAACATTGTGTATGTTAAAATCACCCAAAATGGTAATTTCGGTGCCAAGGGCAAGGTCAAGGTTACTCAACTGAGTGGATATGGAATCAAGTACACTGGGTTCCGAAGAAGCATTGGGTGAATGATAAACTACACAAATATATTTGGTAATGTTTTCGCAATTTAAATTATATAATGAGTAATCAAAACTGGATGAAGTGAAGTTTAAAACAGTGTCAACTGCATATTGGGATTTGATATAACAGGTGCCGCCCCTGTTACGGAAGTTTGTAAGATGGTAACCGGAAAAACAAAATGGAGATATATAGGTAGAGGATGAGATTTGTGGTTCTGTGAGGAAAAGGGACAAATGGGATATGGACTGAAGGAAAAAATGAACTGAGTTTAAATTTGTGGTAAGGCCGCGGATGTTGGTAAAGAATAAAGCCGCACTGTCACCTCTTCGCTGACGAGCATTCCCGGAAATAACAACAGTTGCTGCCGGCACAGTCGCTTGATGGCGACCGAGAGGACCCTGTGCCGCCAGCCCTACCCTGCCGGTGGTGGCAATCCGAGGTACCACCTCATTTGATAGTAAGATTGCAGCGGCCATTACTAAAGACGTGAATAGAAGGTGTGATATGTTATGCGCATGTAGTGTGGTGTAGACAGTTGAAGGTAGAGGTATTATGAGGGCGTGCTGGCCTACTCTCTGTGTAAATGAATGCACTGAAAATGTTCAGAAAAGGGAGATGGTCAGGACCAAGTCCTGAGGGCTGGTGAAACGGGAGCTCCAGCTTTCCCTATCACCAGCTTGCCATTAACCTCGGGAGTACTGCCCTGTTCGACTGGTGCTGTGTTGCATCAAGGTAATGGACTCCTACTGTACTCTCTCTCTCTCTCTCTCTCTCTCTCTCTCTCTCTCTCTCTCTCTCTCTCTCTCTCTCTCAGTTAATCCCTCAGTGTCCTTATTCACTGATCTGTCAATCTTCCAGTCAGTCAGTTTACCGCTAGATATACCAGTGTATTCATTAGTAGGTCTGTTTGTCCTCAGAGCTTTAGGTATATCAGTCTTTCCTTTTATTGCTCTCACTGTCCATCTGTCTGTTTTAATATCAATGACTCAGTCAGTGAATAAATAAATAAATCTATCTTTGATACCCCTTGCTATATCAGTCTATCGATATGTCAACCTTTCTACCTTTTTCTTGTTTTATCTATCTCTGTTGACCGAAGTCACTCAAACTATCTGCATTTAAATACTGATCTGTCTATCTATCTATCTATCTATCTATCTGTCTATACATTTTAGATATACATATGTATGTATCTACATATGTATGTATGTATGCATCTATGTATCTGTCTACATAAGTTCATCCATCCATCCATCCATCAACCTACCCATGCATCCATCCACCTATCTATATATCTAACCATCTCTGTCTGTCCAACTCATATATCTGTCTGTCTATTTCCGTCTATCTAGTTTTCATAATCTATCCAACCAAACACTTATCCATCTAACAATCCATCCATGAACCATAATTCATTCATCCATCTATCAGTCCATTCATTATCTATCCCTCTGTTTCTATGTATCTATCTTTTACTCCTTCCTTATGCATCTCCGGCCTTAATTTCCACTTCCCCTCTCATTCAGTTCCTCAACCATTTATCCGTGATGTGCATTCCCTCGTATCTTTTATCTCTCCGTATTATAAGGGACAGCCTCTCTCTCTCTCTCTCTCTCTCTCTCTCTCTCTCTCACACACACACACACACACACACACACACACACACACACACACACACACACACACACACACAAAGTAGTACAAAGGAAGGCAAACAGCAACAGACCTAATGGTCCTTTCAATGCTGCTCGTTACAGACAAGACTATCAGTATGATATCTAATTCTACAGGTTGAAGGTAAGGATCGTAAAGCAAAGACCATCCCATGAATACAGGTTGCACACACTAAAACAAATAATTATATTCAATACATTTAGTTAAAAATAATCCACGGAAAGTCTACACACACACACACACACACACACACACACACACACACACACACACACACACACACACACTCACATATGTACAGTCATGCCAGTACACATGTTCAATTCTGTACCATACCAAAACATTCAGGCACAAACTAATGCAGGAGACAGATCTATTTACACAAAGCACACGCACGCAAACACAGAACAAGCAGTCACGCACATGAACAAGTACATACATTTACTCTATGTGTGTGTGTGTGTCTGTGTCTCTCAACTTTCCATAATCCCTTTCTCGTGACCCAAATCCTGTTTCTTCTCTTCCTTCAGTCTTGTGTTTTCTTTCTCTTTGTCATCCACTCTTTCCTTCTTTTCTCCCCCCTTCCTCCTGCCATCCATTCTCTTCTTTCCTCCCACCTTCCTTCCTTCCCTCTCTCCTTCCTTCTAAGCCTCTGTGATATTGTCCTCTGCTAATTTGTTTATGTTAGGTTGGGAGGCTCCGGCTGAGTACCATCTCGGCCCCTTAACTACTCCCTCTCCTACAATTCTTTCTCTGGTCTTCCCTTCCTTTTTCCTCGCCTCTGCTTCCTTCTCTTCTGGTTTCCTCATTCCCTTCTTCCTTCTTCGCTCACTCCATCCTTCCCTGCATTCTGTCCTGCATTAATAAGATCATCCCATAGTTTGTTTACATTAAGGTAGAAGGGGCAGTGTTTTTGCAATCTCGACCTCTACATTCATGTCTCTCTCTCTCTCTCTCTCTCTCTCTCTCTCTCTCTCTCTCTCTCTCTCTCTCTCTCTCTCTCTCTCTCTCTCTCTCTCTCTCTCTCTCTCTCTCTCTCTCTCTCTCTCTCTCTCTCTCTCTCTCTCTCTCTCTCTCGAAAATACCACATAACATGGGTGAAATAAACATATCTGAAACTTAGACCTCAGGACTTATTCAGTCCTTTAACTTCCCTGTTGATGCTTCCTTAAATCAGTCACTTAGAGGCAAATAGGTAGATAAATGGGTAGATAGTTGGGAGAGAGAGAGAGAGAGAGAGAATCGTTAGGTAATTATTGAGGGGTGGTGGTAGACTAGTAGTCATTGTGATATGTATATGGATAGATCGATATATAGACTGGTGGATCAAGAGGCAAACAAATATAGATGTAGGTATGTAGGCAGGTAAACTGATAGATAGATAGATAGATAGACTGGTCACATATTGATACAGATAGGTAGACACAGAGACAGATAGACATAGAAAGACTGATGTATAAATGAAAGGTAAACAGACACAGAAATTAAAAGACAGCTGAGTACATCGATGGAGACTGTCATACATACAAACATACATACAGACATACATCACTCGCACATACTTACATACATTGACAGATACAGATAAAGCTGGACGGATAGAACGATAGAAAGACAGACAGACAGATAGACAGACAAAGAGATTGAGAGATACATGGGAAGACAGACTGACTGAAACAGGCTAGATAGATAGCCAGATGGGTGGCTAGACAGACAGATAGATTAACAGATTTACCCGGAAGGCAGACAAAAAGCCAACAAGACCGACAGCAAGACAAACAGTCAATGAGAAAGACAAACAACTGAATGACAGACAGACAAGCAAGGCAGGCAGAGAAAATGAGAGGCTTGCAGAGCTAACACGCCAGAGAGAGAGAGAGAGAGAGAGAGAGAGAGAGAGAGAGAGAATGATATTAATATTCGATTCAGATCACAGGCTGAGGCAGAGAATTGCTGTGGAAGATTTTAATATCATCATCATCATCATCGTCATCATCATTATCATCATCATCATGGTCACCTCTCTCTCTCTCTCTCTCTCTCTCTCTCTCTCTCTCTCTCTCTCACACACACACACACACACACACACACACACACACACATACACTTGCACCTCTCGAGACTCCATTTCAAATTTTCTTTCATTTTCCCCGTCTCCTTCCCGTTATATCTGCTAATTTATCAGGCACAGTCTCTCTCTCTCTCTCTCTCTCTCTCTCTCTCTCTCTCTCTCTCTCTCTCTCTCTCTCTCTCTCAGCACACTTTTCTTTCTATTTTTTCTCTCCCTTGTCCATATCTTTTCCTCCCTGAATTATTTTTATCATTTTCATCCTGTGTAATTTTCAACGCCAAGCATAACCTACATAACAACTTCTACAATTTTTTTTCTCATGAAATATTTTTTCCAAGTCCCAGATTACCGTGTTTTTCCACTAAATAATGTTCCCCTAATCCAGTGTTTCCCTGCTTTTGCCCGCCACCCAATATATATGGCCTGGCTAATGGCCTCACCTACACCTTGGTTACGATTATTGAGGCCAGGAGAGAGAGAGAGAGAGAGAGAGAGAGAGAGAGAGAGAGAGAGAGAGAGAGAGAGATCTACTTTTCTGAGAACTATGGGTTAACCCCTTTACTGCTCATCAGTCATTCATGTAAGTTTACATACTGTAAATTTTCAGATGAGAATTGCTTAAGGTACACATTCCTTCTCAGACACACAAACAAACGCGACCAGCTAACAATACCTGCTATCGTGCGCGCGTGGGTGTAAGAACATCCCATAGTCTTATATATTGGTGTCTCAAACCTCAGAGTTAATTGCATTTGCATTTTGGCAGACTGGTAATATACAAGTTCTATATTAATAATTAGTTAGCGGCGTCCGTAATTCTTGTGCTGACGTTTTCAGTGTCTGGTCGGGTGGGTTGGATGGGATGGGGGGAACTATTCTATTTACTTCAACTTGGCCTAAACCTTGCCATCTCTCCATCTTGACTGCTCAGTTGTAACAAGAGATTAATTCCACAAGTTGGTGCTAGTCAGGAGGAAGCGCTATGGAAAGGATTCAGTACCCCAGCATTACCTGTTTTTGCCACAGAGCTATGCAGAATATGCTGCACAAGGAAGAATATCTGGGCCATGTTAAGGTGAACGAACTTTAGTAACTGTAATCTGGACTGGCAGTAACTGTAATGTGGCAGACTGTGGTAATGTACAAAGCTTATCATTAATAATCATTTACTGGTTACAATAAATCTTGCAGCGGCGTTGTCTGTACAAGTGGGAACCTAGTAGATGAAGGGGGTGAGGCTTCCAGATATATTAACTTGAAAGGTAAATTTCATATGTATTTCCTAAAATTTAGAGGTACTGTACTGTGTTTCTCTCTCTCTCTCTCTCTCTCTCTCTCTCTCTCTCTCTCTCTCTCTCTCTCTCTCTCTCTCTCTCTCTCTCTCTCATTTCCCTGCCAATCTACCCTGGTATTGGTTTTCCACTCTTTTGCTGTGTCAGCATTTGTCATCAGTCACTTCTCTCTCTTACACACACACACACAAACACACACACACACACACACACACAAACACACAAACACACACACACACACACACACATACACACACACACACACACACACACACACACACTAATGAAACAGTCACTGTGTTGTACCAAATAATGCATACTTACTTCCTCTGAAGTTTTCGTGTAGTTTTACACACACACACACACACACACACACACACACACACACACACACACACACACACACACACACACACACACACACACACACACAAGTACACTTACATATTTTCAAAGACCATGCCATGAATATTGGTTGCACACACAAAAGCAAATATATTCAACACATTCAGTTAAAAATAATCGACGCAAAAAGTCCCCCTCCCCCCCACACACAATCATACGAGTACAAAGGCTCAGTTCGGTACTATTCCAAAACACAAACTAATACAGAAGACAAATGTATTTACACAAAAGCACACGCACGCGAGCACAGAACACACAGTCGCACACATGAACATATACGAACATTAACTCTCCATTTGCCTGTCTGTCTGTCTGTCTGTCTATCTGTCTGTCTTTCCCTCTCAATTTCAATTTTCCATAATCCCTTTTTTTTTTCGTGATCCTAAACCTGATTCATCTCTTCCTCCAACCTTCTTTTCTTTCTTCTCTCTCTTATTCCTTCATTCCTTCTGTTCTCCATCCTTCCTCCCGCCATCGCTTCTCTTTCCCTTGCCTCCCTCGTTCCCTCTTTCCTTCATTCTATCTCTCCTTGCTTCTAAGCCTCTCTTGCTTCATAAGTTATATTTTACTCGGCTGTTTTGTTTATATTATGTTGGGAGGGTCCGGCTGAGTACCATCTCGGCCCCCTAACTACTCCCTCTCCTACTATTCTTTCTCTCCCTTGTCTTCCCTTCCTCTTTTCCTCGCCTCTACTTCCTTCTCTTCTGTTTTCCTTATTCCTTCCTTCCTTCCTTCTTCCCTCCCTCCTTCCCTCCCTGCATTCTATCCCACATAAATCAGATCATCCCATAGTTTGTTTACATTCAGATAGAAGGGACAGTCTCTGTGCAATCTCGATCTTCCTTTATACGTCTCTCTCTCTCTCTCTCTCTCTCTCTCTCTCTCTCTCTCTCTCTCTCTCTCTCTCTCTCTCTCTCTCTCAAATCCCACATTGCATATGTGAAATAAACTTACGTGAAGCCTTAATGACCTTAGGACTCTAATTTCCCTGTTATTTCTTCCTTAAATCAGTCAATCACAGACAAGTAGATAAGAAGGTAGAGTGAGAGAGAATAGGAAGGTAGTGGTGGTAGACTAATGGTGATTAAGATATATAGATGATAGATTAATATATGTACTGGTGTATCAACAGGCAAACAAATACAGATATAGGAATGTAGGCAGATACACTGATAGATAGACAGATTGGTCACATATTGATATAGATGGGTGGACAGAGAGATAGACAGATAGATAGCGATAGAAAGGTAGATATCTATAGAAGAGGTATATAGATACAATAATAGAAACGCAGCTGAGTACATCGATATATATATATATATATATATATATATATATATATATATATATATATATATATATATATATATATATATATATATATATATATATATATATATATATATATATATATATATATATATATATATATATATATATATATATATATATATATATATATATATATATATATATATATATATATATATATATATATGTGTGTGTGTGTGTGTGTGTGTGTGTGTGTGTGTGTGTCCCATTGGCTCCCACGGTTCCTGTGCGACGAATTTTGCTGGAAGGGTGCTAGGTGTACCGCCCTCCGCCTGTCAGCTCATAGTCGCGAAACTTGTAGATCCCTTCTCCCGCGTTCCCTTCTTTATTAAATTTTGAAAATGCCCAGTTCCGTCCTATACCGAGGACACTGGGCGCTAATGGGTTAAATATATATATATCCATCCATCCATCCATTATCCAATCCTACGTTGCCCCATTAGAAGCGTACGAGTCGGGAGCTAGGCAAGTTTGTACTGACATTTAAGATGAGAGTGACCAGCCTCACTCATCCCTGAGTGGCATTACGTGAGCAATAAACCCCAACCACCCACTGGATATAAACCTTCACCGGCTCAATCTGACTGAAGTGCCGTAATTACCCACTAAACCACCAGGCACCAAAATCTGGTTATATGGTTACCACCCAACGTAGTAAAGAGTTTCCTGGTGTATAGGAAACCATGTGACATGTCACTCAATGTAGAGTCACCCACAGGCAGGAGGAAGAAGAAAGAAGGAAGAAATGAAAGAAGAGGGAGTGTAAAGTCTCCCGTAGGCAGAAGGAAGAGGAAAGAATGAAGGAAAGACAGAAGAGGATGGAAGGAAAGAAGAATGGAGAAGAGGAAAGGGTAGACATCCAAGAGCAGCACTACATCTAGTGAGCGGATGGCGAGCGCCCCTGTATACCACTGAAACATATATATATATATATATATATATATATATATATATATATATATATATATATATATATATATATATATATATATTGTTACGGAACAGAGAAAACTGTCCCGCAAAGTTCCAGGTTCAAAACAAAGAGTTAGGTAAAATTACAAGTTAAAGTTTAATGCTCAAACTAACAACAAAACATTCAGGACTCATAAGGATAATGTAATGGCAAAAAAACAGGTTAAATATATGGTTAACTGCAATAGCCTCTATTAACACGAAATTAGCAAGAGTAAATCCATCTAAGTCAGCCCTGATAAAATGAAAATACCAGATTATACTCAGTGAATGCAAGATATATTATTACAGATACGAAATATTATGAACAATAGCTGACATGAAACTTTACATTAATCACAAAAACCTTACTAGGCCTAAGAATCAACACCTTATGCTACACAGTACCAGAAAAAATGCAATAACACTTATACTCAAATTACACAGCTGCTAGATGGTTGGAGACTTCCTGAGCACTCACAATAATAACAACTGTACAGGGAAGGACAGAGATGTGAACAAAATGAGGAGTAGATCTAAGTGGCAATTAATGTAGAGACTGAGCTCATTATATAGGGGCCGGCAGAGCTTGATACAACTTGTAACAAGGACGCGCAAATGAAGCCATGGGGACAAAGAGTTGACAATCCTGCTCTGAACAACAGAAAGAACGACTTACTCTACTATAAGGGAGGAGAAGGGGGGAGTGAGGTAGAAAACGGAAGCTTGGTCACTATGGAAGCCACGAGGCTATAAGGGTAGAAAGGGGGAGTGAGGTAGAACACGCTCGTGATCAAACATGCAGCATACTGTACGTTAGAATTACACAAAGGATGATGAAATCATAGGCTATGTAACACCTCCCCACAAAGAAAAAAGAAATTTACAAAGGAAATTTCTTATTACTCTAAAACAATCTGTCTAAAGTCTAGATAACCAATCTGCAATAGCATTTTCTTTCCCCTTGACATGTTGTATGTCTAATGAATACTCCTGAAGAAGTAGACTCCATCTTGTCAATCTCTGATTTTTATCTTTAAACTTACTAAGGAATTTCAGTGGGTTATGATCGGTATAAATGACTTTGGGGTCAAAACCAGAACACACACACACACACAAAAAAAATGCTGTAAACAAAAAATCAAGGCCAAAAGCTCTTTCTCAATAGTTGAGTAGTTCTTTTGAGGTGGAGTGAACTTCTTACTGTAATAAGATACAGGATGTTCAATACCCTGATCATCCTCTTGCAGCAAAACAGCCCCAGCTCCTGTATCACTTGCATCAACAGCCATCTTAAAAGGCTTAGCAAAATTTGGAGTAGTGAGCACTGGCTAACTTAATAGGATAGCTTTAAGTTTGTTGAAAGAGGATTCACAGTTATCGGTCCAGACAAATTTAACTCCCTTTTTCAGTAGGTCTGTAAGTGGTGATACAAGAATTGAAAAGTTAAGAACAAATCTCCTGTAATAACCTACCATTCCCAAAAATCTTTGTAGCTCTTTCCTACTTTTAGGTCTGGGAAGATCACTTATAACCTGAACCTTAGCTCCTGGTGGTGCAACATGTCCATCACCAATTACATACCCAAGGTACTGAACTTTAGCTTGACCAAACTCACACTTTGACAAATTAGCTACAAGATTAGCCTGAACCAAACGCTCAAGATATTTACTGACATGGCATAGGTGATCTTTCCAGTTGTCACTGAAGATTAATAAATCATCAATATAAACAACACACCCTGCCAAACCCTCTGTTACAACATTCATAAGCTTCTGAAATGTGGCTGGTGCATTCTTCATACCATATGGCATTACAGAACATGCAAAAGTCTTTCCTAGTGTTACAAAACATGAGATCTCCCTAGCACGTTCAGTCATAGGTACTTGCCAGTATCCCTTTAACAAATCAAACTTACTTATGTACCAAGCCTTTCCAATCTTGTCTATGCAATCTTCCACGCGAGGGAGAGGGTAAGTGTCTGTTTTGGTTATCTGATTAACACGTCTGTAGTCGATGCAAAGCCGCTGTGACCCACCCGGCTTAGGGACCAGAGTGACAGGAGAACTCCACTCGCTCTGACAGGGCTCAATCATCTTGTGGTCCAACAGGTAGCCAAGCTCCTTCTGGATGAGAGGAACATTTACTGGGTTCACACGGTAAGGAGGCAGTTTAATTGGCTTTGCGTCTCCAACATCGACATCATGCATCAACACAGTGGTTCTTCCTGGAGTAGCACGGAACACTTGCGGGTACTCCTGCAGTAATGCCGAAAACTCCTGCCTTTCCTCGGGAGGTAGATGAGAAAGCTTAGTCTGGAGATCATTCATGATATCAGGATTCTTCCCCAAACTATCACTCAGGCTCATACTGCATGGGAGAGCTTCACTTGCAGACTCGGGTGGAACAGCTACAGTGCAGACTGGATTATTTTCGTCCCGCCTGTGATATAACTTTAGCATGTTGATGTGACAAAGTTGCTTGTTCTTTCTACGATCTGGTGTGGCGATGACATAGTTGACATCACTGAGTTTCTTCTCCACGAAATAAGGGCCACTAAACTTGGCTTGAAGAGGTTGCCCATGAACTGGTAGCAGAATCAAAACCTGATCTCCTGGCTGAAAGTGGCATAACCTGGACTTCTTATCATACCAAGTTTTCATCTTCTCCTGAGCAGCTCCTAAATTCTCTCTCGCCAGCTGTAAAGCAGTGGACAGCCGTTCTTTGAACTTCATCACATACTCCAGCAGGTTGACGTCATCTTCCTCCGACAGCCAGCATTCCTTGAGTAACTTAAGGGGTCCTCTTATTTCATGGCCAAACAGTAGTTCAAAAGGTGAGAAGCCCAGTGATTTATTTGGAGATTCTCTTGCAGCAAACACAACGAATGGAAGACCTTTATCCCAGTCTTTCTGATGTTCCAAACAGTATTTCTTGAGCATCGATTTGAGTGTTTGATGATATCTCTCCAACGCTCCTTGGGTCTGGGGATGGTAAGCTGAAGACGTGATCTGGGTGATGCCCAATTCTTTCAGAGACTGCTTGAAAACATTTGACATGAAATTACTTCCCCGGTCGGACTGTACCTCTTTGGGCAGACCAAATTTTGTGAAGAACCCTAGCATTTCCTTAACCACGTTCTTTGCTGAGATATTTCTAAGTGGAATGGCTTCAGGATAACGAGTAGCCATATCAATCAGGGCCAACACAAGAGAATCCTGAAGAAGTCTTAGGAAGAGGGCCCACAATATCCACCAACACGCGGGTGAGTGGCGCCTCAAAAGAAGGAATGGGAACTAGAGGTGCAACCTTTTCGGTCTGATTACACTTCCCCACAACTTGACAGGTGTGACAAGACTTACAATACTAGGAAACATCCCTGAAGATACCTGGCCAGTAGAAGTGTTTCAAAATGCGTGCCACAGTCTTCCTCACTCCAAGGTGTCCTGCCAACCTGGAATCATGAGCCACTCTAATGATATCCTGCCTACAAACACGAAGGATGACAACTTGATGTACAACCTCCCATTCACAGTCAGCTGATGCTGCTGGGGGTCTCCACTTCCTCATAAGTACTCCTGACTTTATATAATAACAAGTAGAAGCACCAGCTGACTCTTCCTCACTGCAAGCAGAGTTAGCTAGACCTTTCAACTCAGGGTCAGCAACCTGCAACTCAACCAACTCTTGACGAGACAAATTATCAACACTACGGGGTACTGCCTCATCTGGTGAGTGGTCCAAATTAGCAAGAAAAGTGTCAGCTAGGATAACATCATCATCATCATTATCCTCTAAGTCACCAGTAACTTTAGACTTAGCCCTAGTGACAGCACATGCAGGGAACACATCAGGGACATCACAATCCTGGGCCGCAGCCACTGGCTCACTAGACAACTGAGGAGCTGGACATACTTGACTTCCACCAATATCATTTCCAAGTAAGAAAGTTACACCTGACATTGGGAGTGTCTCAACCAACCCAACCATAACGGAACCATTAACAAAACCAGACTCTAAATTCACTCTGCACAGAGGGACAGAGAAGTAATTATTCCCTACACCTTGTAAGATTACAGTTTCATCAGAGGAATTAACATTAGAGCCTAGAACACTGGTCATCATAAGGGATTGGCAAGCACCTGTATCAAGATATATTTTAACTGATTTCCTGTCATTACTGTCCAGAGGACTGACAAAACCATCAGACAGGAAATTAGCACATGAACTCTTGAGAGTGTCACCCACGTCACTGCTCAAAAGAGGAGCTCCATCATGAGAATTTAATTTACCCCTCAAAGCAGGCTCAGTTAACTCAGTTAAAGAATTCAGGGAACTCTCAAGGGTGGACACTAGACCAATTGACTGAATATTTAAAGACTCCTTTTTATTCACATCACGCTGTCTCCTGAAACATTTCTCCGTAGTATGACCAAGCTTACTACAATAAGTACATTTACTTTTCTGAAATCTAGAGGTGAAGCTGGTATTTACTTCCTGAGAAACATCATCTTTATTCTCTTTCCTGTTACCTGTACTCTGAGTAGAGGCAACGTACTTACTCTCAGCTTTCCCTTTTTCTTTAGAATATCTCTTGTGAGTGAGAACATATTCATCAGCTAAAACTGCAGCATCAGACAAATTATCTATTCTTCTCTCATCAAGATATAGGCTTACATCTTTACTAATACACCTTTTGAAGTCCTCCAGCAAAATCATCTGCTTAAATTTATCGAAATCAGAATCCACATTCTTAGAATTTAACCACTGCTCTAACAGATCTTCTTTGATTTTTTGCATACTCAACATGGGATTGCTTATAAGTTGTCCTAAATTTTACTCTATAGGCTTCAGGAACAAGCTCATAGGCCTTAAGAATCAAGCTCTTAACTACATCATAATTATCAGATTGATCCTGAGGCAAAGATGCATAAGTTACTTGAGCTTTACCGGTGAGAACAGTTTGAAGGAGTACTGGCCAATACTTTTTGGGCCAGTTAAAACCTGTAGCTACCCTCTCAAACAACTGAAAATACTTTGTTAAATCAGATTCATTAAAAGGAGGGACAAGTTTAACATTTTTAGCCACATCAAAATCATCAGAGCCAGATGATCCAGTTCCACCTTGTTTCAGCGATACTCATGGTCTGCCTGAATCCTAGCAAGTTCAACTTGTGCCTCAGCCTCCTTAGCACGAGCCTGAAATTCAGCCTCCTTAGCACGGGCCTCCTGCAGGGCTAGCTGTAACTTAGCTAATTCAATCTGCGTTTGCTCTTCTGGATTAGTTAAATTAAACAAGCTTTCATTAATCATGTCAACAATTTGATCTTTAGAATGATGAGAGCGAACGGCAATTCCCAATTGTTGAGCAACAAGCTTAAGTTCATTCTTTGTTCTGTTTTCTACATCACACACTGTTTGCACATTTGACAAAAAATCTTTGGCTTCATCAAGTGTAGTAATAGTAGACATCATGAATAAATCACAGTCACAAAATATCAAGCAATATTCTTATGATAATATCCTGAATATCCTGATAAGAGGTCGCCAAATTTATGTTACGGAACAGAGAAAACTGTCCCGCAAAGTTCCAGGTTCAAAACAAAGAGTTAGGTAAAATTACAGGTTAAAGTTTAATGCTCAAACTAACAACAAAACATTCAGGACTCATAAGGATAATGTAATGGCAAAAAAACAGGTTAAATATATGGTTAACTGCAATAGCCTCTATTAACACGAAATTAGCAAGAGTAAATCCATTTAAGTCAGCCCTGATACAATGAAAATACCAGATTATACTCAGTGAATGCAAGATATATTATTACAGATACGAAATATTATGAACAATGGCTGACATGAAACTTTACATTAATCACAAAAACCTTACTAGGCCTAAGAATCAACACCTTATGCTACACAGTGCAAGAAAAAATGCAATAACACTTATACTCAAATTACACAGCTGCTAGATGGTTGGAGACTTCCTGAGCACTCACAATAATAACAACTGTACAGGGGAGGACAGAGATGTGAACAAAATGAGGAGTAGATCTAAGTGGCAATTAATGTAGAGACTGAGCTCATTATATAGGGGCCGGCAGAGCTTGATACAACTTGTAAGAAGGACGCGCAAATGAAGCCATGGGGACAAAGAGTTGACAATCCTGCTCTGAACAACAGAAAGAACCACTTACTTTACTATAAGGGTAGAATGGGGGAGTGAGGTAGAACACGCTCGTGATCAAACATGCAGCATACTGTACGTTAGAATTACACAAAGGATGATGAAATCATAGGCTATGTAACAATATATATATATATATATATATATATATATATATATATATATATATATGTAAAATTATACATATTTATATTTATATATATACATATATTTATATATATATATATATATATATATATATATATATATATATATATCACTCGCACCTACGTACATACATTGACAGATACAGCCATAAAGCTGGACAGATAGAAAGATAGATAGACAGACAGACAGACAACGAGATTGATGATACATGGGAAGACAGACTGATTGAAACTGGAGGGATAGATAGCCAGATGGGTGGATAGACAGATATATTAACAGATTTACCGGCAAGGCAGACAGAAAGCCACACAGACCGACAGCATGACAAACAGGCAACCAGAAAGACAAAACACTGACTGACAGACAGACGGGAGGAGAAAGAAAATGAGAGGCTCTCAGAGATGATACGAGAGAGAGAGAGAGAGAGAGAGAGAGAGAGAGAGAGAGAGAGAGAGAGAGAGAGAGTGGGGAGGGGAATTACTGAGGGGCGGTGATAGACAGTAATAGACAGAGATAGGTTGATAGACTGATATACACACTGGGTAGTTAAACAAACAAACAAATACAGATATAGGTATATAGACAGATACGCTGATAGATAGATAGATAGATTGGTCAGATATAGACAGAGGTAGGTAGGCAGATTGACTGACAGATAGACACAGATAAATAGATGGATGTATTAATAAAAGATAAATAGATACATAAAAAGGCAGTTGAATAAATCGATAGCGACAAGGTGCGTTATGTGTTGGAAAAAAAAAAAGCTATAATTCGTCTAAGATCTAACCAACGTGTAAGAGAGAGAGAGAGAGAGAGAGAGAGAGAGAGAGAGAGAGAGAGAATGATATTAATATTCGATTTAGATCACAGGCTGAGGCAGAGAATTGTTCTGGAAGATCTTAATATCACCATCATCGTCATCATCATCAGTCTTCATCACAGCTCTCTCTCTCTCTCTCTCTCTCTCTCTCTCTCTCTCTCTCTCTGTCTCTCTCTCTCTCTCTCTCTCTCTCTCTCTCTCTCTCTCTCTCTCTCTCTCTCTCTCTCTCTCTCTCTCTCTCTCTCTCTCTCTCTCTCCACTTTTCCCATTTCTATTTTTTCTCACCCTTGTCCCTATCTTTCTCTCCCTGAATTATTTTTATTACTTTTATCCTATGTAATTTTCAACGTCAAATATAACCTACATAACAATTTTCTCTTTTTTATTCATCACAATATATTTTTTCTAAGTCCCAGATTACCGTGTTTTCCCACTGATTATTTTTCCCCTAATCCAGTGTTTCCCAGCTTTTGCCCGCCACCCAATGTATATGACCTGGCTAATGGCCTCACCTACACCCTGGTAACGATTATTGATGCCATGTGTGTGTGTGTGTGTGTGTGTGTGTGTGTGTGTGTGTGTGTGTGTGTGTGTGTGAGAGAGAGAGAGAGAGAGAGAGAGAGATCTACTTTTCTGAGAACTATGGGTTAACCCCTGACTGCTCATCAGTCATTCATGTAAGTTTACATACTGTAAATTTTCAGATGATAATTGCTTAAGGTACACATTCACTCTCAGACACACAAACAAACGCGACCAGCTAACAATACATGCTATCGTGCGCGCGTGGGTGTAAGAACATCCCATAGTCTTATATATTGGTGTCTCGAACCTCAGAGTTAATTGAATTTGCATTTTGGCAGACTGGTAATATACAAGTTCTATATTAATAATTAGTTAGCGGCGTCCGTAATTCTTGTGCTGACGTTTTCAGTGTCTGGTCGGGTGGGTTGGATGGGATGGGGGGAACTATTCTATTTACTTCAACTTGGCCTAAACCTTGCCATCTCTCCATCTTGACTGCTCAGTTGTAACAAGAGATTAATTCCACAAGTTGGTGCTAGTCAGGAGGAAGCGCTATGGAAAGGATTCAGTACCCCAGCATTACCTGTTTTTGCCACAGAGCTATACAGAGTATGCTGCACAAGGAAGAATATCTGGGCCATGTTAAGGTGAACGAACTTTAGTAACTGTAATCTGGACTGGCAGCAACTGTAATGTGGCAGACTGTGGTAATGTACAAAGCTTATTATTAATAATCATTTACTGGTTACAATAAATCTTGCAGCGGCGTTGTCTGTACAACTGGGGATCTGGTAGAGGGAGGGGGGGAGGCTTCCATATAAATTAAGTAGGACAGTAAATTTCATACGCATTTCCTCAAAATTAAAAGTATCTCTCTCTCTCTCTCTCTCTCTCTCTCTCTCTCTCTCTCTCTCTCTCTCTCTCTCTCTCTCTCTAATTTCCCTTTGATTTACCTTCCGGTCTATCCCTATATCTATTTGCCCCTCTTTCGCTGTGTAAGATTTTGTCATGCAGTCTCTCGTATCTGTTACACACACACACACACACACACACACACACACACACACACACACACACACACAGAGTCATTCGAGTACACAGGCTCAATTCGGTACTATACGAAAACATTCAGGGACAAACTAATGCAGGAGTCAAATCTATTTACACAAAAACACAAGCACGCGAACACAGAACACACAGTCTCGCACATGAACAAACACAAACATTTACTTTCCGTTTGTCTGCCTCTCTGTCTGTCATCCTGTCCGTCTGTTTGTTTGTCTGTCATCCTGTCCATCTTTTTTTTTGTCTGTCTGTCTGTCTGTCTGTCTCTCTGTCTGACACACACACACACACTCTCTCTCTATCTCTATATATCTATCTCTCTCTCTCTCTTTCTCAATTTCCGTTTTCCATTTCCCTTTTTTCCTGAACCAAATGCTTTCTCTTGTCTTCCTACAATCTTCCATTCTTCCTTCTCTCTCTTATTCCCTCTTTCCTTCTTTTCTCTCTCCCCTTCCTCTTGCCATCCTTTCTCTTCTTCTTCCCTCCCTCCTTCATTCTCTCTCTCCTTCCTTCTAAGCCTCTCTTGCTTCATAAGTTTTATTTTCCTTTGCTAATTTGTTTATATTAGGTTGGGAGGGTCTGGCTGAGTACCATCGCGGCTCATTAACTACTCCCTCTCCGACTTCCGCTTGTCTTCCCTTCCTCTTTCCTCGCCACTACTTCCTTCTCTTTTGGTTTCCTCATTCCCTCCTTCCTTCTTCCCTCCCTCGTTCCCTCCCTGCATTCTATCCCACATAAATGAGATCATCCCATAGTTTGTTTACATTAAGGTACAGTTGGCAGTGAATTTACGATCTCGACCCCTTCTTACATACGTCTCTTTCTGTCTATGTATCTCTGTCTCTGTCTGTCTATCTGTCTGTCTGTCTGTCTGTCTGTCTGTCTCTCTCTCTCTCTCTCTCTCCCTCTCGAGAATTCCACATCGTATGGATGAAATAAGCTTACCATAAACAAAGTCCTCAGGACTTATTCAGTCCTTTAATTTTCCTGTCGATGCTTCCTTAAATCAGTTACTTTGAGACAGATAGATAGACACATATTTAGATAGGCAGACACATAGAGGGAGAGGGGGTGGGAATGGAATTACATAGGGATGATGATAGACAATTAGTGATAGAAATAGATAGGTGGATAGATCGATGTATGGACTGGTGAATCAAGCGACAAACCAATACAGATATACAGACAGATAGATTGATAGATACACAGATATACAAGTCACATACAGCTAGACAAATAGCTTCACACAGATTGGTCACATATAGACAGACAGGCGGACACAGGTAAATTGATGGATGTCGTCATAAGAGATAAATAGATACATAAATAGACAGCTGAGTACATCGGTAGGGACAAGGTACATACATATAGACGGACATATTTACACTAACATAGGCTACGTACATACGTTGACACACAGGCGTAACAATGGAAAGATAGAAAGATAGGTAGACAGACAGACAGATGGATAGACAAATAGAAAGATAGATAAATGGGTAGATATAGACTGATAGTTAGATAGATAAACAGATAGATAGATAGATAGATAGATAGACAGACAGACAGATTAACAGTATTACCGGAAAGGCAGACAGAAAGCCAAAAAGACCGACAGCATGAGAAACAGTAGATCAGAGAGACAAACAACGGCAGACTGACAGACAAGGGAAGGAAAGAAAATGAGAAGCTCTCAGAGATGGTACTCGAGAGAGAGAGAGAGAGAGAGAGAGAGAGAGAGAGAGAGAGAGAGAGAGAGAGAGAGAGAGAGAGAGAGAGAGAATGATATTAATACTCGATTTAGATAACAGGCTGAGGCATAGAGTTGCTGTGGAAGATCTTAACATCATCATTATCAGTCATTATCATCACCTCTCTCTCTCTCTTTCTTTCTCTCTCTCTCTCTCTCTCTCTCTCTCTCTCTCTCGACCCACTTTTCGCCTTTCTATTTTTTCTCACCCCTGTCCATATCTTTTCCTGCCTGAATTATTTTTATTACCTTCATCCTGTGTAATTTTCAACGCCAAGTATAACCTACATGACAATTTTCACATTTTTTTTCTCAAAATATATTTTTTCTAAGTCCCAGATTACCGTGTTTCTCCATGAGCAATTTTCCCCTAATCCAGTGTTTTCCTGCTTTTGCCCGCCACCCAATATATGGCCTGGCTAATGGCCTCACCTACACCCTGTTTGCGATAGTTGAGGCCAGGAGAGAGAGAGAGAGAGAGAGAGAGAGAGATCTACTTTTTTCAGAACTATTGGTTAACCCCTTAACTGCTCACCAGTTATTTAAGTAAGTTTATATAGATTTTCGGATGAGAATATGCGTCAGATGCACATTCCTTCTCAGACACACAGACAAACACGACCAGCTAACAATACCTGCTATCGTGCGCGCGTGGGTGTAAGAACATCCCATAGTCTTATATATTGGTGTCTCGAACCTCAGAGTTAATTGCATTTGCATTTTGGCAGACTGGTAATATACAAGTTCTATATTAATAATTAGTTAGCGGCGTCCGTAATTCTTGTGCTGACGTTTTCAGTGTCTGGTCGGGTGGGTTGGATGGGATGGGGAGAACTATTCTATTTACTTCAACTTGGCCTAAACCTTGCCATCTCTCCATCTTGACTGCTCAGTTGTAACAAGAGATTAATTCCACAAGTTGGTGCAAGTCAGGAGGAAGCGCTATGGAAAGGATTCAGTACCCCAGCATTACCTGTTTTTGCCACAGAGCTATACAGAGTATGCTGCACAAGGAAGAATATCTGGGCCATGTTAAGGTGAACGAACTTTAGTAACTGTAATCTGGACTGGCAGCAACTGTAATGTGGCAGACTGTGGTAATGTACAAAGCTTATCATTAATAATCATTTACTGGTTTAATCTTGTGGTGACGTTCTCCATATAACTGGCATTTAGGTAAATTGACGAGGGAGGCTTCCATATTTATTGACACAGAAGGTAAATTCGTTACTGATTCCAATTTTGCTGTACTGTTTACTCTCTCTCTCTCTCTCTCTCTCTCTCTCTCTCTGCAGCTTTCCTATCATTTCCCTGCCAATCGATCCTGGTACTCATTTCCCCCTCTTTGTGTCAGTATTTGTCATGCATAGTCCGTCCACTCTCTCTCTCTCTCTCTCTCTCTCTCTCTCTCTCTCTCTCTCTCTCTCTCTCTCTCTCTCTCTCTCATACGAGTACACTGGCTCTCAAATCGTTACAATACCAAATCATTGAGGCTGAAACTAATGCAGGAGACAAATCTATTTACACAAAAGCACACGCGCGCGACCACACAACATAGTCACGCACATGAACAAATACAAACAATTGTTCTGCGTCTGTCTGCCTCTCTGTCTGTCTTTCTGTCTGTCTCTGTCTCTGTCTCTGCCTGTCTGTCTTTCTGCCTTTCTGTCTGTCTGTCTGTCTCTCTCTCTCTCTCTCACTCTCTCTCTCTCTCTCTCTCTCTCTCTCTCTCTCTCTCTCTCTCTCTCTCTCTCTCTCTCTCTCAATTTCCGTTTTCCATAATCCTTTATTGTTTTTCGTGATCCTAAGCCTGATTTATCTCTTCCTGCAATCTTCTTTTCTTTCTTCTCTCTCTTATTCCTTCATTCCTTCTTTTCTCCATCCTTCCTCCCGCCATCGCTTCTCTTTCCCTTGCCTCCCTCGCTCCCTCTCTCCTTCATTCTATCTCTCCTTGCTTCTAAGCCTCTCTTGCTTCATAAGTTATATTTTACTCGGCTGTTTTGTTTATATTATGTTGGGAGGGTCCGGCTGAGTACCATCTCGGCCCCCTAACTACTCCCTCTCCTACTATTCTTTCTCTCCCTTGTCTTCCCTTCCTCTTTTCCTCGCCTCTACTTCCTTCTCTTCTGGTTTCCTCATTCCCTCCTTCCTTCTCCCCTCCCTCCTTCCCTCCCTGCATTCTATCCCACATAAATGAAGTCATCCCATCGTTTGTTTACATTAAAGTAGAAGGGGCAGTGCTTATACAATTTCGACCCTTTCTTACATACATCTCCCTCTCTCTCTCTCTCTCTCTCTCTCTCTCTCTCTCTCTAAAATCCCACATCGCATAGGTGAAATAAACTTGCCTGAAACCTTAAAAACCTCAGGACTCATTCAGTCCTTTAATTTCCCTATTGATGCTTCTTTAAATCAGTCACTTAAAGAGAGAGAGATAAAGAGATAGATAAAGGGATACATAAACTGACAGACAGAGGGACCGGGGATGGAAGGGAATTATTGAGGGGTGGTGATAGATAATTTGTGATAGATGTAGATATGTGTTTACACTGATATATACACTGGTAGATCAAAGGATAAACACATACAGATATAGGTATATAGATAGATACGGTAATAGATAGATAGACTGGTCACATATAGACAGGCAGGTAGACACAATTGATGGATGTACTAATAAGAGATAAATAGATACATAAACTGACAGATAAGTATATCAAGGTACATACATGCATAGGTACATATTTACACTGACACACGTACATACGTTGACAGACAGGCATAAAGCCGGAAATACAGAAAGATAGCTTGACAGACAGACAGATGGATAGACAAAGAGAATGATAGCTACATGGGAAGATAGACTGACTGATACAGATAGATGGATAGCTAGATGGATGGATAGACAGACAGATAAATTAACTGTTTTTATCGGAAAGGCAGACAGAAAGCCAAAAAGACCGACAGCAAGACAGTGAATCAGACAGACAAACAACTGAATGACAGATAGACAGGAAAGGGAGGGAAAGAAAATGAGAGGCTCTCAGAGATGATACGACAGAGAGAGAGAGAGAGAGAGAGAGAGAGAGAGTGATATTAATATTCCATTTAGATCACAATCTGAGGCAGAGAATTGGTGAGGAAGATTTTAATATCATCATCATCACAACCTCTCTCTCTCTCTCTCTTGTATATATCGGGATTCCATTTCTAATATTTCTTTCATTTCTTTCTCAATTAATCCATGCCATTCATTTTCCCCCTCTCCTTCCCGTTATCTCGACGACTTTGTACGTCTGTCTGTCTGTCTGTCTGTCTCTCTCTCTCTCTCTCTCTCTCTCTCTCTCTCTCTCTCTCTCTCTCTCTCTCTCTCTCTCTCTCTCAGCACACTTTTCTCTTTCTATTTTTTCTCTCCCTTGTCCATATCTTTTCCTCCCTGAATTATTTTTATCATTTTCATCCTGTGTAATTTTCAACGCCAAGCATAACCTACATAATAACTTCTACAATTTTTTTCTCACGAAATATTTTTTCTACGTCCCAGATTACCGTGTTTTTCCACTAACTACTATTCCTCTAATTCAATGTTTTCCTGCTTTTGCCCGCCACCCAATATATATGGCCTGGCTAATGGCCTCACCTACACCTTGGTTACGGTTATTGAGGCCAGGTGAGAGAGAGAGAGAGAGAGAGAGAGAGAGAGAGAGAGAGAGAGAGAGAGAGAGAGAATCCACTTTTTTTTTAGAACTATGGATTAACCCCTTGACTGCTCATCAGTCATTCATGTAAGTTTACATAAATTATCGGATGAAAATTGCTTAAGGTACACATTCACTCTCAGACACACAAACAAACACGACCAGCAAACAATACCTGCTATCGTGCGCGCGTGGGTGTAAGAACATCCCATAGTCTTATATATTGGTGTCTCAAACCTCAGAGTTAATTGCATTTGCATTTTGGCAGACTGGTAATATACAAGTTCTATATTAATAATTAGTTAGCGGCGTCCGTAATTCTTGTGCTGACGTTTTCAGTGTCTGGTCGGGTGGGTTGGATGGGATGGGGGGAACTATTCTATTTACTTCAACTTGGCCTAAACCTTGCCATCTCTCCATCTTGACTGCTCAGTTGTAACAAGAGATTAATTCCACAAGTTGGTGCTAGTCAGGAGGAAGCGCTATGGAAAGGATTCAGTACCCCAGCATTACCTGTTTTTGCCACAGAGCTATACAGAGTATGCTGCACAAGGAAGAATATCTGGGCCATGTTAAGGTGAACGAACTTTAGTAACTGTAATCTGGACTGGCAGTAACTGTAATGTGGCAGACTGTGGTAATGTACAAAGCTTATCATTAATAATTATTTACTGGTTACAATAAATCTTGCGGCGACGTTTGCCGTATAACTGGTGATCAGGTAGAGGGACGGGGGAGGCTTCCATTTTTATTAACGTGGAAGGTAAAAGCGTAACGTATTCTCTCCAATTTACCAGTATGTGTTAATCTCTCTCTCTCTCTCTCTCTCTCTCTCTCTCTCTCTCTCTCTCTCTCTCTCTCTCTCCTTATGAATCTAATGGCTTCATTTACAATTTTCCTTCCCTCCCTACCTATCCTTGTATTCATTTTCCCCTCTACTTCGTTATCACCAACCTGCCAAGGCGAAAATGTAATCGCCTGTGTGTGTGTGTGTGTGTGTGTGTGTGTGTGTATGACTTACAAAAATACCTCAGACTCAAGCAGGCAAATTATAACCAAGCTTCCTGGGCAGTATCCTGGGATGTATGGCTTGTTTGTTAATAATTTGGGCGATGCTGCGATGATAAGCTTCCCACTGCCAAACTATCTTGCAAGAAAAAAAAATACAGTATAGCTTTTTCTGTTAGGCTGACATTATTCACCAGTTTCTGCCATACCCTCAACAATATAAAGGACTATTTAAAGTTTAATTTATAAATTCTTCAAAGACCTGTTACAATCAATGACCATCACCAGCATAATACCATTGACTTCAGGCTTCTGAATGCTAGTGTGATACTTAACTCAGTAGGAGTTAACAGTGATATCATAAAAATCTTTCTTCCAATTTTAGCGAAGCTGCGATGATATGCCTCCGAGTGCAATAGGATTACTGATCTAGCATCTTAATGGTGGCAGGTGATATGTATTCGTGGGAAACTGATTTGGAGTTTATTCTCTTAAATTGATCATGCAAAATCCCTCCCTCTCTCTCTCTCTCTCTCTCTCTCTCTCTCTCTCACACACACACACACACACACACACACACACACACACACACACAAATTCTGTACAATATCAGTATATCCACCCTCTCGACCTGATGCAGAAGACATGTCTAATTACACACAAGCAGACGCACAAGAACAAACACTCACCCACATAAGCAAAAACAAACATTCTCTCTCTCTCTCTCTCTCTCTCTCTCTCTCTCAATTTCCCTTCTCCATGATCCCTTGTTTCCTGATCGAAATCCTGTTTCTTTTCTTCCTCCAATCTTCCTTCCTTCCCTCTCTCTTATTCCCTCTTTCCCTCTATTCTCCCTCCTTCTCCTTCCATACAGTCTCTTCTTCCCGCCCTCAATTATTCCCTCTCTCCTTCCTTCTAAGACTCCCTTTCCTCATAAGTTGCATTTAATTCTGTTAATTTGTTAATGTTAGGTTGAACACGTCCGGCTGAGTACCATTTCCGCACCTTAGCTACACCCTCTCCTACAATATTACAGGGAGTAGAATGTAACACCAGTCGAACAGGGCGGTACCCCTGAGGTGGATGGCAAGCTTGTGACAGGGAGAACTGGTGCTCTAGTTTCGCCAGTCCACAAGACCTGTTCCTCACCATTTCCCTATGGTGAACATTTTCAGTAATTTCTTTAACAGAGAGTAGGCCAGCATACTCTCATTATACCTCTACTTCCAACTGTGTCCACCACACTACATGCACATTAGATATTACACCTTCTATTTACATCCGCTCGTAACAATGGCAGCTGCATTATTATTAGCAAATTCGGTGGTACCTGAGATTACCACCACCGGCAGGGTAGGGCTGGTGGCACAGGACCCTCCTCGTCACAATCAAGCGATTGCATCGACAGTGATTACTGAAAACACTAATGGTCGTCAGAGGAGAAGTGAGGGTTTGACTTTATATTTTTCTAAAATTCGTTGCCTTAGTACCAATCTAAATTCTGTTAACGTTTTCTTCCAATCTGTATTCCTTGCCCTTTTCCTTATAGAAACCCAAATCTTTCCCTCTACTGACATATCCCTATTTCGTTTTCCTGGTTGCCATGTCCTCACAAACGTCCATAACAAGAGTAGCATCTTTCGTTCGTTCGTTTAAAGATTTCCTGCACATATAATGCAGGCCGGGCCATACATTAGCCTGGTCAGTGGGATATGGGCTGGTTAAAAAAATAGTAAGGGGGGAGGACAGGACCTGGGGATTGCCCAGCACACACGTCGTGTCTCCTGCCTGGTTTTGTGGTGTGTGTGAGCGTGGCATCTTCCATTTACATCTTATAGCAAAGGCCGCTGAGGTATTGTCAGCAAATTCAGTGGTATCTCGGAATGCCACTGCCGGCAGGGTAGGGCTGGCGGCACATGGCCCTCTTGGTCGCAGTCAAGCGGTTGTGCCGACAGTGGTTATTGCAAACACTAATGGTCGTCAGAGGAGAAGTGCGGGTTCTGCCTAATGTTTTCCTACTATCCGTTGCCTCAGTACCAATTTAAATTCTGTTCACTCTTTCCTCCAGTCTGTATTCCCTCTAGCTTTTTTCCTCACAGAAACCCAATCCTCTCCCTCTACTGACATATCCTCATTCAGTTTTCCTGGTTACCATGTCCTCACAAACTTCCATGATAAGGGTGGCACCTGTTGTTATAACAAAGCAGAACATGCAAATGACAGTATTTTGAGTTTCGATTCACCTAACATTGGTTGTTCATTATACCAACTAGATTACCGAAACATTACGAAATATATCTGTATGTTTTATTGCTCCTCCAATGCTTCTTCAGAACCCATGCTTCAGATTACAAGAGACCTCCATTAATAAAATAAAAAAAATGTCGTAATTCGACATAGTTTTTTGGGGAAACCACTCTGGGAAATAGAATTCCAAAGAGATGCAGTTCGGGAAATATAAGAATTCTGTTAGGAAGAAATTCTGAAATATATCAGTACGACGGAACACTCATGAGCGCTACCAGGTACTTGTATAGCACGAAGAAAGACGTGGAGAGGTGGCACAAAGGCTGAAACTTCGTCTGAGCATTTGCCATAAAATTATCTGCAAAATAATGCAAGGAAGGCAACATTCCTTCTTACTTGTAGGGGTCATTAGTAACTGTAAAGTTATTAATAATTCATTCTTACACCTTTGTTCTGAATTTTTTCATTCGATTTAGTGCAGCCTCAACGCATACACTCCACAAAGGTGAGCAATATTGCAGCTGAGAGAGAACATGAGTCTTGTAAATTATACCAACTGCTCGTCTGAGAAGTAGTTGCAGATCCTATACTACATTCCAAGTTTCTTTCAAAGTTTCTTTCAAGCGGTTATAGCAAGTGATCCAACATGAGAGGCCCAGCAGAGGCTATTGTTAAGAGGAACACCGAGAATATTAATACTTTTAGCCATAGGAAAATTGGTAGCACTGAAGATCATATATGAATTAGGCAATATCTGTCTATGAGCACATTATATATACAGTATATTTAGTTTTCCTAGCATTAAATAGTTCAATGTTAATTTTCCCCCATTCATTGATCTTTGATAAGTCTTGATTTGTGGCGATTCCTGTGCTGGGTTGCGAGTTAGAAATATTAAGCTTTGTGAAAGGGTATTTAAGTGTGTAGAATTTGTAAAGAGTTGAGTCATCTGCATATGAGTGAATGGGATTATGAGTGATAGATAAGATATCCTTA
>NC_137031.1:20643224-20710724 GCF_032717465.1 Coenobita brevimanus
CCACCGGTTACATCAGTGCTACCACGTGAAGGCGTCCCTCACCAGCACTAAGCTATATTTAACACCTGTATTTCCAGAAGTCTTATTAAAATTTTCATAAATTCGACGTTGGAAGCAAAATAACCTGCAGCTTGACCCTTATGGAGTGAATGTTTCAGTTGCCTGTCTGCAGTCCACCATCCTCCTTTTAGGGGATTTGGTAGGGAGTTGAGTTACGTTAGTATAGCCTGGCAGTGGAGCCGCCTGGTTATATCCATGCCACCACGTGAAGGCGTCCCTCTCCAACATCAGGCTGCATCTGGTGCATGTAGTTCAAATAGTATCTCCCTAGATTAATAAAATAAATCAAAACTATTTTTTTTACGCTAACCTGACCTAAACTACGATATCTCCATCTTCAGCGTTGAGGTGGAAGAATATATTAAACTTATTAGACGAAGCTAGTCACGAAGAAGTGCCATGGGAAGAATGCAGACCCGTGGAACCGTCTTTTTCGGCCACTGAGCCTCGGGAAATAGACTGCAAAAGGATGAAAATCAGGAGGAGCATAACAAGTATAAAATAAAAACTAAAAATCGGTAATGAGAGAGAAGAGGTTAAAGATAATACTGTGAGTGGCGGTGACGTGCAAGTTGGTTCATTGTTGCTGATGCCACACGACTTTATTCAGATCAGGAAAGGCCTCTCGTACTGAAGGGGTTTATTAAAGATATTTACCATACCTGTAGCTCCAAAAGTGTGTCCTAAGTTGAATAAAATCGTCAGGAAATGGCAGGAATGAGAGAGAGAGAGAGAGAGAGAGAGAGAGAGAGAGAGAGAGAGAGAGAGAGAGAGAGAGAGAGTTTCGTATACATTAGGCAGATGTCTGTATGGGACTGCATGTTATGTAGAAATGCATTATATTGGTGTGTGTGTGTGTGTGTGTGTGTGTGTGTGTGTGTGTGTGTGTGTGTGTGTGTGTGTGTGCGTGCGTGCGTGTGTGTGCGCGCGCGCGCGCGCGCTCTCGTCCTCTTTCCCGTCCTCTCTATTCTTGTTTTAACTGCTTTAATGTGTACAAACGCACCATAAGTTTGGAAGCCTAGTTATTTCGGTTGTAAAGAAAAAAAAAACTTTAGTCCACATTAATAGTGTAAAGAATGTAGGCCGAGCTGAATTAATTCTACTGGAAAGTATATCACAGATATTGCCACACATGCACACACACAGAAATCATGCAGTGAATATGCAATATGTATTTGATACACAATGTGCAATATGCCATGGTATAGAGTAGAGAGAGAGAGAGAGACAGAGAAAGACAGTGAGAGAGAGGGTCATTAACGTAAACTGCTAAGAGAGCCAAAGTTTCCTTTTCTCTTCCTTAGAGCCGGAGGGAGCAAAGGACATATGAGACATGGAGAAAGGGGGGACGAACGAAGAAAGAAAGGAAGGATGAGAGGAGGGAGGGAAAGAAAGAATGAAGGAAAGGAGAGGAAGAAATATATAGAGAGAGGGGACGAGAAAGAAAAAAAAATGGAAGGAAGACTGGAAAGGATGAGAGAGATAGAGAAGGGAGAAAGAAAGGAAAAGAAGGAATGGAGGAAGCAAGGAAAGAAGAAAGAAAACAAGGATTGGAGGAAGCAATGACGGAGGGAGCGGAAGGAAAAGGGAAGACAAGAGGCAAAGAAAGCAGGGAAGAATCGAGTGTGTAAAGAAGGGAGAGGGTCAAGACGCAAGGGAGGAAGGAAGAAAGGAAGTGACCCAGCTAGCTAACTAACCACTTGGAGTTCCCAATCTTGGTAACGACCTCTTCCCACCTCGTTACTGATACTACTAACGGGCTTTGACCTACCAGCACCTAGAGAGAGAGATTAATGGAGGAAATATATTCAACTACTTCAACGCTCCTTGGCCCATTGTGATCTAGTTTGGCTTGCTTTGACCTGAACTGACTTACGGCCGTTGACCCACAATGGGATGCTTTCAAAGCTAGTATTCCTGTAGATGGCACCACGATTTGGACAAAGACATTCCCCGCGCTGTCTAAAAAGTATATTTTTCTTTGTTAATAATCTACACTGTTGTGTGAAACTGTGAATCATAATAATGTCATATACCGTAATATAAATAATACAAATAGAACACGCATATATAACGTAGCCTGAATTGTTTATATCTATCATAAACGGAAATTAAAATATCATTGAGGCTGAATCGGTAGAGAGGCGGCTTGCAGTCCTAATGGACCCAGGATCGAATCTCGGCTGGGGCAGGGAACGGTTTAAGGATTTGAATTTCCTAAAAAGCAGACTTTCCTGATCTACCAGATGACCCGCCGACATGTCGTAAAAGTACCCCCGCTAATACCAATACACCAGTCCTGTATGAGACAGCCCTAGCATGTATTCAATATGGACGGTGGGTGTTAGCGCCGAAGTGGTGACATGTGGAGGTGTAGGAGGACTACTGGGCCTTGGGATAGGCAACTGCCCCCAAGAAATAGGCCCTGAGCCTTTGCCCAGAGTCGGACACATAAAAAAAAAAAAAAAAAGGTGGTGGCAACCCGCCATTTCAGTGGTCCTATATTATTTAATTTCTGCTACATATACTGCTAGTTTGGTTCTTAATACATAGTTTGTTCAGACTGTAAATTACGCCTAGTGGGTATCTTGACTCATTCAGTCTCTATGTGGGCAGAAATTTAATGTTGAGTAAATACTGGGACTCAACATTTTGCTCACTCTCTTCACGCATGCACACACAGGACAGTTCCGTTTTTGTGTGTGTGTGTGTGTTTTTTTCACGACAGATTTGTTTTCAAAACAAACGCACGAGGACTAATGCTTAAAATAATACAATTTAGACTGCTTGTGGTCTGGTTAGGTTAGATGAAGTAAGGTACTGTAATTGCTTTGGAGGATCTGAGGGGCAACACGGGTCTGTCTTGTGGTGCGCATGCGTGAAGGGAGTGAGCAAAATGTTGAGTCCCAGTATTTACTCAACATTAAATTTCTGCCCACATAGAGGCCGAATAAGTCAAGCTATCCACTAGGCATAATTTACAGTCTGAACAAACTATGTATTAAGAACCAAACTTGCACTAAATATAACAGAAATTAAATAATATAGGACCACTGAAATGGTGAGTTGCCATCGCATGCCATCAATATTTTAATTTCCGTTTATGATAAATGTAAGCAGATCGCGCTATGTTGTATAATCGTGTTCTATTTGTATTATTTATATTATGGTATGTGACATTACCATGATTCACAGTTTCACACAACAGTGTAGATAATAAACACACACACACACACACAGGGAGTCAATCGAGGCAGACGTGCGACATCGGCGCTCTGTACCGAACCAACACGGCCAGTGGCATTACCTAAATTAGTATCTTTGTATGAGTCAAGCTTTGTACCAGGTTAGACTAAATGATTTTTCATTATTAAAAGGAAAAAAATAATAAGTTTAAACAAGACTTGTTCAAACAGGAAAGAGAACCAAGACGAAAGAATGCGCTGAGTCAGCTGAGGTTTGTTTAGACTACAGCAACACGGGGATTGTAAGTACATACTCTGTACTTTTAGTATTGCAAAATGGATACATACTTTAGTAAAGAAAATTTGGAAAAGAAAAGGGATAAAGGTAAAAAGTAAAATGAAGATTTCTACCAAGAACTGGTTGAAGTGAAGACTCACAATAGACTGGTTGAACGTGTACACAAACAAGAAATGGCTTTAAAAAATGAAATTGATGAAATAAAGAAGCAGATGCACTTGCAAAAGGAAGAAATAGAAAAACCAGGAAGGGAGGCCAACAAGAAAGACACAACCATCAGTGAACTAACAGTGGAATTGAGTACACTTAGGAAGAAAATGAGTGAAATGGCAAGTACAGTAGTCAATCACGAGAGTGTTATGGAAGAGTTCAAAAATGACACAGAGACAATTAGGCAAGTAAGCAGTCTTATAGACCAGAGCAGTGATATTGAGGAGAAGATAACACAGGTGAATGAAGCTGTGCAAAGCTACAAAAATGATGTGGAAACCATGTATGCTCAAATGGTGAAAGTAAAGAAAGACTTAGAAACAAGGGTGGAGGAAAAAAACATTAAAAAGGAAGTGAAAAGAATAATCCAAAACAATCCAAAGTTAGTCAGAGATTCAGTAGATATAAACAAATCTATAGTAATCACTGGTATAGAAGAGGAAGAAGTAAAAAACAAGATCACAAGAGACAAAAAGGAGATGGCAAATGTAATGAGCTTACTGAAAGAAGTATCAGAGGAAATCTGTAGTAAAGACACAGAGGAACACAAAAGGTTAGGGAAATATGAGAAAAGCAAGACAAGACCTCTTAAGGTGACTTTCCAGAGTGTAAACACTGTGGAAGAGATACTAAAAAATGCAAAAAATCTTATGGAAAAAGAGGAGTTCAAAAATGTATGGATAAAAAGATGCCTAACGCAAGAGGAACTGGAATTACTGAACGAGAAAAGGGAGGAAGCAAAAACAAAAAGTGAGTGAAGATCAGAAGAGGAGAAGAAGAAATTTTTTTACAAAGTAATTGGATTGCAGGTACGAAAGTGGTACACAAACAGGATGGAATAAAAAGGAGGAAGGTAGTAGAACCATGTCATGACAAGTATATAAACAAGATGATAAAGTTGATGTACTCAAATGTGGATGGAATGGTATCTAAATTACTGGAGATGAATGATTATGTCAGAGAAAATGAACCACAAATAATATGCCTAACTGAAACAAAATTAACACCAAGGATATCCAATGACATACTAAACTTAGAGGAATACAATATATGGAGAAGAGACAGAAATTTAAAAAAAGGAGGAGGAATTATAATATTAACTATGAAAAATCTAAACGTCAATGAAATAAAACTAGATATACCATCACAAGTAGAACTGATTGCAGTAGAGATCAACACATCTGAAGGGAAAGTAATTGTTGCCAATTTGTACATGCCACCCAGATCAAACACATGGGAAAGAGATGAATATGAGGACCTGGCAGAGAGTACAATTCAGAGTTTAAGATCATTACTACATAAAATGGAAGAGAAATCGGAAAGAATTATACTAACTGGGGATTTTAATACAAATATAAATTGGAATACTCTAGACATAATTAGCCAAGAAAGCTGTTGGGACCAAAAGCTCCTGGATCTCGTACAAGAGTTTTTCCTAACGCAACATGTGAGGGAAACCACCAGAAAAAGAGGACTTGATGTACCTTCAGTGCTAGATCTAATATTTACTAGGCAAGAAAATGATATTGACAGTTTAATATATCACCCTCCACTCCGCAAAAGCGATCATGCAGTACTAAATTATAACTTCAGGATACCATATGACATAGTAAACAGCAATGACAGTTACAAAAAGAGCCTAAACTATAAAAAGGGAAATTATCAAGACCTAAAGAAGTATTTCTTAGAAGTTGATTGGGAAAATGAGCTTAGAGGACAAGATTTAAATGCTGTATATAAAAAATTCTGTGAATTTTATGAAATAAGAGTCCAGAAGCACATCCCACAGCACAAAGAAGCAAATAAGAAAATACAGAAATGGTTCAATACAGAATGTAAAAAATCAAAAGAAAGATTTGTTGTGGAATAGGTACAGAAGACACAATAGTGAAAGGGCATATAATAATTACAGTACAAACAGGGAAGAAACGATTATAGAAGAATAAGGAGGGAAGTCCAAAAACAGTTTGAGGAGGATATAATATATAAAAGTAGTGATCAACCATAGTTGTTTTACAACTATATCAGAAGCAAAACCAAAGTAAAAGATATAATACAATCAATTACGGACGAGGGAATCACTTATACACAAGAGATAGATATTTGTGAAGCACTAAATAAGAATTTCCAATTAGTTTTTACAGAAGAAAAAATTTTTGAGAGGGACTATGTGGAACATGCATGTCCACGCATACTACCAGATATACAAATAGTAGAAAAAGTAATACAGGAGGAGTTAAGTAGATTAGAGAGAGGAAAAGCAAAGTGGTCCTGATGAAATTTCATGTTGGGTACTACGAGAATGTGCAAAGGAGTTAAGTAAACCATTATTTTAAATTTTCAAGAAATCCTTGAGTCAAGGTAAACTACCTGATATTTGGAAAAAAGCAAATATTGTCCCCTTATTCAAGAAAGGAAATAGACAAAATCCACTCAACTACCGACCAGTATCACTGACCAGTGTTGTAAGCAAGGTATTAGAAAAGCTTATAAGAAAAGCTTGGGTAAATCATCTAGAAGAACACAGTATGATAACAGAAAGACAGTTTGGTTTCAGAAAAGGAAAATCGTGTGTTACTAATCTGTTAAGCTACTATGACAGAGTAACAAACACAATACAGGAAAGGGAAGGATGGGTGGACAGTATCTATTTAGATTTCAAGAAAGCTTTTGACACAGTACCACACCAAAGACTTTTATGGAAACTGTACTATCAAGGAGGAATTCGAGGCAATCTGTTTTGTTGGATGCGAGACTTTCTCATAAAAAGAGAAATGAGAACAGTACTAAGAGGAAACTACTCATCATGGAAAGAAGTGACTAGTGGAGTACCACAGGGTTCAGTGCTGGCATCAATCATGTCTTTAGTGTATATAAATGATATAAACAGTAACACTGGAAATGAGAGCTATCTAAATATGTTTGCAGATGATGCAAAAATACAAAGGAGAATTACTAACACAGACTCTTGTAAAGAGCTACAAGAAGAATTAAATAAACTTCACGAATGGGGTAGTACATGGCAAATGGAATTCAATGTGGACAAGTGTCATGTAATCAAGTTTGGTAGAAGTGGAAAAAGACCTGATTGGGATTATAAGTTAGGAAATAAAACCCTATACACATCAGAAAGAGAGAAAGACCTAGGTGTGATTATCAATAACAGACTATCTCAGGCTGACCACATCAGCGAGAAGGTACGGAACATGTATACACTGCTTGCAAATATGAGAATAGCATTCACATACATAAATGAAGACATGCTAAGAAGGATAATAACGTCATTCATTAGACCAACCCTGGAATATGCATCAGTAGTCTGGAGTCCTCATCTCAAAAAGCACATAGACAAGATTGAAAAAGTTAAAAGGGCCGCTACGAGATGGATACCAAGCTTAAGGGACCTAAGCTACGAAGAAAGACTAAATAAACTGAATCTACCAACACTACAGGAGAGAAGGAAAAGAGGTGACATGATAATGCTATATAAGTGCATATCAGGGAGGAGAAAATCGACATAAATGATTACTTAACATATGGAGAAGCATCAACAAGAGGACACTGCAAAAAACTGCATAAGAAGAGAGGTGATAAAGACGTAAGGAAATTCAGTTTCCCAAACAGAGCAATTGATCAATGGAATGCACTACCGAATGAAATAGTGTGTGCCAAAACAATTCACAAATTTAAGGATATGTACGATAAATATGGTTTAAGACACGGGACAGTACGAGCTTGACTCATTCCTGTAAAGATACAATTAGGTAAGAACACACACACACACAAATATGCTTTTTAAACAGCGCGGGGAATGTGTTTGTCCAAATCGTGGAGCCATCTACCAGAATACTAGGCTTTTCATTGCACACACGTAAGATAGTCATTCCATTGACCTAACTCTGTATCACTTGACCTTTCATCACCTTATCTCTCCTGCCGTCTGCCGTTAACCTATCTTTACCTGCCGCTTCCTCGTGACTAGTAGTGACAATTTGATCACTAGGACTCGTAATCTCGTCGGTCAAGGAAGCTCCGTACTACCTTTCCTTACCGATTTATTAAGGAACATGGCCGGCTAGTATCTATATTTCCGTAGAGTATTGTGATATTAGAATTATTTAAGTAACACAGAAGATGACGGCAATGTGTCAAAGGCAGTATAAATCGCATAGGAAGAGGTGTTAGGGAGCTTCCTGAAATAACGTGACTGCCGACCTATGGGTCACTGCAACCTAACATTGCCCACCTTAGCCTGTCGTAAAATATTGTTGTTGTTGTTGTTATTGTTGTTGTTGTTGACCTGGGCCCATCTGAGAGTGAACCCGGTTGACTGCAGACTAAACTTGCTTGTTTTAAACCAATTGCCCGGTTATATCAGTGCCACCACGTGAAGGTGTCCCTCTCCTGCACCTCATAACGTAATATGACTGGGTATGTTTTATCTTATGGTAAATTATTGAAACTACTAATAACATCAACTATGATATCATACTCGCATAATAGTCTGAAATAATGAGAACTAATTTAATGTGTCCTGATGTGGCCTAATCTAATTATTCACTCTTTATGATTTTACTATCTTTTTGTTTTCTTAATATTTTCCAACCAAGGCTAGCTAGCGCTGGCTTTATATCTATCAATCTATCTATCTATATACCTATATCCATCTATCTATCCATCTATCTATCTATCTATCTAACCATGTTTGTGTGTGTGTGTGTGTGTGTGTGGATTGGGGTATGCGCGCCCACGATCCTGGCGATTCAGTGTTGCGTTTCAACCATAATATTAGCTCTAATTAACTCTGTCTCTGTCTCTGTCTCTCTCTCTATCTCTCTCTGGGGTGAAGGAAAAAAAAGTTGACGTTTGGTGTCATTGTCGGTAGGTTAGAATTAAAGAAGGAAGCATATAACACTGAAAGAGTGCTGCAGAGCAGACCAACTCATCGTTGATGAAATGAAATTCTCTTCTTATCATACGAATTTACGCAGAGGATCGGCGACAAAATGTGTCGTAGTAGTCTTTGTATTAGTTGTAAAGTGTTTTTGATGGGGGCTGCCATAACGCGAATGGAATCGTGTGGTTGTGCAGGACAAAACTCCCAAAAGACGTCAGCTTTGCCATAAGGTACTGTGCAAAAAAACCAGCTTTGCTGCTGTGGCCCCAGTCATATCTGAATATGAACCCCGTGGTCTTCAAGCTGAAGCTCTCCTACTCCTGCAGTCCACCATACTCCTTTCGGGGGACAGGGAACGAACTGAGAAACGTTTGTACAAAGGGCGGGTCCACCGCCAAGGCCATCAGGTGAAGGTGTCCCTCTCCAGCAGCAAAATACAAACGTAAAAATAAGTAGGAAATGACTTTGAGTATTGTGATAAACCATTTGTGATCCTGTGAGACCTTCACTTGTTACCGCTGACTTGGGCAAAAACTTTTCTCCTGACCACTGAATCCCTCCAGAGCTGGACTGCCCGGCTACAGGCTGGACTTTTTTTTCGCTTTTTACAGCACGGTTCAACTATAACATTTTTTTTTCTTTTACCTGACGGAACTAAGCTACTCCCACAGGTTGAATTTCATATTTTTCTACTTCATCTCTGCCTAAAACTGTCGTCTTTACCTCGAATACTGTGTTGTCGCAAGAAATTAATGCTGGGATATAATGTTAGTCACGTAGGATGCTGTGAAAAGGATTTAAATTCAATACACTACCTTTTTCTGCCACTGAGCTACGTTAAATAAGTTGCAAATGAACGAAACTCATGACCAAGGCAAAGTAAACCATCGATATTTGTCTCCATCTTCGCTCCATAGCGCCAATTTCCTCCACATTTTCCACATAAGAAATCCATTACATTACAGCTACTGTCATAAACAGTGACAAACATTAAAAGAAAATAAGAAAAAAAGTATTAGGATGCAAAGATGACAGTGCCAAAAAAACATAGGAACACTGTGGAGGCAGTATGCTGGCCAGAAAGAGATGATTAAGTAAGCTCATAAAAGCATACTGCATATTTTCTTTATCATTTTAAATGTTTTTTGCCAGCTTATGCTGCCCTTATTGTTAGCTGCGTTTTCTTGCTTGGTTTCTTTCTCATTTAACTGAGGCAGGCACTTCTACTTTTCAGAATTAACCGATTCTGACCAACTTTGGACGCAATGACCAGCCCATAACCTAGTAGTGCCAGCAATCTGTAGAAGCATTGATAATAGACGTAGAAATCTCTAACTTCTTTAGTCGTAATTTTGAGGTCATTCCATATCGGAAGTGTGCCATCCTTATTCCTCTCCCTCGTATAGTTTTCTAATGGCAACTCTGCGAAGGTTGGCCTCAGCGACCCTAGCAACCAGTACTGGTTTTCAAAAATGCTCCCCTAGTTCCCCGGTGGCTCAATGGACCTGATTAAAGCTTTGCATGCTTATAGACATTGATTAGTATTACAACTTTCTATAGTGCATCAATGTGCCATATTGACCAGGTCAAGGGTCAAAGGTCATCAAATGCAAAAAGGGCAGAAAGAACTAAAATCACCACTACGTTAGCGTGAAATGCTAGGGCTCCGAAGATTATTAAGCCAGGACCATGATTCTTTGGTGGAATGTTGCACTGGAGTGCCTTCATACAAAAAAATGACATTTAGTGTCAATAATAACTTCCAGTCGCTGCCAGCGCCAGGAAGAAATTATACCTCTGGTGGGCCACTCCGCTAATTTCAAGTTCCCTTGCTCCACAGTGGTTGGATGGAATCGAATGAAACTTTGCATGCTTATAGACATTAATGAGCGATATAAGTGTGCTTCGTACATGCATGACATATCCACCAGGTAAGGGGTCAAAGGTCATCAATTGGAGAAAAAATGAAGTGTTAAAATTATGGTCTTACTCCCACGAAATACTAAGGCTTCGATGATTATTAAGCCAGGGCCAGGATTCTTGGGTGGCATGTTGCACTGGAGTACCTCCATACAGAAATGAATTTTAGTGTCGAAACTCACTTCCGGTCACTGACAAAGTTTGGTCTGCTTAGAGCTGGCCACCGTCACCTACCGGCTTATTATTATGATTATCATTATTATTATTATTGTTATTATTATTATTATTATTATTATTATTATTATTATTATTATTTTTATAATTATTATTATCATTATCATTACTAGTAGTAGTAGTAGTAGTACGGTAATAGTAGTAGTAGTAGTTGTTGTTGTAGTAGTTGTAGTAGTAGTAGTAGTACGGTAATAGTAGTAGTAGTAGTAGTAGTAGTAGTAGTAGAGTAGTAGTAGTAGTAGCAATAGTAGTAGTAGTAGTAGTAGTGGTAGTAGTACTGGTAGTAGTAATAGTTGTAGTAGTAGTAGTAGTAGTAGTAGCACTTTCACTCAAGTTATTGTGGAGTATAATACCATACTAATTATATCATAGTATTATTTTGTTTAGTGTAGGATTAAATACTTTGTACAAGACAATGCTACCTACTGCAGAGAGAGAGAGAGAGAGAGAGAGAGAGAGAGAGAGAGAGAAAGAATACGACTCCAGCCTCTATTCCATCTGCCTGACACCTGACTGATATAGCAAAATTATTAATAATGGCAAACAGCAGAACTACACAAAGGCAAATGAGTGAAGCCAAATCCAAAATGAACGGAAGCAGTGAGACAGGTAAATGCATGACGTCATTAGCCAACATGCTGAGGAAATCCTGCGTTATCTGCGAGTCAGCCAACACAAGCACGATTTACAGATTTCAACCCTTTCCTTCACTATATCACATCGTAGTTCTCTTGTCTTGCAGGGACGGCTCACTTATCTACTGTGAGGAGCGTATATTATAGTTGTTTTGTAAAATTTCGAGCCAAACTATGCATTCGCCAGACGTATAAAAGCAGGCACTATAAAATATGGAAGAGGTCTAGAGACAAGGATGACGATGCAGGGTAAACACTGATAACGCTGCATGAGCCGTCCCTGCAACACACGAGGCTTGAGTGGCGTTATATATGGACCATCCTGTACTACATATAAATTCATGCTATTCCCAGACGCCTTCATTCATTGTAGTGAAGGGATCAGTAAAAACAATAGCGATCCCTTCTGGTGTGAACAATGCCTCCTTAACTGAAGTTATAAGATTTTGTTTTAATAAGAAGATAGCAAGAACAGTCGTATACTCTCTTTACATTAAAATGGCTTAAAGATGCCAGCACTCTGTTTTCAATGCCGCTGAGATGTAACCACTGGTCAACACGAGAATATGATGCTTGTCACGAAGAAGTGCTATAGCAAGGTCGTAGAACCATGGCACTGTCTCGTTCAGTCACTGAGCTGTCAAACAAGCTGGAAAAGGACTAAAATCTGGACCAAGTTAAGGTGAACGAACTACAGCAGCAGCAACACCAGGCTCATCCAAACGTGAACCCGGTGGACTGCAGGCCTGAGTTCCATCCTTACACAGCCATCCATTCTCCTGTTGGGGGATAGGGACGGGACTGAGGGACTCTTGCATAACCGGGCAGGTCCGCCGCCTAATGATATCGGTGCAGCAGTGAAGAAGTCTGTCTCCAGCGCTGTGGCAGGAACTGAATGAGAAATACATCCTCGGAGTGAAGTGCTTAATGGAGGCAAAGTGAAGGAGTGATTTGCCTTTGTATTGCCAGAGGAATGAAGCCTATATTGTAAGTGAAGAGGAGGCTACGTAGCACTTCTTCCTAAGCGATTTAGTTTGAATAAATACACCCCATCATATTCCTGGCTGCTATTTACATTGATATAAAACCACTAGTTCTCCATCTGATATTAAAGTGATTCTAGTGGGTCTACACTGACAGAGAGAGAGAGAGAGAGAGAGAGAGAGAGAGAGAGAGAGAGAGAGAGAGAGAGAGAGAGAGAGACTTAGTCATTAAGGACCTACGTAAGCGGCTCATTCAAATTCTAAGAATAAGTATATACAATTTTACAGCACCTTTAAAGAAAACGTAGTGATAGGTATGTCTTGCGTAAATTCCATTGAGAACTTAATCATTATTATTATTGTCATTATGTCACCGCCAACCTATGGTGGAGGCACTAAGTGACTGGTCTATTAGTTAGTCACTCTTGCAAATGCCGCCTAGCTTGGACCAAATGACCTAATGCAATTATTGTCTCTTCAAATATTCATTTATAATAATGATAATAATAATAATAATAATAATAATAAAATTATATTATAGTGATGATAATATTAATAACAACAACAATAATGATAATAATAATAATAATAATAATAATAATAATATTATTATTATTATTATTATTATTATTAATTTATAGTTCAGTAACTGTCTGTCTGTCTGTCTGACTGTTTTTGTCGACTATAGAAATTAACGGCGAATCACCAAGAGGGCTGTAGAGGGGTCTAAAATGAGTTATTTTTACTGGAAATATGTTTGCGTGATATAAAGTTGGTAAAGTGGCGCCCCTGATGGCCAAAATTAGAACTATCGTCAGTGATCAAGTAAACATGGTGAAGCTTGGGGGGCAATTACCATAGAGTTTGTACCTTTATCCCATAACCATAACACTGTCATTAAAACGGTTCTGGTGGGTGGGCGGAGAGGTGGGGTGGGGCGGGTGGGCAGGACTGGTGGGTGGGTGGATGCGTTGAGGCAGGGAAGAGTAGCGTGGATTGGTAAATGGTTGGGCAGGATGGGTTGGTGGGTGGATGAGTGTGGGCGAGTGGGTGGGTGGGCAGGAGGGTAATGAGTACATAGATTAATGATGGGAATAGGTGTGTGGCTGAATGGACAGTGTGGGAATGGTGAGTGGGTGGACAGGGTGGCAAGGTTGAGTGGGTGGGTTATGGGAAAATAGGTTTATGCCTCCATGGAGAATCGGCGGATTGGTGAGCAGGGTGGGTGACTGATTGTGGGTCGGTGCACAGGGTGTGCAGATGAGAATAGGTGGTCAGAGGGGTGGGAGGGTGGATGGGTAGTGGGGAAATTGGTCCACGGGGAAAAGGGCCGAAGGGGGAATATATGAGTAGATTCACTGGGTAAAGTTGACCCCTGGGTCGTTACCCACAGGTGGGTAGCCACCAGGGTCCCAGGCTATGCCGACAAAAAAGGCCATATATATATATATATATATATATATATATATATATATATATATATATATATATATATATATATATATATATATATATATATATATATATATATATATATTTTATCCCGGTGTCATATGCACGGAGTGACTTTATGCTGGAAGTTACCGTTCCCTTCTCTACTAAGCCTAAATTAACCTAACCTAACCAAACCTATCCTAACCTTAACCTAACCTTATCCTAGATCAACCTTAGTTAAATAAACCTAAATTAAACTAATCTTCATTCACGAAATGACTAATTCACAATCTGCCTGTAACATACATATATATCTTTATTTATATATATCCATATATCGACCTATAGTTACCTACAGGTCGATAAGACATCCAACTATCTTCCTGGCACATGTATTTCATACAATGTTGTTGATAAATGGCACAAAATTTGAGATAACATGCAGATACTTTCAAAACAGAAGCTAAACGGCCACTCGGCGCATGCGCACTGAGCGAAACGGTAACTTCCAGCATAAGTCACTCCGTGCATACGACACCGGGCATCGCATTGTTCCTTGCTGGTATTATTATCATCAATATTATTATAATTATTATTTCTCGTCTTGGTGCCATTTTATTATAGTAGTTATTGTTACTATTATAGTTGATACTATTCATAATGTACCAGTAATCGTTAGTGTAACTTTTTAGTTTTTAATTAAAATATATTGTATTAAATTTCATTTGTAATTAACATTGATGTAAAGATTATGCCAAATATCTTTTTCTTTTCGGGTAATTCTGAGTTAAAGGGTGTTAGGGATGTTCATCAGGTTGGAACAAATACCCTGTAGTTGCATAATAGGTTGCAAATTATGGAATTGCGGAAGTGCTTCGTAGCCCTACCGGCCCACTCAACACTTGTCCAAATGAAATCCGTTTCTGCACACCACAGTTATCACAGCCACTACGACAATTCATCACCACCACAGCTACCACCACCATCATCATCACAGCAACCACCATCACCACCATTATCATCACAGGTCCTACAATTTTCTCCTGAATGAAAATGTCTGTTTACAGCATTTTAGAATTCTTAGACATTAGACTATAGGAATGGTGAACTGAATCCACCCCCCTCTCTCTGTGCCTGTTTCTGTCTCTGTCTGTCTGTCTGTCTTTCTCTGTCTGTCTGTCTGTCTGTCTGTCTGTCTCTCTCTCTCTCTCTCTCTCTCTCTCTCTCTGTGCAGGGATACATGAAACTCCATGGAAATGCCCCGCCGTATATTTCCTCAAATGCGATATGTAACACCAATGGGGACAATAATTATTAGGGGCCAAAACACCCCTCCAGAAAATATTATTTGATCTGAAATTGAATCTGGCCCATCTAGGACCCAGATCCAACGATCCTGCTTAGTTTCATCAAAATCCTTTTGTCCAGTTCTGACTGTGCTACACACACACACACACACACACACACACACACACACACACACACACAGGATTATAGTATATAAGATTGTGGAGGAGTTAAGGAGTTGTGGGTCCCAGTCAACTAAACTCCCTCCCTCTGGGCTGCCTATCACCTCCTGCTGTGGTCGATCCTTTGAGTTCATTGGTACCCTGTTTGAACCCTGGCTCTGCTCGCCTCACTCCAGCAAGCCTGTCATGCACTGTGCTTCAGAGGCAAAGTGAAGCTTAATTGGACGTGGTTCAGGTGATGGTGGAGTGCAAGTGAGTGTGGGGGTTAGGAGGTGGAACAAGTCACTTCAGTAATTGTAGGGATTTGCTATCCAGTGTGTGTGTGTGTGTGTGTGTGTGTGTGTGTGTGTGTGACAGAGAGAGAGAGAGAGAGAGAGAGAGAGAGAGAGAGAGAGAGAGAGAGAGAGAGAGAGAGAGAGAGAGAGTTAATGATCAAGTATTCTGTCAGAAGGTAAACACGAGGTACATAATAGCCTGTTTGCAGTCCACTAGATAATGTCAATTAATCCTTCAGGCTTCAGTGATATCACACCTTAATTAACCGACACTGCTCGGGTGCGTGTATTTCATTTGTATCAGGCCACCACCAAGCGCTGCTGAAGAGTGCCGCCTTCATGTGATGGCACTGATATGACAGGACGGCACCACTACCCGGTAATACAAACAACCCTTAGCTCCTTCCCTATCCCCAGAGAGAAGGCCGTCATACTGCAGGAGGACATATTTAGCCTGCAGTCCACTGGGTTCACATCCAGATGAACCATGGGCCACCACAACAGCAACACTACCACCCGACCATTTTACACTACACACTGACGGAGGATGTATTGCAGGGAAGGGGTTAGGGAAGACCATAACTAACCCTTCCAGATCGGACAGTCTGTCAGGTTGAATAAAATCGTCTGGTCACAACAAAGAAGCTAAAAACAACGTAGCATCACCCACAGCTTCAAGACGCCTTAATTAGTTTATTCTTTCAATATGTGGATGAGTTTTTCAGGTTAGGAGTGACGTTTCGAAAGGCAAGTTATTTACTTCCTTAGTAAGCTCCCTGGAACAAAAACTGTTTTCCTTAAGCAAAACAAAACCGTCTGGAGGCAGCAAGAATATACTAAAAATGGCGTCAGCTGGATTCAAGGGACTAACGTGCTGGAGAGGGACGCCTTCACGTAGTGGCACTGATACAACCAGGTGACCCCGCTGCCTGGTGACACAAACTTCCCTGAACTTCCCCAATCCCTTGAAAGGAGGTGGATGGGCTGCAAGTGAAGCGTAATATCAACTTGTGGTTTGCGAGGTTCACGTTCAAATGAACCTGGAGCAACAACAACAACAACAACAAGGGTTTAATATCAAAAGACCTGGGACGAGGTCATTGAGTGTGACCTCAGGGATAAGGGACTGAATAGGGAGGCTGCCAGAGATCGAGCAGCATGGAGAGCCTCCATTAGGTGACATAGACCGACGCATGCAAGCATGTTGGAGCCTTCAAAAAACGAAACGAAAAGTAAGGAGTGACACTAAAGTCAATTTCGACTTAAGCATTGAGACATCAAGTATTTGAGAGCGAACAACGTGCTTAATTTCTGTTTGTCGGTGTTCTACTTCTTGGAGACGCTTTTAAAAGTCCCCGAATCTAGCCAAGTTTCAGACATACAGATTGATATAGAAATAGAAATAGAAATAGACTGATGGATAGATAGATATATAGGTTAACAGAGAAGGAGCACATTCGGTGGTGTTGCTGTACAGTACTTCCCACTTGCATTAATCCAGCATTGTGTGCGGTCTGGAGTTACTCTGTGATGTGCCTTAGGGATTGAGAGAGAGAGAGAGAGAGAGAGAGAGAGAGAGAGAGAGAGAGAGAGAGACGATGAGGAGTTCAGCCTCTTCTGTTTAACACCTACGGCTGTACTGAAGATGGCATTGAAATATTTCTTTGCACCAGATCCTTATCCAGTTATTTGCACATTCTACTTTCATATCCTTTTGTATGTTGTTGATGCAAACTATTTCGATATTAAAAAGATCTATAAACCACAGAAGACAATGTTAAGGTGAAATATGCAAACAAAATCTTGAGGAAGACGTGTTAGGAAGCCTGCCATGCTTCTTTGGAGGGGGAGATGAAGTGGTTAATGAGATATTCATGACGAAAGACAGAGACATATGTGAACTCAGTTTATCACACACACACACACACACACACACACACACACACACACACACACACACACACACACACACACACACACACACATTCTCTTTTTCTGTAATGTGGATCGTCACAACTCTCATTCATTTATATATCTGTCTGTTCACCTGTCTGTCTATCCTATCGATCTATCTATCTCCCACCACCCTCAGTAATTCACTTAGTCTTTGTCATAAGTCTTCCTCTCCTTCTTTTGCTGCATAATATATTCACTTCCCTGATACTTACCACATTGGAACTCAAGTGGCCATATGTGGAATTAATCCTTCACCAAATTTACTATGAAATCATAAATCAACTTCTCGTCATATAAAGTGAGTGTAGGTGGTATATGTTGGCACCCTGTTAGTTTTACCAATGGCATATGCTGTACAGTCTTCAACACACAGATATACCCATTACAACACTTCCACTTTGACAGGCATCACCCTTCCGACAGACATTTCGTTCCCATTCGTACGTCGCCAGCTTGAATGGGGGCAAATTCTGGCTCTCACTCTCCCTCTGATGAGAAAGTCCGGATCTGTAGTGGATCTGATATGGACTGCCGCAGATAACGATGCAGATTCTTTGTCGTGTCAGTGGGGTCATAATAAAGAGCTGTGGTGACGATGATAAGGATTTCGGATTCAAAACCTGCTCCCTGGCACACCCGGGATCCAGCCTACAGCCACACACTCCACACTTTATCCATTCCTCTTCCTGACTCTCTCATCCTCTATTCACTCTTCCGTCCTTCATTAATTCTCTGTCCACATCCGTTGCTTCTTTCCTATCCACTTCTGCATCATAACCACCACCACAGCCACTTCCCACTCATCTACCACCTTTGATTTTTCCTTTACCTCCCTCAACCTCCCTTCACTCCCTTCATCTCCATCTCTCCATCTGCTTCTCATTCACCCTCCTTCCCTCCTCCCTCATTCTTCATCCACCCCTTTTCCTTCCATCCACCCCCTTTCCTACCTCACTCAACATCCAATTCCATCCAAATATCATCCAACCCTTTTTCCAGCTCTGCTCTACCTTCTTTCACCTCTGCCTCTTGTATCTAAACTCCATCCATCCACATTCTTTCCTCTGTCTCCACCTATCTCTTCACTCTCTCCTACTTTCTCCACTTCTCCCAGTAAACCCTCATATCGTAAATTGAAATAGCCTCTCCCGGCCGTCACTGCGAGAGGGGCAAGCAGGGACTACGAGTACTACCTTCATTGACATAAGACTCCAACCTTGATTGTCCATGGCCTTCAGAATGTGATGAGGAAATTAATGTGTGGTGAATGTGGTGAAGAAATTACAGGGCGTGGGGTGAAATTAGTGTGTGGTGAATGTGGTGAAGAAATTACAGGGCGTGGGGTGAAATTAGTGTGTGGTGAATGTGGTGAGGAAATTACAGGGCGTGGGGTGAAATTAGTGTGTGGTGAATGTGGTGAGGAAATTACAGGGCGTGGGGTGAAATTAGTGTGTGGTGAATGTGGTGAGGAAATTACAGGGCGTGGGGTGAAATTAGTGTGTGGTGAATGTGGTGATGAAATTACAGGGCGTGGGGTGAAATTAGTGTGTGGTGAAGAAGACAGTGAAAGTGATGAAAAAAAAATGTGAATGTGATGAATGATTAGTGCACTCGCATGTGAAGGAATGATGATGTGGTCTCAAGGATTTACAAATGTGGCGAAGGAATTAGACGGCCGTGGAGACTGTGATAACTGACTATGAATGTACAAAGTGAGTATGAAAATGGTGATAGATTTAGTATATGTGGTGAATGAATTAGAGACAGTGACATACACACACACACACACACACACACACACACACACACACACACACACACACACACACACACACACACACACACACAATCACAATCAAGTTTTAAAAACCATTAATAAGCCCAGTATCACTATCATAGTGTTCTTTCGTGCCCACTATTCGCTCCAACACACACACACACACACACACACACACACACACACACACACACACACACACACAAATCGTCATCCACTGTTGTATTTGTTTGTGAGTCTGTGTTGAATGCGTGATTTGATCCTGTTGTGTGTGTGTGTGTGTGTGTGTGTGTGTGTGTGTGTGTGTGTGTGTGTGTGTGTGTGTGTGTGTGTGTGTGTGCTATATATATATACTGAATGGGAGAGGTAGGTGTACGGAAGGATATTGATGTGTTTGGAGTCCTAAATAAAGAGCAGGGATACAAGAGAGAGGCTCTGAGGTGTGAGAGCAAGAGTGAGGGGATGCGAGTGAGGAAAAGGAGAGGAAAAAGAAAAGTGAGGAGGAAAACGGGAAATAAAAGGGAAGGGGAAAACGAGAGGAGAGAGAAAGGAGAAAGGAAGGAAAGGAAAGAGGAGAAGAAAGGGAAAGGAGGGAGGGGGGAGTTGAAAAGAAGGAGAGGAAGGGGAAAAAGAGAGGGGAAAGGAGAAAGAAATGAGAGGAAGAGTGAAAGTAGATGATGTATATTCCAATTTCCACTCAATTAACGACGGCGTGCTGCAGGGATCAGTTCTGGCGCCAACCCTGTTCCTGGTTCATAATAATGATCTCTTATCTGTCACCCACAATCTCATCCACTCATATGCAGATGACTCAACACTACATAGTTCATTCACACTCAGACACCAATTTATAAAGTCTAATATCTCTACCTCTCAACGCAGTACAGCCATCTCCATAAATCATGACCTATCTACGATCAGTGAATGGGGACAAAACAGCCTTGTCTCATTTAATGCTAGTATAACTAAATATATACAATTTACAAAATAGACAGATATTTCCAGATATAACTAAATATATACAATTTACTAATAGACAGATATTTCCAGATATAACTAAATATATACAATTTACTAATAGACAGATATTTCCAGATTCGCATATTACCTTCATTACTACTAATGTTCCCATCTCCAAAAGTACTGAAATTCTCGGCGTCTCACTTAACAATGCCCTCAGCTGGACCTCTCATGTTGGATCACTTGCTAAAACCGTCTCAAAGAAACTTGGATTAATGTACAGAGTCCGTAACTTCTTCACTGATGAGCAGTTAGCTATAATTTATAAGAGTCATGTGCGCTCTCAGCTTGAATATTGCTCACCCTTGTGGAATGGATGTGGAGAGGTTGCAGTAAAACAACTAGACATAATTCAGAACAAGGCTGTTAGAATTATTAACAACCCTGCCATTACAAATAAACTACCTCCCCTACAAGGAAGAAGGAATGTTGCCTCCCATGCATTATTTTACAGATAATTTTATGGCAAATGCTCAGACGAAAATGTGTCCATGGTGCCACCTCTCCATGCCTTCCCTCTTGCTACACGGACATCTGGTAGTGCTCATGACTGGAATGTCACTCAGCCATATTGCAGAACTTCTGCCTATCAGAATGCTTTCATTCCTCGTACTACATCTCTTTGGAACTCGCTTCCCCAGAGTTGTTTCCCTCCAAACTTCAACCTACAGCTGTTCAAGTCTAATTGTTACAGATATTTTATGAAGAGAGGACACCAGTAATCTGGTGTATGGATTATTTTTTATTTATTTATTTGTTTTTTCTTCCTCTGTTCTGTTATTTTAAAAAAATGGAGCAGGGGAAGGGGAAAGGATAGGAGGACGAGAAATGGAGGAAAAGAAATGAGTGAAGGAGGGGAGGAGGGGAAAAGAGAGGGATGAGAGGTGGAGGTGTGAAGGATGAGAGTGAAATGGAAAAGGAGAAAAGGGAATGAAACAGATTAATACAGAGAAAATGAAATGAATTAGCCACAATGAAATAGGGAACGAAATGAATAACACAATGGAAAGAATAATGGAATAGATGAATGAAACAGAAAATAATACACCGGAAAAAGCAGAGTAAAGGGAACCAATGTAATACTGATACAGAGAAAAGGGGTAATACAAACAACATATAAAGGAAGAGATGAAACGGATTAGACAAGAAGGGTAGAAAAGAAGAGAATTAGGAGGGAATTGGAGGAAAACGGAGAGAGACTGGGGGAATGATGGGGGAGAGACGAGAGAAAACAACGAAAAGAGAGAGAAAATGGTATTTGAGGCTTCGTATCCCGTTTTCCTTGGCCATTTCTTTCGTATATTACAGCTCAGTATTTTGTTGTAATCATATAGTGTTGACATTGACATGCTATATATCAGTAACAAAGATGGTATTGAATTGTAATGACCAGATTAAGTCGCTAATGAAGAAGCGTTAATACCCTGTTATGCCACCTAGAATATAGACTAATTTCATGTTTCCAACACATAATCGTTTATTGCCTGTCTGGTACTCTCTCTCTCTCTCTCTCTCTCTCTCTCTCTCTCTCTCTTACCATATAGATATGTAAATAGATACATGAAGATAGATACCTACATATAGATATACATGAGACATAAATAGAGTGATCGATAGACAGATATAGGTACAGACAGATCAATACAGACAGACAAACGAACAGACAGACAGATAGGCAGAAAGATAGATAGACTGATTAATGGATGGGAGGATAGAGAGACAGATACATAGATAGATAGATACATAGATAGATAGATAGAGGGACACATTGATTGATTAAGGGCGGGAAGAAGGGATAGATAGATAGATGGAAAGATGTATACAGAAATAGATTAATATAGATACATTCAGATAAACAGACAGATATATTTAAACTCTTCCTACCCTCGCCTTAGAGTAAGATTAATGTCCACACAATTCATTTAACCCCTTTAGTTTAATTATGCATTTGTAGTTAATTCTTGCCACCACCAGAGGACTGTACTTAATATGACAAGATCTGTTAATGGTAAATGGGTTAATAAAGGCTGATTCTATTTCCTTCACTGTCATAAATCTCTCCAAAACTAAATCAAAACCTTTGATATAAAAAATGTTAATAAATTATGATTTTTCAGTAAATAGCGCTGCATCTGAAACCCATCTGCAGTATCTTCCGTGTTGCGGGTACGGCTCAATCTGCTGGTGTGGGTGTGGCAGTGGGAGTAGGAAGTGAATAAATGCTGCAGAGTAGACATTAATGACGCTGCCTGAACCGTCCCAGCAGCAGTGTTATATATGGACCTGCCTGTGTTAATAAGAACAAGTGGTGCCAGGCACAACAAACCTCGCCCGACAACAGTGTTTTTATTGCTGTTAAATACTGACTCGTTTCTGCCATTTAGTGTCAGTGCACAATTAACCCATTTGCGCCCAGACTCCTCAATATAGGACGGAACTGGACATTTTCAAAAGTTTATAAAGGAGTGAACCCCGGGGTAGGAACCTATGTGCTTCCCGACTATGAGCCAATAGGCGGAGGGCAGCACGCTTAGTACCCTTCCAGCAAAATCCCTCACACAGGAACCCTGGGAGTTAACGCGTTAAAGTCTAAGGTAATGACGCAAATGTTTTCAAGTTAGTCCTCTGAATATCCGTGATCTTGCGTTTGACCTTTCGGTCATTCAAGGTCACAGGTCACGGCGTCAAATGAAAGCCCATATGGGACTTCCTATATCTTGGTAATAGTAATTATCTCTACAGTATCTTCAACGAGTTTCCAGTTATAGGCCCCTGAATATCCGTGAAACTAACTTTGACCTTTCAAGGTCTCGTACGGTCAAAGGTCAAGGTACCAGTTAAAAACCCATATGGGATTTCCTGTATGTTGATAATAGTAAATATCTACCTTCAGTCAGTTTCGAGTTATAGCCCCCTGAATATCAGTGACATTGAATTTGACCTTTCAAGGTCATTCAAGGTCGAAGGTCTTGCTGCCAAATGGAAGCCCATATTACGATGTCCTGTATGTTCATAATAGTGAACATCTCTATCTTCAACCGTTTTCAAGTTATAGCCTCTGAAAATCCGTGACCTTGATTTTGACCTTTCAGGGTCACTCGATTACCTCCAAAATTTAATCACTTTCTTTGAAGACCACTGCCCACATATCCTGAAAGTTTCATGTAATTTCACTGAGCCTTTCTCCATGGTCTTACCAACAAACAAACAAACAAACTCTACCAAAAACAATACCTCGCGAACTCCGTCCGGCCGCGGTAAATATGCCATTTGCGCCCAGTGTCCTCAGTATAGGACAGAACTGAGCATTTTCGAAATTTATTAAAGAAGCGAACCCCCGGACAGGGATATGTGAGTTTCGCGACTATGAGCCGACAGGCAGGGGGCGGTTCGCCTAGCACCCTTCCGGCAAAATCCCTCGCACAGGACTTCCGGGACCCAATGGGATATACTGTATATATCACCAGTGTGGCAGGGTAAATATAAGGGCTGTTACAACAGCACTTATCAGCCTGGCTAACTTATAATAACTGTTTTATTACTGCCTTCAAACTGGTATATATACTAGTATTTTTCTTCACAGTAACATCAGTGGATTTTTTTACGACACAACTTCAAAGGCATCTTGAAGGCAAAACAGGAATCCTTGTTTTGGGTCATGTTTGCTTGGTGACTTCTTTCTTGCTGTAAAATATATCGTGTGTGTGTGTGTGAGTGTGTGTGTGTGTGTGTGTGTGTGTGTGTGTGTGTGTGTGTGTGTGTGTGTGTGTGTGTGTGTGCTCTCTCTCTCTTTCGCGACAGAGAGAGAGAGAGAGAGAGAGAGAGAGAGAGAGAGAGAGATCTGAATTTATCTGGCTAATCATGTCTCTATTTATCTATCTGTTACGAGGTCATGTAGTGTCAGCCAGTTAATCTATCTTGCTATTTATCTGTCCATAAGTCAGTCAATCGTCATCTATGTATCTTTTTCTGTCAGTTTCTTTACCTTTTATCTACCTTTCTCATATCTGTCTTCCTTGTTACCATAAAGTCTTTTCCATATTATTTTCTTTTCTCTCTGCCTCCTATAAAGCCTTGTTCCTGTTCTCTTCTTCTGTTAGCTCCTTCCTCATCCTTCTTCCTCCCCTCATCATCTCTTCTCCCATCCTCTCTTCCATCCTATTTCCTGTTCTATGAATGACTCCCTAATCATCTCTTATGATTTCACTTTTTTTCGTTTTCTTGCTTGTCATGTTTCCTTTATATTCCCCCCCCCTTATTTTACCAATTATCTTACTGTTGTTGTTCACTGAAATTCATCGTAATCCATCCTCCTTCATACATGCTCTTAAGTTCTATCTTATCCCTTCCCTTCCCTATCTCTATTTACTTCTCTGTTTTTGTTTTGTTTTTGTTTTTTAGTTAGTCTCCCCCTTCTACTTCTCCCACTCCCCCATCTCACCTCTCCTGCCAACCATTTCGTTAACTTTTAAGAGGACATAAATTGCCTTAACTAGCCCCCATCACTCTCTCTCTCTCTCTCTCTCTCTCTCTCTCTCTCTCTCTCTCTCTCTTAGCTATTAAAAAGTCCGCTACTCTGGAAAATGAAGTTACGTATTCTTGCAGTCTGGAAAACCAAGTGGAAAAAATATCCAAACACTTGTGAAATTAAAGCATGTTCTCTCTGCCAGCAAACACACACACACACACACACACACACACGTGACAAATTCAACCAGGTCCTCCCACTACATGTTCTGTCCAGCTCTTTTATGCAGCTGTAACCGATACTCTCAGTGGTCCAGGTATGCAACAGGTCAACTTTTGAACTCCCTTCCTTCGTTTGTATTTCCTTCTTCCTATGACTCCCAGTATTTTAAAATCATTGTGTCAATGTACGTAGATTAACAGATTTTGATTGTGGTTCTCTTTTGTTCACGTTTTCTGGAAAGAAACAAAATATAATTCTTTGCCACACGGACGCAGCCTTTCCTAATTTCCAATTGAAATTAGTCTTTCACAGATTAGTTGATATGCTTTATATTACCATAGATAGCCTACAGGGCATTTTACTTTTTTACCTATAAAGACATGTTTATATCACACCTACCGTCACCGACGAAAGTTACCACCAAGAACGGCACTTGCTACCAAACCCCAAAAGCACGTCTACCAAACCCCACACGCATATCTTAATTTTGGCATTATTTCACATCCTCTACCGATATGTTAGATTTACATAGCCTGCTTTCATTTGATGAAGTCAGGAAAATTTAGGTTATGTTAGGTTAGGTTCGGTTAGGTTAGGATAGGTTAGGATAGGTTAGGTTAGGATAGGTTAGGTTAGGATAGGTTAGGTTAGGTTAGGTTAGGATAGGTTAGGTTAGGTTAGAATAGCTTAGGATAGGTTAGGTGAGGATAGGTTAGGTTAGGTTAGGATAGCTTAGGATAGGATAGGTTAGGTTAGAATAGGTTAGGTTAGGTTAGGTTAGATGAGAATAAGTTAGGTTAGGTTAGGTTAGATTAGGATAGGTTAGGGTAGGTTAGGATAGGTTAGGTTAGGTCAGGATAGGTTAGGTTAGGTTAGGATAGATTAGGTTAGGTTAGAATAGGTTAGGTTAGATTAGGTTAGGATAGGTTCGGTTAGGTTAGGATAGGTTAATTTAGGATAGGTCAGGGTAGGTGAGAATAGGTTAGGGTAGGTTAGGTTAGGTCTGGTTAGGTTAGGTTAGTGTAGGTTAGGATAGTTTAAGATAGGTGAGAAGAGGATAGGTTTGGTTAGGTTAGGTTAGGTGAGATTCGGATAGGTTAGGATGGGTTAGTTTAGGTTAGGTTAGGTTGGGATTGGTTAGGTTAGGTTAGTATAGGTTAGGTTAGGTTAGGATAGCTTAGGTTAGGTTTGATTAGGTTATGATAGGTTAGGGTAGGTTAGGATAGTTTAGGATAGGTGAGAAGAGGATAGGTTAGGTTAGGTAAGTGCAATCCTGGGTGGTTATAATTAGGGGGGGCTGGGAGCGAAGTCCCCCAGTTAGGATAAGTTAGGATTACTTAGGTTAGTCTGAATCGTTGAGTTTCCAATAGACTTGGGTGTTTGATGCACTGACCCGTCCAGTCAGTGAGATTGTCAGTATTCAACACATCTCGTCGGTTACAGGCTGCCACGGGTGAACTGGCGACTTCCTTAACTACTCCAGTATGGATATATATTATTTTTCCTGTACAATTTGTTTAGTATAAAATATCCAGGTAATTGTCTGTGGTGCACACTGAACTAAAATTATTTTCGTGAAGATCGTGACATTATCAGAAGACAGGTGCAGTCACCGGGCCTGTGTGGTAAGTTTTGATCCCCCACCTTTTTTTTGTTTTTTTTCCCTCTCTCACACTTCCAGATTTCTTTCCTTATTCATCATCATCATCATCATCATCCGGACCTCCTTTCCCATCCTAGGGCAGGGTAAGGAGTAGTAATGTCCAGGCAGTCCAAATTTGCCCAATCCAGTGGGCCACGCTTCCATTCACTCATCATTCGAGCCCCCGGAATCCTGGCTCTATCGTATATGTCAAAACCATTCACAACGTTCTGTAGCTTCACATAAACGAATCCGATCGAGTCAATCCGGACCCTGCCACGTTAAAAAGGGGTGCCAGAATCCCTGATCATGCATTTCTCACATCATGCAACCAGCTAGCAAGATCTCTTGTCAGTTCCATAGCCTCACCGACTTCCAAACCTCTCTTCCACACACATTCATCCACAACGTCTCTCCACCTTCTCCTTGCCATACCTCGCCTCCTCCCTCCTTCAAAGTCGCTCAGATATACCTTTTTCGCCACTCTATTGTTATCCATTCTCTCCACATGACCATACCATCTAAGTACACTCTCGTCGATTCTGGTGTCCACTGATTTCCTCACTCCACATCTTTCACGAATCACATTATTTCGTATCCTATCCACCCTCTGTACTCCACATACATTTGTCAGCAGTCCCATCTCCACTGCTCTTACATTGACTTTTTATTTTCATGCCGCACCATAGCCTCACACCCATATGTTAAAGTTGGCACTAACACTCCTTCATGTAAACCTTGTGCAGCTGCAACACTCAAGCCTCTGTTTCTTATCAAGGACTTCATTGCACCAGCTATTTTTCTTCCTTGTGTCACTCTACTCTCAACTTGTTTTGCACATTTTCCTCTCTTTTCTATCACTGTACCCAGGTATTTGAACTCTCTCACCAATTCCAATCCCTCTCCATTCGCTGTAATATCACACTGGGAGTCACCTTCTCACTCAATAACCACCACCTTACTCTTTTCTACACTTACTCTCAATGCACGACGCTCACGACATCAGCAAAACTCTGCACTAGCCTACCAAGTTCTTGTCCGGTACTTGCAAGCAGTACTGCATCATCAGCATACAACAAATTTGATATATTCCATCCATCACCATTCATTACCAGCGCCATCCCTCTCTCCATTACTCGTGTTTTTACTTCTCTCATCACCCCATCCATATTCTTTGTTTATTCTATCCCCTCAAAAAGATCTTCCCTGCATTTAGAAAAACTCCCCCAAATTCGCAAGAAACTGTAGATAAAAATTACGAACACATGAGAAGGTAAGACCAAGTTCATTGTAGGCGCTGGTAAACACAGTAGTAAAATTAGGTAAGGAGAGGTGAATGAAAAATTAGGCTGTGAAAAAGTTGTAAAGTAAATTAGGTGAGACGATGATGATGATGAACCTGAGAGAGAGAGAGAGAGAGAGAGAGATCAAAGATGAAGGAAGAAAAATAGGAATAGTTGAGAAAAATTACGAAGAATTGAACCAGAGAGAGAGAGAGTAAGGGGGGGGGGTCAATGGATAGAAATGACTTGGATAGAAACAACAGACAGAAGACAGCGAGACACCAAACGATTTATTCTAAATGGAGATACATGACTGCAAACAGTAACACTGATCAGCTATGCACGAGCAAATATGAATCCTTACATAATATTCTGGAAAGTTTACTATGTTCCTGAAGATCACATTACTGAGTTTCGAAAATCATTGCTCATTTTCCCGCCAATTATCGTGCGGATGTGGATCGTTAATTATGTACGTAATATTACGTGGGATGAAGAGCAGACGAAAGGAGGTGCAAGGAACAGCATGGTGGAATGTATAGGTTAGTTAAACTTTGAGCCAAAAGAAAAAAAAAAACAGAAGCAGAGGCATGGAGGAAGTTAAGAGACGGTAAAGAGAGTTTTACGTAGAGAATAGGAGTGAGGTGAGAATATTAGTAAGGCAGTGTAGGGAGAGAGTGGTAAGGAGTTTGGAAGGACTTTGAGTGTAAAGTGGAGGAAATGTAAGAAAATGTTCTGGAAAGAAATTAAGAGAGTAAGACAGGGTGATAAAGAAGGTGGAAGGGGAGTAAATATAAAAATGGCCAATTGCTGGTGGAGAAGGGAGACAGAGTGAGCAGATGGAAAGAACATTTTAAGGGATTGTTAAAAACAGAGATTGAAAGGGACGGTAGTAAAAGACGCTTGGGAATGGCTAATAGAAGAGTGGAGATCAGTAGGAAGGAAGTAGTTGATGCAATGGAGAAAATCAAAATTGAAAATCCCCAGGAATGGATGGAATGTGTGGTGAAATGCTGAAACATGGGGGATATATAAATAGTAGATTTGATATGGGTCAAGGATTGTGTGGGTAAAATTGAAAGTTGGAATACAAATGTGGGCGATTGTGTGTGTGTATGCGCCAACGCAAGATCGTATTAGAAGAGTGAGAGAAGAGTTCTGGACAAATGTGGAAGTGTGCATGGAAAAGTTTGGAAGGAATGAGAGAGTTTTTTTTGATTGGTGATATGAATGGTAAAGTTGGGAATGTGAAGGTGGATGGAATAGTTGGTGAGTGGGGTGTGCCTGCTGAGATAGATGAGAATGGGAGTGCGTTAGTGAACATTTGTGCTGGGAGGGGGTTGGTGATAGTCAATACCCTCTTCAGGCATAAAATGATCCACAGGTATACATGGCGAGTGATGAGAAGGGTGGGTGGTGAACTGAATGAAAGGAAGGCAATGACTGATTATGTGTGTGTGGATGAAAGGATGCGAAGATGTGTAATGGATGCAAGAGTTTATAGAGGTTGGGGGAGTGGACTTTCTGACCACTACTTGGTGGTGGCCAGAATTAGAATTCAAGTAAGATGGAGGAATAGAAGAAGGGAAAGACGAGAGGAAGGAGTAGTTGCAAGGAGGGTGGAAAGGTTACAAGAGGATGAGAAAAAGGCAGAGTATAAGAGAGAAGTGGAGGAACGATTGGACAAATATGAATTGGAGCAGATGGGAGACGTGGAAGGTGTGTGTAAGATATTTACAGAAGAAATATGTGCAGCATGTGATGTGGTGTGTGGAAGGAAGAGAAGACGGAGGGGGGGTGCAAGGAACAGCGTGGTGGACTGAAGAGGTGAAACAGGCTGTGGCACAAAAGAAGAAAGCATACAATGAATGGATAAGAAATAGGGGCGTGGAAGAAGTTGAGAGGCGGAAGAGAGAGTTATATGTAGAAAGAAAGTGAGAGGTGAAAAGATTAGTAAGAGAGAGTAAGAAGAGAGTGGATGACGAATTTGGAAGGAATTTGAGTGTAAAGTGGAGGGACTGTAAGAAAATGTTCTGGAAAGAGGTGAAAAGAGTAAGACAGGGTGGAAGTGAAGTTAGCAGGGGAGTGAAAGATAAGAATGGTAGATTACTAGTGGAGAAGGGAGAAAAAGTGAGCAGATGGAGAGAACACTTTAAGGAATTGTTGAACGTAGAGGATGGAAGTAATGCGAGTATAAGTGGCTGGGGAATGGCTGGGAGAAGGAGGGAGGTGAAAAGACAGGAAGAAATCAGTAGGATAGAAGTTGTGGAAGCAATGACGAAAGTTAAATTGGGGAAAGCCCCAGGAATTGATGGAGTGTGTGGTGAAATGCTGAAGCATGGGGGAGAGATAGTAGTAGAATGGATGTGGAAGATGTGCAGATTGGCCTGGGAGGAAGGTAGAGTCCCAGAAGATTGGAAGTCAGGTATAATTATTCCCTCGTACAAAGGAAAAGGGGAAAAAGAAGTGTGTGGTAATCATAGGGGCATTTGTCTTCTTACTATAATAGGAAAACTGTATGGTAGGATACTTATTGACAGAGTTAGAGAGAGAACAGAGAAATTAGTTGGAGAAGAACAGGGAGGCTTTAGGAGGGAAGAGGTTGTGTAGATCAGATATTCATTCTTAGATCTGTAGTGGAAAAGTTTCTAGAGAAGGGAAAGAAGTTGTATGCAGCTTTTATGGATTTGGAGAAAGCATATGACAGGGTGGATAGACAAGGATTGTGGAAAGTGTTAAGAATATATGGAGTTGATGGGAAGTTGTTGAATGCTGTGAAGAGTATGTACGATGGTGCGAAGGCTGCAGTGCGTGTGGATGGTGAACTAAGTGAATTTTTCTCTTTGAAAGTTGGGTTGAAACAGGGATGTGTCATGTCTCCTTGGTTGTTCAATCTGTACATGGATGGGGTAATAAAAGAGGTACAAGGTAGGGTAGTGGATGTTGGAGTGGCCCTGGTGAGAGAGGATAGTGTTCGGAAACTTCCTGTACTGTTGTTTGCAGATGATACTGTGTTGTTGAGTGAAGACGAACGGGAGCTGCAAGGCTTGGTGGATGAGTTTGGGAGAGTGTGTAAGAAACGGACTCTAAAGGTGAATGTAGGGAAGAGTAAAGTGATGGTCTTTGAGAGAGGTGAAGTCAGTGAATGTATAGCGAGGTTGGATGGTGAGAAATTGGAAAATGTGAGTACGTTTAAGTACTTGGGTAGTGTGATAAGTAAGGATGGAGGTTTGGAGGGTGAAGTGCTTGAAAGGGTACAGCAGGGAAGAAAGGTTGATGGTTCTTTGAAAGCAGTGATAAGAAACAGGGAAGTGAGCATGGAAGTGAAAAAGTTACTACATGACAGTATTGTGATACCAACTCTAACGTATGGAAGTGAAGCTTGGACGTTGTTGGAAGGATACAAGTCAAGAGTGAGAGCAGTGGAAATGAGTTATTTAAGAGGAGCCTATGGAGTCACATGGAGAGACGGGCTGACGAATGAGAATATAAAGGAGCTTTGTGGTGTGGATGTGGATGTGATAGGAAGCGTTATGAGGAACACACTGAGGTGGTTTGGCCATGTGGATGGAGGGTGAAAGACTGACGAAGAGAGTGTATGTGAGTGAGGTGGAGGGGGGAAGAGGGAGGGGGAGGCCGAGGATGAGATGTAGGGATGGGGTGGAGAGGTATATGAGAGAGGGGGGTGTGAGTTGGGAGCATGGCATTGAAATGGCGGGGGACAGGACGACTTGGAGGCGATTTGTTTGTGGCCACCCCAAACGGGATTGAGGCGTCTGGCAATAGACAGATAGACAGATAGATATGGAAGATGTGCAGATTAACCTGGGAGGAAGGTAGAGTCCCGGAGGATTGGAAGTCAGGTATAATTATTCTGTACAAAGGAAAAGGGGAAATAGAGGTGTGTGCTAATCACAGGGGCATTTGTCTTCTTAGCGTAAAAGGAAATGTTTATGAGAGAATACTTATGGACAGAGTTAGGGAAACAACAGAGGAATTGGTTGGCGAAGAAACAGGGAGGTTTCAGGAAGAGAATAGGTTTTATAGTTCATATATTCTTCCTTTGGTGTTTAGTGGAAGATTTTCTAGGGAAAGGAAGAAAGTTGAATGCTCTCTTCATGGTTTTAGGGAAAGCATGTAACAGAATGGACAGGCAAGGAATATGGAAAATGTCAAAAATATATGGAGTAATTGGGAAGCTGGTGAATGCCGTGACGAGTATGTATGATGGCGCTTGGGCTGCGGTTCTTGTGAATGATGAACTGAGTGAATTTTTCTGTCCCACTGTTGGATTGAAACAGGGATGTGTCGTGTCTCTATGGCTGTTCAGTTTGAATGTTGATGGAGTTCTAAATGAGATACAAGAAGCTGGTAGATGTTGGAGCGGCCCTAATGAGAGACAGCAGCATCTAGAAACTTCCTGTGATCTTTTCAGATGATACTGTACTGTTAAGTGAAGACAAAGGGGAACTGCGAGGCTTGGTGAATGAGTTTGGGAGAGGATGTAAGAAACATAACCTATAGGCGTATTAAGGAAGAGTAAAGTTGTGGTGTTCGAAAGAAATGAAGTCACTCCACGCACAGTGAGGCTGGATAGTGAGGAAATGGTAAATATGAGTTCATTTAAGTACTTGGGTAGTGTGATGAGTAAGGATGGAAGTCTGGAGGAGGAAGTGCTTGAAATTGTACAGTACAATAGGGAAGAAAGGTTGGTAATTCACTAAAAGCAATGATAAGAAATAAGGAAGTGTGCATTTAAGTAAAACAAAGTTGTTACGTGACTATTGTGATCCCCACTCTAACATGTGGAAGCAAAGCTTGGACCTTGTTGAAAGGACACAAGTCAAGAGTAAGGCAGCGGAAATGAGTTATTTGATAGGAGCTTGTGGGGTGGAGTGACAGACTGACACGCGAGGAAAATTTAATGAAGGAGCGATGTGGTGTTGATGTGGATGTGATAGAAAGTGATTGGAGAAATACACTGAGGTGGTTTGGCTATGTGGAGAGGACGGAGATTGAGAGACTAACTAGGAGAGTGTATGTGAGTGAGTTGAAGGGGGGAGAGGGAAAGGGAGACTGAGGATGAGGTGGAGGGATGGAGCAGAAATCGATATGAGAGAAGAGGGTGAAAGCGGAGGGCAGCGAAATGGCAGGAGACAGGGCGACATGGAGGCGATTTGTTTGTGGCCACCTTTTACGCGATTTAGGCGTCTGACTATAGATAGATAGAATATTACGTTCAGTTAAATAAAAGGAAATGGGAAGACCTTGGGAACGCTATATTCATCTGTGTTTGGCCATGGTGGTGTGGTGGTAACTCTCTGGTCGGAAAACGTTGTGATTTAAAGAATTTGGTTTCTTTATTAGAGATGGAAGATTTACTGTTGTGTTAAGCGCTGCCAGGGGCGTAAGTTGGTCTCTTATCCTTAAATGTTCTGGACTTCAGCAGCCTAGATTTGGGCACCCACGCTACAAAGGGGGCTGGATGAAACGGGCTTCAGTTCTTGTTAGCGATGGTGCTGCATAGGGAGGCCTTCACGTGGTGGTACCCATATAACTGGGCGTTCGACTTCTTGGAAATACAAGCGTAGCCCAGCTCATTCCGCATCCTTTATTGGAGGACTGTGAACTGTAGGACATGGGCCACTTCAGTTTGCAGGCCTCTGGGTCTATGTCACGATGAGCCTGGGGCAACAACAACAACAACAACAACAATATTGTTAGTGACACTGATGGAAACAGCTGCTACGATCAATATTCTTCCCGTATATCTGTAAGCTAGTCTGTCCATTTTCACTTGACCTAATATTGCCATCACCCCTTCTTGTTTCCTGAACTGCATCAAGATTTTAGAGCTAGAACATGAGGCTAGTCATGAAGAAGTGCCATGGGAAGAATGTAGAGAAGTAGTATTGTCTTATATAACAAGATGGATTATGATGCCAGCCACGAAGACGTGTTATAGTAAGGGTGTAGTCACTGTATTTTCGTTTTCGGACACTAAGCTACGGGAGTTAACTTTACAAAGGACGAAAATCCCTGCCAAGATAATAATGACAAACTACAGAAGTATTTACCTATGTTAACAAAAAATCTCTTGAATGCTAGATTCGATTTAAATAAAAACTGACACCTACACAAGTACTGGGATGGAAAATTAATTCGACTTTGGCACAGAACGATCAGATGTAAAGTTCCAAACTCGGATACAGCGTTCCTAACATCACACACACACACACACACACACACACACACACACATCACTGACATTGTTGCAAAAACCTATGTGTGTGGGCCTAACATAAGAGTGATCTTTAAATACACAGGGGAAAACTTGATTAACCCCTTAACCGCGGGGCGTCACTTTCGTGACGCTCGGCCACAATGGATCATACCGCGGGTCGTCACTTTTGTGATTCTGTGTTATTTTGAATTATCCCGGGCTCTCAAGTGGTGGCTTGTATCATTTATCAGTACTGCCAATGTCCAATACTAGTCAGCACTCCAAATCTCATCTGTACTCCCATCCATTGTTGACATTTTAGCGATTTTACCCCCTTCGTGACTCCCCTCCCTACCTGCCCTCCATTACCCTCTCCTCTCACCTCCCACGCCGCACTGCGCTACGGAAATTTCCCCCTGATTTTTCCACAGATTTTATTAATTGAAATAAGCCCTATGCCCTATATTTATACCTTATAATATATACCAAAAAAAAAACGGGTAAGTGATAGTGTTATACTCCAGAAATTGGCTAATTATCACCTGACAAAACCTCACGTGCATTCATTCACTACATTACCACGGTAATTTCCCCTTTGATTTATGCCTTGTAATCGATGTCTGTAATAAAAATATATATCAGAAAGGAAGGGGGAATCCTAACTGACATTTACATTCACCTGGAACTACCTATTTCTTTATTTATTGCCGAGATTTTCTACCTATAAAAAATTAGCCTGTAAGTTAGCAGCAGTCAGCCTAAAGTGTCATTGTCAACCCTTCCCTTCTCAGATAAGCCGCGGCATTTAGTTCCTTGTCCTCCGCTGTAGAGAAAACATGTCGCACTTGCTCCCCGCCATTCCTGCCGCTTCTGCGCCCATTGCAAAGGGCCCCGTGACCTCTACTCCAAAGAAAAGTGGTGAGGCAAGCAGGAAAGGCCTCAGTGACTCTGCAGTGGCACGAGAACTGGCAGAATTGTCCATGATAATGATGGACAGTGACTATGACGATTCAGGTGAATCGTGTGATGAGCCGGGTGAGGTTATCGCGCCAGAAACAGTGACAACGAGTGCTTCAATAAGTGAATCAGTGTCTAGCTCCAAGGGAAAGGAGCCTTTAGTGCAGGAAGGACAAGAATTTGGGAAGGGAGTGAAAAGGCGGCGTGTTAGCCCCAGAACAATGCCCCCACGTGACCCAGCCCGCCATGAGTCACGAGTGCATTCACCTCCCCGTTCCCCAAGCCCCGCTTTACTCATCTCGTCATCATCGTCGGCTGAGTTATCTCCGGAGTCTTCGTCGTCGGAGTCACCACCAGCATCAACAGTGAAGGCAGGCCGTAGAGGTAGAGGTAGATCTAGGAGAGTGAAAAGTTGTGTAGCTAGTAGGGTAAGGGCTGCTAGTGCTGTACGGCAACCTAGGGTCAGTGAGAGTGACCTTGACAGAGATAAACCTCCCTCACAGCCAACCTCCACCACCACCACCACCACCACCACCCACCCTACACCGCCACGACAGGGAATCCTGGACGCCTTCGCATGGACGGAAGGGTCAGATTTTGTCCCCGAAAATCTTGTTTTCGATGAGAGCTCCTCAGGAGTTCAGCCTGCCTTCACTATGGACGAAAATGCTGAGTGTGCCGACTACCTTTTGGCCTTCCTAGATGACGAAGTCATGCAGCACATATGTGGTGAGACCAACAGGTATGAATCACAACGTGCTGCAAGTGGTACAGGTGCAGCCAAGATGCAACAGTGGTCCATGCTGGGAGTGCAGGAGCTGTATGTGTTCTTTGCCCTCATGCTTCTCATGCCACACTCCAAGAAGCATGAGTTGGAAGAATACTGGTCCATGGACCCCTTACTACCCTCACCCACCTTCAATAAGTACATGGCCAGAGATCGCTTCCGGAACATCATGAGAAACCTCCACTTTGCCGACAATGATGTACCTTCCCAAACCGACCCACTCTGGAAGATCCGGGAGATTCTGAGCAGAATGAAGGATAAGTTCATGTCATTCTTCCACCCATTTCAGAAGGTTGTCATTGATGAATCCTTGGTTTTGTTCAGAGGACGTCTTCGGTTTGTTCAGTACATTCCAAGCAAACGCCATCGCTTTGGAATTAAGTTCTTTGTACTGTGCGACTGTAATATGGGGTACATCCTTGACTTCGTCATATATTCAGCCAGCACTGTTGATCTCGATAAAACACACCCCCTTGGCTTCTCAGGCTGTGTAGTGAAAGTGCTCCTAGAAAAGTATTTTGGTGGGAATCATGTGCTGTATACAGACAACTACTATACAGCACCGAAACTTGCCAAATACCTTTCTGAGCACGGCATTGGCTCCTGCGGCACTGTGAAAAGTAATCGTGCCAACTTCCCCAAATTCCCAGAGGCTGGAACCTCGCAGCGAGGAGACGTGCACCTATGCAAGTGTGAGAAGATGCTGGCAATACGGTGGCATGACAAGAGAGTCGTGCACATGCTCACCACCGTACATCAGGGGGAGATGAGAGACAGTGGGAAGGTCGACCGTAGGACAGGCGAACCTGTGATGAAACCTGATGCTGTGTTGGACTATAATATCAACATGCGGCTGGTGGACAAGTCCGACATGATGATTGGTGAGATCGACTGCCTCAGGAAGAATACTAGGTGGTACAGGAAAGTTTTTCTGCATCTCATAGATATGACGATGCTGAACGCCTTCATCCTGTACAAGATGAAGGTAAAGCCACCCAAGTCCTTCTCCCTGAGGTTGTTCACCAGGACTTGTGTCCAGCAGCTGCTGGAAAGATATGGTAGGGTGCAAGCAGCAACTCCAAGGCGCCATCCAGTAACACTTCCCGACCGACTTGAGCAGAGGGCGTATAAGGATCGGCACAGACTTGAGCTTATGCCTGCCACAGGGAAAAGGAAGGCTTCGATTCGCAGGTGTCAGGTATGTGTGCATACCACCCGCCGCACACCTGAGCATAAACGCACCTCTTGGCAGTGCGCTGAGTGCCAGGTTCCCCTCTGTGTTACCTGCTTCTTCGATTACCACAGCCAGAAGCAGTTCTAACATTGCAAGTGTGAAAGGAGAATAATGTGTAAATAATGTGTAAATAGCAGGTGAAAGCAATGGATGTTCAGTTCATATGATTGAACAGTGTATTATAGTTTTATCTTACTGAAAGTGACAGTGAATAACATAGTGTAAGTAAAATAGCAGGGTAAATATTGAAAATAGAATAGAAAATGTAAATAGTAATGTAAGTAATTAGTAATATAAGAATATGAGTACAAATAATTTATGTTATAACAGTGAGAGTGAATCCGTGGCTCTCTACGTATTTCACTGACTGAAAAATTGAATGACTTCAGTGACAATAAACTAATACGACTGAAGGAAACTTATGGAGAAAGACTCCAGATATATATAAGTGTGATATAGTAATAGAAATATAAAGTGTGAGAGGTTTTATGAATAATAAATGACAGAGTGCCTAGAGCGAACTAGCGCAAGTGCGACGATCAGACGCGCTCGTAATTTCCATTGCTTTCACAGTGTTTTTTTTTTAGTATGGATCCCAAACTACTTGAAAATTGTAGAATAGTGTTTATAGTGTTTGTATCTGGCTGTGGTAATCATATTACGGGTTGTCGGGAAGTGTAAAGTGGAGACTTCGTTACCTTACTTCAGAGGTCTCCACAAGTCCTACGGTAACCGACGAAGGCTCAACAAACATTCCAGGAGAAAGCTGAAGGTATGTGCCATAAGCATATGTAATTTTATTATTCTAGGACTAATTACTGATTTTTGGCAAATATTTTTTGAGAGTCTGTCGGAGCCCAAATAACCCTGCGGGACACGCAAGTCATTGGTAAACAAGCCCGCGGTGTAGGGGTTAAAGACTTGATCACCCATTTCCATAGACAGTCCCCTGAGCATGCTATGGTTGTGTGGCATCCGTACTTGACCAAATATGTGAAGAAAACACAAAATATTCGGAGAAGTTTAACGCGATGTGTACCGAGTCTGAGGGGAATGGAATAAGAGACAAGGGTAAAAACTCTTGGGTTACCCACAATGCAGGAAAGAAGAAAGAGAAGCGATATTGTAAGTCTGTTGAAGTATATTAATGGGTATGAATATAAAGATAAAGATCTGCTTCCTGACAAGGACATCTGTAAGTTACTGAAAAAGAAATCCATCCATCCATCCATCATCCATTCCTACGTTGCCCCATGAGGATCGTAGGAGCCCGGGGCTAGGCAAATTGGTCCTGACATTTAAGACGAGAGTGACCAGCCTCACTCATCCCTGAGTGGCAATACGTGAGCAATAAACCCCAACCATCCCTTGGATATAAACTTATGGAGCACCGTAATTACCCAGTAAACCACCAGGTGCCATAATTTGGTTATATGGGTACCACCCAGCGTAGTAAATGGTTTCCTGATGTACAGGAAACCATTTGGCTTATCACTCAGTGTACAGTAGAGTCACCCATAGTCAGAAAGAAAAGCAAAGTAAGAAGGAAAGAAAGACAGAGGAGGGAATGTAAAGTCACCCGTAGGCAGAAGAAAGTGGAAAGAATGAAGGAAAGACAGAAGAGGAAGGAAACAAGAGAGGAAAGGGCAGGCACCTAAAGCAGCACTACATCGAGTGAGTGGAGTGGATGGTAAGCGCTTCCACCTACCTCTACTGTAGTGTTGGGTGGAGGAAGAAGGATGTTGCTGAAATAATCTGTGTAGAGTTGGGTGGAGGAAGAAGGATGTTACTGAGATAATCTGTGTGGTTTGGGGTTGAGGAAGAGGGATGTTGCTGAAATAATCCGTGTAGTGTTAGGCAATTGTTCATTAATAATTTCTTTGTGAACAGGGGAGATGCAGCATAAAGGTACAAGGATGGGAAGGTTTTGAGTTGAAGAGATGAACTGTTTGCCTCCTATATTCATAATTTTGTTTCTTGGTGTAGACGATTAATATTTGTGACCTTACTGTATCTTATTATTCTAAAGGCTTAGTTTTGCGCTTCTTTAAGGTTATCGAAGGTTGGTCAGGGTTGGTGTCCAGTCAGGCCTGGTATGAACTGAAGGTTTTTCTAGTGAATTGCATATAGATGGTTTTCATGGTTTCTTTCAGTTGTTCAAAGGCAGTACTCGAGGGTGTCTTCATTACATGGAGTTTGACTTGCCTTAAATATACTATGTTTTCTTTTTTTTCTTTTTTTTGTATGCGTGTGTGTGTTTTCTATTGTTAAATTTTATTTTAATATCACTGCGTTTAATATTCACGGTTAAAGAGTTATTGTTACGACAGGGTTATTGTTACGACAAACTTTTATGAGAGAGAGAGAGAGAAGATAGGGAGGGAGGAATAAAAATAAGAAAAGAAGGTAAGAAAAATACAGAGCAAAATGAGGCATACAGTGCAAAGAGGTGTGTGTGTGTGTGTGTGTGTGTGTGTGTGTGTGTGTGTGTGTGTGTGTGTGTGTGTGTGTGTGTGTGTGTGTGTGTGTGTGTGCCCTGGACTGTCTCTGTGAGAATGTCAGTGTGAGCTATGACTGCATGTGTATTTTTTTATGTATGTACTTATGTGTGTATGTAGCAAGGCACGTAGGGAAAATGAGTGAAATAAAGAAGGAAATGAAGAATGTATGTATGTATGTATGCATTACGAATATATGTATGTATGTGCTGTATGTATGTATGTATGTATGTATGTATGTCTAGGTGTGTTGTGAATGTGTGTGTGCACATATGTAAACAGACCAACATACATCATTTTACTGTGCTTTGGTGTCAAGATAAAAAACAGTAATAGCTGTTTTTTTCATGACGTGTGTGTGTGTGTGTGTGTGTGTGTGTGTGTGTGTGTGTGTGTGTGTGTGTGTGTGTGCCTTAAGAGTGTACGTGCGTGTGAACATTCTTGTCGGAGGTAAAAGAGTTAATTTGAGAGAAACAGGGGTATGATAGCGTGACGGTGGGGGTATGAGAGAGAGAGAGAGAGAGAGAGAGAGAGACCAACGATGGGGTGTGGGGAGGAAAGAAAGAGAATCGGAGTGAGGAAGAGTTACGAAGAAGAGAGCTGAATGGCGAAAGGAAAAAAGGAGAAAAGAGTGATAGAAGAGAGAAATTATATGGGGAGGAGAGAATTTGAGAAGGAAAATAGAAAAGGAGAGGAGCGAAGATGTGAAGAAAGGAGAAGAAGAAGAGAGAAATGAGAGGCGGAGAGTTATGGAAAGAGGAGAGAGGTAAGCAAAAAGAGAAAAGGAAGACCGAAAGGAGGGGACCTGAAGAAAAAGTAGAGAGGAAGTAGTTAAGGAGGAGAGGAGAAAGTGAAGAAAAGTTGAGGGAGGAGTTGTAGAGTAGAAAACGAAAAGGAAGAAGATGAATAAGAGGGAAAAGAGAGGGAGGAAAGAAAATAGGAGGGAATGAAAATGAGGCCCTTAGGACCACAGGAGCACAAGCGCCATCCCTCCCCGTCCTTTTTTTTTTTTTTTTTCGCTACGACAATCATTCTTCTACCCGGAGAGACACTCTCTGGCCCAAGGGGGAAGTAAACATAAGGCTGGAAGTGGCAGTAACTAAGATGGGTGGCACGTCCAAACCTGCACCAAGCACCTGCAGGACGTTCGTTCCAGGACCACACCACCACACCTCACACCAGCGACGAATCACGTTGATCATGGCAAAACTTCAATCTGGGCCAGTGGGAGTGCATCTTGTGACACCAGGGTTCAGGAGTAGCGTTAAAATACAGTAAAACTGAGGTGAGGGATATATGGGGGTAGAAGGGAAGGAGGGGGGAGGGATAAAGGGAAGAAGGAGAGGTACCAGGTGGCGGGTGGGGGGGGGTGAATACCGTCCCTTACACCACCAATCACAGCGTTTTCGCTACTGAATGTCAGCCAATGAGTGAGCCTTATTGTGGCGGGAAAGAGAGAGGGAGCAAGCAAAAAAGGAAGGCCGTAGGAGGGTGGTGGGGGGGTAGTGTTGCGGCCTGCAAGAAGTACATGCCTGTTGGCCAGTGGATTTGTCGTTCTCTTGTGCTGTTGTAGTGTTATCGTGGCATTTCAGTATGATTATTATTTTTCCTTTACTGACACAGTGACTAATGCGGGTATAAATTCCTGAGTGACAGATGACAGTGAGGGCACTGGCATGAGCAACATGAGTACAGCTGTTGTCTACCTGTCCTTTCAACTGTAGGTGTTTGTTTAGTCTATTTTGTTTACATTAAATCAAAGATAAGTGCGTGTGTTACTTATAGTTTTATTTACTCCTTGTGAATATTAGTCTTCTTGTATAACTGTATGGACATCTTTATCCCTTACTTTCAAACATTTGGTTTGGCATTGTGTTTGTGTTTTGGCATAAATTATATTTTATTTCCCCCTCCCCATTTGCTTAGCTGTTACAACTAAACTCCTGATTGGGCAAACTACATCCTACCACTTAAATCACTTCAGCATCTCAGTTATTTAATAAGTCACGGTTCATTGAATGTGCGTCAACTTTAACCTTAAATAACTCGAAACAGTGATTTTGACACTTGTCCTCCTGTGGTCCTAAGGGCCTCATATATATATATATATATATATATATATATATATATATATATATATATATATATATATATATATATATATATATATATATATATATATATATATATATATATATATATATATGTGTGTGTGTGTGTGTGCGTGTGTGTGTGTATATACAGTATAAAAATACATACACATATCTCTCTCTCTCTCTCTCTCTCTCTCTCTCTCTCTCTCTCTCTCTCTCTCTCTCTCTCTCTCTATATATATATATATATATATATATATATATATATATATATATATATATATATATATATATATATATATATATATATATATATATATATATATATATACAGTATATATAGCTAGCTTATACCATACGCTGAGAATATTTCACGACAAAACTGTACCTTGTGAAATTAGCAGTGAAGTCTGCAAAATCGCTAGGGATGTATGTAATACCTAGGAGAAACGTACCAGTGCAGGAGGGGGAAAGTAGTATAGTAGTAGTAGTAGTAGTAGTAGTAGCAGTAGTATTTTCACAACTATTATTATAATTATTATTCTCATTCTTCTTTTTTTGTTGTCATTGTTATTATTATTATTATTATTTATTATTATTATTATTTTTATTTTTAATTTTTTATTATTAAAATTATTACAATTGTTATCATTATCATTATCATTATTATTATTATTATTATTATTATTATTATTATTATTATTATTATTTGCATTTTTACTCTTCTTGTGCAATGGTAGGGGTATGGGTATGCAAAGCAGGGTTGGCAGGGAGGCATTGTCAAAGACAGGTATTCTTTGTTTGGGAAAGTTTGTTCCACCTTTTCCTTATCGGTTTATATATGCACAGAACACGCTAACATTCACCTCTGTGTTTTTATGCTAACTGCGGACGAAAAAAAATACATATATGAAATCCCCACACGAGAATCGTGACGTGAAAATGGTAAAATATCTCACTAAGTTAGGGGTATTGCAGACTTCCGTAGCCTTAGAGTATGCGACCCCAAGAAAGCCTTCTGGAGAGAGCAGCATGCACGAAAGGAGAGGACTGGGCTGTGCAGGGCAGGGGCTGTGCAGGGGATGGTGAGCATTGCAGGGATGGGGGAGGAACAGGGAAGCAAGGCAGGGGAAGGAAAGGAAAAAAGTGGGTAGGTGGAGCGAAGGAAGTGGTTAAGTGGAGCGAAGGAGGAGGGTAGGTTGAATGAACACAGTGGGTAGGTGGGGAGATTGGGTGGGTAGGTGGAGCGAAAGGGATGGGTAGGCGGGGCGAAAGGGGTAGGTAGGTGGAGGGATGGGTTGAGTAGGTGGAGCGAAGGGTGTGGGTAGGCAGAGGGAAGGAGGTTAAAAGGTGGAGAGAAGAAATATGTGGACGGATGTAGGGGAGAGAAAAGAGGATGGGTAGCTAGAGGGAAAGGTGGCAACTTGAGAAAATTAATTTCATTTTCCTCCTTCTCTCATCCTCCTATTTTCTCTTCCTTGTTTCCCACCTCCTCTCTCCTCCCTTTCTTCCTCGCCGTCCCTTATCCCTCTCTCCCTTTTTCTCTGTCCTCCTCCTTCTCCATCACACTTACGTATATCTCATTCCCTGGTTTCTTATTCTCACTGCCATTTTGTCTGCACTCCTTTTTTTATTATATTGCGTTTTTTCGTTGTCTTGTGTCTTCAGTTTTTCTTGACTTTTCCACCACGTCTCTTCCATCCTATAATTTTTTCTTTCCTCCATTCTTCTGTCTTCATTTTTATCCCCACTTCCCTCAGTGCTATAATCTCTTCCCTCTTCCTTCCCAGCCCTCATCCCATCTGCTCTTCTTCATTCGTTTTATCTTTGTATTTCCTTGTTTCCCTTCCCTCTTCCTCCTGTTAATTTTTTATTTCTTCCCTGTTCCACTCCCTCTCCTCTTCTCTTCATCCCCGTCTTCATCTTTGCATTTTCTCCTTTCTTTCCCTCCTTCCTTCTTCTTATCTTTCCCTATGCCTCATCATCCTCTCTTATTTTCTCCTTCCCTCACCTCATCGTATATATCATTAACTCTTTCCTGTGCCTCCTCCCGCCTTAATGTCGTCATATTTTTCCCTCACCCCTTTTCCTCCGCCACTTGCTGTCTCCCTCCTACTCATTATCCCTGCTTCCACTTTTCCTTCTCCTCCACTCTTTCTTCACTCGTCCTTGACAGTCTTCAGTAGGCCTACAATCCATTCCTGAATATAGGCCTACATAAGAGATCTATCTCTGTGTATATATGTCTATCTATCTATAAATCTATCTATCTGTCTGTCCATGTTTATCTATGTCTTCTTTGTCTATCTGTCCGTCTATTCGTTTACTGCCCATGCGCAAAGTAAGGGCCCGGGGCTAGGGTACTTAGTCCACATATTTAATGCAAGAGTGGCCATGACTTACTGTGCATCAATAACATACTAAACGATACTGAGGTGTAATATGCAGGGTAAATCGCCAAGGGAAAGGCGTTATCAAATCCCCAAAGCTTCTTAACATACGACTATTTATCTATTAATCCCCTCAGTCAAATGACGTATTTTCACTGTATTCTGTCTTGCTATCACCAAACCTTTTTATTCAGCACAGGGAGACCTGGATGGGGTGGATAAAGCTGTCATTAACCACTACACTACTAGCCAGGGAAGGGGGTTAAGAGGACTTCCCCCCCACCCTCCATCCAGGCATCAGAGGTGTCCTTAAATAGATATGAGGGAGTTTATCTACCTAGGCTTAGAGCAGGACATCAGCCAGCCTTCCTCAGCAGCCAGCATAGATTTGGGTTGGGTGGCATCACATGACACGTGTCCTGCTTGTAGAATATACCCACACAACATAACACACATAATGCAACACTGCACAGCACATGTCTAATACACCCACACAACATAACACACATAATGCAACTCTGCACAGCACATGTCTAATACACCCACACAACATAACACACATAATGCAACACTGCACAGCACATGTCTAATACACCCACACAACATAACACACATAATGCAACACTGCACAGCACATGTCTAATACACCCACACAACATAACACACATAATGCAACACTGCACAGCACATGTCTAATACACCCACACAACATAACACACATAATGCAACACTGCACAGCACATGTCTAATACACCCACACAACATAACACACATAATGCAACACTGCACAGCACATGTCTAATACACCCACACAACATAACACACATAATGCAACACTGCACAGCACATGTCTAATACACCCACACAACATAACACACATAATGCAACACTGCACAGCACATGTCTAATACACCCACACAACATAACACACATAATGCAACACTGCACAGCACATGTCTAATACACCCACACAACATAACACACATAATGCAACACTGCACAGCACATGCCTAATACACCCACACAACATAACACACATAATGGCACACTGCACAGCACATGTCTCACTAAAACGCGGGCACAATATCAGCGGTGTAGGGAACATATGGGACAACTACGCATGAGCAGTTGCTTACCTGATGTCGGCGGGTCTGCTCGATCATACGGACCAGGGGCGAGCAACACAAACAACAACAACCACTACTATTTCTACTACTACTACTGCCACCACTACTACTTCCACAATACTACACTTCTGCCCTACAGTGAAAAGAATCACATGTACTATACAGTACGTGGGAAAAAAACAAGAAGCGGTGCCGAGGCACAGCAAACCTATCCCCGGCAGTCATTATAGTGCTGACGTATAAAAACAACACAATATCTAGCCAAAGATGTCATATATCAAATTTGGAGTAAATCTTGTGAAAATTGAAGATTTTACGCCCATTTGAAATTATTGGCCCGACCCACGTGACACTGACCCCCCTACCACTGTCTGGGGGGGTGACCCCCTGATGTAATGAGGCATGTTACAGGATGGAGATTTGAAAGATGCACCTTTAGGTTTTGGTTTCATGTCAATATGACCAACTGAAAGGAGTTATTGAGGATAAACGATTTTATTTTTAATTTAATTTTTTTTGGCCTACACCCTGAGCCTTGGCCCAATTTGGCCAAAAATTTAATCAGGTGATCAGAAGGTCATAGCCCATCATCCCTGTAATTTTAGTCAAAACTGCACCGGTAGTTTTCGCGTAAAGATGTTAACAGATAAACAGCCAGACAAACAGGCAGACAAACAGACAAGTCGAGTGAAAACAACACCCTTCCCTGAGCCCCTCTGGGGCGGTTATGGGTAATAAAAATACGTCAATGGGCTGAATGGGCTAAACCGACAGCTGGTGGTGACTTTCCCTCACCTCAGTGCATGTCGCTTTGTGCTAACCTGAATTGATTATGATCGATGTTGGAGAGAGAGAGAGAGAGAGAGAGAGAGAGAGAGAGAGACGTAAGCCTAAAATTCTCTTAAATTCATCTCCACACCCACCAACAGCATTGCAGCAGCGAGAAAGTTAAGTCGCTTTGCCAGGGGTGTTAAGTACAGCTGCTGATACCCTCTGAAAGGCAGATGTGGAAGTGTTGACAGCTGTGGCCGAACTCTTTGCTGGCTCCTATGACCCACTCTGAGCTGAATAAAATCATCTGTCGTCAGCCGGAATATAATACTGGCGTTGTATCGATAATGAGACGGTTAACGGTACCAGTATTAGCCTAGCCTCGGCCCCCTTCGCTCCACATGGGCTATCACGGGATTGGCTGTTGCTGTTATGGACAAGAACACAACAGTACAGGGTGTTTGGAACTCTGATAAAAGATTACCAAAAATTATTCTAAGAAATGTTGAAAAATGCCCTAAAACCAAACTGCGAGAAGTAACGCTAATACTCGTAAGGCACTTAGTGGGTCACAGAAACACGAGAGAGAGAGAGAGAGAGAGAGAGAGAGAGAGAGAGAGAGAGAGAGAGAGAGAGAGAAATGTAGACAGGAAGAATGTGAAGGTCATGGAAATGAAAATAAAAGTATTAAGTAAGCGAGGAAAATGAAGGAATAAGTAAGGTAAAACAATGACAAGATGAAAGAAAAGCATTCGGGAGCCGAATGATAATCGCCCGCCAGAATATTATGTTGGTCAAGTCCAAGGTACTTCCATATCTTGATACCCTGAAGGTTTCATGTTGATAGCTCGAGCCGTTCATGAGATAATGGTGCTAAAGGCGGGCGATAAAAACTAGTTTACCTTTGGCAGCCATTTTGGTGACCTTGACCTTGACCCAGAGTGCACATTTTTGAACTCGTCCAAGATTTTGGCCATATCTTGATACCCTGAAGATTTCATGTTGATAGCTCAAGCCCTTCAAGAGACGCAATGGGAACACACACACACACACACACACACACACACACACACACACACACACACACACACACAAAGGCAGGCAAAAACATTATCGCTCCACTTCGTAAAGGCGGCGATAAAAAGGTAAGGAGAAAAAGTAAAGCGAAAAGAAAATGGTTCCCAGAAACTGCCACAATGAAGAGAGAGATGGGAGGAAGAGACAAATGTAATGAGAGATAAGAGAGGAGAGGAGAGGAACCTGGAGGGATGGAGTTTGGGATGATTGGATGGAGGGAGATGGAATGATGAAATTGTTTGCATGAGAGAGAGAGAGAGAGAGAGAGAGAGAGAGAGAGAGAGAGAGAGAGAGAGAGAGAGAGAGAGAGAGAGAGAGTTTAATGTATGGTAAGAAAACGAATGGTAAAATTGCTGTCTTGATAAATAGATAGATATCAGTAGACAGACAGACAGACAAATAGACGGATGGATAGGTGGATAGATAAATAGATAGGTGTGTAGATAAGTAAACTGATATAGTTATGGACAAATATTGACAGAGATAGGCATATAAACATAGATAGGCAATTAGCTAGCTAAACTGCTAGATAGACGAGATAAATTGATAGACAGATATAGATACTCGTAGGTTGACTGACATAGATAAGTAGTTGTAAAGGCAGAAATATACCCACAGACAGACAGGCAGACAAGGTGACAGACGGACAGATAAACACTTAGATGAGATAGAAAGACAGGCAAACAGAGAAAGATAAATTAGTGAATTAATAGATGGACATTATGTACTTTGAGAGAGAGAGAGAGAGAGAGAGAGAGAGAGAGAGAGAGAGAGAGAGAGAGAGAGAGAGAGAGAGAGAAATATTTATACAATATTCTTGTGGCTCTCACTATCAATGGTAGCTTTGGTGATGTTAATGACGGTTATGGAATTATCGATATAATTACTAGTGTAATAATAACAGTAATAATAATAATTTTAATTATTATTATTATTATGATTATCACTCCTACTTTTACTACAGCTACTATAATTATTATTACTGTAACTATTGATATTATTGTTATCATTAATATTATTATTATTATTATTATTATTATTATTATTTTTATTATGTGGTAGATGGGGGCTCTCACCTTCCACTTACTCCATGTAGTGCTGCTCTCGGGTGTCTTTTTTTTTTTTTTTTTTTTTTTTTTGTTTGTGTCCGACTCTGGGCATAGGCTTCACAGCCTGCACTCAAGGCCCAGCAGTCCTCCTACATACCATACACCTCTACATGTCACCACTCTTTCCTCTCCTCCATCTTTTTTTCCTTCAACCCTCTTCTTTTTTTCCTTCATTCTTTCCTCGTTCTTCTGCCTACGCGTGACATTACACTCCTCTTCTGTCTTTCCTTCATTCTTTCCTCTTCCTTCTGCCTGTGAGTAACTCTGCACTGAGTGACAAGCCAAATGGTTTCCTATACATCAGGAAACCATTTACTACGCTGGGTGGTAACCATATAACCAAATTTTGGCGCCTGGTGGTTTAGTGGGTAATTACGGCGCTCCAATCGGATTGAACCGGTGAAGGTTTATATCCAAGGGATGGTTGGGGTTTATTGCTCACGTAATGCCACTCAGGGATGAGTGATGCCGGTCAGTATCATCTTGAATAGGATACAAAAACCCACACTGGCAGACGAAAAAAGATGTATTCCAAACAGTTTCGGCGACAGCTGTCGCCCTCTTCAGTGGATCTACAGACCAAGAGTGGTACATACAAATGCCGAGAAGCTGCTTATATGCAGGGTGAGGACACGTTTTCCCAACCACACCTGATGTGACCTCACCTGACTCTCCCTCTACTCTGTCCACGACCTGAGTGAGGGATTACAAGGGGCGGCAAGGACCTTGCCACTAATCCTCTCATCACTGGATCTAATTTATACATTCCTTCACCATGGTTAAAATTATTATATCTCTCTATACATACAGCTTCCACAATCCTACGTTTCTTATAGTTACTACATTTGTACAATATTTGGCTAGAATTCCAGTCGATTCTATGGTCGTTTTCCGAAGAGTGAACGTACACTGCGTTATTTATGTTGCCTATCTTACAAGCATACTTGTGTTCCTTAATGCGAGTGTCCAAATCCCTTCCCGTTTCACCAACATAAACCAAATCACAGTCTCTACATGGAATTTTGTATACCCCTGCAGTTTTGTTACTAATTGGTTTATTCTTTACCAGCATTGATCTTAAGGTGGAAGTATATCTAAATGCAATGTTTACATCCAAATCATGACTCACAGACTTCACCAAGCTAAGATTTGACACATACGGAACCGTGACGTATGGCTTATTTTGCTGACTTTGTGGCGTTGATCTAGGTACAAAAAAGGCTTTTCTGGCTTTAAAATACGCTTGCCTTATAAACCAACTGGGATATTTTAGATCTAAAAATATTTTCCATATCTTGGCGTTTTCCGTATCCAGATGTTGGGGACTACTAATTCTGAGTGCTCTAAGGAACATAGAAGAAATAACTGACATTTTAGTGGAACTGTGGTGATATGAATAATAATGTATATACAAATTGCACTGGGTCGGTTTCCTGTATACAGAAAAGCTAAGTGTCCCAAGTTCATCCCTGTGCACAAATACATCTAAAAATGGAAGGGAACCATTATTTTCCCATTCAACTTTAAACTTAATTGAGGGAACCAGTGCATTTAATTTTGTAAGAAACTCGTCAAAGTTAGCGTATACGTCTGGCCAAAATGAAAACACATCATCAACATACCTATACCAAATTAAATTTTGAGGAGATATGGTGGTAAGAAGGTTGGATTCAAAATATTCCATGTACAGGTTACTAAGAATTGGAGAGAGGGGCGAGCCCATACCCATACCAAACTTTTGCATGAAAAACTGATCACCAAAAGAAAATGCATTACACTGCACACAGAGGCTAATAAGTTGGAGAAAGACATCATGTGGCATGCCGAGATCAATGTAACAATTAGGTAATTTTTCTTCCAAGAAACTAATTACATCTTCAATAGGGACTTTAGTAAAAAGCGAGTCTACATCAAAACTGACCAACCTGCCACTGGAGAAACTGAGAGACTTAATCTTATCAATAAAATCAGTAGAGTTTTGGACATGGGATTTAGAGAATGTGCCAACCAATGGTGCTAATTTGTTCGCTAGAAATTTTGAAAGTTTGTAAGTGAATGAGCCACACTGTGAGATGATAGGACGAAGGGGAATCTGTGGTTTATGGGTCTTTGGTAACCCATAAATGTAAGGTAATTTTGGATTAATTTGAGTGAACTTACTTGCATCAATGTTTGGCACATCCTTTAAAAGGCTTTTGACTTTCTTATTAATGTCTGTGGATAACCTCTTGAGAGGGGATGACACAAGTTTTTCGTAAGTAGTGGCATCACTCAACAGGTGGTTCATCTTTTCCACATAATCAGGTTTGTCAAGAATGACCACACAATTACTTTTGTCCGCTTTTGTAATAAGAATAGAATCATTTTTCTTGAGACTTTCAAGGGCCAAACGAAAACGTCGTGGTATGGAGTCATTGGATTCAAAATTTCCTATGAAACTGCTAATTATTAAACCAGTGAGGCACGGGATATCCAGCTTGCTGTTTAAGGTAGAAGAAACAAAATCAAGTGCTACATCATTTCCTGGTTTCAAGGCAAAGGACAAACCTAAATTTAAAACTTGCTCCTCGACACGACTCAGTACATACGTAGAAAGATTTAAGATGGAATTCGGTAACATACACATACTCCACGGACTGTGGTTACACAAATCACTAAGTTTTTCTTGCAGTCGGATGCGTGTGAAATAAGTTTCTCTGTTACATTTCTTATCAGCTGTTTCACATATTGCTTCAAATAAATCATTTGGCAGTTGTTGCTTGAGGAAACTCAACGTACGTCGTAGATGGTAATATGTTTCGTCAATTTCTCTCTTCATAGGAAATTTTGAATCCAATGACTCCATACCACGACGTTTTCGTTTGGCCCTTGAAAGTCTCAAGAAAAATGATTCTATTCTTATTACAAAAGCGGACAAAAGTAATTGTGTGGTCATTCTTGACAAACCTGATTATGTGGAAAAGATGAACCACCTGTTGAGTGATGCCACTACTTACGAAAAACTTGTGTCATCCCCTCTCAAGAGGTTATCCACAGACATTAATAAGAAAGTCAAAAGCCTTTTAAAGGATGTGCCAAACATTGATGCAAGTAAGTTCACTCAAATTAATCCAAAATTACCTTACATTTATGGGTTACCAAAGACCCATAAACCACAGATTCCCCTTCGTCCTATCATCTCACAGTGTGGCTCATTCACTTACAAACTTTCAAAATTTCTAGCGAACAAATTAGCACCATTGGTTGGCACATTCTCTAAATCCCATGTCCAAAACTCTACTGATTTTATTGATAAGATTAAGTCTCTCAGTTTCTCCAGTGGCAGGTTGGTCAGTTTTGATGTAGACTCGCTTTTTACTAAAGTCCCTATTGAAGATGTAATTAGTTTCTTGGAAGAAAAATTACCTAATTGTTACATTGATCTCGGCATGCCACATGATGTCTTTCTCCAACTTATTAGCCTCTGTGTGCAGTGTAATGCATTTTCTTTTGGTGATCAGTTTTTCATGCAAAAGTTTGGTATGGGTATGGGCTCGCCCCTCTCTCCAATTCTTAGTAACCTGTACATGGAATATTTTGAATCCAACCTTCTTACCACCATATCTCCTCAAAATTTAATTTGGTATAGGTATGTTGATGATGTGTTTTCATTTTGGCCAGACGTATACGCTAACTTTGACGAGTTTCTTACAAAATTAAATGCACTGGTTCCCTCAATTAAGTTTAAAGTTGAATGGGAAAATAATGGTTCCCTTCCATTTTTAGATGTATTTGTGCACAGGGATGAACTTGGGACACTTAGCTTTTCTGTATACAGGAAACCGACCCAGTGCAATTTGTATATACATTATTATTCATATCACCACAGTTCCACTAAAATGTCAGTTATTTCTTCTATGTTCCTTAGAGCACTCAGAATTAGTAGTCCCCAACATCTGGATACGGAAAACGCCAAGATATGGAAAATATTTTTAGATCTAAAATATCCCAGTTGGTTTATAAGGCAAGCGTATTTTAAAGCCAGAAAAGCCTTTTTTGTACCTAGATCAACGCCACAAAGTCAGCAAAATAAGCCATACGTCACGGTTCCGTATGTGTCAAATCTTAGCTTGATGAAGTCTGTGAGTCATGATTTGGATGTAAACATTGCATTTAGATATACTTCCACCTTAAGATCAATGCTGGTAAAGAATAAACCAATTAGTAACGAAACTGCAGGGGTATACAAAATTCCATGTAGAGACTGTGATTTGGTTTATGTTGGTGAAACGGGAAGGGATTTGGACACTCGCATTAAGGAACACAAGTATGCTTGTAAGATAGGCAACATAAATAACGCAGTGTACGTTCACTCTTCGGAAAACGACCATTGAATCGACTGGAATTCTAGCCAAATATTGTACAAATGTAGTAACTATAAGAAACGTAGGATTGTGGAAGCTGTATGTATAGAGAGATATAATAATTTTAACCATGGTGAAGGAATGTATAAATTAGATCCAGTGATGAGAGGATTAGTGGCAAGGTCCTTGCCGCCCCTTGTAATCCCTCACTCAGGTCGTGGACAGAGTAGAGGGAGAGTCAGGTGAGGTCACATCAGGTGTGGTTGGGAAAACGTGTCCTCACCCTGCATATAAGCAGCTTCTCGGCATTTGTATGTACCACTCTTGGTCTGTAGATCCACTGAAGAGGGCGACAGCTGTCGCCGAAACTGTTTGGAATACATCTTTTTTCGTCTGCCAGTGTGGGTTTTTGTATCCTATTTCATTGTCACGATAGTGTGACTCTTCAGCCATCATCTTGAATGTTCGAACCAACTTGCCTAGCCCCGGGCTCCTACGCTTCTCATGGGGCAACGTAGGATTGGATGATGAATAAAAAATGATGATGATGATGATGATGATGATTATTGATGTTGTTGGCGTTGTCATTATTTTTATCATCATTATTTTTAATTACTAGTATTCCGATTTTCATTATTATTATTATTATTATAACTTTTCACGCCAATATTATTATTATTTCTGTTATCAGTACAATTACTATTACTAGCACCTAATCAAAACACCATCATAATCCTATCGTAGCAGCGCTTCTGTCTTATTCCCGTGTTGCATTACCACACACACACACACACACACACACACACACGACCTGGACGGCTATACTCCAATAAATTGAAGCCATTCTCTCGTTCGCTTTTAAAATTCTTTTTTACTCTTATTATTCGACATTGACTTTCTCTCTCTCTCTCTCTCTCTCTCTCTCTCTCTCTCTCTCTCTCTTTTCCTCCTCCTCCATTATTTCTCTTCCTTCATCTCACCAAACCCACAACTCGGTTTTCTCCCAGTATTGTAGGCCTTCAGGGTTGGCGATGTTATTGTGTGTGTGTGTGTGTGTGTGTGTGTGTGAGAGAGAGAGAGAGAGAGAGAGAGAGAGAGAGAGAGAGAGATTTTAATGTATGGTAAGAAAAGGAAATGTAAAATTGTTGTCGAGATAAATAGATAGATATTGATAGATAGCCAGCCAGCCAGACAGACAGACAAATAGACGGATGGATGGATGAAAGGATGGTTGGATAAATAGACAGATAGGTATGTGCTGTACATAAGTTAGCTGCTATATGGACAAATACCGACAGAGAAAGATAGAAAAAGAGATTGATTGGCAGCTACAGGAATTGTTAGACAGACAAGATAAATAGATAAATAGATATAGGTAGGCAGACAGACATAGGTAAGTAGTTGTAAAGGCAGAAATATACAGACAGGCAGACAAGTTGATAGGCAGACAGACAGACACTTGGATGACAAATAGAAAGGCAGACAAAGATAAAGTTGCGAATAAATAGGTGGACATTAAATTATATACAGTACTTAGAGAGAGAGAGAGAGAGAGAGAGAGAGAGAGAGAGAGAGAGAGGGAGCTGTTTTGTGCAATATTCTTGTGGCTCTCACCATCAATGGTGGCTTTGGTATTGTTGTTAATGGTGGTGATGGAATTATTATTATTATTACCAGTGTTATAATAATAATAATAATAATAATAATTATTATTATTATTATTATTATTATTATTATTAGCCCCCCTGTGGCGAGGGGGACAAAATCTGGCCGCACTATGGGGTGGTACTACTACTCTGCGGCCAGGTTGTGTTAGGAAGAATACTGCCACCGTATTTCCTGCGTGTCGTAAAAGGCGACTAAAAGGGGCGGGGTAAGGGGACTAGGGACCCCCTCCTCTGTTTTGTAGTTCCTAAAAAGAGACAGGCCAGAGAAAGGGATGGGGGATGGAGTTATCTCCGTACCCTGAAGATTGGGTCTATGAATGTGCGTGGATGTAATACGATTGAGGCTAAAAGGGAGGAGATTGGGAGAATGTTTGTGAGAAGAAAGTTGGATGTGTTAGCTTTGAGTGAAACGAAGATGAAAGGGAAGGGTGAGTTTATGTTTGGAAGTGTGAATGGAAGATTGTCAGGTGTTGATAGAGGAAGGGCAAGAGAAGGTGTGGCCTTGTTGGTGAGTCCGGAAGTACAGCAGTGTGTGATTGAATGGAAGGAGGTGTCATCGAGACTGATGTGGGTGAAAGCGAAATTTGAACGTGAGTTGTGGGTATTTGTGAGTGCATATGGGCCTGGTAGTGAAAGGGATGAAGAAGAGAGGGAGTCTTTCTGGAATGATGTTGATGAGAGTCTGCAGAGTTTTGGAGCGAATATGAATGTGGTAATGATGGGAGATCTGAATGCGAGTGGGAAATGTAGCAGTTGAAGGTGTAGTTGGTATGCATGGTGTGCCTGGAAGAAATTAAAATGGGGAGCGAATGATAGCGATGTGTGTTGAGCGAGAGATGGTGATTGGAAATACGCTATTTGAGAAGAAAGATATTTATATGTATACATGGGTGAGACAGGAGGGTGGAAGGGTTGTTGATAGAGCTTTGATGGACTATGTGGTTGTGTCTAGGAATGTAATAGGAAGATTGTTGGATGTGAGAGTTCTGAGAGGGGAGGGTGGAGGTATGTCTGACCACTACCTGGTGGAGGAAAAGTTAAGAGTAGGTAAGAGATGGGTGAGAGCTAGGAGGGTTAGGTGTGGCAGGGATGTTTTGAAAGTGAGTGAGTTGGATAAAAGAGAGAAAAAGATAGAGTATCAGGAGAAATTTAAAGATGAGTGGAACGCAGTGAAAGATCGGGAAAATGGCAGTGTGGAGGAGGAATGGCAGTTATTTAAGAGTGCTGTGGTGGGGCATGCAGAAAAGGTGTGTGGTGTGAGACGTGTGGGTGGTGGTGTAAGAAAAGGAAGTGAATGGTGGTACGAGGAAGTAAGTATGGCTGTGGCTGAGAAGGGACGTGCATATGAAGTGTGGCTGCAGAGGAAGGATGAGGTGTCATATGAGAGGTATAAGGAAAAGAGGAATAGGGCAAGAAGGGCTGTGCGTGATGCTAAAGTGGCAGCAGATGAGGGGTGGGGTAGGCGGCTGACAGAGAATTTTCAACAGAATAAGAAAATGTTTTGGAAGGAGGTGAAAAGGGAGAGTCTGGGAAGGAAGAGCGAGTAAAAGCAGAGGATGGAAGGATGTTAATTGAGATGGATGCAGTAAGGAAGAGATGGGCAGAGTATTTTGAAAGATTGTTAAATGTAGAGGAGGAAAGGGTGGCTGAGATTGTGGCGGATGGAAGGGTGCAAGGAATAAATGTGTTGGGAGAGCTGAATGATTCTTTGATCACGAAGGAGGAAGTGGAGAAGGCAGTAAAGGAGATGAAAACAGGGAAAGCTGCAGGTATGGAAGGTGTGCTGTGGAATGCCTGAAAGGTGGTGGAGTGACTGTTGTTGACTGGTTAGTAAGATTGTTGAATGTGTGCTTTGTGAAAGGTATGGTGCCAGTTGACTGGGCAAGTGCTTGTGTGGTCCTGTTGTATAAAGGCAAGGGTGATAAGTATGAATGTACTAGCTTTAGGGGTATAAGTCTGTTGAGTGTTGTATGTAAGGTGTATGGTAGAGTGTTAATTATGAGAGTTAGAGAGGGTACAGAGGGAGTGATTGGTGATGAGCAGTGTGGCTTTCGGAGAGGGAGGGGATGTGTGGATCAGGTGTTTGCGGTGAGACAAGTGTGTGAAAAGTATTTAGCGAAAGGCAAGGATGTGTTTTGGGCATTTATGGATTTAGAGAACGCGTATGATAGAATTGATAGGGAGACTTTGTGGACTGTTTTCAGATTGTATGGACTTGATGGTAGGTTACTAAAAGGGGTGAAAAGTTTTTATGTAAATAGTAGAGCGTGTGTGTGAGTGGGAAATGCTGTGAGTGATTGGTTTCCTGTGAGAGTGGGGCTGCGACAGGGATGTGTGATGTCGCCTTGGTTGTTTAATATTTACATGGATGGTGTTGTAAGGGAGGTGAATGCAATAGTTTTAGGTGGAGGTCTGAATCTGGTGAATGTTGATGGTGGAGAGTGGAATCTGTAGCAGCTGCTGTTTGCAGATGTTACTGCACTGGTGGCTGATTCAGAGGAGAGATTGAGACAGTTGGTAGAGGAGTTTGGAAGGGTGTGTGAAAGGAGGAAATTGAAAGTAAATGAGAATAAGAGTAAAGTGATGAAGTGTACAAGGTTGGTAGATGGTAGGGGGATGAATATAGTTTTGAATGGTGAGTTGCTTGAGGAGGTAGAGTGTTTTAAATATCTAGGGTCACATGTTGCTGTGGATGGAAGAATAGATGCAGAAGTGAAGTTTAGAATAAATGAAGTAGGAAAGGTGCTGGGAGGAATGAAAAAAGTGTTTAGATGTCGTTCGCTTAGAATGGATGTAAAGAGAAGGCTGTATGAGGGTGTTGTGGTACCGACTGCATTATATGGGGCTGAAACATGGAATATGGGTGTAGCAGAGAGGAAAAGTTTGAATGTAATGGAGATGAGGTGTCTAAGGAGTATGTGTGGAGTGATGCGTATGGATCGGGTGCGGAATGATGAAGTGCGAAGGAGAACTGGAGTTGTTCGGGAGATGGCTGGTAGAGTTGAGCAGAGGGTGTTGCAATGGTTTGGGCATATGGAGAGAATGGATAATGAGCGATTGGTGAAAAAGATAACTAGATCTGATGTGAGAGGTGTAAGGCTGAGAGGAAGACCACGAATAGGATGGATGGACAGTGTGAAGAGAGCGCTGGATGCGAGAGGGATGTCTGTTGAGCAAGGAAGAGTGGCTGTGCGTGACAGAAATAAATGGAGAGATATTGTGAATGAATAAGTGATGACGCAGCCCAGAGGGGATATTCTCCCGCATTTGGTCTGATCAGCTATTTCAGGTCAGGTGCGGGTAAGGGGATGAGTCTGTTATGATGTGGCAGGGGTAAACCAGCTCTGCTGTCGGGCCCTGCTGCGGATGTCACTGGTTGCATTGCACAGTTGACCCTTGTGTGGTGTGGTGCGGTGAGGATCTGTCCGTTCTCCCCTTTGGGGCTAAGATGCGAATGAATGTGTTTGAATGGATGAGTAAATGGGGAGTGTGTCGTCCTGTCTCGGCTACCTCCCTTTCCTTGGGGGAAGCAGCCTAGGTATATAGATAGATTGATTATTACAATTATTATTATTATTATTATATTTCACTCTCATCTTAAATGCCAGGACCAACTTGCCTAGCCCCGGGCTCCTACGCTCCTCATGGGGCAACGTAGGATTAGATGATGGATGGATTATTATTATTATTATTATTATTATTATTATTATTGGTATTATTATTATTATTATTATTATTATTATTATTATTATTATTATTATTATTATTTCCACTATTACTATTATTATTATAGCTATTATAAGTATAATAATAATTATTATTATTTATATTATTATTATTATTATTATTATTATTATTATTGTCGCTGTTGTTATTATTTATAATATTTTTTTTAACTATTTTTACCGATTCTTATTATTATTATTTCTGTAAGTTTCCACGCCATTATTATTATTATTTCTGTTATCAATACAATTATTATTACTTGTATCTGACCAAAACACCACCATAATCCTATCGCAGCAGCGCTTGTGTCTTGTTCCAGTGTTGCATTACCACACACACACACACACACACACACACACACACACACACACACACACACACACACACACACACACACACACGACCTGGACGGCTATACTCCAATAAATTGAAACAATTCTCTCGTTCGCTTTTAAAATTCTTTTTTACTTTTATTATTAGATATTGACTCTCTCTCTCTCTCTCTCTCTCCTGCTTCTTCTTTTCCTCCTTCTCCTTTATTTCCCTTCCTTCATCTCACCAAACCCACAACTCAGTTTTCTCTCATTAATGTAGGCCTTCAGGGTTGACGATGTTATTGTGTGCGTGTGTGTGTGTGTGTGTGTGTGTGAGAGAGAGAGAGAGAGAGAGAGAGAGAGAGAGAGAGAGAGAGAGAGAGGTGGGCGAGAGTGAATGACAGTAATGAGAAAGACAATATAAAGAGAGGAAGGAAAGTGGTAAAGTAAGGAGGCGGAGGAGGAGTAAAAGGAGGAGGAGGAGGAGGAGGAGGAGGAGGAGGAGGAGGCGGCAAGGAAATTGAGTAAGCTAAGAAAAAGTTGGAGTGGAAGTTAGACTTTTCTCTCATTTTCTCCAATTCCGTTTCCTTTTTACTCGGCCTTAGGGAACGGGCTGCCACGTCTATGCTCAGAATTCAGTTTCAGAATCAGTTCCACGTTATCCCATTTGATGGGTAGGGGTCCGAGGCTAGGCTGACGCAGTACAGTACATTAAAGTAGATGACCAGCCTACCTCCCTTGATGGCAGTGCAGCGGTGTTTCCCAAACTTTTTTGGCCGCGACCCTGAACATGGAGTTTTTATGGCCTGGCGACCCTCAGGACGGAAACATAGTTTCAGTGTTTTTTCATTCAGTTTTATCCAATAAAATGTATTGGGTAAAATGCAATGCACAGCTTAAAGTATAATTCAGTAAAATTTAGTACGGGTAATATATTTCACTGAATTATACTTCAGTTTAATAATTAACAAAGTTCAATATTTGTTAGAGTGACTGAAGAAAATAAAAAGGACAATTTCATGTAAATGAAATTAGGCAAGCACAGAAAAACAAATTTTGACTGGCAACTACAGTATGACGCTGCTTCATGAGTGAACCCGTGTGATATCGAATCTGCAACCATTCGTCAAGTTATATATATATATATATATATATATATATATATATATATATATATATATATATATATATATATATATATATATATATACGATTATTAGATAAATACGAGTATTCTGCCCATGAATTTGAATGGAAATGCAAATACCATGGTATAAGAATAATTAGAAGACAAATAAACGTAAATACTATAATACTTGGGTGTGGAAGGTGAGAAGTGTTAAGACTGGGGATGGGGTTATGAGAGGTAGACCAAGAAAGACATGGGACGAGGTCATTAAGTGTGACCTCAGAGTTAAGGGACTGAACAGGGAGGCTGCAATGGATCGTACAGCGTGGAGAGCCGCCATTAGGTGACCAAGGCCGACACATGCAAGCATGTTGGAGCCTTTAAAAACGAAACGAAAAAAGAAACGAATGCACTGTAAGACGAATACTGAATACTAATACTCCATCTCTGCACCATACACTATTCTATAAGATACTTGTCTCACAAACGCTCACCCGCATACTCAGTGATAATAACTTTAATTGCAAAACGCACTCAAGTAGAAATTACCAACATTTTCACGCCAGTTATAACAATAAAGTTTTCCTTCCTTGAGTGAAAATTTCCAGGCTTAAGCTGTTTCCTCTATTAAACTATTAAACGGCCGTTTTACTCATGAATTAGCTTGGCAATCACTGCAAATAAAAAAAGTAAGAGACAAACAAAACCTGCGTTATGATAACTGCGTCTCACAGCACGACAGTCATCCAACACAGCAACGCCACAAGTGAGTAAGAAACGATACTGCGATTGCGTCAGGCTCCAGCTGCCTCGAATACGTCAGTTTTCATACATTAATCGATGCTTATTATTCACAACTATTTACCTGTTCCAGAATCTTAGTGACGCTTTATATGCCAAAATTTATGCAAATATAATTGCACTATTTTGTGTTTTAACATTTTAAGTTTCTTATTTTTATTTCATTTTTTTCAAACCATCCCGCGGCCCTCAGGGGCATCCTCGCTGCCCTCATTTGCGTCGCTACCAGGTGTTAGGGGAACCACTGCCTCACAGGATCGAAAACCAACAGTCACGTCTTAGGGATGGAACCTATGCAAGACCGTCACTCCGACTGGGGCGTTCTAACCATTACACCACCTGGCGCCTAACGTCATTGTGCAAAGGATATTGAAAAAAATAAATAAATAACCTGCGGAAAGAGTTAAATAAATAAATAAATAAATGGTTCTACTACTACTACTACTACTACAACTAGTACTACTACTACTGCTACTACTACCTCTAATGACAGTGAAGATAATGATGATGGTACTGATGATGACAGTCAACTAGGCAAGGAAAAGGTGATATGACTGAAGGTGTTAATTGATTGTGATGATGACGATGGTGGTGATAAGGAGAGGAAAGATGAATGACTGGTTTTCTAGGTGACCTATGGAACCATAATAAGGGAGGGGTACTGACCTTCACCTAACCTCACCTCACCTCATCATCGTTGCCTGCCTCTATGTCTGTGTCTGTCCGCCTGTCAGTGTCTATTCGTCTGTCTGTCCGCCTTTCTGTTTGTCCGTCTATTTTTATGTCTATCTGTCTGTCTGCTTGTCTTTAACTCTCTCTCTCTCTCTCTCTCTCTCTCTCTCTCTCTCTCTGGGTGTCAATAAACAGGTATTTTTAATCGGACAAATTTTTTCTTTAAATTACAGTCGGCCTCGTTGAAAAAAATTTAGTTCAATAACCAGCCGTAAAGCAAATAATTTTCTCATTTCACACGCATGCTCCCAGGACTTACCCTCAGCTGAATAAAATCGTCTGGCGTTGGCTATGATGGAATATTAAAGCTGTCACGTCTTTGGCAGGGGTGAATGAGACAGTGGCAACTCCTTAAGGCTCCTATGACCCTCTAAGCTGATTAGGGTCGTCTGGACTTACCTGCACGCAGGTAATGAACAGGTGAGCAGGAGAAAATAGCCCCTCTGATGCTTGGAACAAGTCTAGATTTTTGTACCATTTACGCTACACTAATGTATTCAGTTTACAGTGAGCAAGGGAGATGAGAGTGTAAATACTGGTACCTTAGATCTTCTCATGGTAAAGACAACTCTAGTACTGTACTTGAACCTTTGCCACGTTATTTTCCTTAGCAGGGAGTGAGTCGCGGGTGCCTGAGAGTGGCAATACTGGTTCCTTTAATATTATCATGGTCTGGTATTATCTTATGCTTTATTCCGTATAACGTCAGACGATTTTATACAACAAAGGGTGAGCTGTAGAGCCTGAGTGTTAATATTAAGTCAAAAATGAGAAGGGGAGAATAATACTGAGGATTTCCCACATATACTGATTAAGAGAATGGCAATATTATGCAAGAGTAATTTCCCGTGAAGTACAGATCTAAGTGATTCAATGTTCAATTGCAACTCTCTCTCTCTCTCTCTCTCTCCGGTGTGGCAAAATTTAGGTATATATTCACAAAACACTTATCTTCTTCCACATAGGAGGAGGAGGAGGAGGAGGAGAAGAAGGAGGAGGAGAAGGAGAATTAACGAAAAGGAAAGGAAGAAGAAATGGAGATGACAAGGAATAAAAGAATACCAGGATGTGATAATTATTTTAAATAGAAGAAGAAATATGAGAGAGAGAGAGAGAGAGAGAGAGAGAGAGAGAGAGAGAGAGAGAGAGAGAGAGAGAGAGAGAGAGAGAGCACTCAGAAGCGAGGGAAGAGGAGGTCAAGAAAAGAAACGGGGAAAGGTTAAGGAGAGAGACAAGAGTTATTAGTAGTAAAGAAAATCAGAAGACAGAGAAAGAAGAAAGCAAGGCCGGAGGGAAGGTATGTAGGAAGGAAGGAAGGAATGAAGAAGAAGGAAAGATTGTAGGAAGGAAAGAAGGAAGGAAAAGCGGAAGGAAGGATGGATGGATGGATGGATCGATCGATTGATCGATGGATCGATGGATGGATTGGTGGATGGATGGATGGGTGGATGGATGGATAGATGGATGGGTGGATGGATGGATGGATGGAAGGATGGAACTCAGAGAGAGGAAGTAATGCAAAAAAGGAATCAATGGGTGGGAAGAAGTAAGGAGGGAAGGAAAAGATTGATGAAAGAAGAAAGGAAGGAAAGACGGGAAGGACAGAAGAGGAAGGAGAAAGGCAATAGGACGAAAAGAGGTAAAGAGGAAGGGAGGGAAGGTGTAATTGAATAAGCTAACTAAATATATGAGTAACACCATAATGACAATAGAAGAACCCCATAATCATTTAACAAATTGCTGTTGTATATGTATAATACGGAACAGAAAAACTCTTTAAGGCAGAGGTGTCAAACTGGTGGCCTTAAGAAAAAATTAAAAATAACAAATGGAATATGCCATTCAACTTGTCATTTGATCAAGTGAACAAATATTACGGCACTGTCAGGAAATATTTATTGATAATTTGATTGATAAAAATACCATTTCAATAATTTACTTGTGAACAAATATGTAACGAAACTTTAATTTAAATATTATCAATAACTTGAAGCAGAAGCCAATGCCACTGGAAGGGAAAGAAGGCGTAATGAACTTCTCCGAACGTTTGAACAGGCTGCAGCTTTGCCGTATTATGTAACCTAATTATAGTTTAGGTAGACTTGGTCCTCAGACCATCAACAGAACTGAAGTGTGGCCGTTGGGAAGGACTGAGTCTGACATCACTGCTTTAAGGGAAAAAATGTAGGTGCTATGAAATCCACAATATACACTTACCTTCCCACATCTGATGCAGACACTGGTAGTGATGTGATGAAATGACACCACACACACACACACACACACACACACACACACACACACACACACACACACACACACACACACACACACACACACATCAGAGAGAGAGAGAGAGAGAGAGAGAGAGGGGGGGGGAATGGAGAAAGTTACAATCAGAGAAAATCACGAAGCAAAACTTAAAACGATAAGACAATAACGTTATACAAAACTGTATAAAAAAAAAGTTTACAATCATACACCAGCCTTCTTCATGAAGTAAAAAAAAAAAATCAAAGGATAAGCTGAGAAAAAAATATGAGGGAAACTTAGCCAGAGACGAAGAAATAATGTAAGTGGATGAAAATTAAATTCTTGATCTAAGGAGGGAAATAAATTAGGGTCGTACCTTTTTGCAGTTGACGAGGGCGATGATGGTGATGAGGTTGGCTGGGACGCCGACAACGATGAAGAGGACGCAGCAGAACACGGCAAAGTCCAGCAGGTGGGGAGGGTAGTCGGCGAAGAGCTGGGGCGCTTCTCTTAAAGTCCCATTGCTCGAGGAGGAGATTTGGAGGCTGAAGTTGTGCGCCAAGGACGAGAGATAGACGGTCTCCTGGTCTCCGAGGATAAGAACTGTCCCACTTGAACCTATTTCTCCATTTGCGTCAGATGGGTTACTGACGGCTTCTGGGAGACCTAAGCCTTTTCCAGAGTTTAAGGTGAAAGAGAGGACCTGGTTGAAGATGGATGTCGAGCTTTGTTCTTCAGTGTTCTCCCCCACTTTCTCCTCAACCACCTCCCTCCTCCTGCCTCCACTGACTCCCCCAGCAGAGCGGATTAGTCCCCCTGAGATGTCTTGACCTTGCCTGACCTCTGACTCTGTGGTGGTCGATGCTGTGTCGAGGTGGGTCATGTTGTGGTCAGCCAGGGTCACGTCCCCCCAGTGAGCTTTCTGTGCCCCTTATCATTCCAGTCTTTCTCTCCGATATCACGGTTAGTGTTCAGTATACAGTATTCTCAGTCTTCCCGCAGATTTTCAGCTATTGTTCTTTCAACTTAACTTGGCCCAGATTTTCATCCATTAGCAGCTCATTTCGCGAAGCTCAGTGGCAGGGCATGATAATACTTTGACTGCATATCCTTTCCATGGCACTTCTTGACTAACATTATATTCAAATATTAATCTATTTGTAAAACTTAACATGGAAGATGGAGAGATGGCAAAATTAGGACATATTAGAGTAAAAAGAGTACAGGATTCCCCATATTCTTTAAAGTTTAGTTCTTTGCTCAGTTTTTAGAGCTGGCTTTCCCTATATTCCCAACCCAAGGGAGCGTTTCTTTAGCCTTAAATTCTGTGCTGGGATTCATAGTATTGGAATATCATGTAACTGGTTTATCGGTCTGAAATTCAATACTCATATATATCTAAACAAAGGGCCAAGCGACTGGTTTCTTTGCTTTTCTTTGGGTTAAAATTGACCGCTGAGGGTCTGAGTAAAAAAAAATCCACGTAGCTAATTCGTTGCTCAAAATTTCACTGCTTGCTTCCACCATAAGATCAGAGCGATTGGATCTTCTTATTGGCCTGTACCACTGATATTATCATTATCCCAATCCCAAGGAAGTATTTTGAAATGAACGCTGTTACTGTTACATCTTGCACTTGGAATTAACATATCCGGCTCCCTTAAGTGGCTTGAACCACGACTACCGTTAACTTTACCGGGAAGATTGTCACACACAGACGTGGATGCTTTGCAGGTGGACCAAAGGAACCTGCTAGTGACCCTGGTACTCCTAAAACAGAACTCCCTCTGGCATTAGGATATGACTGAAATATCACCTGCCATTCAGGTATGATGGAAATTTCACTCACATCACCTACAGACACATTCACTGGGTCTCCTGGTCTTCTTCAAGGGGGTCAAAGGGTTTGTGTTTTATTTTCATACCCTAAACACTAAGCCGCTGGAGACAGTTCATTGTGTTTTCCATATGGCCAATGCATTATTAATTAGCACCATGCATTTTCAACACTGCTTTATTTTATTTTTTTTCTCAAACTTCCGCATTCACTTTCTATCCTCTTTCTCTTCTCTCCTTCCACTTTCTTCTCCTCCTCGACCCACCTCTTCTTCCTTGTCTTTCCCTTTAATGCCATCTGATGCTGAGCTGCCTGGGTCGCCTTTCATGACTCAGCTCCACTCCACTCGATCAATCCTTTACCTGAAAAGAGAGAAGCGACATGAGTAAAGAGGGCAATAAGGAAAAAAGTAATAAAGGATGATAAAAAGGAATAAAGAATGAAAGCTACAAGTAAAGAAGCCAAAAAGTGAAGGAGGCAGAAGTAAAGAGGGCAAAAAGCAGGGAGAGAAATAGGCAAATAAAGCAAAAAGTAAAGGGGGAAGTCAGTAAAGAAGGTAGTAAGTAAAGAAAGCAGCTATGAACGAGTGCAGTAAGTTGATATGAGGGCAATAAGGAAAGTGGGCAATAAGTAAAGTGCGCAATAAGAGGGCAATAAGTAAAGACGGCAGTTTTAGAGGGCAATAAATAAAACGGACAATAAGTACAGAGCATTAAGTAAAGAGCAATAAGTAAGACGGCAATAAGTCAAAAGGGCAATAAGTAAAGAGGCCAATATGTAAAGAGAGGAATAAGTAAAGAGGGATATAAGAGGGCAATAAGTAACGAGGGCAATAAGTAAAAAGGACTATAAGAGGGCAATAAGTAAAGAGGGAATGAAGAGGACAACAAGGGGAGAAAAAGCAGGGGGCAATAAGTAAAGAGGGCAAGAAAATAGCAATAAGTAAAGAGGACAATTAGTAAAAAGGGTAATGAAAAGCCAATAAATAAAGAGAGCAGTAGGAAGGAAATCAGTAAAGATGGGATTAAAAGAAGGCAGTAAGTTGTTGTTGTTCAGCTCCGGACTGTCTAACCGAACACCTCCACACATCACCACTTCGGCGCTAACACCCACCGTCCATACTGAACACATGCTGGGGCTGTCTCATACAGGACTGGTGTATCGGTATTAGCGGGGATGTTTTTACGACATGTTGGCTGGTCTTATGGTAGTTCAGTAATGCCTGCTTTAGCGAAATTCAAATCCATAAACTGTTCCGTGCCCCAGCGGAGAGTCGAATCTGGATCCATTGGGGCTGGAGGCCACCTCTTTACCGACACTGCCACCGACTACCCCTGCTGCTGTGGGGCTGTCCCTACAAGTACAGTACAGCACATATTCGTACATCGTCTAGGGGTCCGGCGCCTCCATGTGGTGGCCAGGGCCTCGCCAAGGATATACTAAGGTACCTTCTCCATGATGAAGTGCAAGGCAATATCACGAGATTTGGCTCCTGGGCGGACGCCGCAGCTGCTTAACTTGGCCCAAGGTACAAAACACCACAAAGTGTAAGTTCCTTGTCACCGCTGAAAATGAACAAACAGGGTATTAAATTAGGCTTTACTGATCTACCGGAAGACCCGCCGACATGCCGTAAAAATACCCCCGCTAATACCAATACACCAGTCCTGTATGAGACAGCCCTAGCATGTATTCAATATGGACGGTGGGTGTTAGCGCCGATGTAGTGACATGTAGAGGTGTATGGTATGTAGGATGACTGCTGGGCCTTGATAGCAGGCTGTGAAGCCTATGCCCAGAGTCGGACACATTAAAAAAAAAAAAAAAGAAAAAAAAAAAAATTATCGCCAGCCTATAGCAAGGCGGAGCTTAATGTTTGCCCGTGCGTGCGTGTGTGTGTGTGTGTGTGTGTGTGTGTGTGTGTGTGTGTGTGTGTGTGTGTGTGTGTGTGTGTGTGTGTGTGTGTGTGTGTGTGTGTGTTCCTCCTGGCGTTGAACAATACACTTGCAAATACTGTATACAATGATACTCATCTACGGCAGGGAACCAGGTTATTATTATTTTTTTTTTTATAGTTTCATTTAAAAAACTACCGACCTTCCACAAGATCCACAACACCCCATAACAGCACCACCGCTAATACCATCACACCAACATGAATGATGCAGCCTTAGCACGTGTTGAATATGGACGGTGGGTATTAGTGTCCTACAGGTGAAATGTGAAGACGTGCATGCCATCACCTGCACGTATTGTAACAGTCAGATCTCACGTAACTGACACTCTTGTCTATAGCAAGATTTTGGTAATAAATCCAGTCATGGTGTTTCTCAGTTTCTACATCTATAAATATGTTTATATAATATAGCAGGGGTACTCGGCGGTGCCTGGCTAAAAAGGTGAACACTCTAATCCTATTAGTTCTAATTCAATCTTTATATTCCAGAAAGACCATGTACCTCTT
>NC_137031.1:20715724-20718224 GCF_032717465.1 Coenobita brevimanus
ATTTATTATGAGTTATTTCATTATAACCATCATCACAGCAACATTTTTTCCCACCAAAGGTTCCATAAGTCAGCACCAAGAAAACAAACGAGAGAGAAGAACACATTTAAAGTGAGAACTAATCAACAGCATGCCCAGTGAAACAGGTCACACACTCATTCACGCACAAACACCCGCAGTTCTGTTTCCTACTCCCATGCCTAATCATTCGCTGACTCTTTTTTATGGGCTTCATACTGCGAATAAAAAAAGAATCACTCCAACGACCATCGGGTTAAGTAAGGGGTGGCCAATCCTTGTCATTTTCTTCTTTTTTTTTCAAGGAAGAAGGAACCAAAGGCCAGGAGCCCGTAAACCGCTCCTTCCAAGTAAGAAAAACAATACAAAAGAGAGCCAAATTAAAGATCGGTTCATTTCGAGATGCCTGGACACACCGTACGTAATTAACCCAACTAACTCGATGCCCTGTTGGGTCCCTAATCTGTTGGCCCTAGAGTTATAATTCACACATTTATTTTATATATATTTATGCCCGATAGAGTCACGTACTGGAATGCACGAGTCTTGTGAACCAACAGTGGAAAATTACCTTTCGACAAACTGCGCTTAGAGAACATATAAGGCGGCCACCTGATGCGCAAAATTGGCATTAATAATCGTCTTTGGATATTGGTATTGGGGAAATGCACGGCGAATGGCGCGCCTGGGGAGTCTGTGGTAAATGGTCGTATTCCGAGCGCCTTTAGGGATTTCGTGGCGCCTGTTTACTGGCGATTTATTCTGCATTTTACACATTAAACCCTTCAGTCAAGTGAGGTGTTTCCTTTTTATATTATATTCTTATTATTTCCAGATGTTTGTAATCAGGTTAGGAAGATTATTTTCTCGGTGGAGGGTTGGATATTCACATCATTAACCACTTCACTACTAATTATCCCTAGCGGAATTAAATGAAGTAATTACAGGTACCTTGAATGGACTCAATACCAAGTCATCGGAATGAAGATGATAATTCCAACTGTGTTAGTGACATCAACCGTGGCGATATTTAAACGGCATCAGTAGAACACAAAAAAATGTTAAGGCATTAGTCGCTATGGAAATTGTGCTTGGAAGTTCTGTACGCCAGATGGAACAAGATTTTTATCCTTTTGGAACATATTTCACGTAGCTGTGTGGTAGAAGATAATGCTACGGCACTGCATTCTTTTCATAGCACTTCCTCGTGACTAGCATAATATTCTAGTGTTTAATCAACTATCATACAACCCAGTATTTATGAAAGACATATAGGAAATTTAGGTCCTTAGAGTAAATCGAGTATAGCAACTCTTCGATGCAGAGAGGGTTGCGTTTACGTGGTGGCATGGATATAACCGCGCAGACCCCACTGCCTAGTTATGCAAACGTCTCTGTTCCCTCCCTATTACCCAAAAGAAGAATGGTGGAGTAAAGGAGAAGGGCAACTTTAGTCTGCATTTCTCTGGGTTCACTTGCAGATAAACCTATGGTCATAAAAACTGCATCAACAAGCAGCACTTTCTCTACAGCCATCTGTTTTGCATTTTATATCTTACCTATATGGTGGTCGGGACACATTATCCCGAAGCCTATTGATGTACGGAAATACCGGTACTGGAAACTTGAGAAAGGTCGATGCCTCGGAGCACTAAACAAAGCCATCGAGGTTAGTACATCTCATACATACAAACTCAAAACATTAAGGGCTCGTTTACATGATCAGTTGGCACCTGTGGTGCTCAAGCACGTTGCTCATCAACTTCGAAACATGGTGATGGTACCGTGAAATGAACAGTGGAACAGATGCAATGATGGTGCTTCAGTTCACCAAGTCTATACTATCTGTTTCCATGCATTTTTTCGTTACCATGCTCCAGCAACACAGATTGACGATTGGTAATGCATGCAAGCTGTAATAGTTCTACACAGACATTCACTGTCAGGATCAATACCGTATTCTGTTCCAGGTAATGCTAGACAATTTTACTGGGTCAAGGGTGATTTGCACGACCTGAGTATTAATGTGTTAATTTATCTTAAAGATTCCCTTTTTACATTAACACATAATACGATAATAACAGTAATAACAAATTAACGTGACAAATACAAAAATAAACAGGAAGGAAAGAGTCATTATCGAGTCATTATCGACTTTGTATCCTGGATGTTAAGCGGTGACGACCCGGGTTTAATGTAATGAGGATATTATCAGATGTTATGAATAAATCGATGCCTTATGCTGCCCACCGTTACTCTCTCTCTCTCTCTCTCTCTCTCTCTCTCTCTCTCCGTCCTGTAGAAGTGTTTACTTGTATTTCATTACGTATCGTATTTCCTCCTCGTCATCCTTCTTCTTTGTTTTTTCTTTGTTCTTCGTTTTCTCCTCCTCCTGCTCTTTCTCGGTCTCCTTGTCCCCGTCCTCCTTCTCTTCCTCCTCCTCCTCTTCCACCTCCTCTTTCTCCCCCTCTTTTTTTTCTAG
>NC_137031.1:20723224-20745724 GCF_032717465.1 Coenobita brevimanus
CCTTAGATGATTCCGGTGCTGTTCCTCAATCACTTCCCCCCTCTCACTTCCTCATGGCTGACAATAAAATTTCTTCATCTGATGTATTTTCTGCCATCACTGGCCTCAATACTAACCAGGCATATGGGCCTGATGGAGTCCCTCCTGTTGTCCACAAGAACTGTGCTTCTGTACTTACACCCTACCTAGGTAAACTCTTTCGCCTTCGTCTTTCAACTTGTACCATTCCATCTTGCTGGAAGTTTGCTTTCATTCAGCCAATGCCAAAGAAAGGTGACCATTCTCAACCCTCTAACTATCGACCAATTGCTTTTACATCCTATTTCTCAAAAGTTTTCGAGTCCATTCTTAACAGAAAATTTTTTAAGCGTCTTTCCTATCACAATCTTCTTTCTGATCGTCAGTATGGGTTCCGTCAGGGACACTCCACTGGCGATCTTCTCACCTACCTATCAGACTCCTGGTCATCCTCTTTTCGGGACTTTGATGAAAGCTTTGCCATTGCACTTGACATCTCAAAGGCTTTCGATCGAGTCTGGGATAAATCTTTAATTTCCAAACTGCCCTCTTACGGTTTCTATCTTTCTATATGTCTTCATCTCTAGCTTCCTTTCAGGGCGTTCTATACCTGCTGTTGTAGACGGCCATCGTTCTTCTCTTAGATCGGTCAACAGTGGTGTTCCTCAGGGTTCTGTCCTATCACCAACTCTCTTCCTTTTATTCATCAATGATCTTCTAAGCTGTACATCTAATCCTATCAACTCGTATGATGATTCCACCCTTCACCTTTCTATTCGGTTCCCTCAACGTCCTTCTCAGCAGTAACTTCAACAAACAAGGGATGAGGCTATGGCACACCTAATGTCTGACTTGGCTCGTATCTCTGACTGGGGTAAAAATAATCTGGTTGTTTTTAATGCATCAAAGACTCAGTTTTTACACCTATCAACCCGACACAATCTTCCACAGGAGTACCCACTAATGTTTAATAATATCTAGCTTAATCCTGCATCATCCTTGAACATGCTTGGGGTTTCATTCACACGGGACTTATCTTGAAAAGATCATGTTGCATATCTTGTAAAATCTGCTTCCAAGAGATTAGGTGTGCTAAGCCTTCTTTACCCCTGCACAGTTGTTGTCTTTATACACGAGTTTTATTCGCCTCTGTTTAGAATACAACTCTCACGTGTGGGGAGGCTCCCCACATACAGCTCTTCTCAACGGGGTGGAGTTAAAGCTATTCGTCTCATCAACTCTCCTCCTCTTACTGACTCCCTTCAACCTCTGTCTCTTCGCCGCACTGTTCCTTCTTTATCTCTTTTCTATCGCTTCTTCTTTGGTCACTGCTCCTCTGAACTGTCTGCTTGCATCTCTCCACTTCTATGACGGGCGCGTAGCACCCGTCTAGCAACACAGTCTCATCCGTTTTCTGTCCACCTCTCTAATGCAAGAGTTAATCGTTACTCCCAGTCTTTCATTTATGCAACAGGTCAACTCTGGAACTGTCTCCCTCTGTCTGTAATTCCTACTTCCTATGATCTCCAGTCTTTCAAACGCAGTGTGTCAAGGCATCTCGAAATGAATGGATCTTGAATATGGCTCTCCTTTGTATTGTTTTTTGTTTTTTTTCTTGGAAGGAATGTTCGTGTGGGCTCAGCCTTTGGTTCCTTCTTCCTCTCATAAAAAAAACTTTGGTGCCTTATCTTCTTGTAATACCACACCTGTCACACGCACCTACATATAATCTTACACCTGCCATATATATCTAACTTCTGTCTCACACCTCACACACACCTGCATAATTATAATCATATACCTGTCATACAGATCCACCTTCATCCTGACACTTCACTCACATCTGCATGTAATCTCACACCTGCCACACAGATCTACTTGCAATCTCACGCCTCACCCACGTCTGCTGCCAATCTCACATCTCTCATACGTTGTCTGAATTAAGGCATTAGGGTCGTATTCTGTGTGGTGTATAAGACTTCGTAGCATGACCTTCCTAGTGATTTATTTAACGTAATACACCTTTAATCTGTCTTGTATCCTGCTGCTGTAAATTATCGATGTGCCAATATTAAGACAATATAAATGACATACCAAAGGAATTTTAAGGTGTAGCATAATATGATAAATAAATCGCCAATGAAAAGATATAAGAAATCCCCCAAGCCATGTAGAATACGAGCTTTAATTGGCTCCCACACTTACCTGAATCAACACACTGTGATGCACCTGACGGCAATTTTATCATTACAATACCTTTGACATTTTATTTACTCTTCTTATGTATTGGACTCTGGACGTGTGTTTATTGTACACCCACAGCGCTCTGACCGATACCTGAACAACTGCAACCCCTACACACACACACACACACACACACACACACACACACACACACCTTCCCCCTCCCCTCACACATAAATGCCTCAGAAAATATTTATACAGCATGATGGGGCATTTTTCATGGCTTTCATCAATTTTTTCTCAGCTGTGTTGTTCATTAAAAATATTATAGTTTTTAAAAAACAAGTTCTTTTTGAGCAATATCTTGCTTTTTATGCTGCTTGCTTGATTGAACAAAACGTTTCCCTTGTTCTGCTGTTACTCCCCCCCCCCTCCTCCCTCCGTCCGTCCCTCTCTCTCTCTCTCTCTCTCTCTCTCTCTGGGGGGGGGGGCAGAGGAGGTGTGTGAGAGTGTTTGTGTATACAGCGTGACTGAGAACTCTACCGACAAACTTTGAGGAATACTTCTGTGATATAAACAAGCATTTATTATTTAAAAAAGGTTTACCTAAAAAATATTTATTTCGGGTATATATGACTAGAAAGAAATCTAGTGTATCATAGTTGCCAGGCCAGTGGTAAACACCGAATATGATGACATACTACTGTCGATACACTGTGATATCAAACAGTATCAGTGTCAGGATTCCCAATATAAATGTTATGAATGTCGTCAGCCATGTAAGTAGAGATATGGTGCTGATAAGGTTAGGAAGTATCAAACCCATGAGCGATCGTCGCTAGAGACATGGCTGGGTGTTCACAGGGCGTAATGTTGATGAGTAAAATATTGCAGGCTTCCGGTAGACTGAGAATTGTGCATAACATCACTGAGGTGTTCGTTCAGGTGATGATCGTTGTTACTATGTTATTAACAAATAATCATACATCAGGTAAATACATGTAGTTCTAAAGCTAAGAACATACGGTTAGAAAGACATCTGAGAGAAATTAATTAGAATCCGAAGCGCGGAAACATAACCTGGCCTGAACAAGAAACTGTTTCGGGTAATACGCAACAAGGCAGCGCACACCAAGACTGGGTTTCCAGCTGGTAAGATCAGTCGTGTACTGCGTGCTTAGGAGACGAATGATGTGTGTGTGTGTGTTTTACTGGCCAGAACGTATACATAACTAGCAGCTGGAGGGAGTGTGGGCACGGCAGATGGAGGGTGAGACGAGGCGCCAGTGTTCGGTATGGTATAGAGTGTGTGTTGGCCCAGGCTAGGACAGCGCTCACTGTTTTAAGTTCAAGTCCTGTATCTCAACAGTTTTACATTTTTTTTCTCACCTTTCCATACAGAATATAATGGGTGAATTGTCTTATGGAGAAGCCCTGAAGGTTTGTCGGCAGAGATCAGAATCACTCTCGCTATAGATCTGTGATGAATATATTTTCTGATAAATGTACGAGTAGGTAGAGATTGCCAAAACAGTAGATAAATATAAAGATAAGACAACATGAGTCTAGCTCAATTTTTATATAATACAAACAGGGGAACTATGAATATACACATTTTCAGAGACACTCATTTTCTGACACACACACACACACACACACACACACACACACACACACACACACACACACACACACACACACACACACACACACACACACACACACACACACACACACACACACACACACACACACACACACACATACACACACACACACACACACACACACACACACATGCATACCAGACTATCCAATTTCACGTACGTTGTATATACGATTTCTCACTGTAATTGCTCTTACTTCGACTGTTGTACTCTGTCAGTCTAAAATTTCACTTTCCTTCCATGTCATTAGGATTCAGAGTTCCCCCCTCTCCCCCCCCCCTCTCTTTCTTCGTTCCTGCTTGTCTGCGTGTCTGTTTCTCACTGTCTCTCTGTATATATGCCTGTCTCTATCTGTTTTCAAGCCTCATTTTTTTCACTAATCTCATACCGACCCCCCGCCTTCCTCTCCAATCTTTTCTTCCTCCCACCTCCATTTCATTGTATTTTCATTTACCTCTCCTCTTTATTTCATATGTTCTTCCTTCCACCTATAAATTTGTGGCTGAAATGAATGTAGAAGGGAAGAAACTGATGATCAGTGAGAGAACGAGGGGAGGGAGAAGAGGGGAGGAGAGTAAGGACAGAGATGTGGAGGAAAGAATGAAGGAAAACGGCGGAAGGGAAGGGAATGAATGAACGTAAGTGAAGGAGAAGAAAATGGACGAAGAAAGCTGTGAAAGAAACACTGAAGGAAGGAAACTATTATGGAAGGAAAAAACGAATACAAAAGAAAAATTAAGTATAAACTCAAGAACAAAGAGAGAGAGAGAGAGAGAGAGATCGTTAATCTTCTCACAGTTCAGTATCATCAGGCTTGGCACTGGAAGAATAGACGTCTTGATTTATGAGCTGAAATTAAACTCTTTGTGATGGGTTTTTATGTGCAGTTCAATCTCTCTCTCTCTCTCTCTCTCTCTCTCTCTCTCTCTCTCTCTCTCTCGTATCATGCATGTACAGCTCCGGACAGATGAAACGGCTACACCCCATCCACCAGCGACTTGGTTTGGGTCTCAGTGGTTCTGGTAACAGTTGCAGGTGGAGGGAGGGGGGATGTGGGAGGGTGAGGAGGGGAGAAATGTGGGCGGAGTTACAGTATATAGGGGGTAGTGTGGGAGGGTGAAGAAGCAGCACAGTCTGGCTGGTGGGAGGGGGAGACGAATGGTTGGGTAGCGGAGACGAGAGTCTGCTGGAGGGTAAGACAGGTGAGTGTGATTAGATGAAAAGAAATTACAAAAAATGAATTATTATAATATCTGCTGCATATATTGCATTTTATCTACTAAATAAAAACACTGTCTATTATTCACCACCGTATTTGGGTATCCTACTCATTATTATTATCCTTTGGATATTAGGCAATAAATAAAGATATTGGACTGTCTTTCGGACCCGAACCAATTTTTTCATAACTTTTTTCTTCAGCTATTTCCGTATTCCTATTATCCCTCGTGCTTGAAGTCCCCCTTTTTATCACTTTCTCCTACGCCCTACATTTTTTTTAGGCATAAGGCAGTTTAACTTTCTCTTTGAATAACCATATTTGTCAACAAATATTCCTTTCATTAATCTATTTAATTACCTGTTTTCTTTCAATATGCATTTGTCTAATAATGGGTGTTACACCTTAATTGGCGCCGCTATTTGACGTTTTGAATAAATTTGGTCTAAATTAACGCATATATTGCAGTCTCTCTCGAGTAGGCTGGCAACCTCACACATCCTCCCCCCTGCTTTCTCCTTCTCTCGCTACCCGTTCCCTCCTTTCCTTTTGTAGTACTGTTTATCTATTCTTTCTCATATTTTTAACCTCATTCTTTCTTACAAACTTTTAGTGCCATAGGAATTTCTCCCTTATCACCTATAGTCCTACTACATGAAAGTGGAAAAAACTGCCATCGGGAAAAGAATAACTGGAAAATTATGGCGAAGGTTACGATATTAGTTATTTAGAATGAAAGTGTTGGCAGATACGCATTCTTGACGTGATTATCGCAGCCACAGCATCTCGCCTTTATAAAATAGAAGGACTATAGGTTTCATGCATTACCTCCTTACGTCCAGCATTACTGTGCAGAACGCCATGTATAACACATTAAGGACCACAAGGACAGTACTGGTAGTCATCGTGATTCTCATGAATCTCTCCATAGGCTATTGAAAATAGTGCTTTATGCTCAACTTCAGAATTATGTTCTCATCATGGCAATGATAGGCAAAGATAATAAAAACAATATATACAACCAAATTATCATTTATTATACAACAAAGCTCAAACTGCCTCCGTGCTGCAGTCTCAAGGGTGTAACCAGCTCACACAATCACATGTAACCTGAAGAAATTAAATACATGATCCTATATATATATATATATATATATATATATATATATATATATATATATACATGATCCTATATATATATATATATATATATATATATATATATATATATATATATATACATGATCATATATATATATATATATATATATATATATATATATATATATATATATATATATACATTAATAACCATGAACAACACTGTTTGATCTAAAATTTATTGTGTTGGGTAAAGCAGAGGACACTAACTAGCATGGCAACCTACCACACGGAAACCACCATGTTGCACTACACGCCACAGAAACCGATGCACAGACCATGATATCAGCGAAAAGACTATGAGAAGAGTATTGCACGAAGCAGGGTTGCATCACATGACCCTAGCAAACGTTATATTGACAAGCCAGAGGAGTTTTGGAAGTGTGTCACTGAAGGCGCAACTGCTGGAAAAGGAATAATGCTCGGTGATTATTATTTCTGAGGTTTTCGCTTGTATAAACTAAACTATTCAGTCATACATGACCATAAAAATACATTAATAATTACTGCAGGGGGACAACCAGTTTCGTTACAACGTCAGTCCATGCAGAGGAAATTACTTTGGGCATATAGGGTTACTCGATGTTAAATTTCATAAGTGTAGAGCCTGTATGATTATATATATATATATATATATATATATATATATATATATATATATATATATATATATATATATACGTATGATAAGGTATTTAATTTTTTTCAGATAACACGGAGGCAGTTTGAGCTTTGTTGTATAATAAATGATAATTTGGTTGTATATATTGTTTTTATTATCTTTGCCTATCATTGCCATGATGAGAACATAATTCTGAAGTTGAGCATAAAGCACTGTTTTCAATAGCCTATGGAGAGATTCATGAGAATGACGATGACTACCAGTACTGTCCTTGTGGTCCTTAATGTGTTATACATGGCGTTCTGCACAGTAATGCTGGACGTAAGGAGGTAATGCATGAAACCTATAGTCCTTCTGTTTTATGAAGGCGAAATGCTGTGGCTGCGATAATCACGTCAAGAATGCGTATCTGCCAACACTTTCATTCTAAATAACTAATATCGTAACGTTCGCCATAATTTTCCAGTTATTCTTTTCCTGATGGCAGTTTTTTCCACTTTCATGTAGTAGGACTGTAGGTGATAAGGGAGAAATTCCTATGGCACTAAAAGTTTGTAAGAAGGAATGAGGTTAAAAATATGAGAAAGAATAGATAAACAGTACTACAAAAGGAAAGGAGGGAACGGGTAGCGAGAGAAGGAGAAAGCAGGGGGGAGGATGTGTGAGGTTGCCAGCCTACTCGAGAGAGACTGCAATATATGCGTTAATTTAGACCAAATTTATTCAAAACGTCAAATAGCGGCGCCAATTAAGGTGTAACACCCATTATTAGACAAATGCATATTGAAAGAAAACAGGTAATTAAATAGATTAATGAAAGGAATATTTGTTGACAAATATGGTTATTTAAAGAGAAAGTTAAACTGCCTTATGCCTAAAAAAAATGTAGGGCGTAGGAGAAAATGATAAAAAGGGGGACTTCAAGCACGAGGGATAATAGGAATACGGAAATAGCTGAAGAAAAAAGTTATGAAAAAATTGGTTCGGGTCCGAAAGACAGTCCAATATCTTTATTTATTGCCTAATATCCAAAGGATAATAATAATGAGTAGGATACCCAAATACGGTGGTGAATAATAGACAGTGTTTTTATTTAGTAGATAAAATGCAATATATGCAGCAGATATTATAATAATTCATTTTTTGTAATTTCTTTTCATCTAATCACACTCACCTGTCTTACCCTCCAGCAGACTCTCGTCTCCGCTACCCAACCATTCGTCTCCCCCTCCCACCAGCCAGACTGTGCTGCTTCTTCACCCTCCCACACTACCCCCTATATAACTCCGCCCACATTTCTCCCCTCCTCACCCACCCACATCCCCCCTCCCTCCACCTGCAACTGTTACCAGAACCACTGAGACCCAAACCAAGTCGCTGGTGGATGGGGTGTAGCCGTTTCATCTGTCCGGAGCTGTACATTCTCCCAAAAAAGTATCGGCACCATTGGGTGCGATAGTTGTGAAAATGAACAAGTTCTGCAGACACACATGAGTCTATAAATGTGGTGCCTCAAACATATACCACCCAGTAAGTGAAACTTTTTGCAAATTTGAGTTCCAATAATTACGAAGTATAATATCTGCACTAATAATTGCAGGATGCCCCATATATCACAATGCTTCATCCATGTTTCAGAATGATACGTGCTGTCAGAGTGCCGATAATTTTTTGAAAGGGTGTACAACTTATACTTCGACAAGTAAAAAGAACAGGTCCTATTCTTTTTTTTTTTTTAAATTAGCGCTCGGGCGTGTGTTTGAACAAAAAGTTTTATTCCGATTTTAACTAAATATGGCCAACGGATAGAGGGACAGCTAAAGGGTTGACCAACAGTTTTTTTTTTAGAACAACAGGTCAATGGTCAAGGGCGTTCGGCAAGGTCAAGTTTAAACCTAGCAAAATCAACAAATATTTTTGATCCATTAGAAAGCAAACTACTGGAAAAAAGGGAGGATCAATTTTAAGAACAATTAATCAAATGTTAAGGTCACAGGGGAAGGGGAAATTTTGGTCTGTGTGTCTGTGTGAACATATTAACTAAAGCAAATCTGATCGAACTTGGATCAAACTCGGTGGAAGGGCTGATAGGCAAGGAGCTGACCTACTTTTCCTTCGAGATAAGTCAAAGGTGAAGGTGACATAGGAAGGTCAACTTAGTTTTTATCCGATTTTCTTCAAACATTGTGGAAGGATTGGAGGAACAGAAAGGCAAAACGAATGAGATTTTCAGAACAGTGAGGAAATGGCCAATGTCACAAAGGTCAAATTTCAAGGTCACATTTCAAGGACAACTCAAACAGCAATGATTTGATCTGAACCCAAAAGATGGAAGTGCTGCATGTCAGGCAGGAATGAAGAAATTAGGTTTTGAGTGATCAGTTGAAAATCAAAGTCACAGGGCTAAGCCGAATGTTTAGCCCTCAGACCATTTGATGGCTTCGGGGGTTGCACTCCAGGTATTCCTCTTTATATTTATACGCATTAAGATGGAGAAGGACGAGGAAGACGAGGACAAGGAAGAGAAGGATGACAACGTAGACGAGAAGAAGAGGAGGTGAAGAGGAGGAGGAGGAGGAGGAGGAGGAGCAGGAGCAGGAGGAGCAGGAGCAGGAGGAGGACGAGGAAGAAGAAGAAGAAGAAGAAGAAGAAATCCATACAAAAGAGACAAGAAAGAATGAGAAACTTTGAAGAAAGGAAGGTATGACAGGAATTTTTAGGTGAAGTGAGAAAAATGATCACAGGAAGAAAGTTTGGAGGATCAGAGAGAGAGAGAGAGAGAGAGAGAGAGAGAGAGAGAGAGAGAGAGAGAGAGAGAGAGAGAGAGAGAGAGAGAGAGAGAGAGAGAGACGGAGGAGGGGGGAAGGGGACTGAGAGGTAGAGAACAGAAATTGGTAAGAAAGAGAGGAAAGTAAGACAAGGAAGGGAGAAGGACTGGCAGAGAAAAGGGGCAGGGGTAAAAAAAAGGCCAGGAGCAAGAGGGAAACAAGAAAGATAGCGCATACCTACCCTAAAGCCTATACCAGACACCTCACATCAACACCAATATTTAATCAATTCTTCCTTCGCCTGTAAGATGTAGCTATACCAGCAGGAAGTCAGATAATTCTTAAAGGCTCTGTACTACTACTGGATACTTCATTCGGAGAAAGGTGAGTGAGTTTCCGTTTTACCCAGTGCCATGACGTTACACTGAGCTGAGGAAATGTCAGCTGTGTATACATAAAACAGTCTTCTCAGCGTTCCCTTTCTGAAGCTGTAAATTTTGGCCAGGGACAGCGAACACTGCCAGTTCATAACATTCTGGCAGCGTCGTGACATTAAGGAACAAACATCCGCTCAATTGCATTTGACTACCCACCCACCCACCTTCCGCGAAAATATAATGTCTCACGGCATGTTATAGACGTAGAGATTTATAGAAGACAGTTCAGGTAATGAAACAACACATATATTGTGAATCATTAGAAAATTATGACAATAAACTATAATAATAATAAGAGCATATTAGTTAACAGGAAGATATTTAACTTATTGTACAGTCAGGGAAAGTTCCGCTTTACCCACTGTTCGGAGCATTGGTGGTCAACGAATAGTCACGAAGCAGCAGCCAGACCCCACTTGTCTGGCAACTGTGAGTGAGAGGGACGGTGGCCAGGGGTGGGAGGGTTTGGAGAGTTGCTCACGTCACAGTATCAATACATGTTTACCGTCAAAGGTATGCTTCTTTGGCTTAGTTTTTTATGGTTCGATAGGAATGATAGTTACAGAGACTGACCTTATAATTAGGACTTCCCATGTAATTCTGTCTATAGGAAAACGAAAACCCTGATAACCGCTCATATAAATATTTTTATTATTATTATTATTATTATTATTATTATTATTATTATTATTACACAGTACCCTTGACTCTAAGTCTGAGATGAATAATTACCAGAATAACACTGAAAATGTTTGCAGGCGGATGTTCACAGTGGGACGACAAAGGATAAATAAACAAATGTATACGAATTTTCATTTATACATAAATACATACATACAGTAGAGAGAGAGAGAGAGAGAGAGAGAGAGAGAGAGAGAGAAACCGTAGATAATATAATGGTTTTGTTTTCAACACAAAATATACATATATGTTATATCGTTACGAATATCTCCTGGGGAAATGTCTCTTGTTAAAGTCGAGAAGGAATGAAAGCATTCAAACCTTTGTCCGAGTCCTGCAAACGTCCAAAACTTTCTTGACAACACTACAGACATTTACAATTTTTTTTTTTTTTTCATAAATGCTAGCATCATATTACCATCCATCTCTACGAAATTTACTCCAACACACCTTCCAAGTCATATATTGCATACCTACTGGTGATTCCCTATCTATCACTAACCCTCCGCTGTCCCCAATCCCCCGCCTCCCCCTCCTTCACACTCACAGTTACCAGACACATGAGGTCTGGCTGCTGCTTCACATTCACCCGTCTCACACCAGTGCTTCGGGGGGTTGGTAATGCGGAACTTTCCGTGACTGTACATACATATAACAGAAAGATTAAATACTGCTATACGTTATAGTGATGAAAAACAAGACAACATGAATATAATGGCTGGATATACGGGATTCACAATGGTACTGCAAGAAAATCAGATCTCGTAATAACTACATAATGTTCACATATAAAACAGTAGTTGGATGTCCACACATCACACAAATCAGCACTGTATAGTAGAGGTGGAGTGGGCCGTGGGTCGTCAGTTACATCATGTTTCAACTCATACTTCTTCCCTTCAGCATCAGGTTGCATTTTTTCACGTAACTTTCAGATTTAACAAGTTTCGCTGTTTTCCTTGCTCCATATTGTAACCTAATTCCAGGGAATCTTTCTTTCATACATTTAACTCAGCAATGGAAAAAAAATCATTATGATCAAAAGTACTACTAAGGTGAATGTAATATATATATATATATATATATATATATATATATATATATATATATATATATATATATATATATATATATTAATATATATATATACTGTATATCATCATAATCATCAGCCGTTTGAGTATCCACTGCAGGACCGGCCTATCCCGATCGAAGTCGGGACGATACAGCCACTGTATCTCTACCTAGTGGCTTAAGCTGTCTGGTAGAGACTGTATGTATGGTGAGAAGTGCTTGTGAGTGTGATTGTAGTGTTGTAGTGGCTTTGGATGTGTGTGTAGTCCGTGAACCAAGTGTAATCGGCCCGCGCAAGCCGACTGGGTGCAAGCATACTTTACAGTAAGTGACACTGGTTCAACCACAGCACCCCTTGTGTCCGCCAATGCAGTAAGTGGCTGGGTGAACACTCCCAAAGTTTATTACCCTGGCGGGGCGCGAACCTTGGCTAGTTCAACCACAGCACCCCTTGTGTCCGCCAATGCAGTAAATGGCCGGGTGAACACTCCCAAAGTTTATTACCCTGGCAGGGTGCGAGCCCTGGCTCACCCGTGTGCGAGATGCACCCTCTACCACTGTACCACAGAGGCTCCATATATATATATATATATATATATATATATATATATATATATATATATATATATATATATATATATAAATATATATATATATATATATATATATATACAGATGTGTGTGTGTGTGTGTGTGTGTGTGTGTGTGTGTGTAAAATGAGGGATAAATAAAGTACGATGAAAGAAATGAGATATCTACACTATAGCAGTCACTCAAGGAACAGCTGTGATGGGGAAGATACTAAATGGAAACACAGGACAAAGATGGAGGGTGTGAACAGCTGAGGGACACGAATGTAAGGCATCAGATGGGACATATGGTCGTGAGACAAAAGAAAGAATTCAGAGTACACAAATGCAATGTATTTTACTGTATTACAGGAAAGTGATTTTAATTATATTAAAGGGCAGTACAATTATAAGCTTGAGACAGGAAAAATAGAATCATGATTAAAGGTAGAGCAAGCCAATTGCAAAACTAAACGAAGATCTAACATTGGGACAAGGTTTATGGTAACATGACAAATGTCAAATCATCCAATTGCAACATAAATAATTAGGACAGAGACAATAATATAAGATAGGTGATCTCTAATATTTTTGGAATATATTAATTTTATCATTTCACAAAGACACTGAAAACATTGTACAGTTGAATACTTATTTCATTCATATGTGTAACAATACTACCTAGTAACAGAGATGATGTTCTCCACTAACATTACTTACCCCCGGGGCTTTACCAATGCCCCTGGGCGGAGGACCCCATCTCTATCTCCATCACCAAGAGATGAACCACGGACAGCAAGTGTCAGCAAGACTGTGTACACTCTCAACAACATCTTACTCATAAAAGAATCCTGATTAATGTTCATATTATCTAAGATGCCATGACAGGTGGAGGAATGGACACAAGAAACAGTGGGATGGGCTGCAGAGCAAAGTTTTTGTCTGTACTCACTAACAAGGAGAGTAGAAGGTGATGTAGGGGAAGCAAGGGCAGGAGGAGGAGAAGTAGAAGAAGAAGAAGATGCATAATTTTCATGATTTTCCTCCCACACAAAGTACCTACCTTAAGATCATATGCGTGACCCCATTTACTCTCACGTGACAACAGTTCTTTAATCTCAGATTTGTTACCATTATGTGATATCACGCAGCGTGGGCCCGTCAATTTGTCACCCAAATTAGAAGCACGAATACGTGAGCGAACAAATACTATATACATACTGTTAATACTGGTATGTGAGGCAGAGCTATGATGGTGATGTAATGTTTCTTCTTTAGACAAAGCCGGATTAGACTTTGGTGTAGTTTCTCGAAGTCCGTCACTTTCACTTTCACATAATCATGCAAGTCATGGGTGGACAAGGTTTTGATGATAGCATCAAATCAGGCAAAGATGTATCGAATCCATATATGACAAAGAATGGAATTTTGCCCATGGATTTATTAATGGAGCTTTTGACAGAAGTAGCAACCTGAGGTACCCACTCATCCCAACAGCTGTTTGAGAACCTAAGTACCTCAGGCACTCCAACACTATACGATTCTGTCTTTCAAGAAGGCCATTGGATGCTAGATGGTTGCGTGACATTACATTTATGAATGTAATTCTGTTTACTAATCACAACAAGATGACTACTGTAGAACTCTGAACCATTATCGGTAATAATGGTTGGTGGTGTAGTGAATTCACAAATAACGTAAACAATGAAGGCACGTGCAACACTCTTAGCAATCTTGTACTGGAGAGCTGTGAGAAATGATCAACCGTCATAAAACAAATACTCTGCACCTGACTCCGTAAGAGGCAATTTAAGGAGATCAGTGGAGATAGATTCCCAAGGACGTGGTGGAAATTGATATTGTAAAATTGGACCAGGTGATCCGGCTGAACTTTTACGACGATTACAAGGAACACAGGAATCACAGGGAACATTGATGTCCTCATCCATAGCAGGCCAATAAAATGAAAGACGTGATTGTCTCAAGCACCAATCTTTTCCTGGATGGGATGGATAAGGTGTGATATGGATAATGTGGAGTACAGCAGGAATCAAATCAGTGGGTACCTCTTTTTAAGGTGTGTCCCTACCGGTAAGGGATGTCTTCCTATACAAGATATAACTGTTCAGCATGATATCGTGTACTGGCACTGGCAAAGTAGGTAAGGTTGAAGCATCTCCTGACTTTATAAAGTAAATAGCCTTAGACGACAGAGGGTCTATACGCTGACAACTATACACAACATCTGAGGTTAAAATGATGTTAGAAACCTCATTGTTTGATATGATGAGACTGACGTGGTTTTATATATATATATATATATATATATATATATATATATATATATATATATATATATATATTGTTACGGAACAGAGAAAGATAACGTACACTTTAAGCGAGAATACTAAGAGTCACTACTGTCCCGTAAAGTTCCAGGTTCAAAACAAAAGAGTTAGGTAAAATTACAAGTTAAAGTTTAATGCTTAAACTAACAACAAAACATTCAGGACTCATAAGGATAATGTAATGGCAAATAAACAGGTTAAATATATCGTTAACTGCAATAGCCTCCATTAACACGAAATTAGCAGGAGTAAATTTATCTAAGTCAGCCCTGATAAAATGAGATAACAGCTAATACTCAGTGAATGCAAGATAAATTATTACAGATACAAAATAATATTAAAACTGATGGACATAAAGATCCCTACATGAATTACAAAAACTTCACTAGGCCTACAAATTAAACTTATGCTATACAGTACAAGAAAAAATACAACAGTTATACTCAAATTACACACAGCTGCTAGATGTTTGGAGATTTCTTGAGCACTCACAATAATAATAACTGTACAGGGTAGGACAGATGTGTGAACAAAATGAGGAGCAGATCTAAGTGGCAATGATGCAGAGACTGAGCTCATTATATAGGGGCCGGCAGAGCTTGATACAACTTGTAAGAAGGACGCGCAAATGAAGCCATGGGGACAAAGAGTTGACAATCCTGGTCTGAACTCCAGAAATGACGACTTACTCTACTATAACGGTAGAAGGGGGGAACTGAGGCAGAACACGCTCGTGATCAAACATGCAGCATACTGTGCGTTAAAATTACACAAAGGATGATGAAATCATAGGCTATGTAACACCTCCCCACAAAGAAAAAGAAATTTACAAAGGAAATTTCTTATTACTCTAAAACAATCTGTCTAAAGTCTAGATAAGCAATCTGCAATAACATTTTCTTTCCCCTTGACATGTTGTATGTCTAATGAATACTCCTGAAGAAGTAGACTCCATCTTGTCAATCTCTGATTTTTATCTTTAAACTTACTAAGGAATTTCAGTGGGTTGTGATCGGTATAAATGACTATGGGGTCAAAACCAGAACACAAATAAAATGAAAACTGCTGTAAACCCAAAATCAAGGCCAAAAGCTCTTTCATAATAGTGGAGTAGTTCTTTTGAGGTGGAGTGAACTTCTTACTGTAATAAGATACAGGATGTTCAATACCCTGATCATCCTCTTGCAGCAAAACAGCCCCAGCTCCTGTATCACTTGCATCAACAGCCATCTTAAAAGGCTTAGCAAAATTTGGAGTAGCGAGCACTGGCTGACTTAATAGAATAGCTTTAAGTTTGTTGAAAGAGGATTCACAGTTATCGGTCCAGACAAATTCAACTCCCTTTTTCAGTAGGTCTGTAAGTGGTGATACAAGAATAGAAAAGTTAAGAACAAATCTCCTGTAATAACCTACCATTCCCAAAAATCTTTGTAGCCCCTTCCTACTTTTAGGTCTGGGAAGATCACTTATAACCTGAACCTTAGCTGCTGGTGGTGCAACATCTCCATCACCAATTACATACCCAAGGTACTGAACTTTAGCTTGACCAAACTCACACTTTGATAAATTAGCTACAAGATTAGCATGAACCAAACGGTCAAGAAATTTACTGACATGGCATAGGTGATCTTTCCAGTTGTCACTGAAGATTAATACATCATCAATATAAACAACACACCCTGCCAAACCCTCTGTTACAACATTCATGAGCTTCTGAAATGTGGCTGGTGCATTCTTCATACCATATGGCATTACTGAACATGCAAAAGTCTTTCCTAGTGTTACAAAACATGAGATCTCCCTAGCACTTTCAGTCATAGGTACTTGCCAGTATCCCTTTAACAAATCAAACTTACTTATGTACCTAGCCTTTCCGATCTTGTCTATGCAATCTTCCACACGAGGGAGAGGGTAAGTGTCTGTTTTGGTAATCTGATTAACACGTCTGTAGTCAATGCAAAGCCGCTGTGACCCACCTGGCTTAGGGACCAGAGTGACAGGAGAACTCCACTCGCTCTGACAGGGCTCAATCATCTTGTGGTCCAACAGGTAGCCAAGCTCCTTCTGGATGAGAGGAACTTTCACTGGGTTCACACGGTAAGGAGGCAATTTAATTGGCTTTGCGTCTCCAACATCGACATCATGCATCAACACAGTGGTTCTTCCTGGAGTGGCACGGAACACTTGCGGGTACTCCTGCAGTAATGCCGAAAACTCCTGCCTTTCCTTGGGAGGTAGATGAGAAAGCTTAGTCTGGAGATCATTCATGATATCAGGATTCTTCCCCAAACTATCACTCAGGCTCATACTGCATGGGAGAGCTTCACTTGCAGACTCGGGTGGAACAGCTACAGTGCAGACTGGATTATTTTCGTCCCGCCTGTGATATAAATTTAGCATGTTGATGTGACATAGTTGCTTGCTCTTTCTACGATCTGGTGTGGCGATGACATAGTTGACATCACTGAGTTTCTTCTCCACGAAATAAGGGCCACTAAACTTGGCTTGAAGAGGTTGCCCATGAACTGGTAGCAGAATCAAAACCTGATCTCCTGGCTGAAAGTGGCGTAACCTGGACTTCTTATCATACCAAGTCTTCATCTTCTCCTGAGCAGCTCCTAAATTCTCTCTCGCCAACTGTAAAGCAGTGGACAGCCGTTCTTTGAACTTCATCACATACTCCAGCAGGTTGACGTCATCTTCCTCCGACAGCCAGCATTCCTTGAGTAACTTAAGGGGTCCTCTTACTTCATGGCCAAACAGTAGTTCAAAAGGTGAGAAGCCCAGTGATTCATTTGGAGATTCTCTTGCAGCAAACACAACGAATGGAAGACCTTTATCCCAGTCTTTCTGATGTTCCAAACAGTATTTCTTGAGCATCGATTTGAGTGTTTGATGATATCTCTCCAACGCTCCTTGGGTCTGGGGATGGTAAGCTGAAGACGTGATCTGGGTGATGCCCAACTCTTTCAGAGACTGCTTGAAAACGTTTGACATGAAATTACTTCCCGGTCTGACTGTACCTCCTTGGGCAGACCAAACTTTGTGAAGAACCCTAGCATTTCCTTAACCACGTTCTTTGCTGAGATGTTTCTAAGTGGAATGGCTTCAGGATAACGAGTAGCCATATCAATCATGGTCAACACATAAGAAAATCCTGAAGAAGTCTTAGGAAGAGGGCCCACAATATCCACCAACACACAGGTGAAAGGCGCCTCAAAAGGAGGAATGGGAACTAGAGGTGCAACCTTTTCGGTCTGATTACACTTCCCCACAACTTGACAGGTGTGACAAGACTTACAATACCAGGAAACATCCCTGAAGATACCTGGCCAGTAGAAGTGTTTCAAAATGCGTGCCACAGTCTTCCTCACTCCAAGGTGTCCTGCCAAACTGGAATCATGAGCCACTCTAATGATATCCTGCCTACAAACACGAGGGATGACAACTTGATGTACAACCTCCCATTAACAGTCGGCTGATGCTGTTGGGGGTCTCCACTTCCTCATAAGTACTCCTGACTTTACATAATAACAAGTAGAAGCACCGGCTGACTCTTCTTCACTGTAAGCAGAGTTAGCTAGACCTTTCAGCTCAGGGTCAGCAACCTGCAACTCAACCAACTCTTGACGAGACAAATTATCAACACTACGGGGTACTGCCTCATCTGGTGAGTGGTCCAAATTAGCAAGAAAAGTGTCAGCTAGGATAACATCATCATCATCATTATCCTCTAAATCACCAGTAACTTTAGACTTAGCCCTAGTGACAGCACATGCAGCGAACACATCAGGGACATCACAATCCTGGGCCGCAGCCACTGGCTCACTAGACAACTGAGGAGCTGGACACACTTGACTTCCACCAATATCATTTCCAAGTAAGAAAGTTACACCTGACATTGGGAGTGTCTCAACCAACCCAACCATAACAGAACCATTAACAAAACCAGACTCTAAATTCACTCTGCACAGAGGGACAGAGAAGTAATTATTCCCTACACCTTGTAAGATTACAGTTTCATCAGAGGAATTAACATTAGAGCCTAGAACACTGGTCAGCATAAGGGATTGGCAAGCACCTGTATCACGATATATTTGAACTGATTTCCTGTTATTACTGTCCAGAGGACTGACAAAACCATCAGACAGGAAATTAGCACATGAACTCTTGAGAGTGTCACCCACGTTACTGCTCAAAAGAGGAGCTCCATCATGAGAATTTAAGTTACCCCTCAAAGCAGGTTCAGTTAACTCAGTTAAAGAATTCTGGGAACTCTCAAGAGTGGACACTAGACCAATTGACTGAATATTTAAAGACTCCTTTTTGTTCACATCACGCTGTCTCCTGAAACATCTCTCCGCAGTATGACCAAGCTTACTACAATAAGTACATTTACTTTTCTGAAATCTAGAGGTGAAGCTGGTATTTACTTCCTGAGAAACATCATCTTTATTCTCTTTCCTGTTACCTGTAGAGGCAACGTACTTACTCTCAGCTTTCCCTTTTTCTCTAGAATATCTCTTGTGAGTGAGAACATACTCATCAGCTAAAACTGCAGCATCAGACAAATTATCTATTCTTTTCTCATCAAGATATAGGCTTACATCTTTACTAATACACCTTTTGAAGTCCTCCAGCAAAATCATCTGCTTAAATTTGTCAAAATCAGAATCCACATTCTTAGAATTTAACCACTGCTCTAACAGATCTTCTTTGATTTTTGCATACTCAACTTGGGATTGCTTATCTTGCTTGTAAGTCGTCCTAAATTTTACTCTATAAGCTTCAGGAACAAGCTCATAGGCCTTAAGAATCAAGCTCTTAACTACATCATAATTATCAGATTGATCCTGAGGCAAAGATGCGTAAGTTACTTGAGCTTTACCGGTGAGAACAGTTTGAAGGAGTACTGGCCAATTCTGTTTGGGCCAATTAAAACCTGTAGCTACCCTCTCAAACAACTGAAAATACTTTGTTAAATCAGATTCATTAAAAGGAGGGACAAGTTTAACATTTTTAGCCACATCAAAATCATCAGAGCTAGATGATCCAGTTCCACCTTGTTTCATGCGATACTCATGGTCTGCCTGAATCCTAGCAATTTCAACTTGTGCCTCAGCCTCCTTAGCTTTTGCCTGAAATTCAGCCTCCTTAGCCTGTGCTTGAAATTCAGCTTCCTTCACACGAGCCTCCTGCAGGGCTAGCTGTAACGTAGCTAATTCAATCTGCGTTTGCTCATTTGGAGGAGTTACATTAAACAGGCTTTCATTAATCATGTCAACAATTTGATCTTTAGAATGATGAGAGCGAACAGCAATTCCCAATTGTTGAGCAACAAGCTTAAGTTCATTCTTTGTTCTGTTTTCTACATCCAACACTGTTTGCACATTTGACAAAAATCTTTGGCTTCATCAAGCGTAGTAATAGTAGACATCATGAATAAGTAACAGTCACAAAATATCAAGCAATATCCTTATGATAATATCCTGAATATCCTGGCGAGGTCGCCAAATTTATGTTACGGAACAGAGAAAGATAACGTACACTTTAAGTGTGAATACTAAGAGTCACTACTGTCCCGTAAAGTTCCAGGTTCAAAACAAAAGAGTTAGGTAAAATTACAAGTTAAAGTTTAATGCTTAAACTAACAACAAAACATTCAGGACTCATAAGGATAATGTAATGGCAAATAAACAGGTTAAATATATGGTTAACTGCAATAGCCTCCATTAACACGAAATTAGCAAGAGTAAATTTATCTAAGTCAGCCCTGATAAAATGAGATACCAGATAATACTCAGTGAATGCAAGATAAATTATTACAGATACAAAATAATATTAAAACTGATGGACATAAAGATCCCTACATGAATTACAAAAACTTCACTAGGCCTACAAATTAAACTTATGCTATACAGTACAAGAAAAAATACAACAGTTATACTCAAATTACACACAGCTGCTAGATGTTTGGAGATTTCTTGAGCACTCACAATAATAATAACTGTACAGGGGAGGACAGAGATGTGAACAAAATGAGGAGCAGATCTAAGTGGCAATGATGCAGAGACTGAGCTCATTATATAGGGGCCGGCAGAGCTTGAAACAACTTGTAAGAAGGACGCGCAAATGAAGCCATGGGGACAAAGAGTTGACAATCCTGGTCTGAACTCCAGAAATGACGACTTACTCTACTATAACGGTAGAAGGGGGAACTGAGGCAGAACACGCTCGTGATCAAACATGCAGCATACTGTGCGTTAAAATTACACAAAGGATGATGAAATCATAGGCTATGTAACAATATCTATATATATATATATATATATATATATATATATATATCTATATATCTATATATCTATATATCTATATATCTATATATATATATATATATATATATATATATATATATATATAATGTGTGACTCTGGGCATAAGCTTCACAGCTTGCTCCTAAGGCCCAGCAGTCCTCCTACGTACCATACACCTCTATGTCACCACTTCGGCGCCAATACCCACCGTCCATATTGAATACATGCTAGGGCTGTCTCATACTTTGTAGTAGTCTGTAGATGCTCATCAAACATCCTGCTTTCGTGTGGTTACAAAAAAAAAAATTGTTACAGCGTTCTCCAAAGGATGTAAACTTCTCCAGGAATGTACATCTCATAAGAGAACCCACTCTTGAATAGCCATCATCTAGCCTGTCTCTAAGATGAGAAGTCTTAGCACTGTCTGTTGTAAGTCCTTTGTAACCACAGACTGGATATCATTAATGAAATCATGAACACTAATACCAGGATTCATTCCTGTAAATTTGGGAAGTGATGCATCTTCCAAGATAATCGTTTGAGGTGCAGGATGGGGTGCATGTTTAGATGTCATATCTTAAAAACCACAAGTAGGAGAAGGTGACTGAGAAGCGCCTGATGTACTGGGCATAGGGTATAAATGTGACTCAACTGATTGAACAGTTTCTCGCAAATAACTTTTTCCATTATTTTCTCAAATGAGTAAGAGTGTCGTGTGAGCATTCAATCTGGTTTGGTTCTATTTCATCTCCGGAGGTATGTATACCACAGGTGTGATAACAAATGGCAGACGGACAGTATAAGGATTTTATAACAAGTGGTTTACAGATACTGGATTTCATGGACAGATTTTTCATATTAGGTGATAAACAGCTATTTAATTTGATGGTAGACAGGTTTCGTTTTATGTGACAGATAGCTACTGGATTTGACGGTAGACAGGCATGACAGAAAGCGTATTCTTGACTTTGCTGCCACCAAAATGTATGATGTAAAACCCATAGAAAAAACAATTGGAATTCAGGATATTCTTAAAGACTCCATACTGCTACTAGAGCCTTTAGTGAGAGAAAGCTGTGTTACACTCTGAGTCTAGTATTTCAATGTTTCTCATAAAATCATTGCGGAGAAGTACAGGAGTTTCTATTTGTACATATTGCAATGATGTTACGCATTCTGAAGCTGCAAATTTTGTCCAAAGTTAGCGACCACTGCCATTTATCACATTCTGGCAGTGTCTGAATAGTGATGACTAAGCAACAAGCATCCGCTCTCTTACAGGCCCATGATGCACATATCCACAAAACTCGATTGAAATCCATCAATAGATACAAACAGTCTTGAGCCAGGTATCGAAATAGATTGTCACCAAAACTTAATAACCCCTTCCTTGTACCATGGCTCAGGTATCCACAAAATTTCACTGAAATTCGTC